>NW_027362085.1:0-1205217 GCF_039654945.1 Dendrobates tinctorius
AAATTGCATTTTACAGGAAAAAAATGTTAAGAAACATTTTTTCCTGTTTAATGAGTGGTAAATCAAGTAAAATTTAAAAGGATGTAAAAAAGTGTAATTTAAGCAAACCAAAATTGATTTTTTTTGTTGAAAAATAAGAAATTTCAGTTTAACATATTTACCATTTACAATTCTGACCACTGTCTCTTAAGGTAATAACTCTGGAACCCTTCCATGGATCCCGGTGATTCCGACTTTGTTTTCTCATGACATATTGTACTTCAAAATAGCAGTAAAATTTATTTGATATAACTTGCGTTTATTTGTGATAAAAACAGAAATTTGGAGAAAATTTGGAGAATTTTGCAATTTTCAAATGCCCTTAAATCAGAGTTATTTCACTCAAAATAGTTAATAAATAACATTTCACAAATGTCGACTTTACATCAGCACAATATTTGAAACAACTTTTTTTTATTGTTAGGAAATTATAAGGGTTAAAAGTTGACCAGAGTTTTCTCATTTTTCCAACAAAATTTACGAAACCATTTTTTTAGTGATCGCTTTACATTTGAAGTGACTTTGAGGGGTGTACATGACAGAAAATACCCAAAAGTGACACCATTCTAAAAATTGCACCTCTCGAGGTGCTCAAAACCACATTCAAAAAGTGAAATTGCACCATACAATTTCTAGTGCAATTCCTCCTGAGTACGCTGATACCACATATGAAGGAGAAAACTACTGTTTTGGTGCATGGCCGGGCTTTTGGAATAAAAATGTGCTCAGATCATTAGCGGAAGCCATGTCCCGTTTGGAAAGCCCCTGATGTTCCTAAACAATAGAAACCCTCCACAAGTGTCCCCATTTTAGAAACTAGACCCCTCAAGGAAAGTATTTAGATGTGTGGTGAGCACCTTTAAACCCCAGATGCTTCACAAACGTTTATATCATTCAAAATTAAAAAAAAAAAAAACACATTTTCCCCACAAAAATATTATTTTAGCCCCAAGTTTTTTTTATTTTCACAAGGGTAACAGGAGAAATTGCACCAAACAATTTGTTGTGCAAATTCTTCTGAATGCGCCGATACCCCATATGTTGGGGAATACTACTTTTCAGGCACAGTGCAAAGCCCAGAAGACACCTATCCATTACTAATCCTAGAGTTATTCAAGGGTTAAATAAACACACACACAATACGAACAAAGTATTTTAATGAAAAAATACACCACACACAGTGTTTAAATCTTTACTATACTCCTAATTCCATAGCGACGCCATTGTTCTCCTGTAAAAAATTATAAAATAATAAACCAACAATATACATTACCTGTCCGGCGCTCAGTCCTGTCCCATGGCGTAATCCATCTCGGGGGTGTTAATCAGTTTACAGCCGGAGCACTGCTAACACAGCCGCTCCGACTGTAAGCTACTGGGGAATGAATGGAAGCAGCTGGCGCATGCTCAGTAACTAGTGGTGACATCACCACTCTTCACTGAGCCTGCGCCTAGCTTCCATTCATGTTCAAAGACATGTTCACCGATCACGTAATTCTCTATGGCTGAGAAATGGATGCCTGCAGATTTTTTTTTTCTTAGGAGTGGAAAATAAAAATGACTTTTTGAAGGTCGTGATGAAAAAAGAAAAGTGGTTAAACAGAGTTAAATTCATAGAAATGCATATTCTTACATTGCACTGGGTAACTCCTCACAAACGCTTGTAGTTAAACTTTGGAAATGTTCCCATAAAATGCTTATTTGTGAAGTTTTCTTTCAATTCATCATCTTCATTTGTTTATTAAGGGTTCATACACTTAGGTAAGATATTTTCCATTCACAGGTGCCTCCGTCAATATGCAATGAAGCTTGCAAACCTGGATACAGAAAGGCAAAGCGAGAAGGGGAACCTCCATGCTGTTACGATTGTGTCCGGTGCCCTAAGGGTGAAATGTCCAATATAACAGGTCGGTGACACTGAAGTATGTGCGAAGGGTGAAAAGCTTGGGTTGAAAAATATTTATGGACACATCCATAATGGACCCCAATAGGGTAGATAATGTAGGGGAGATGTAAAACGCAAATAAGAAAACGTTATACCCACTAGGACTCTGTTCACTGTTGCTTTTTTTTCAGCCAATCACTTCTCCATCTGTGCCACTGTGTCCATCCAGTTTGCGCTGATGTTACCTGTCACTGAGATAACGCGACAGAGAGTGGCCAGAAGATTTGATTGCATGAACTCCTGCACTGATTTGAACTGCTTCACCATCCTATTAACCAGCATAGGTTTTGCTTGCTATGTCATTGAAATGGTTAATCAATTCAGTTGATCATGGATTGTCTCAGCTGTTCAGTGATGGCCACTCTCCTCTGATATACAGTATATTGCTTTTTTTTCTTCCTGGCTCTTTTCAAAAACTTGCAAGCTTATACCTTTGCCTAATGGTTCAGTATTCCATCGTCGAAACCTATGTAACCTCCCCGCCATTATTAAACTATTATTATTGTTTATGTCTTGTGGTTTTTCCATAGAACTATTGGTAAATCACAAATATGTTTTTCTTTCATGGATTGGAGGACCAATGAAAATATTTTTGATTTATTTATCTTTGATTTGTATTATAACATTCATGTCTTATTTTTGCAGTAACAGACATTTCTTGAGAAAGGCAACATTACACCGAAACGTTGATACCAATGTGTCTGTATTCCATCGGGTACATTATTGAGAAGTATATTCTTTTTGCGTCAATAAATTTATCAAATTTACTACTTTTTTGTGTGGCAGAGTTTCTCTAATTTATTGATTTTTTTTTACCCTTTAGCACCTATTTAACAGCAGAGAGCATTCCTTATTCTTCAATTTTTATAAAGTATATGATTGCCATTGGCAATTGGGAAGTGTCAGTGATAGTTCACATTTCCTGGTTTAGTTATGAAGTTCAGTGTTTGGAGTAGGCAGTTGGAGAGTTGGTCAGGAGATTTCTGTGTGGAGTTGGTTTTGTTTATCCTTATCCTTCTCTCTCATTTGGATTCTCCTTCCTATTTTCCTCTCTGTTGTATATGTATGATTTTAGTTTTCTTTTATCCCTGTCTGTCTACCCCTGTCAGTCTGGTTAGTGTAGTCCTATACAGTTTGACCTCATACCTGTCTGGGTGGGGGAGGGAACAGATAAAGGTTAATATAGGAGCATTGGTACAGTAGGTACTGTATATGACCCTGGCATTTCCATTTTCCATAGTAATCCTGAGGACAGTGATAGCCTAGGATGCCCCCTAGTTCCAGGAATCTGCTAGGTGCCCACAGTCCCTAGACACTACATGACTTTACATTTATTAACTTCATGCATGTGTAGATTGCATATTTTATTTATTTCAGTACAGAATAGAACAGAGTAGGAAGAGACATGAATTACTGCAGCTATTTATTTCCTCCCTGGACATGATAGATAGTGTGACATAGCGATCACTAGTGGGTTGGGATGTACTCGCTTGGCAGTGATATAACATGCAGGAGGACTGTATTTTCTTAAAAGTTCACCTGGGTTTATTGCTCCATAACCCCAGCAGCACAAACACAAGGTAAAACAGCCTTTAGATCCGACAAAACAAAATAACAATGTTCATAAGCAGGGCTTAGCTCCGTCAGACCTGTGGTCACACAGGTCTGGTTATTTGTCCAGGATTCAGGCTAGGTCTGGAGCCAAACACACATAATTCCCCAGGCTCAAGGTTACCTGCTTATGAGGTCCGCAGTTTTCCCAGCCTGGCTTCATATAGGTCCTGTCAGCCCAGACCCTCATTGCCTTCTGGACTCCACAGGAGCACTCAACCGCTCCAGTCATACACACGGGTCTCCACAGTCCCTCACTGACCCCGGTCAGTATCAATCTTGGTTGTCTGACCGTCCACTCTGGAGGTATCTCACATACCACTCTATAGTGTCCAGCCTGGACACAGGGAGATCTGTCAACCCTGACAGACTCCCACACACTCTCTGCCATGTGCTAAACACACCTCCAATACATAGCTTGTAACCACACCCACAGGTGGTCACATGGTCATGACCTCAATGCAGGTCCTCAAACATCTGCAGGTCCTGAAGGAAAACAGGGGTACAGTGAGCACCTTCACCCAGAGGTGAGGTAATATGGGTAGCCAGATCCTCTCATCTCTCATAGCTACCCACAACACAGACCAGGTGCACTAAATGACATATTAGTGCTCATGTGCACTAAAGACAAAATACTCTGGGTTGCATCACAGGGATGCTCACTACAAGTCCCAGAGAACATCCCAGGCTTACAGCGCAGAAGACCTCCTCCTTTGCGCCACACACCAGCCATGCACCACAATGCCGGTCACTGTCTCACAATAGATAGATAGGAAAAATAATGTTACCTAAGACAAGCTGTGTATGTGCATGTACAGGAAACTGTAACAAGACTGGTGGAACCACTGTTCCATGGCCCGAGCAGCATAAGTGATCACATGACTATTCTCTAGAGCCTCTGATGTGGTTAGGCTTGGCTCCCGATAAACACCAGGTGCTACTCCAGGAAAAAACAGCTGACCCCCAAGGGATTAGTGGCTGGAACCGCCCGGAGGGTGAGGACAGCTGATGCTGGCAGGCAGTGGAAGGAGTGGATTATTATGGCTGATACACAGGTTGGCATGGCAAGCACTGGCGGATCCGTCTGATGTACAGACTGGCATGACAGGTGCAAACAGGTCAGTCTGATATACAGACTGGCATGGTATGTGCAGGTGCACCCGACTGATTTGCAGACTGGGATGCCAGATACAGGGGTGTCTAGCTGATATACAGATTGACATGACAAGTGCAGGCAGTTCCATCTGATATACAAACTGTCACGGCAGATGCTGGAGAATACAGACTAACATGGAATATATTGGCAAGGAGGTTAGGGATGGACAGACACTAGCGGGAACTAGCAGACTGGGACCTGAGAACTATCAGCAAGCGTGTTTGGGAGCAGAGTAAAAACATTGCAAAGGCACCTCCATGCAGATGGAGGTGCCTTAAATGGTAAGTGTCTCCCAGCCATTGGCTGGAGACACTTTAGGACAGCTTGTGCGGCCCCTTTAAGAAGGGGTAGCATGCCTGACCTATGCACAGTGCCTGGGCAGCAGCAGACTAGGAAGGAGGAGGGAGGGCTGGATGGGAGCGACAACAGTGAGTTGGCATCCCTGCCTGGGATGAGGGGCAGCATGCACGATGCCATGCCAGTGCTACAGTACCCTCCTTCATGCCCCCTCTTTTTCAAGCCTGCAAGAAATCTCTCCAGGAGGAGAGGGTCATGGATACTTTCCCTGGACCTCTCATCAATTCCAAACCCACTCCAGTGCACAAGAAAATAATAATCTTTATCTTTTTTATAAATCTTTATTTTTATATAGCGCTAACATATTCCGCAGTGCTTTACAGTTTGCACACATTTCATCACTGTCCCCGATGGGGCTCACAATCTAAATTCCCTATCAGTATGTCTTTGGAGTGTGGGAGGAAACCGGAGTGCCCGGAGGAAACCCACGCAAACACGGGGAGAACATACAAACTCCTTGCAGATGTTGTCCTTGGTGGGATTCGAACCCAGGACCGCTAACCACTGAGCCACCGTGCTGCCCAAAATAGGTTTTTCCTCTTACCCTTTTGGTGGCCAGAATCTTCTCTACCTTGAAAACATTTTCAGTGCTGACTGGAGCTGGAGTGGTACCAGAATCTTTGAAAAAAGGACTGAGGATGGCAGGTTTGAGTAGAGACACATGAAAGGAATTGGGGATCTGTAAAGAGGCCAGGAGTTTGAACTGTAGGCTACCAGATTATTCTGAATTAGAACCTCAAACAGACCAATGAAGTGAGTATCTGGAGACAGACATACTTAGACAACAGCCAATGCTTGACCCTAGAATAAAACAGAGGCAGATCCAGACACCTCATGTCTGGGTGTCTTTTCATCCGTTCAGAGTATTTCAATAAGTTGCTCTTGGTGTTCTATACCAGATTTAACAGAGAATTCACTCATATGGTTGTTGTGTGAGAATTCAGCCCAAGGCAGGAGTTCAGCGCAGTCACTGTGGTGCGCACTGACAAAGTGCCGCAGAAAGTTAGTAAGGATTTGATTGACCCGCTCTGTTTCAAAGACACAAAGGCGTTCTTTGCCTCTGCAGTCCATATCTTAGGGTTGGTTCCTTTGTGGGTGAAGGCAGAAATAGGAGCAGTTCGAGAGGAAAAATGTAGAATGTACTGCGGTAATAGTCCTTCTTGGGATACATTTTCAGGCCGGTCTCATATCTGATCATAGAATCATAGAATGTTAGAGTTGGAAGGGACCTCAATGGTCATCATGTCCAACCCCCTGCTCAATGCAGAATTCACTAAACCATCTCAGACAGATGTCTTTCCAGCCTCTGTCTGAAGGCTTTCATTGAAGGAGAACTCACCACCCCTCATGGCATCTTGTTCCACTTATTGATTACCCTCACTGTCAAAAAATGTTTTCTAATATCTAATCTGTATCTTCTCCCATTCAGTCTCATGGTATTGCCTCTCATGTTTCCGTTTGCAAATGAGAATAAGGATGATCCTCTATTCTGTGAAATCTCTTCAGATATTTGCAGACATTCCCAGATCCTTTAATCATTCCTCGTAGGACATACTTTGCAGTCTGCTCACCATCCTGGCAGCTCTTCTCTGAACTTGCTCTAGATTTTCAATGTCTTTTTTACAATGTGGTGACCAGAACTGGACACAGTATTCCAGATGTGGTCTGACGAAGTAGGAGTAGAGGGGGATAATTATTTCATGTGATCTAGACTGTATGCTTCTACTAATACATTCCAGAACTTTGTTTGACTTTTTGCTGCTGCATCACACTATTGACTCATGTGCAATCTGTGATCTATAAGTATACCCAAGTCTTTTTAACACAGGTCAAAGAAATGGAAGAGAAATCTGCTCGAAGATGCACTTTTTCATGCTTGTCAAACAGACGGTTCTTCCTTAATCTCTGTAGAACCTGGCAAATATCCCTCCAGTGTGCAGGCAGATCTGTAAAAACATCAAGATGTCACCTAGGTAAACTACCACACATGTGTAATGGATGTCCCTGAAGATGTCGTTCACCAGTTCTTGAAAGACCGCAGGGGCATTACAGAGTTCAAACAGCATAAGACTTTTCACGTGCTGCACTAATTCTTTGGAATTCATTACCCAGGTTAATACGATTAATCCCCAATCCCCACAGTTTTAAGCGTGCCCTAAAAACGCATTTGTACAGACTGGCCTACCGCCTCAACACAGAAACCTAACTATCCCTGTGTTGCCCATTCAAAATTTTTTACCATAACCAGGTTCCTCGCATCATGTTCTCACACGCTTTATGCATTTAATAGCTCTCTGTTTCTGTATTGTTACATACTTAGGCTGATAACCGGTTCACGCAGCATTACAAGAACACCCGATTCTTACACTATGGCTGGTCCAAACAGCGAAAGCAATTGTTACAATCCACCTTTCGTGTTGTTAGACATTGGGTTCCTGTCGCTGAACAGCAGGAATCCCGAGCCTTGCATTCGGCTGTCTCTCATTCCTCTCCGGCCACAGAGGAGGCTGCTCAGCACACTCTGGTCAGACCAGCTCTGTATTTCTGGTTGCTGCTGTCACCTCTGGTCCAGCTATAGCAACGCATGCTGGTCAGCAGCGAGCCACTCCAGGGACTAAGTCCTCCTTTCAGTCCACTGAGCATGCCCATGGGACGATCTCTCATTGGAGATCGGAGGTCACATGCTCAGGTCCTTCTCCAGCTTGGTTGGAGGTCAGGAAGGTCCCGGAAGGACGGGGCTATAAAAGGTTCGCATGGCCGCTCGGCTGGTGGAGGGACCAGTATAAAGGAGGTGGAGGAATTCCTGGGGTGATGAGTCAGCAGAACGAGACAGAAGGAGCAGGAGATCGTGGGAGTGACTGAGAGCCAGAGCGACTCACCAGAGTCAGGAAGGAGGCCAGAGACAGGAGATATACTTCCCCTGGACATTAGCGGGACGGCACCGAGACGACCGTCCGAGAACTGCTGCCCCACATCGACCAGCGGCCGCTGCCGCCTTCTTCCAGCCCGCTGCTGCAGCCTGCCCGCGGCCACCAGCGGCCATTGCCGCCTCGCTCCTGCCTGCGGCTGCGGCCTGCCCGCGGACACCAGCGGCCGCTGCCGCCTCACTCCAACCCACGGCTGTGGCCTGTCCCCCGCTGCCCGCGGCCGCTCTGCCCTCACCCATGGACACGGAAAGCCCAGTGCCGTCGGCGGCCACCACTGTCCCGCTCCGGTCCGCAGCAGGGGCCGAACCTCTGCTTGCTGCGGATTCCCCATCGCAGCCGTTAGCTGCACAGGTGGCCTGTCCTTTGCTACCACACATCGCTGCCACTTGCCCCAGCCTGGGGGCTGCGGCCCATCCATCCAAAGACTCCGCCGGGGCCTGTGAGTTTCCAGTGTCATCAGAGCACCGGAGCGCGCGAAGACTCCGTCAACGCCTCAGCAACTGGGCCCAGCGACTACTATGCCGAAAGACCACCATCCCGAACGGCGAGGGATGTCTGGACGGCTAAGTTGACTATATAATTAAGGGCCCGTAGTCGGCCATACCGCGGCCCTGTAGTGACCGGCTAGTGCTGGACGTAGTCGTGTTCTATCCGTTTGTGTTTGCTTGTTTAGAGCCCCTGCGAGGGCGATCCTTGTTACCCCTTTTTTGTTGATCAGGCCGTGACTGAGGAAAGTTCCCTCTAGTCCTATAAACGTTATTATAGAAAGCACCAAATTGTCTCTCGACTAGTCACTGCATCCTGCGTACCTGCAAGCACCACACACTTTCTAGTGGAAAAATAAAAGACCTCGCTTGTCCAATCACCTGTTAAAAAGACCTAAGAAGCTAGGTGGACTTGGTTTTCCAAACATCCTAGATTATTATATGGCTTCCCAACTCGACCTAGTCAAAGGGTGGTGAAGAGTCGGAAAGATAAGCAACTGGGTTCAAATTGAATCGCACAATGCAGTTTGTAACAATTTACAAGCTTTGTGTTATGCATCCTTGGTGGAGCCTTCAAGTACCGTAAGTTAGTCGCACTTCCTCTAACGATCTCTTGCTTACATAGTTGGAAACTCTTTCATAAAAAAAAGTTTGACTGCTTCCACTCCTATTTTGTCCATAGCTCCATTGGAAACTCTAGAAATCCTAATAGGAGATCTAAATATCCAAGAATGAAAAAAAGGTCATAGAACTGATTAAAGACTTATTTGACGGTTATACTCTCCATACTTTTGAGTCCTTACACTCTTGTTTCAGAATCCCTAATAGTGAGTTCTATAAATATCTACGCATAAGACAAGCACTCCAGAAGTTCTCATTTCTTCTGACAAATGTGAAATCAGAACTAATTTCAGCCTTATCTAAAACAACATCTACTTCAAGTGGTCTGAAACCTATATATAATTTATTGGACACAAAAAAAATGTCTTTATTAAGTCAACCCCTTTTTAACTTGGGAAAAGTTTTTAAACAAAACATTTCCAAATAATTAATGGTCCAGCTCATTGGCATTAGCCACTCGCACATGTGCTTCCTATTTAGAATCATATATGAAAACTGTGCTGAGATGTTAGTACACCCCAGTGAGATTACATATGCTATTTCCCGCATCCTCACAATTATGCTGGCTTAATTGTGGCTCTAAGGGTTCTCTACTCAATACTCTTTGGACCTGCCTGCTATTAGCCCCCATCTGGAAGGTGGTCTTCACACTTATTTCATCATTAATTTACTACACAGTGCAACCTTCACCATCTTTAGCGCTGCTCTTATTGGGAATTCATTCTATTGATTCTAAACATACAGTAGAATACTTGTGATCACTAGATATTGGAAATCCTCTGGGATACCCATAATGGGAGAAATCATTCATTGAATAAATAGAACTTGTGTACTTGAGAAAAATGTTAGCATAGAAAAATAATAAGATGCCTACATTTATGGTAAGTGAGAGAGCTTGGCGAGACCATCCTGAAAATATTACTAAGCTCTGATTTTGAAATATTTTCCTGGTTGTTTGGATATTTTTCAATATATTGTTTAGTCCTGTATGTTATGTTATTCTCTTACAATGTACGTTCTGATTAGTTTATTTGTGTTGTGTAAACATGTTGTTATTCTTTTAAAACCAAATAATCAATCAATCAAATTTATTATCGCCAAGTACATATTACATATATACAAGGAATTCTTTGTGGCAAAGAGGCAACATAATATATAACAACAGATACAACAAGTAACATCTAACAAGACAGATACAGTATATAGTCTACACATGATGATTTAATTGTTGAACAGAGAGTGGATAGAAGCTGTTCATATGGCGGTTAGTGCTGCATTTGGGGACTCTGAAGCGACGTCCTGAAGGGAGTAGTTGGAATGAGGAGTGTCCCGGGTGAGAGGGATCGGATGAAATTTTCAATTCGTGGGATCGAATACTCTTATCATAAAGATCCTGGATTTTAGGCAGGGGGGAACCTATAATTCTCTCTGCTGTTCTGAAAGTCCTTTGTAAGCGGAGTTTGTCATGCGCAGTGGCTCCCCCATACCAGACTATCAGAGAGGAACAAATCACAGATCTGATGACAGCATTAAAGAATAAGATCAGCAGATTCTTAGACAAACCATATCTTTTCAGCTGACGCAGGAAGAATATCCTCTGTTGTACTTTTCTTATAACAGCATCCACGTTTTCCCCCCATTTAAGATCATGAGAGATGATAACACCAAGGAATTTGGTCTCTGTGACCCTAAGAACCACTTCGTCATGGATGTAGATTGGAAGTATCTCATGTTGATCTTTCCTAAAATCCACAACCATCTCAGCAGTTTTTTTAGTGTTGAGTACAAGATTATTGGCTTTACACCAGTCACATATTCTTTCCACCTCACTCCGATACAAGTCTTCAGCATTTCCCCCGATGAGACCAATCAGTGTCATATCATCGGCAAATTTCAAGATTTTTACTGAGTCTGATGAAGAGATGCAATCATTCGTATAGAGAGAAAACAGTAACGGGGACAAAACACACCCCTGAGGTGCCCCGATGTTTGTGACCAAGGTGTCCGAAGTGAATGGTCCAACTTTTACACTCTGTATCCTGGCTGTCAGGAAGTTATAAATCCACAAGCATAAGTTGAGAGGGACTCCAAGAGCTACCATTTTCTTATGAAGTAAATTCGGATCAATGGTATTGAACGCTGAGCTAAAGTCCATGAAAAGAATCCGGACATATGAGTGCAGTTCATTTGTATGATCCAAAATGTACTTCAGTCCCAGATTGACAGTGTCGTTTGCCGAACGATTCTCCTTATAGGCAAACTGAAGCGGGTCCCTTAGCTTCTGCGTGAATTTTATCAGGTGGGACATCATAATTCTTTTGAAGACTTTCATAGCTACAGATGTGAGTGCTACTGGTCTATAGTCGTTCAACTCAGAAGATCCCACTTTCTTGGGGACAGGGATAATTGTGGAATTTTTCCAACACTGAGGTACAACGCACTCTTTCAGTGACACATTGTATATATTTGTCAGTATAGGGGCAAGCTGGGTAGCACATACTTTCAGACACATTGGAGATACACCATCAGGGCCAGGTGCCTTTTTGACCTTAAGTCCTTTCAGGATGCGTATCACCTCTGCCTCGGAGATCACTACTTGGGTGTTGCACAATGAATGATCTTTATATGAACAGACTGAGGAGCTTAGAGATGAATAGCCACTGTGTGTAGAGCTTGCCTCAAATCTGCAGTAGAATTCATTTAACTCTGCTGCCAGACTTCTGCTGGGGTTCACTATAGTGGGGTGGCTTTTATAATTGGTGACCTCTCTTAATCCTCTCCATGCAGATCTATTATCTTTTGATGAGAACCTTTCCTCCAGAATCTTTGCATACTCGTGTTTGGCTAACTTGATCTCTTTAGATATCGAGTTCCTAAGTTTCTTGAATTCAGTAATATCGCCTGCTGTATAAGCCTCCTCTTTTCTCTTACGGATCAACCTGACTTTATTTGTAAACCACGGCTTGTTGTTTCCCCGAAAGTGGACAGATTTGGATGGAATAAACGTGTCTTCACAAAAACGGATATATGAGGACACTGCATCAACCCATTCATCCAGACCCGAGCATGTTTCCTGGAATACCTCCCAGTCCGTGCATTCAAAGCATGCTTGTAGTTGCAATTTTGCCTCCTCAGACCATGTCTTCTTTGTATAAACTGTAGGTTTGGATGTTTTCAACCTTTGCCTGTAGGCTGGAATTAAATGAATTAGACAATGATCTGAAAAGCCCACTGCTGCTCTCCTCACTGCCCTGTAGGCCCCTTTTATGACTGTATAGCAGTGATCAAGCGTATTGTTCTCTCTCGTGAAGCAGTTTATATGTTGAGTAAATTTGGGGAGATCCAGGTTGAGTTTTCCTTTGTTAAAGTCCCCCATTACGATCACAAATGCTTCTGGAGATCCTTTCTCCCATTCTGATATTTTGCAAGCTAATTCACCAATAGCAGCTTTAACAGATGCTTGGGGGGGAATATATACTGCAACCAGAACCATAGATGAAAACTCTCTTGGAGAGTAAAATGGTCTACAATTGAGTGCAAGGTACTCTAGATCTGGAGAGCAACCTTTTCCCAGTATGTTAACATCATAGCACAATCTAGTGTTGATGTAGAGACATACCCCACCCCCCCTTTGTTTACCTGAAGCTACACAATCACGGTCAGCTCTGTAGATAACAAAACCAGGTAGATCCAGACTACAATCAGGGATGGTCTCATTCAACCAGGTCTCAGTAAAACAAAGAGCAGCTGAATTGGCCATATCAGATCTCATGTTACAAAGTAAGTTCAGATCCTCCATTTTGTTAGCTAAGGAACGGACATTAGCCAAGTGGAGTGAAGGAAGAGCTGTTCTGAACCCTCTCCTCCGAAGGCGTGCCAGGACTCCTCCTCTCCTACCTCTCTTGCAGTACACCTCCACAGGTTTCACAGAAGTAATGGATTTTATGTACTCAATTGTTGAATTAGCAATCATGCTCCAAGAAGGGGAGTCCATGAGAAATTGTGGATGATTCCAGAATAATAAATCGTCCCTTGAAATCATAAGAGTAGGTTTACAGAGTGCAGTGGCCATGATTACACTCAGCTTGTAGCTATAAAGACTGAACAGTCACAGCTTAGCAGAGTTAAATGTACAACTTTCCATAAAGGGTGCTCCCAGCACTGCTGGGGGGAGGGCATGGGTGCAACAAGACAGGGACATCAGGGGACACGCCAACAGTTAGCCCAAACCTGCCCAGCTCACCCCTTCAGCTCCACCTGGACCACAAGATCTCCAGAACATCTCCAGCACCGCACACTCCACCAGCTTTCCTATCCCGGGATCATCTGCATGCTGGAAATGGGTACAAGTTGTAGGAAAGTTGGCAGGCAGCCAGCAGCTTCACTCTCTCCCAGCTGAAACCAGGCACGGAGCTCCACGAGGACAGAAAGACACCAGTCCCAGCTGGTCGCAGTCTCCACACTACTCCCAGCTCTGCCGAATCCTGTAGCCCTACAGCTCCACGTGGACCACAAGATCTCCAGAACAACTCCAGCACCGCACACTCCACCAGGTTTCCTATCCTGGGATCATCTGCTTGCTGGAAATGGGTACAAGTTGTAGGAAAGTTGGCAGGCAGCCAGCAGCTTCACTCTCTCCCAGCTGAATCCAGGCATGGAGCTCCACGAGGACAGAAAGACACCGGTCCCAGCTGATCGCAGTCTCCACACTACTCCCAGCTCTGCCGAATCCTGTAGCTACGCAATGGTGAGTGAACCAAAGGGAGAATTAACAATTAAACAGGGTAAAAAACTCAGGAGCCTCATGCCAGAGCAGCCATCTCTCGGCGCTCCTCCTCCTTTCAAAAGATATTGTTATAAAAAAAAAGAAAAGAGAGGAGTAGGATATTTATTCTTGATTGTAATCTGGTTGAATCCCCTTTTCTTAACAAAGAAGAATCCTCCTCTGGCCGGGAGGAAGACTTTCAGAAAAATCCTCTGTTGAGATTCTCTTTAATGTACTCGGACATGGCTCGGGTCTCAGCCTGAGATAAAGGGTAGACAAGGTCCCATGAAGGAGAGGAGCCAGCGAAAAGATCATTAGGACAGTCATATGTCTTATAAGGTGGTAGCATTTCAGCCTCCTTCTTGTTGAAGACGTCAGTGTACACCCAATATGCAACAGGCAAGCCAGGTAAATTAGTAAATTAGATGGAGAGGCCAGGGGTCAAGCAGGACGAATGGGAACATGACATTCCTGTCCCCAATGGAGTACTTCTCTGGATTTCCAGTCTAAGACAGGCTCATGTCTTTGAAGCAATGGCAGACCTAGAAGCAGAGGGTGAGACACACCTGACAGCACATATAGAGGAACTTTCTCTGAGTATAGCATTCCTACCCGAAGTTTTATGGCTTGGTAACAAAAAAGTTGTCTTTGAAAGAGGTTTTCCATTCACTGATGATACCACCAATGGATCCTGTAGACTTTGGATTGGGATTTTATACAGCTTCACAATGGCTTGTTGGATGAGATTACCTGCAGAACCAGTGTCCAGGTAGGCTTACCTGACAAAATGGATGTTGCCACAGGAAACAAATACCATCATAATCAGAGATGGGGAGGAGTGATACTCACCCAGGGTGACCTCTCCAACTGACCTTAGGTGCTGGAATTTCCCAGTTTCTCTGGACAGGAGCTGATTGCATTCTCCTGACTGCCACAATAGAAGTAGCTTCCCTCGGTGCAATGGGTTTCCTGATGATGCTTAGCTATCTTCACCTAATCTATTTGCACAGATTCCGGGGAGGATGCTGAAGCTTGGGCTTGCTGTATGATTGGTCTTTAAAAGATAGGAGCTAGGCATGCTGGTTTTCTCTCGTGGATCACCTCCTTGGAGCACTCCTGAAATCTGATGTAGATTCAAGTTGCCAGAAAAACCAGGTCATACAGTGAGATCTATAGATCACGACCAGTGAGCTTGTCCTTGATTCTCCCAGAGAGGCTCTCCCAGAAGGTGGCCACCAAATCCTCTTTATTACTGGTGAGTTCAGAAGACAGTGTATGGAATTAAACAGTGTACTGGCCCACTGTGAGATTTCCCTGGTGCAGTCTGAAGATAGAAGATGCTGCTGAGGAGACACGGCCAGGCTCATTGAAGACCTTCTGGAGGGCTTCTAGAAAGGACTGGAGTTTCAACACAAGAGGATACCCTCTCTTCCATAGGGGATTGAGCCATGACAGAGCTTAGCCAGAGAGATGAGACATGATGACAGCCACTTTAGTCCCATCTGAGACAAACTGATGAGCCAAGAGTTAAAATGCAGCTTGCACTGATTAATAAACCCCTAACATAGGCAGGGTCACCGCCATAATGAGGAGGAGCAGACAGATGGGTTCTGGTAGCAATCACTTAGCTGGCAGGCTGATGGGACACAGCTGAGTTGGTGGAAGCTTGGGTAGGTGTGGATGCGGCCTGAGTAGTCAGCATATCTAGATGGGTGGTTACTGTCCGCAGGTAGGAGAAAATGCTCTTTTTGGTGGGAGGCATCCTGGTGCAGGGCTAAGAAATGGTAAGCTTGATTGCTAGTGAATTCCATGGCCTGTGCAAACTGTAACAGGAGTGGTGGAACCACTGTGCTGTGGCCCGAGGAGAGCCTGGAGGGATGTGACTAGGTGAACACCTGACTTTTCACTAAAGCCTCTGATGGTGGGATTAGGCTTGGCTCCAGATGATCACCAGGTGCCACTCCAGGACAGACCATGGACGCAGGGCAGCTGACCCCCAAGAGAAGAGCTGGAACAGCCTGAAAGGTGAGGACAGCTGATGCAGGCAGGCACTGGCAGGAGTGGACTGGTATGACTGATGCACAGGTTGGCACGGCAAGTGCTGGCAGATCCAGCTGATGTACAGACTGGCACGGCAGTTGCTGGCAGATCTGGCTCTAATACAGACTGAGAAGGAAAGTACTGGCAAGGGGGGTAAGGAAAGGACAGACACTAGCGTGAACTAGCAGACTGGGACCTGAGAACTAGAAAGCGTGTTTGGGAACTATTCTGAGTCTTCCTGATGACTGCAAATCCCAAGTGTTCTAACTAACAGCTTCTTATATAATTGTGTAACTTGTACTTACACCACCAGGCGTCTTCAGGTAGTTTTAACTCCACTGGCAATGCAACTGTAGAAAGACCAGGAGAAACGATGCTGTTTTCTTCCAAAATCTTGTGTTAGTTTACAATGGACAGTAGGTAAAAAGGAGTAATCTGAACAGGGGAGTACACATGCATCTTGAGTAATGGCTGCTGTAGGCTAAACTGAAGAAGAAGGGTGGAGCAACCTAATACAGGGCTCAACTACAGGAGGGACATAGGGACAATTTTCACATAGTCTAATTCTACCTAGCAACAACAGGAAATTTTGCTGATTGGAGGAAGAACTAAACACAGAGGAATATACATTACAGGTTGTTCCCATTCATGGGACACAACACTCCCCATCTGAAATCGTCATATTTCACAAGTCCTTGTGAGAGATAAGGAGACAACTCTGTCCCTCGAAGTCGTGAAACCTGCAATGAGAGGAGAGAAGAAAAACAATGCAACATAATGCAGAAATCAAGTCTATACTTGTAGTAAAATGTTAGACCTTGAATAAAAAATGAAAAATGAGTCCAATAGAAAACCCATCTTTGGATTGCGGAAGCCGAAATATGCCAACTCTTCCACCAACTCAACAGTAGAAGTTCCAGTCCACAAGGGGAAGCTAAAGTTCAGTTGGATTCTGATAATCCTGAGTCCTAGCCCAGCAGTAAAATGCGAAGGTATGCTCCCCGCCGTGGCAGAGTCCAGTGACGAGCCAAGTTCTTGTGACTATTGCTCGAAGGAGCCAGCAGATGATGAACCTGAAATTCATGTCAGCAGGCACGATGACTGACCAGCTGGAAGGATGTCCAGGGTGATGACGAGATCTCAGTTTCCGTACTGGCACATTGGACAAACAACTTGTGAGGCGGGTTGGCTTGAGATCCTTCCTAGACTATGGTTCTCTTGGTGCAAGTACATTAACGAGTTCATCACAAGGTGATGCTTGGGAAGTGAACGTGTCTTGTTCTACATCCGTCAGTGTGCTGAGGCTGCATTGCGTGGGGAAAACGCTAGCATTATTGGTAAAAGATAAGCTCTTGAGAGAGGGGCTCTTACTCTGAGCACTGAAGTCTAGCACGGCTTCGGCTTGACCAGGCTTGTGATGGAGATAGGCGTCAAAGGCTGTGACCTTAACAGTTGCTTGCTGTGAATCCCTTGGCAACTCAGTCTTTGCGGGAAGAGAAGGTGAGGGAGCTACCCAGATTTTATAGTTGTAGTCAGTGGGTTTGATGCTCCTGATCCTGATGATCACCTTGTCTTCTCTCTGTAGGTGGTGAGTTGTTGTCCTTTGTTGTAGGACCGAGTACTCTTCCCTCGAGGTTGTAGTCTCGAGGATAGAGCAGTCTTGAATTGTCAGATGGTTGTTGTTGACACTTAATGTCGTTTGACTTCTTCATCCAGTAGTGACATGGGTCTGGCAGGAGGGACAAGTCATGGTGATCTGACGTGATAAGGGTTTTGTAAGAGGAGATGTTGCTTGGATCCTGTGTCTAGTCGATACAGACATTGCCAATGATAACCCAGCCTAGCTCGAGGCGCTGGGCGTATTGTTCATTGAGTAGTCCGTGGATTTGTTGACGCATCTTGTGCAGTTGTATAATGTCTCTGCCGAGGAGAATTAGGATGTCTGCCTTGTCATCCAGGGGTGATATCTCTTTGGCTATCATTCTGAAATGAGGATGCTGAAGAGCAACTTCTGACGTTGGGATTTCTTCCCTGTTGAATGGAATTTGGTTACACTCAGCAAGCATAGGTAGTGGCATCTCCATGGCGTCCTTCTCAAGTGAAGTTATTGTGAGGCCACTGGCCCTTCTTCCAGAGGTTTTTATAACGCCGCTGTAGGTGCCCAAAGTGTAAGGATAGACATCTCCTTTTAAGTCAAATAAGCTGAAGGGTTCTGACCTGGCCAGTGATTTGTTGCTCTGGTTGTCAAGACTAACGTACACCTTGACTGCCTTCTCTGGATGACCCTTGGGATACAACCTTGCCAGGCAAATCTTCGTGCAGGACTTGTCTCGAAGACCTTCTCTGCAGATTTTGGTGCATGAGGAAGATACCGCAACTTGGCTTGTCGCTTGGTCTGAACTCTCCCCGCCATGGTTTGTGGTGAGAGAAGGTGTAGATGCAGAGTCAGGCCATGATGGATGGAGCGCTTGTACGTGGTCTTCACTGTCGCACTCTAGACACTTGATGGCGATGACACAGTCCTTCGCAAGATGTTCGGTAGAGGTGCAGCACCTGAAGCATACTCCAAACTTCTTCAAGAGCTCCTTTCATTCTTGAAGGGCTTTCTTCCTGAAGCCAATGCACTTCTTCAGGGGAGGTGGCAATTTGTGAATTGGACACTGGCGGTTCGGATTTTCAACCTTCTCACCTTCATTGCCTTTGTTTGGCGCTGAAGTTGGTGTAGGCAGAACTTCTGTCTTTTTTGCAGATACCAGACCGCTGCGGTTACTGTTGTGAGATCAAGAACTCTCATACTTAGGGGATGATGCAGAGCTGCTGGGTTCTTCATAGCAGAAGCTGGAATCGGTTTTGCACTCTGCAATCTCCTTGATGAGGTCACAGAAATAGGAAAATGTTGGAAAAGGGACTTCGTATTGTCTTTTGAAGTTTGACCCTCATATGGTCCACATTTCTTGTATGCTGTAGGGTAACTTGGCAACTATGGGTTTCACCCCACAAGCGGTTTCCAGGTAGCTGAGGCCAGGTAGGTGCGTGTCTGCCTTGGCTAACTGGAGCTCTAGGAGCTCTAGGAGCAGGTCGCTGAGCTCTAGGAATTTTGAACTGTCCTTGCTAGATATTTTGGAAAAATCCTGTAGACGCTTAAACAGTGCATTCTCTATGGCTTCAGGACTGCCAAAGCTATGTTCTAGTCTGTCCCATGCAGCCATGAGACCAGCTGCTAGATTGCTGATGTGGATGGATCTGAGCCTCTTGACCAGCTCTGTGGATTGAGGTCCGAGCCACCTGATTAGCAGATCCAGCTCTTCAGCAGGTCACTAATTGCGGCTTTAAAGGCACATTTTCAACCTCTGTAATTCTCAGGCTGGTCGCCGAACCTTGTGAGACCAGTGTTGGTGAGTTCTCGGCGTATCATGTACCTCGCAAAATCGGACATGTCTGTTCTTTCTGACTTTGGAGAAATATTTGCTGGCTGAGTGATGCTGTTAGCGTGGGTCGTAGCTTTTTGGTTCAAGAACATCGGAAGATATGGAGTGGCGTAGGCATTTAGACCAGCAACCGGTTTGTGGCATATGATCTCTGTTGTATGCGGGGCTGGAACCACACAGTTGTCAGGAGCGTAGTGCCTTGTCGGCATATTAGGTTGCATGTAGACGTTGGCGTATGGCATTTGCTGAGGTGTAGGGTCAGGCCATGAAGGAGGTTCGGGTTTGAATGTTTGTGGTATATTGGACTGACCTTGAAAGCTGGGAGCTGCAGGCGGATCAACGTCCTGATGCTCTAGAGAGAGGTCGGTGCTGATGGAAATGTTGTTAGTGGTCAGGGGTTCGTTGGTTTGGCTCAGCACGTAATTTCTTGTGCGCTTAAGTGGGTCTTCTTTGTCGAGTTCGTACAAATTGAGGATGCCTCTTTGGCTTCCACCTAGAGCCGGCTCGAAGACCTTTAGTTTTGCTACGGCTGCTGCGTGTTCATATTCCTTCTGCAGGGCTTCTATTTCCGCTTTCTCGTGTGTAGATTAAGCTTCCATGCGTGCAATGTCTGCTTTCTTGCATGTAGATTCTATTTCCCTCTCTGCTTTCTTTTGGCCGAAAATGGCTTGCACTTTCATAGATTCTGCTTCGGCACACGCTCTTATGAACTGCTCACCGATGGTTAAGTACCTTGATGAGCTTGAAATGATTGAGTGCTTTGAGATCCTAGCAGACCTGGATCTGTGCGATGTCACTTCTGACATTTGTGGGATTTTTGCTTCTATCTTGTTCACAATGTCACGAACGGTGCAGTCTCGTTTGGCATTGAGCTGTTGGAAGACCTGGCATTCCTTTAGTAACTCTTGCGTAGTTAATTTCAGCAGAGTAGAGATGTATTCTTTACAAGTGTCTTTATAAGACTGGTATGCAGAATACAATTGTTCAAGGGCTCCGACTGGTGGTAACTCGTGAGAGCTGGGCACAGTCTAGACAGTAGCTTGGTCTAGTACTCTTTTCCATAGGGAAGTTGTGTGGTGTAGCAATTCACCTTTGGTGGATTCTAGGTCTCTTTGACTTTCCATATAGGATTGGTTGATCGTTTGGATATTTCACTGCGAACAGTGAAAAGTTCTGTTTCCATTTCTTGCTGCTGCAGAACTGGCAGTGAAAGGGTTCTTTTAGTCTTGGACATAGTGGCAGGAGAGCAAGGGTGGGGCCTGTTCTGCTCCTGGTTGTCAAGGACACCAATACAAAGTTGCAACTGGCTGAGCTGGACAGCACAGAACTACAAGTCTATGTAAATTGCAGCTACTCAATAGCTTATAGATGGATCCTTTCTCTGGATTACAGGCTGTGAACTGTTCTTAGTAACAGGTTAAATCTTTCACTGTGCAGTTTTCTGAAGTGAAGAGCACAGAGAATGTCTGCAGTCTATGTAAGCTGCTGTTGTGGTGGCTTTACATTAACCTTAAAAGAAATTCTCTTCTTGGATTAGAGCTGTATACTGTTCCTGGTAACAGCTACTCCTTTTTACTATTCTGTCTCTTCCTGATGACTGTAAATCCCAAGTGTTCTAACCATCAGCTTCTTAGATAATTGTGTAACTTGTACTTACACCACCAGGCATCCTCAGGTAGTTTTAACTCCATTGGCAATGCAACTGTAGAAAGACCAGGAGAAACGTTGCTGTAATCTTCCAAAATGTTTTATTAGTTTACAATGGACAATAGGTAAAAAGGAATAATCTGTACAGGGCAGTACACATGAGTCTTGAGTAATGGCTGCTGTAGATTAAACTGAAGAAGGGAGGAGCAACCTAATACAGAGCTCAACTACGGGAGGGACATAGGGACAATTTTCACACAGTCTAATTCTACCTAGCAACAACAGGGAATTTTGCTGATTGGAGGAAGAACTAAACACAGAGAAATATACATTACAGGTTGTTCCCATTTGTGAGACACAACAGGAACACACTAACAATGTTACACGGTCACCTCAATGCAGGTGGACGTGAGGTAATCAATAAATGTCTACCAGTCATTGGCTGGGGACACTTTAGGATGATGCGATCGGCCCCTTTAAGAACAGGGGAGCGTGCGCACACGAGCCCTATGCACAGTTCTCAGAAATCTGCACACCGCACTTGTATCCTGGGCAGAATCAGGCAAAGAAGGTGGAGGGAGAGCTTGATGGGAGCCAAGGTTGTGAGTTGGGGTCCCTGCCGAGGGAGAGGGGCAGCGTTCAGAGATGCTGGCACTACAGGAACCTTCTAGCTAAGAAAGTCCTGTTATCACTGCAGCCTCAGGACTGATTAGAAGGAAAGCAAGAGACAATCTGTAATATGAGCAAGCAGAGACAATGACCATGACTTGGCTGAGGATCTGTAGCCTGGCAAACAATGATAACTTACTGTGTTCTTCTATAAAGCTTCCCGGCCCCAATGCAGAATCTATAGGTCAACCCCCATCTATGAAATCTCAGCTATAATACTGGTGTTCTCTTGTGTAGCAGAACCACCTTTTGGTCTCCTCAGACATCAGAACATAGGTGCCACAGTTACCCTTTTATCCTATATCTCTGCTTCCGGTTAGTGAATTAGGGAGAGTGGTGAAACTAGAAAGGGAAAATCCTGAGGTTGTGAGGTCCTAAGAGCATGGGTAGCACTGTTTACTTCCATATTTTCTTTGACACATGCTACTTACATAATACCTAAATATTGAGAAATACATTAGTAGGTTACAGTTTTGGCCAAAAGTATTGACACCCCTGCAATTCTGTCAGATAATACTCAGTTTCTTGCAAAATTGCAACTACAAGCATGCTTTGAATGCACGGACTGGGAGGTATTCCAGGAAACATGCTCGGGTCTGGATGAATGGGTTGATGCAGTGTCCTCATATATCCGTTTTTGTGAAGACACGTTTATTCCATCCAAATCTGTCCACTTTCGGGGAAACAACAAGCCGTGGTTTACAAATAAAGTCAGGTTGATCCGTAAGAGAAAAGAGGAGGCTTATACAGCAGGCGATATTACTGAATTCAAGAAACTTAGGAACTCGATATCTAAAGAGATCAAGTTAGCCAAACACGAGTATGCAAAGATTCTGGAGGAAAGGTTCTCATCAAAAGATAATAGATCTGCATGGAGAGGATTAAGAGAGGTCACCAATTATAAAAGCCACCCCACTATAGTGAACCCCAGCAGAAGTCTGGCAGCAGAGTTAAATGAATTCTACTGCAGATTTGAGGCAAGCTCTACACACAGTGGCTATTCATCTCTAAGCTCCTCAGTCTGTTCATATAAAGATCATTCATTGTGCAACACCCAAGTAGTGATCTCCAAGGCAGAGGTGATACGCATCCTGAAAGGACTTAAGGTCAAAAAGGCACCTGGCCCTGATGGTGTATCTCCAATGTGTCTGAAAGTATGTGCTACCCAGCTTGCCCCTATACAGACAAATATATACAATGTGTCACTGAAAGAGTGCGTTGTACCTCAGTGTTGGAAAAATTCCACAATTATCCCTGTCCCCAAGAAAGTGGGATCTTCTGAGTTGAACGACTATAGACCAGTAGCACTCACATCTGTAGCTATGAAAGTCTTCAAAAGAATTATGATGTCCCACCTGATAAAATTCACGCAGAAGCTAAGGGACCCGCTTCAGTTTGCCTATAAGGAGAATCGTTCGGCAAACGACACTGTCAATCTGGGACTGAAGTACATTTTGGATCATACAAATGAACTGCACTCATATGTCCGGATTCTTTTCATGGACTTTAGCTCAGCGTTCAATACCATTGATCCGAATTTACTTCATAAGAAAATGGTAGCTCTTGGAGTCCCTCTCAACTTATGCTTGTGGATTTATAACTTCCTGACAGCCAGGATACAGAGTGTAAAAGTTGGACCATTCACTTCGGACACCTTGGTCACAAACATCGGGGCACCTCAGGGGTGTGTTTTGTCCCCGTTACTGTTTTCTCTCTATACGAATGATTGCATCTCTTCATCAGACTCAGTAAAAATCTTGAAATTTGCCGATGATATGACACTGATTGGTCTCATCGGGGGAAATGCTGAAGACTTGTATCGGAGTGAGGTGGAAAGAATATGTGACTGGTGTAAAGCCAATAATCTTGTACTCAACACTAAAAAAACTGCTGAGATGGTTGTGGATTTTAGGAAAGATCAACATGAGATACTTCCAATCTACATCCATGACGAAGTGGTTCTTAGGGTCACAGAGACCAAATTCCTTGGTGTTATCATCTCTCATGATCTTAAATGGGGGGAAAACGTGGATGCTGTTATAAGAAAAGTACAACAGAGGATATTCTTCCTGCGTCAGCTGAAAAGATATGGTTTGTCTAAGAATCTGCTGATCTTATTCTTTAATGCTGTCATCAGATCTGTGATTTGTTCCTCTCTGATAGTCTGGTATGGGGGAAGGAAAGTACTGGCAAGGGGGGTAAGGAAAGGACAGACACTAGCGTGAACTAGCAGACTGGGACCTGAGAACTAGAAAGCGTGTTTGGGAACTATTCTGAGTCTTCCTGATGACTGCAAATCCCAAGTGTTCTAACTATCAGCTTCTTATATAATTGTGTAACTTGTACTTACACCACCAGGCGTCTTCAGGTAGTTTTAACTCCACTGGCAATGCAACAGTAGAAAGACCAGGAGAAACGATGCTGTTTTCTTCCAAAATCTTGTGTTAGTTTACAATGGACAGTAGGTAAAAAGGAGTAATCTGAACAGGGGAGTACACATGCATCTTGAGTAATGGCTGCTGTAGGCTAAACTGAAGAAGAAGGGTGGAGCAACCTAATACAGGGCTCAACTACAGGAGGGACATAGGGACAATTTTCACATAGTCTAATTCTACCTAGCAACAACAGGAAATTTTGCTGATTGGAGGAAGAACTAAACACAGAGGAATATACATTACAGGTTGTTCCCATTCATGGGACACAACACTCCCCATCTGAAATCGTCATATTTCACAAGTCCTTGTGAGAGATAAGGAGACAACTCTGTCCCTCGAAGTCGTGAAACCTGCAATGAGAGGAGAGAAGAAAAACAATGCAACATAATGCAGAAATCAAGTCTATACTTGTAGTAAAATGTTAGACCTTGAATAAAAAATGAAAAATGAGTCCAATAGAAAACCCATCTTTGGATTGCGGAAGCCGAAATATGCCAACTCTTCCACCAACTCAACAGCAGAAGTTCCAGTCCACAAGGGGAAGCTAAAGTTCAGTTGGATTCTGATAATCCTGAGTCCTAGCCCAGCAGTAAAATGCGAAGGTATGCTCCCCGCCGTGGCAGAGTCCAGTGACGAGCCAAGCTCTTGTGACTATTGCTCGAAGGAGCCAGCAGATGATGAACCTGAAATTCATGTCAGCAGGCACGATGACTGACCAGCTGGAAGCATGTCCAGGGTGATGACGAGATCTCAGTTTCCGTACTGGCACATTGGACAAACAACTTGTAAGGCGGGTTGGCTTGAGATCCTTCCTAGACTATGGTTCTCTTGGTGCAAGTACATTAACGAGTTCATCACAAGGTGATGCTTGGGAAGTGAACGTGTCTTGTTCTACATCCGTCAGTGTGCTGAGGCTGCATTGCGTGGGGAAAACGCTAGCATTATTGGTAAAAGATAAGCTCTTGAGAGAGGGGCTCTTACTCTGAGCACTGAAGTCTAGCACGGCTTCGGCTTGACCAGGCTTGTGATGGAGATAGGCGTCAAAGGCTGTGACCTTAACAGTTGCTTGCTGTGAATCCCTTGGCAACTCAGTCTTTGCGGGAAGAGAAGGTGAGGGAGCTACCCAGATTTTATAGTTGTAGTCAGTGGCTTTGATGCTCCTGATCCTGATGATCACCTTGTCTTCTCTCTGTAGGTGGTGAGTTGTTGTCCTTTGTTGTAGGACCGAGTACTCTTCCCTCGAGGTTGTAGTCTCGAGGATAGAGCAGTCTTGAATTGTCAGATGGTTGTTGTTGACACTTAATGTCGTGTGACTTCTTCATCCAGTAGTGACATGGGTCTGGCAGGAGGGACAAGTCATGGTGATCTGACGTGATAAGGGTTTTGTAAGAGGAGATGTTGCTTGGATCCTGTGTCTAGTCGATACAGACATTGCCAATGATAACCCAGCCTAGCTCGAGGCGCTGGGCGTATTGTTCATTGAGTAGTCCGTGGATTTGTTGACGCATCTTGTGCAGTTGTATAATGTCTCTGCCGAGGAGAATTAGGATGTCTGCCTTGTCATCCAGGGGTGATATCTCTTTGGCTATCATTCTGAAATGAGGATGCTGAAGAGCAACTTCTGACGTTGGGATTTCTTCCCTGTTGAATGGAATTTGGTTACACTCAGCAAGCATAGGTAGTGGCATCTCCATGGCGTCCTTCTCAAGTGAAGTTATTGTGAGGCCACTGGCCCTTCTTCCAGAGGTTTTTATAACGCCGCTGTAGGTGCCCAAAGTGTAAGGATAGACATCTCCTTTTAAGTCAAATAAGCTGAAGGGTTCTGACCTGGCCAGTGATTTGTTGCTCTGGTTGTCAAGACTAACGTACACCTTGACTGCCTTCTCTGGATGACCCTTGGGATACAACCTTGCCAGGCAAATCTTCGTGCAGGACTTGTCTCGAAGACCTTCTCTGCAGATTTTGGTTCATGAGGAAGATACCGCAACTTGGCTTGTCGCTTGGTCTGAACTCTCCCCGCCATGGTTTGTGGTGAGAGAAGGTGTAGATGCAGAGTCAGGCCATGATGGATGGAGCGCTTGTATGTGGTCTTCACTGTCGCACTCTAGACACTTGATGGCGATGACACAGTCCTTCGCAAGATGTTCGGTAGAGGTGCAGCACCTGAAGCATACTCCAAACTTCTTCAAGAGCTCCTTTCATTCTTGAAGGGCTTTCTTCCTGAAGCCAATGCACTTCTTCAGGGGAGGTGGCAATTTGTGAATTGGACACTGGCGGTTCGGATTTTCAACCTTCTCACCTTCATTGCCTTTGTTTGGCGCTGAAGTTGGTGTAGGCAGAATTTCTGTCTTTTTTGCAGATACCAGACCGCTGCGGTTACTGTTGTGAGATCAAGAACTCTCATACTTAGGGGATGATGCAGAGCTGCTGGGTTCTTCATAGCAGAAGCTGGAATCGGTTTTGCACTCTGCAATCTCCTTGATGAGGTCACAGAAATAGGAAAATGTTGGAAAAGGGACTTCGTATTGTCTTTTGAAGTTTGACCCTCATATGGTCCACATTTCTTGTATGCTGTAGGGTAACTTGGCAACTATGGGTTTCACCCCACAAGCGGTTTCCAGGTAGCTGAGGCCAGGTAGGTGCGTGTCTGCCTTGGCTAACTGGAGCTCTAGGAGCTCTAGGAGCAGGTCGCTGAGCTCTAGGAATTTTGAACTGTCCTTGCTAGATATTTTGGAAAAATCCTGTAGACGCTTAAACAGTGCATTCTCTATGGCTTCAGGACTGCCAAAGCTATGTTCTAGTCTGTCCCATGCAGCCATGAGACCAGCTGCTAGATTGCTGATGTGGATGGATCTGAGCCTCTTGACCAGCTCTGTGGATTGAGGTCCGAGCCACCTGATTAGCAGATCCAGCTCTTCAGCAGGTCACTAATTGCGGCTTTAAAGGCACATTTTCAACCTCTGTAATTCTCAGGCTGGTCGCCGAACCTTGTGAGACCAGTGTTGGTGAGTTCTCGGCGTATCATGTACCTCGCAAAATCGGACATGTCTGTTCTTTCTGACTTTGGAGAAATATTTGCTGGCTGAGTGATGCTGTTAGCGTGGGTCGTAGCTTTTTGGTTCAAGAACATCGGAAGATATGGAGTGGCGTAGGCATTTAGACCAGCAACCGGTTTGTGGCATATGATCTCTGTTGTATGCGGGGCTGGAACCACACAGTTGTCAGGAGCGTAGTGCCTTGTCGGCATATTAGGTTGCATGTAGACGTTGGCGTATGGCATTTGCTGAGGTGTAGGGTCAGGCCATGAAGGAGGTTCGGGTTTGAATGTTTGTGGTATATTGGACTGACCTTGAAAGCTGGGAGCTGCAGGCGGATCAACGTCCTGATGCTCTAGAGAGAGGTCGGTGCTGATGGAAATGTTGTTAGTGGTCAGGGGTTCGTTGGTTTGGCTCAGCACGTAATTTCTTGTGCGCTTAAGTGGGTCTTCTTTGTCGAGTTCGTACAAATTGAGGATGCCTCTTTGGCTTCCACCTAGAGCCGGCTCGAAGACCTTTAGTTTTGCTACGGCTGCTGCGTGTTCATATTCCTTCTGCAGGGCTTCTATTTCCGCTTTCTCGTGTGTAGATTAAGCTTCCATGCGTGCAATGTCTGCTTTCTTGCATGTAGATTCTATTTCCCTCTCTGCTTTCTTTTGGCCGAAAATGGCTTGCACTTTCATAGATTCTGCTTCGGCACACGCTCTTATGAACTGCTCACCGATGGTTAAGTACCTTGATGAGCTTGAAATGATTGAGTGCTTTGAGATCCTAGCAGACCTGGATCTGTGCGATGTCACTTCTGACATTTGTGGGATTTTTGCTTCTATCTTGTTCACAATGTCACGAACGGTGCAGTCTCGTTTGGCATTGAGCTGTTGGAAGACCTGGCATTCCTTTAGTAACTCTTGCGTAGTTAATTTCAGCAGAGTAGAGATGTATTCTTTACAAGTGTCTTTATAAGACTGGTATGCAGAATACAATTGTTCAAGGGCTCCGACTGGTGGTAACTCGTGAGAGCTGGGCACAGTCTAGACAGTAGCTTGGTCTAGTACTCTTTTCCATAGGGAAGTTGTGTGGTGTAGCAATTCACCTTTGGTGAATTCTAGGTCTCTTTGACTTTCCATATAGGATTGGTTGATCGTTTGGATATTTCACTGCGAACAGTGAAAAGTTCTGTTTCAATTTCTTGCTGCTGCAGAACTGGCAGTGAAAGGGTTCTTTTAGTCTTGGACATAGTGGCAGGAGAGCAAGGGTGGGGCCTGTTCTGCTCCTGGTTGTCAAGGACACCAATACAAAGTTGCAACTGGCTGAGCTGGACAGCACAGAACTACAAGTCTATGTAAATTGCAGCTACTCAATAGCTTATAGATGGATCCTTTCTCTGGATTACAGGCTGTGAACTGTTCTTAGTAACAGGTTAAATCTTTCACTGTGCAGTTTTCTGAAGTGAAGAGCACAGAGAATGTCTGCAGTCTATGTAAGCTGCTGTTGTGGTGGCTTTACATTAACCTTAAAAGAAATTCTCTTCTTGGATTAGAGCTGTATACTGTTCCTGGTAACAGCTACTCCTTTTTACTATTCTGTCTCTTCCTGATGACTGTAAATCCCAAGTGTTCTAACCATCAGCTTCTTAGATAATTGTGTAACTTGTACTTACACCACCAGGCATCCTCAGGTAGTTTTAACTCCATTGGCAATGCAACTGTAGAAAGACCATGAGTCTTGAGTAATGGCTGCTGTAGATTAAACAGAAGAAGGGAGGAGCAACCTAATACAGAGCTCAACTACGGGAGGGACATAGGGACAATTTTCACACAGTCTAATTCTACCTAGCAACAACAGGGAATTTTGCTGATTGGAGGAAGAACTAAACACAGAGAAATATACATTACAGGTTGTTCCCATTTGTGAGACACAACAGGAACACACTAACAATGTTACACGGTCACCTCAATGCAGGTGGACGTGAGGTAATCAATAAATGTCTACCAGTCATTGGCTGGGGACACTTTAGGATGATGCGATCGGCCCCTTTAAGAACAGGGGAGCGTGCGCACACGAGCCCTATGCACAGTTCTCAGAAATCTGCACACCGCACTTGTATCCTGGGCAGAATCAGGCAAAGAAGGTGGAGGGAGAGCTTGATGGGAGCCAAGGTTGTGAGTTGGGGTCCCTGCCGAGGGAGAGGGGCAGCGTTCAGAGATGCTGGCACTACAGGAACCTTCTAGCTAAGAAAGTCCTGTTATCACTGCAGCCTCAGGACTGATTAGAAGGAAAGCAAGAGACAATCTGTAATATGAGCAAGCAGAGACAATGACCATGACTTGGCTGAGGATCTGTAGCCTGGCAAACAATGATAACTTACTGTGTTCTTCTATAAAGCTTCCCGGCCCCAATGCAGAATCTATAGGTCAACCCCCATCTATGAAATCTCAGCTATAATACTGGTGTTCTCTTGTGTAGCAGAACCACCTTTTGGTCTCCTCAGACATCAGAACATAGGTGCCACAGTTACCCTTTTATCCTATATCTCTGCTTCCGGTTAGTGAATTAGGGAGAGTGGTGAAACTAGAAAGGGAAAATCCTGAGGTTGTGAGGTCCTAAGAGCATGGGTAGCACTGTTTACTTCCATATTTTCTTTGACACATGCTACTTACATAATACCTAAATATGGAGAAATACATTAGTAGGTTACAGTTTTGGCCAAAAGTATTGACACCCCTGCAATTCTGTCAGATAATACTCAGTTTCTTCCTGAAAATGATTGCAAACACAAATTCTTTGGTATTATTATCTTCATTTAATTTGTCATAAATGAAAAAACACAGAAGAGAAGGAAGCAAAAAGCAAAACATTGATCATTTCACATAAAACTCCCAAAATAGGCCAGACAAAAAGTATTGGCACCCTCAGCCTAATACTTGGTTGCACAACTTTTAGCCAAAATAACTGCGACCAACCGCTTCCGGTATCCATCAATGAGTTTCTTACAATGCTCTGCTGGAATTTTAAACCATTCTTCTTTGGTAAACTGCTCCAGGTCCCTGATATTTGAAGGGTGCCTTCTCCAAACTGCCATTTTTAGATCTCTCCACAGGTGTTCTATGGGATTCAGGTCTGGACTCATTGCTGGCCACCTTAGAAGTCTCCAGTGCTTTCTCTCAAACCATTTTCTAGTGCTTTTTGAAGTGTGTTTTGGGTCATTGTCCTGCTGGAAGACCCATGATCTCTGAGGGAGACCCAGCTTTCTCACACTGGGCCCTACATTATGCTGCAAAATTTGTTGGTAGTCTTCAGACTTCATAATGCCATGCACACGGTCAAGCAGTCCAGTGCCAGAGGCAGCAAAGCAACCCCAAAACATCAGGGAACCTCCGCCATATTTGACTGTAGGGACCATGTTTTTTTCTTTGAATGTCTCTTTTTTTCTCCTGTAAGCTCTATGTTGATGCCTTTGCCCAAAAAGCTCTACTTTTGTCTCATCTGACCAGAGAACATTCTTCCAAAATGTTTTAGGCTTTTTCAGGTAAGTTTTGGCAAACTCCAGCCTGGCTTTTTTATGTCTCGGGGTAAGAAGAGGGGTCTTCCTGGGTCTCCTACCATACAGTCCCTTTTCATTCAGACGCCGACGGATAGTACGGGTTGACACTGTTGTACCCTCAGACTGCAGGACAGCTTGAACTTGTTTGAATGTTAGTCGAGGTTCTTTATCCAACATCCGCACAATCTTGCGTTGAAATCTCTTGTCAATTTTTCTTTTCCGTCCAGATCTAGGGAGGTTAGCCACAGTGCCATGGGCTTTACACTTCTTGATGACACTGCGCACGGTAGACACAGGAACATTCAGGTCTTTGGAGATGGACTTGTAGCCTTGAGATTGCTCATGCTTCCTCACAATTTGGTTTCTCAAGTCCTCAGACAGTTCTTTGGTCTTCTTTCTTTTCTCAATGTGGTACACACAAGGACACAGGACAGAGGTTGAGTCAACTTTACTCCATGTCAACTGGCTTCAAGTGTGATTTAGTTATTGCCACACTCTTTTTTATGTTTGGTGTGGAATTATATCCAATTTGGCTTTAGGACAATTCTTTTTGTGTTTTTTCATTTAAGACAAATAAAATGAAGATAATAATACCAAAGAATTTGTGTTTGCAATCATTTTCAGGAAGAAACTGAGTATTATCTGACAGAATTGCAGGGGTGTCAATACTTTTGGCCACAACTGTATGCTATTTTTCTCATTATTGTGACTCTTTTATTCCACTCTTCCTTCTTTATCTCTTCTTTTACATCCTTTTCTTATTTCTGTACGTGTGCTCTTCCTCCACATTTTTTAATCTTCCCCTTCTTATTTCTCTTCTTATTCGTCAACATTCTCTTCTATTAATCTTTGCTATTTTCTTTCATTCTCATTTCTTTTGCATATTCTCTTCATTGTGTCCTTGCCTAGTTTTTTTTTTAATTCCTCTTTTCTCCTTACTCTGTATTTCTCACTCTAGTTTTTTTCTTTCTATTTCTTTCTTCTTCCTTCTTCTTATTGTTATTGTCCTCTTTTCTTTCACCTTCTTCCTTTTCTTCTTCCTTTCTTTATTCTTTTTTACTTCCTCCATTTTCCTACTTTCTCCTCTTGTTCTTATTCTTTTTCTCCTCTCCCTCCTCATCATGATCCACCTACTACTCATCCCTCCTTCCATTTTACTCACACTACCTTTCATGCTCCTTTTTGTTGTCTTCATCTTTGTTACTTTTTTCTCCTTCCTCTTCATTTTCCTTTGTTCTACTTCTTTTCTTTTTCTTCCTTTTCCCTTAATCCACTTTTTAATCTTCCTCTTTTCTTCTTCTTCTCCATTTTCTTACTTCTTTTCATAGGGGATATCAAACACTTGTTCAGAATATTTATACACGTATTTCATGTTGATTCTTTCTATGTTAATGATCACATTACTTCATCCACAGACTCACAAAGCTGCCTGAAATGTTTTGAATATGAAAACTCCAATGTTGATAGATCCGGGTGTGTCCCCAAAGATGTTGATTTTCTTTCATACGGTGACATAGTAGGAGCCACTTTGACAAGTGTTTCAATACTTTTTTTCATCATGACAAGTGTAATTCTGGGAATTTTTTGGAGGTATCGAGAAACACCGATAGTAAAAGCCAATAATCGCATCCTCAGCTATATTCTCCTCATTTCCATTGCACTTTGCTTCATGTGCACTTTGCTATTTATTGGGCGACCATCACAGGTTTCTTGTCTTCTCCAACAAGCTGCCTTCGGAATTGTCTTCACTGTCTCCATTTCTTCTGTATTGGCCAAAACTTTGACAGTCATCATTGCCTTCAAAGCTACTCAGCCCGGAAGCAAGGTTAAGAAACTCTTAAGATCGAGGATTTCCATCACCTTTGTATTCCTCTGCTCTTTGGGTGAAATTCTGCTATCAGTCTTATGGATCATGTTCTATCCACCCTATTTAGATGTTGACACAGAGGTGGACACTGTTCTACTGTTGTGTAATCAAGGGTCAACCACCTTCTTCTTCTTGAATATCGGTTACATTGGTTTACTGGCTCTGATTTGTCTGAATTTCCCACACAGCAATGGCATAAAGTGAGACTAGGGACTTTTTTTTTTTTTAAGTGGCGGAGGAATACAGTGCGGAAGGATACCTACCTTCCGTCATTGGATTCCTGCAGCCCGTAGAGAACGGCAGCAACAGCTGATGCTGCAGTTCTCTACCCAAGATCGTCGTGGGACACACTCGTGGACTGCTTCGGATCGTGGGTGAGTATTTTTGTGGTTTGTTATGTTAATATTTATTCCGGAAAAGACAATGGCTTCGGGGAACAATGTGACAAGTATTGGTAAGTATGTTACTCTATGTTATATGTACTGTATGTCTATGTATGTATTGTATGAATGTATTGTATGTATGTAGTATATATGTGGTATGTATGTAGCATGTAGTATGTATGTAGTATGTATGTAGCATGCATGTAGCATGCAGTATGTATGTAGCATGCATGTAGTATATATGTAGTATGTATGTAGCATGCATGTAGTATATATGTAGTATGTATGTGGTATGTATGTAGCATGTAGTATGTATGTAGCATGCATGTAGCATGTATGTAGCATGCATGTAGTATATATGTAGTATGTATGTAGCATGTAGTATGTAGCATGCATGTAGTATATATGTAGTATGTATGTAGCATGTAGTATGTATGTAGCATGCATGTAGTATATATGTAGTATGTATGTAGCATGTAGTATGTATGTAGCATGCATGTAGTATGTATGTAGCATGCATGTAGTATGTATATGGTATGTATGTAGCATGTAGTATGTATGTAGCATGCATGTAGTATATATGTGTTATGTATGTGGTATGTATGTAGCATGCATGTAGCATGCATGTAGTATGTATGTAGTATGTATGTAGTATATATGTAGTATGTATGTAGCATGTAGTATGTATGTAGTATGTATGTAGCATGCATGTAGCATGCAGTATGTATGTAGCATGCATGTAGTATATATGTAGTATGTATGTAGCATGTAGTATGTAGCATGCATGTAGTATATATGTAGTATGTAGCATGTAGTATGTATGTAGCATGCATGTAGTATATATGTGTTATGTATGTAGCATGTAGCATGTAGCATGCATGTAGTATGTATGTAGTATATATGTGGTATGTATGTAGCATGCAGTATGTATGTAGCATGCATGTAGTATATATGTAGTATGTATGTTGCATGTAGTATTTATGTAGTATGAATGTAGCATGTATGTAGTATGTAGTATGAATGTAGCATGTATGTAGTATGCATGTTGTATGTATGTAGCATGTAATTTTTTTTTTTTTTTTTTTTTTTTTTACATTTAACACATTAGCCGGATGATGGGACTACTACTGTCCCATCATTGGCTAATGTGTCAATCACTGTCATGGTAGCAGGCATCGCCCGATGGGACTTGTAGTCCCATTGGACGATGCCTGCACAGACCCCCGGAGCCTGCACAGACCACCGGCAGGCCGGCACAGACCACCGGCAGGCCGGCACAGCCCCCCGGCAGGCCGGCACAGCCCCCCCCGGAGCCTGCACAGCCCCCCGGCAGGCCGGCACAGCCCCCCCAGCAGGCCGGCACAGCCCCCCGGCAGGCCGGCACAGCCCCCCGGAGCCTGCACAGACCACCGGCAGGCCGGCACAGACCACCGGAGCCTGCACAGACCCCCTGGCAGGCCGGCACAGCCCCCCGAAAGGCCCGTACAGACCCCAGAGAGGCTGTACAAGGGCAGGAAAGGGTTTTTCTTATTCCGATACCGGAAGTCCCATAGACTTGAATGGGACTTCCGGTATCGGAATCGGCGATACCGATACTTTTTTTAAAGATCGGCCGATACCATCCGATACGATACTTTGAAGTATCGGACGGTATCGCTCAACTCTACTTGCAAGTCAACAAACTGCATGGCCTGGTATAACGTGTAAATAAGATATCATCAAATATCATTGTTCAGTGACCCTGCATCCTTGTTTTGCAAAGATAACAGTACAATAAACCATAGGAACTGATATAAGAGTTAAATAACAACCATTCATCAATTTACTAATATCAATAAAACCTACAAGAAGAGTCAACATAAAGATAAACTTCTGCCTCCAGGCTTACTGAAAATAGACGTCTGGATAATTAAGATTAAATGCTGTGTCGTCACACAAACTAATAAGGATATTTAATTCTTTGGCAATAGGACTAAATTTAATACCTGAATTTATGATTCACTACATGGACACAACTCACATCCTTAACAGAAGGACTCTAGATAACTAAGAGAACATTCCCACCTCCTCCATTTGTAACAAAATCCCTAATTTGATTTCCTTAGCTTATCTTTAGGAGGCATCACCCTTCCACCTCATGAGCAAATGTCCTGCTGCAATATGCAATATCTCTTAAATGTTGGTGCTCTTAGCTTTTTAATTCATTTGTAAACCTGCCTGTAGAAGGAGCCTCTGTGTTCTCAAAGCTTGCAAGTATATTTTTTCTGGTTAGCCAATAAAGGTATCACTCCAAGAATACTTTTGTAATTTTGTAAGCATAAAAGTATTTACATTGATTTTTTTGGCTATTATGTTACCAGAATATACCGTATTTTTCGGACCATAAGACGCACTTTTTTCCCCCAAAATTTTTGGGGAAAGTGGGGGGTGCGTCTTATGGTCGCAATGCATGGTTTACCTGATGCGGTGGTGGCAGCGGGCGAGGCTCTGCGGTGCGGTGGTCCCCCGAGATCTCGGTGGTCCCCGGACCGGCGGCCATCTTGCCGGCGTCCATGCTCCCGGAGGCCACCGCAACATGGCGGCGCCCAGCAAGGGGTGCTGCGGGGGCCTCCGGGCTGCGAAGAAACGCCAGCGGAGCCGCCGCCCCTGCACCGGAGCACAGCCCGCTGCCACCAACGCACCGCAGAGCGCCGCCCGCTGCCACCACCGCAGAGCCCAGCACAGCTGCCCCTGCCCCAGCACAGCTGCCCCTGCCCCAGCTGCCCCTGCCCCAGCTGCCCCAGCACAGCTGCCCCTGCCCCAGCTGCCCCAGCATAGCTGCCCCTGCCACAGCTGCCCCAGCACAGCTGCCCCTGCCACAGCTGCCCCAGCACAGCTGCCCCTGCCACATCTGCCCCTGCCACAGCCCACCTGCCCCAGCTGCCCCTGCCCCAGCACAGCTGCCCCTGCCCCAGCACAGCTGCCCCTGCCCCAGCACAGCCCACCTGCCCCAGCCCCAGCGCAGCTGCCCCAGCACAGCCCACCCGCCCCAGCCCCAGCGCAGCTGCCCCAGCACAGAGCCGCCGCCACCGCACGAGCCTGGACCACTGAATGACCCCTGTGACTACTTCTCCACCTGTGCCGGATCCCTTCCCAGGTAAGCTGAATTCGGACTGTAAGACGGACCCCCATTTGACACATTATTTTTTTTTTCCCTATTTTCCTTCAGAAAATTGGGGTGCGTCTTATGGTCCGGTGCGTCTTATAGTCCGAAAAATACGGTAATTATTTTTTATTGTACTTTTAGAAATTTAGGAACTACACTGGTTTCTGTGAATTCAAGTAATTTGCATTTTGATTCGCACAAATTCTAAAAAAAAGAAATGTCTACTGTCATTTTTCACAAAGCAGAAGAATACGTCAATAAAGACTATCGTGACCTCAGGTGCAACTGCTCAGGATTCCCCATAGTGCAAAGCAGCTATCACATCATCACATGGTATAGCACAATTAATTAGGAGGGATTTTCATAACCTGTATAAAAGCAGAGGCAGGGAATGCAACTGCTATTTGTGGGGTATCAGGGTAGTGAGGTGATTGGTGTTGGTGGGGTAAATAGATTTTGCAATTCTGCCAAATATCTGAATCGTGATATATTCAAATGGTGATTAATAAAATGAATTTAGGGATTTTCCCATTTATTGAGGTGTGTTACAAATGGATAAAAGGCAAATGCCCCATCCAGGTAACCCAACTGAATAGGACTACCCCACATATAGATACGCAGTGTATCATGCCACACATCCGTGAATTTCACAACTTAGCAAATGATCAACTGGTAAATATGTATGTAAGATATGGCTCTTGTAGCTTTGGTATCGAAGGCAGATGGACCTCAAAAGGTGCAGTTGAATGTTAGTGTCAGCCCTATGTAAAAGGCTAGGGGGACTCTTTTCAACCCTCTTGTAGGGAGTATTCTAAAACTGCAGGGAATGGATTGCAGTTCACCATTTACATGCTGTGGCCAATCGTGGCTGCAGCATCTAAGTGGTTGAGCTGAGGGAGGGGACTCCTGTGAGGCAACACGTCGTGGAAGATGATAGCAGGTTGGTGATACCTTGTCATCATGAAATAACCTCTTTATAGGAAATCCGACAGTTGATACAAGCTGCCTCGTTCACAGGCAGCATTTATCAAACACTGGCTATATAGTTTCAACTATAATATTTAAAATTTACCAAGAAATGGAGTTCCATTTGCTGTAGTGCAAAAGCTTTTTGAAACAGCTAACGTGAAACGCGCGTCAAGGGGTGTTACTTGACTCCAGGGCACTACAGCAACATTACTTATGGGTAAGCACTAATAAGCACCTTTGATGATAATGAATGTTTTCTTTGCGGTTAGCGCTGGGCAGTTTACATAGTGAGGGTGGATTCCCTTTGTACTTAATTGTATGCCTGCGGTTTCACAAAAGACGCACTTTTTTGGATATTTTATATATCATTTGAATTGGTGACTTATGTGCTTTGATATTACTAATTATTCTTATATGCCCTGGAACTATGTAATTTTTTTAAAAAAGGATCTTTTTAGGGTTTTTTACTTGTTTGTTACATGTGTTAAATATTGCATATGATAAAAACATTTTTTATTATTTTTTTGTATGGAACTCCATTTCTTGGTAAATTTTAGTATTATCTGGAGTATACAATTGTAGTCCTGTTGTTATATATTGGGGTTAACATTATTTGTCCATAAATAATTGGATTTAGATAGTAACATACTTTAAATACAAGTGGAGATTCAGTGGCGCTTGTGTATGAGTGTAATTCCAGCAGCAAATGCTAAGACACCTGTCACAAGAGTGTCAAAGAAATAAGGTAAAATAACTCATAATATTAGTGTGCGTTTGGAACACTCAAAGAAGAGGGAAATCTAAATTGGGTGGTTAAAGGAAAAAAAAAAAAATCAAAGTCAAATTGCAGCCTGTGGACGGCTGTGCAGAGTAGCCGCAATAGTAAAAGCACAAATCAGAGAGCGCTACCTGTAAAGATATACAGTACCTGAGGAAGAAGACAGTTAGTCTTTGAAACATGTTGGAAAGTCCATTGGTCCCCGCCGCAACCACCAGCAAGTGGTCCTCTGCTGACTCACATCACGAAGGTCCTGTATACCTGGAGCAGCTCACAGACGCCGGGAGCACGAGAGGCCACTCACGTCTGCTCCACAGCTGGAGGTACACTGACAGGAGGCTGCCACCGGCCGGGGCAGCCCCTGCAACTAGTCTATACACCTGTGTAAACCCCCCCCCCTCTTTTTCCAAGCGCTGGAGCAAAAAGCGCTATTTTAACCTGCACTGCTTACTGGAGTGACGACTTCGCATCGCATTATATTTACAGGTACTGCTCTCTGATTTGTGCTTTTACTATTGCGGCTAATCTGCACAGCCATCCACAGGCTGCAATTTGATTTTGACTTTTTTTTTTTTTTTTCCTTTAACCACCCAATTTAGATTTCCCTCTTCTTTGAGTGTTCCAAACGCACACTAATATTATGAGTTACTTTATATACAGTTGTGGCCAAAAGTATTGACACCCCTGCAAATCTGTCAGATAATACTCAGTTTCTTACTGAAAGTGATTGCAAACACAAATTCTTTGGTATTATTATCTTCATTTAAGGTGTCTTAAATGAAAAAACACAAAAAGAATTGTCCTAAAGCCAAATTGGATATAATTCCACACCAAACATAAAAAAGAGGGTGGACAAAAGTATTGGCACTGTTCAAAAAATCATGTGATGCTTCTCTAAGTTGTGTAATTAACAGCACCTGTAACTTACCTGTGGCACCTAACAGGTGTTGGCAATAACTAAATCACACTTGCAGCCAGTTGACATGGATTAAAGTTGACTCAACCTCTGTCCTGTGTCCTTGTGTGTACCACATTGAGCATGGAGAAAAGAAAGAAGACCAAAGAACTGTCTGAGGACTTGAGAAACCAAATTGTGAGGAAGCATGAGCAATCTCAAGGCTACAAGTCTATCTCCAAAGACCTGAATGTTCCTGTGTCTACCGTGCGCAGTGTCATCAAGAAGTTTAAAGCCCATGGCACTGTGGCTAACCTCCCTAGATGTGGCCGGAAAAGAAAAACTGACAAGAGATTCTTAGAGACCAGTCTGAAGTCCTGCTCTTCTAAAGCTAAGTTTTCTGCTTTGTTTTTGCATTTGTGTTTTGCTTTTGTTTTGCCCTGTTTTTTCTGGATTTCTGCCACTCCCTGCTGGGGTGAGCTGAATTCCTTTTTGCTCCGTCTTCAGAAAAGACCTGAGTACTGATATAGTATTTTTTGAAGCCTAGCATCTTCAGGGTCTTTTTCCATATCAGTCTGTTGGCATTTGTCATTTTCAGGGTTTTTGCAGATTGCAGACAGCAACCTTCCTTTCCTTTCCTATTTAGTTAGATTGGGCCCCATCGTTTGCTCAGCCTATCTTTCTGTCTGTGTATTGTCTTGTCATCTTGCTTCACCGTCATTATATGTTGGGGGCTGCCTATTACTTTGGGGTCTGCTCTGGGGCAGTTTAGATTTCCTTTTCTGCCTTTAGGCTATTCAGCTCTCCGGCTGTGATCGAGGGGTCTAGGGCACCGTAGGAGCCCCCCACGGCTACTGCTAGTTGTATTGATAGGTTCAGGGGTCTGCAATCTGATAGTTGCCAACTTCTCTTGTTTTCTGGACGTAGCTACTATTTTTGTGTTTGCCTCCTACGGTGACTGAATCATAACAGAATCACCAGCCACCCCGCAGATCCTAGGGTACTCAATAACAGGAAAGAATTGTATAAAAAAAAAAAAAAAAGTGTATATTCTTTCCTCTATATCTCTGAGGCTGTAGGAGGAATTTTTTTTTCTCTCAATGGAGATAAAGCAATTGTCTGATCGTGTGGAGCAGCTCGCTGTGGAAGTGCGGGGAATTTCCACCTACCTTGCTCATTCGCATGCTGTTGAACCAAAGATCCCTACACCTGAGGTATTTTTTGGGGATCGATCTAAATTTTTGAATTTCAAAAATAATTGTAAATTATTTTTTGCCTTGAAGCCTAACTCGTCAGGGAGCTCCGCGCAGCAGGTTAAAATTGTCATCTCTTTGCTGCGTGGCGATCCCCAGGATTGGGCGTTTTCTTTGAAACCTGATGATCCTATTCTGACTAATGTGAATGCATTCTTTCAAGCCTTGGGGTTGTTGTATGATGAACCTAATGCTATTGATCAGGCTGAAAAGACCCTGTTGGCATTGAGCCAGGGTCGAGATTCTGCAGAATTGTACTGTCCAAAAATTCCGAAAGTGGGCAGTCCTTACTACCTGGAATGATAGTGCCTTGGCTGCTCTCTTTCGGAAGGGTTTGTCAGAAGCCGTGAAAGATACTATGGTGGGATTTCCGGGATTTCCTGTTCCTTCTGGTCTGGACGATTCCATGTCATTAGCCATTCAGGTTGATCGGCGTTTGCGTGAACGCAGGATTGCACGAGAGGTTTTGCCACCAGTTAAACAGGTGTCAGAACCTATGCAATGTGATAGAGTTTTGTCCAGGGAGCAGCGTCAGGAGTTCAGAAGGCGTAATAAGCTGTGCTTGTTCTGTGGAGATGCCTCACACGTTATTTCTGTCTGTCCTAAATGAGAGAAACGCTTTGCACACACGTTTTCTGTTGGTGGTGTTCAGCCTAAGTTTCTTCTGGCAATTACTCTGATCTGCTCCCTGTCCACATTTTCCGCCAAGGCTTTTGTGGATTCGGGAGCAGCCCTAAACCTAATGGACTTGGATTTTGCTAAACGTTGTGGATTTCCGATGACACCTCTGCAGACGCCTATCCCTTTGAGGGGGATTGATGCTACACCTTTGGCAAAAAATAAACCTCAGTTTTGGACCCAGGTGGTAATGCGGGTCGCCCTAGACCATCAAGAAAATTGCAGATTTTTGGTGTTGCATAATCTGCATGATACCATTGTTCTGGGGTTTCCCTGGTTACAAATTCATAATCCAGCTTTGGATTGGAAATCTGTGTCTGTGGTGAGTTGGGGTTGTCGGTGTGCCTTTAGTGAGGCTCCGGTGTTTTCCACCTCCCCTCAGTCGCATGATGTTCCTGACTATTTGGCAGACTTTTATGATGTATTTAGTGAGAATGAGTCTGCGTCTTTGCCTCCTCATAGGAGTTATGACTGTGCAATTGAATTGAGCCCGGGGTGCAAATTTCCCAAGGGTCGGCTCTTCAATTTATCTGTGCCCGAGCATGAGGCTATGCGATCCTATATTAAGGAGGCGTTGGAGAAGGGTCATATTAGACCATCCTCTTCACCCTTGGGTGCTGTTTTTTTTTGTGGCTAAAAAGGATGGATCATTAAGGCCTTGTATTGATTATCGTGCCCTCAACAAAATTACTGTTAAATATCAGTATCCGTTACCCCTGATTTCGGATCTATTCTCTAGAGTTAAAGGTGCTTGCTGGCTTACCAAGCTTGACCTCAGGGGGGCGTATAATCTTATCCGCATTAAGCATGGAGATGAATGGAAGACGGCGTTTAATACTCCGGAGGGACATTTTGAGTACGTGGTGATGCCTTTTGGGCTCACTAATGCCCCTTTTGTCTTCCAGTGCTTCATGAATGATATTTTCCGAGACTTTGTCGATAAGTTTTTGATTATCTATTTGGATGATATTTTGATTTTCTCCAAGGATTGGGATTCTCATGTGGAACATATTCGGACTGTGTTCCGGATCTTGAGGGAGAATTCCCTGTATGTCAAAGGATCGAAATGCCTTTTTGGAGTACAGAGGATTTCTTTTTTGGGATTTGTTTTGTCTCCGTCAACTATTGAAATGGACCCGGCCAAGGTTCAGGCCATTTATGATTGGGTTCAGCCCACTTCTTTGAAGGCCCTCCAGAAGTTTTTGGGTTTTGCTAATTTTTATCGGAAATTTATAGCAAAATTTTCTAGTACTGCCAAGCCATTGACTGATCTGACTAAGAAGGGTGCTGATGTGTTGAATTGGTCTCCGGAGGCTGTTTCTTCCTTTCAGGAGCTGAAGCGAAGATTCACCTCCTCCCCGGTTTTACGGCAACCTGATGTCTCACTCCCGTTCCAGGTAGAGGTGGATGCTTCTGAGATTGGTGCAGGAGCTGTTTTGTCCCAAAAGGATCCTGTAACATCTAAAATGAATGCCTGTGCTTTCTTTTCCCGAAAGTTCTCTCCATCGGAACGTAACTACGATGTGGGGAATCGGGAACTGTTGGCCATAAAATGGGCATTTGAGGAGTGGAGACATTGGTTGGAGGGAGCTAAACATCAAGTCGTGGTCCTCACCGACCACAAGAATTTGATTTACCTAGAGTCGGCTAAACGCTTGAACCCCAGACAGGCTAGGTGGGCCTTGTTTTTTACACGTTTTGATTTTGTGGTCTCTTTTCTTCCTGGAACTAAGAACGTCAAGGCAGACGCCCTCTCTAGGAGCTTCCTTGCTGATTCTCCCGTGGTGACCAAACCTGCTACCATCTTAGGCGAAGGGGTAGTTCTTTCTGCCATCTCGCCCGACTTGAGATGTGCTCTGGAAGAGTTCCAGGAGGACAAACTTGAGCGTTGTCCCAGTGGAAAGTTGTATGTTCCGGACCAGTGGAAAAAGAGAGTGATGTCTGAAGTTCATTGCTCTGCACTAGCTGGTCATCCAGGTATTTTTGGTACTAGAGATCTAGTGAGTCGGTCTTTTTGGTGGCCCTCCTTGTCTCGTGATGTCAGGAATTTTGTGCAGTCCTGTGGGACGTGCTCCAGGTCTAAACCTTGTTCTCGCTCTAGTGGGTTGTTGATGCCTTTGCCGGTTCCCAGGAGGCCATGGACCCATATTTCAATGGATTTCATCTCTGATATGCCTGTATCTCAGAGAATGACTGTTATTTGGGTGATTTGTGATAGGTTCTCTAAGATGGTTCATCTTGTACCACTCCCCAAGTTGCCATCTTCCTCTGAGTTGGTGCCCCTGTTTTTTCAACATGTGGTTCGCTTGCACGGGATTCCTGAGAACATTGTATCTGACAGAGGAGTTCAGTTTGTGTCTAGATTTTGGAGGACTTTCTGTTCCAAGCTGGGAATTCAGTTGTCCTTCTCCTCTGCTTTTCACCCTCAGACCAATGGGCAGACAGAGAGAACAAACCAGACCTTGGAGTCGTATTTGAGATGGTTTATTTCCGCTGATCAGGATGATTGGGTTTCATTTTTGCCCTTGGCCGAATTTGCCTTAAATAATAGGGCTAGTTCTGCCACTTTGATGTCACCTTTTTTTTGTAACTATGGGTTTCATCCTCGATTTTCTTCAGGGCAGGTGGAGCCTTCTGCCTGCCCAGGTGTTGACACTGTGGTGGAGAGAATGCACCTGATCTGGGACCAAGTAGTGGATAAGTTATCTCTTTAACAAGAAAAGACCCAGCGTTTTTCCAACCGCCATAGGACCATTGGTCCCCAGTTTAAAGTTGGTGATATGGTGTGGTTATCATCAAAAAATATTGCTATGAAGGTGGCTTCTCCTAAGTTTAAGCCTAGATTTATTGGACCTTACAAGATTTTGGAGATTATTAATCCGGTCTCTTTTCGTTTGGCTCTTCCTGTCACATTTAAAATCCATAATGTGTTCCATAAGTCCTTGTTGAAGAGGTTTGTTGAACCAGTTGTTCCGGTGGTGGCCCCTCCAGACCCTGTATTGGTCGAAGGTAACATGGAATATGAGGTAGAGAAAATATTGGATTCCCGTCTGGCTAGACGGAGACTCCAGTACTTGGTTAAGTGGAAGGGTTATGGTCAGGAGGATAATTCCTGGGTCTCTCCTCTGATATTCATGCCAAAAGATTAGTGCGTGCCTTTCATCGGGCTCACCCTGATCGCCCTGGTGGCGTGGTTGAGGGTTCGGTGACCCCTCCTCAAGGGGGAGGTACTGTTGTGAGTTCATTTTCCCCTTTGTCACTGAGGTCTGGTGAACTCCCTCTTCTGGCTAAGGAAGGTAGTGAGCCTGATTATCAAACACCTGAGCCTAATGATGAGGACTGGCTGAGTGGAGTCACTGACTGGATATAAGGCTGCCAACGCCCTTTTTCCTAGCTGGTGATTTTTCTGAGGGATTCTTAGAGACCAGTCTGAAGTCCTGCTCTTCTAAAGCTAAGTTTTCTACTTTGTTTTGCATTTGTGTTTTGCTTTTGTTTTGCCCTGTTTTTTCTGGATTTCTGCCTCTCCCTTCTGGGGTGAGCTGAATTCCTTTTTGCTCCATCTTCAGAAAAGACCTGAGTACTGATATAGTATTTTCTGAAGCCTAGCGTCTTCAGGGTCTTTTTTCATATCAGTCTGTTGGCTTTTGTCATTTTCAGGGTTTTCGCAGATTGCAGACAGCAACCTTCCTTTCCTTTCCTATTTAGTTAGATTGGGCCCCATCGTTTGCTCAGCCTATCTTTCTGTCTGTGTATTGTCTTTTCATCTTGCTCACCGTCATATGTTGGGGGCTGACTTTGCTTTGGGGTCTGCTCTGGGGCAGTTTAGATTTCCTTTTCTGCCTTTAGGCTATTCAGTTCTCCGGCTGTGATCGAGGGGTCTAGGGCACCGTAGGAACCCCCCACGGCTACTGCTAGTTGTGTTGATAGGTTCAGGGGTCTGCAATCTGATAGTTGCCAACTTCTCTTGTTTTCTGGACGTAGCTACTATTTTTGTGTTTGCCTCCTACGTTGACTCAATCATAACAGAGAATAAAGTTGATCCTTCTACAATGTGACAGCCCTTTAGATATTTGTAGACAGCTATTAAGTCTCCTCTCAGTCTTCTCTTTTGCAAACTAAACATTCCCAAATCCTGCAACCTTTCCTCATAAAACAGGGTTTTGTTAAATATTAATAATCCGTTAATTTCTTATAAGACCCAGTTCTGTAGAATGCTTTAGCTTACACGACATAGGCTATTTTTAAGCTTGGCTCATGGTAGAAAGACAGCTCCATATATGTAGAGATCACGTGTTTCAAGAGACGTATATAATTCATGGCTAACTGTAGAGGGTGCTGTCTTCTTCCCTCACCATCATGAGAGACGGACACGAAGATGTCGCCTGTGTTGGGCCATGACACGACATAACAGCTGGTATATTACTTGACGGCGATGTGAGAAGCCGAACTAAGACACAGCAGCCATTTGCTATTCAGGATCTCGGAGAGAAGAAGAATACATGCTGCTTTGCTATGAACAATGGACAATATCTCTTTCACCTATTTTTATTCACCTGATTTTCTGTAATAACCTTTCTTTGATGGAAGAAACCAAATAAACCACTATATTTTTATCTGGTAACTAGTCCTGAGTATTTTACAGGATATGCATTATTTTACATTGGAGAGCCAGCCAGATCTGAATTTTTGTACTTTTTTGCGGATTTCCTTCAACTTGCACACACGGGGGATTGGACTTTGCTAACGTCAAATCATATGTGCAAGTTATCGGGAATTCCACTACTTACAAGAATCACATGGAACCTAGAAGTAAGAAGTACCAGATAGATTGAGAAGTACTACAAGTGCCAAAAGTACCAGACCTAAGCCAGACGTGTGAAGACAGGAACCCAGCGTTGTCCATCAAAGGAGCTGAGACATTTCAAGGTAAGATAAAATGGATGTCATTAATTGTCTTGCTAAGCAGAGTAAATTGAAATTTAAGTCTGTAGACAATTCTAATTCAGAAGTTTTATGGTTAAGTTTATATGCCGAGTGTGAACTCGAGAATCAGAGGTTAGATTCTAAGTTTTTCAATAGAGAAAGAGAGAGATTAAAAAATATTCTACAGATGGTAGATATATTTCATAGATCTGTGTCAGAGAAATCTAAAAATGATTGCGTAGAGGATAGTGATATTCCCGAGATTCACTGTAATGTGGAGAAACAGTTACAAGTAGCAGTCATTGAAGGTGACCTTGCAGACGTGGAACAAGATGGAGAAGTAGGAGGAGACTTCAGAACTGACGTAGAGGACGTACAAGGGAAAGACGTACCACTAAAAATAGAAGACTCACAGGCCCAAACCCGAAGTAGCGTGAGGAAGAATTTGATAAAAATATGCCAAATAATTCCTGCTTATGACAACAAAATAGATGTTTATAGAAACTCTGAGATCTTTGAAAGTTGTTCTGATAACTTTGATTTATCTAACGAGGAGAAGAATCAGTTGTTCAAAATGTGGATCCCTGTAAATTTTGCAAGGAGATTGTCTTTAAAGTTATCTGGTGAAACACATGAGAATTTAACTGATAAAGACAGATTAAAAATTCTCATTTTTTGTTCATCAAATGAAAATCATCCAGATATTGATATTCTTCAAAAATTAAGGATTGGTCGGAAGGAATGTATTTTTACGTTCATGTCCATATATGAACGTTTGTACAAAATGCTGAGTGAGAATGTCAAAACACCGTCCCTCATAAGGAGTTTTGTAAGCAAATTTTGGTTTCTAAATCCTGCATCTCGTGTTATTGCGTCACAAAAAGATTCTTTGTTTGAATGTGCGCAATTTCTTGATTTTGCCAGAAAACACGAGAATCGTGAAAGGAAAATAAATTGTGCTAATTTTGTAAAGACAGGCAGAGTAAAATCTTATCAGAAGCCTGTATTAGCAAAACCTTCTAAAATGAGTTTTCCCCAAAATCAAATCTACGAAGAAAGAAAAAGAAAATCACATGTTTGTTATAAACCATATGGAATGATGCAAAAGAACACCGAAAAGACACAAATTGAATTAAGAAAAATGATGAGTTCTGATTTTCTTTCTGTAACCAAGATGGCCGAATTTAACAGACAGAAACAGGTGGTGAGTGACATCATGGCCTGTAAACTGAATACTCTGCTCCAAGAATCTATCAGCTTTAAAATGGCAAGAACCTTTCAGGATATTTTTTGCAGAGAAATAAGTATGGGTGTAGGAATTGGCTAGAAAAAGTAATTATATATATATATTGTGTAACAGTGTTATACAATTAGTGAGTTATATGTAATTATTTTATAGAGTATAATCCTGTAGTTTTATGGTTTGTGGATATATACATAGTCATACAGTATATATAGAGTGTTTGTAGAAGTAGAAATAGTAGAACTGTATTTTTTAATGAAAATTAAAATCTACATCAGTAATAATATTTAGAATATGAATATGATATTAATCTTATTTTTTATGTTTCCTTAGAATTTTCATTTCAAAGCAGGACTTAATCGAGAAAAATTCTCTTCCAAGGATTTATGCCTTTATTTACACAGGATGTTGCAATAATTGCATGATTTTATATATCTAACCCTTAAAAGGAAATAACTAATTGCTTTTTAAAATGTTCTGGGTGTGTGTTTTTTTACTGCATGGTTTGAATGACAACCACAGCAGGGGAATTTGAACCTTGTTCTAATAATACAAGTATACCAGTATACTATGTCCCTGTTCCTTAGGAAAAGAATTTTAAAGGGGGTCTCAACTTTTGCAAAGCAATGGAATTTTTTTTCCAGGCCTAAATGTCAAGTATAGCTATACATATATTTATGTCATGTGTATTTGGGGAATATTCAAAGAAATATTAAGAGACTAAATTGAAATAGTTTACAATGCATTGATAATTAGGATAATTTGGGTTAAAATACGTGTATTAAACTTAATATGTGACTCTGAGTGACAGTGACTGAGTGTATGAGCAGCTGCTGAGCGAGTAATGTGATACGTTTGTGAGACCTCAGGATCCTGAATGCATGAGAGAAAAAAAAAAAAACCCCAAAGCTTTTATCTTTAGGAAATTAGAATATTAAGATACATAATGAAATATTATCTATACAAACATATATTTCTATATTTCTATAGTAATTATTATTTCTTGATTTAGTTAATTGTGGATAAGTGCAATCGCACAACAAAATAGAAAATAGTTTAGGAAGAAAATCTATTCTTTCCTTATCAGCTTTAGCTCTTTTAAACAGGCACCAGCACAGAGCCTGGTATTCACCAGCTGCATCTGGGAATAGTGGACCTTCCTTCTCTGTCCAAGTGTGTTACATTTAAATTAATTTTTCCAAAGGATAATTTTATGATATTCAAATTAATTTTGATGGTTAGACATCTTCAGACAAATAATGGTATAAGCAGGTATAAATTCACATAATTTATACATTAATTATTTTTAATTTTGGTTTTGATAAATGAATTATTTCATGAAACAATATTTTTTGGTATTAAGGGAGAAATATGTTTTTTATCCTGACTACATAATCACATTTGATTAATATTTCTTCTTCACACATTTTAATAGGAAAAAATATTAATAAGGTACAATGGTATAAGTATTGGGTATAATAACAAGTATTATAAAGAGTCATTTCTTTACACTAAGAGGAATTACATGCAAAGTTGCATAATTTGAAGACATAACTACTCTGCATCAACATAAAGGCCTTATTCTTATTTTTATTTTTATTCTTATTTTTCATTATTTTTAATTCTTTCACCAATATTTAGTAAAGTAATATCTACTGAGAATATTGCTTCATTAAATATAGCAATTATATGGTTCTATTACTAAGGAAAATGTTTCACTTCTGAGTTATATGCAACAATTCTTTTATTCATTCATTCGCTCACTCATATATTCTTATTTTGGTTCATGGCTTTACATTCCTACATATTATTAGTATAATGAATATATTCCTTATTAATAAAGATGATAACACTGGTTACATAAAACACAGTGACACCTATGGGTTGAAAAAGGTAATTACACCTATGACATAAAAAAATGTTCTATCACATAAAAAAAAATGGATAATAATGTATTATCACTTATTATTGGTTTATTATTTCAAATATTGAAATCCATATACAGTACAAATTCTGATAATAATTATATGGATATTACTGATTGCTATGGTACGCTGTGATATTATGGGATAGGGAAATTACCAGATTTGGTATAGAATAGGGAATGAAGACTTCAAGCAAGATACTGAAATTATGTTAATAAAGACTTTTCACATTTCTAAACTTCATTGATTTTTATCAGTTGCAAGAAGAAGAATGCCGCGATCCAGAAGTCCCAGAAGGTAACAAAGCTGTGATTACTGAGTAATAGACTGTGTTAATTACAAGTGCAGTATCCACCACTGTTAATTACAAGTGCAGTATCCACCACCGACAGTCACAATTAAAGTGTCTAACCTGACAACCAGAGGACGATGATCCTATGATGCTGAGATGAACGGTGTTATCACGTTCTTATCAAGTTCCAGAGGTTTTCAATCACCTGAAAAGCTTCGATGAAAGCTGGTGAACAATGAAGGTAATTATCAGGAAGCTACAACCCTGACATATGTCCTGTGCATTAGGACAAGGACTGGTTATGGTGCTATGTTTAGCAAGGAAGAGTCATTTTAACCCTTGCTTTGTTGACCAAAGACGTCACACCTGTTCAAAGACCAGTACCGATGGAGGATTCCAGAATATCCAAGGCGAGCCAATGTAAGCCCAGGTTTTTAAAGATAACACTGCACAGATATTAAAGCTGCATAGACTTTGTTTTCGTATTAACATTTGAAATTATGGACTTTGATTTGATACACAACACATCTATATGCTATAAGAAAACTGTATTTTTAAAAGAACCAAGAAGAAGACAGAAGACATCAAAATGAAGACCAGATGACATCAGATGATGATGACTGGACCTGAGATGCTTCAATTTAGACTTAGGGAAGTATAATTATACATATTTTATATGAATATTGTTCACGACTTACCATAACATGAATTCACATCAATTATGTCATTGAGTACTTATAACGGTAATCTAATATTATTATTATTATTATTATTATTATTGATATTAAATTATTTTGTCAAAGAAGAAGAAAAGAAGAAAGAAGATCTTGTTATATTTGAGGGTTCCAATTAATGTCTGTCTCCCTCAAAAGGGGGAATTGTTAAATATTAATAATCCGTTAATTTCTTATAAGACCCAGTTCTGTAGAATGCTTTAGCTTACACGACATAGGCTATTTTTAAGCTTGGCTCATGGTAGAAAGACAGCTCCATATATGTAGAGATCACGTGTTTCAAGAGACGTATATAATTCATGGCTAACTGTAGAGGGTGCTGTCTTCTTCCCTCACCATCATGAGAGACGGACACGAAGATGTCGCCTGTGTTGGGCCATGACACGACATAACAGCTGGTATATTACTTGACGGCGATGTGAGAAGCCGAACTAAGACACAGCAGCCATTTGCTATTCAGGATCTCGGAGAGAAGAAGAATACATGCTGCTTTGCTATGAACAATGGACAATATCTCTTTCACCTATTTTTATTCACCTGATTTTCTGTAATAACCTTTCTTTGATGGAAGAAACCAAATAAACCACTATATTTTTATCTGGTAACTAGTCCTGAGTATTTTACAGGATATGCATTATTTTACAGGTTTGCAGACCGGTCACCATTCTGGTCGCTCTTTTCTGAACTTGCTCCAGTTTGTTGATGTCTTTTTTAAAATGTGGTGCCCAAAACTGGACACAATATTCCAGATGAAGTCTGACCAAAGAGGAGTAGAGGGAAATAATGACTTCACGTGATCTAGACTGTATGCTTCTGTTAATACATCCTAGAATTGCATTTGCCTTTTTGCTGCTGCATCACACTGTTGACTCATATTCAGTCTGTGATCTATTAGTATACCCAAGTCTTTTTCACATGTGCTGTCACTTAGCCCTATTCCTCCCACTCTGTATATGCTTTTTTCATTTTTATTGCCCAGATGTAGTACTTTGCATTTCTCCCTGTTAAAAACCATTCTGTTAGTTGCTGCCCACTTCTCCAGTTTATTTATATCTTTTTGAATCCTCTCTCTCTCTTCTCTAGTATTAGCTATCCCTCCTAGCTTTGTGTCATCAGCAAATTTAATCAGTTTACCCTCAATTCCTTCATCTAAATCGTTGATAAAGATGTTGAACAATACAGGGCCCAGGACAGAGCCCTGTGGTACCCCACTTGAGACATTCTTCCAACTGGATGTGCAGCCATTTACGACCACTCTTTGGGTCCGATCACTAAGTCAGTTATGAATCCACCTAACAGTTGCCTTGTCCATTCCATACTTAGTCATTTTTTCAATAAGGATTGTATGAGAGATGTTGTCAAATGCTTTGCTGAAGTCAAGATATACAATATCTACAGCATTTCCTTGATCCACCCAATCAGTGATTCCATCATAGAAGGAAATTAAGTTAGTCTGATATGACTTATTAGTTACAAACCCATGCTGACTCTGTTTAATCACTTCATTCTTATCCAGGTAATATATATATATATATATATATATACAGTATATATGGACACTATTTGTAAAAAATTGCTTTCATTTCTATATATATATACTGTAGGTGCTTCTCAAAGAATTAGAAGATCATCAAAAAGTTACTGACATTACAGAGACATTACACACAGAGTGATCTATGTCACGGGTTTATTTCTGGTAATGTTGATGATTATGGCTTACAGCCAATGAAAACCCAAAAGTCATTATCTCAGTAAATTAGAATACTTTATAACACCAGCATGAAATATGATTGTAAAATCTGAAATGTTGTCCTCCTGAAATGTCTGTTCAGTAAATGCACTCAATACATGGTCGTGGCTCCTTGTGCATCAGTTACTGCATCAATGCGGCGTGGCTTGGAGGCGATCAGCCTGTGGCACTGCTGAGGGGTTATGGAAGCCCAGGTCGCTTTGATAGCAGCCTTCAGCTCATCTGCATTGTGGGGTCTGGTGTCCCTCATCTTCCTCATTGCTGATCACCATCTTGGTTGATTTCTCAAAATTTTGTGGAACTTCACAAATGACGTCAGTCACCCACGCCCACTCGTGGCTTCTTATGTGCGAAGGCTGAGCAGAATACCAACAGGTATGGTGTAGCTGGTATTCAGGTACTACCCTCTGCTGCTCACAAAGCCTTGCCAACATATACAGTGGCGTTGCAGCACATGGTCACGTCGCACACCAGTTGGTGAGCTGGCACTTCAGAGGGGTTACATTTTGGGAACTATAATGTGCCAATGGGGCACTTTTATCCCAATTATAAATTGGAGAAGCAGGTCCGTAGAGTGACTGCCGCTCTATTTATTCTGTAATGGGCTGCCAGAAAAGTAAGTGCAACGCTTACCAGCCCCTTAGGGCCTGATTAGAGCAGGGGGTCAACATGTGTAGAGGGTAAAATCACCTCCTTCTTTTGATCGGTGAAGGTCCCAGTGCTTAGACCCCACTGATCAATAAAGTGATCACCTTTCACATAGATAGTGGAGAACTTCTTATTCTCTGGACAACCCCTGTAACTTTTCTATCTTACCCACCCTGTCTCTGTTCTGTCTGTGAAGGTACCATTTTATATTTCCACATAGCTTCTTCCCTAGTATATATGTTTGTATTTTTTTTAGGTCTCTTCCATTTTAATTAAAGGGTTTTCTGTACAAATTAGAAAAAAACCTGTGTTAAAATTGACCAAGCGTTCACTATCCAGTAGTGTGAATGTATAACATTAAACCCCTTGGTGACGTCTTTATACTGACCTGCGATATAAGGGAATAGCGCACCTGTATCTCTGACTCTGCTTCCTTCCCCTGGGTTCACTGTCCTCTTTTGTACTCCATGTCAGGTTTTGAAAGCTGACTTGTGTGGCTCAATAAGGTTATCTGTTTAGGACTATTTGAAGCCCACTACGATACACACCTGTGTCTTAGGATTGAGACTCTGGAGTCCTATATTTGGTGTGCTCCACTTTCTGTGCATAATGTGTTTCAACTGGCTGCCATTAGGGATGGGCGAATCCTAAATTACTCGGAATCGCTAGACTCTAACGAGTTCGAGTGCAGGACTCACTACTCGTTGCGAGTCTAGCGAGTCCAATGTTAATTAATGGGGAAGCGAGTTTGCAGCGATTCCTCTGCTGCTGGACCCGGATTGACTGTCAAAAATGATCCTACAGTGATAGCAAGTAAGCAAAACTCTGAATGCTCTCGGATTTAAACTCAGAAAGCAAAACTCGGATTTAAACTCTGAAGGCAAAACTTGGATTTAAACTCTGAAAGCAGAAAGCATTGATCTGAGAATCTGAGTAGACTACAAAACGGACCAAAACTAGGATTGCCATTGATTTACTTTGGACTCGTTACTGTGCGAGTAATCGCTTGGAAACTCGCAGAGTACGAGTCCTGCGAGTCCCCTACTACTCGCAGAGTAACGAGTCCTAACGAGTAGATTCGCCGATCCCTAGCTGCCATCCCTGCTGAGTTCCACTTCATCTGTCCTACTGCTCCTGAGACTCCAGATTGTCCTTGTCCTCATGGTTCTATGTTGTTATTATTATTATTATTTATATAGCGCCACTAATTCCATGGTGTTGTACACGAGAAGGGGGGTTACATACAAAGTTATAGATATCGTTTACAGTAAACAAATTTGTAGTGACAGACTGGCACAGAGGGGAGGGGACCCTGTCCTTGTGGACTTACACTCTACGGGATAGTGGGGAAGAGACAGAAGGTCGGGGGTGCAGCAGCTCTGGTGGTGGTGAGGCTGTTGTGTGAGGAACGAATAAGTGTGGAGGAAAGTGGAAGGTCTTGGAAGGATCGAAGATTATGTGAGGGAAGATATTGGGAGATTAGTTCAGAGATATAGGGAGGGGACAGATTGTGGATGGCTTTTTAGGTCAGTGTTAGTAGTTTGAACTGGTTTCGTTTGGGAATTGGGAGCCAGTGAAGAAATTTGCAGAGGGGAGAAACAGGGGAGTAGCGAGGAGAGAGGTGGATTAGTTGGGCAACAGAGTTGAGGACAGACTGGAGTGGTACAAGAGAGTTGTCAGGGAGGCCACAGAGGAGGGTCTTGCAGTAATCAAGGCAGGAGATGATGAGGACATGCACAAGAGTTTTAGTAGATTGAGGGTTGAGGAAGGGACTGATTCTGGAAATATTTTTGAGTTGGAGGTGGCAAGAGTTTGGACGTGTGGTTTGAAGGACAGGGCAGAGTTGAGAGTTACTCCGAGGCAGCATATTTCAGGAGTGGGAGAGAGCGTGATGCCGTTTACCATAATAGATAGATCGAGTAGGGAAGATACGTGAGATGGAGGAAAGATGATGAGTTTGGTTTTGTTAACATTGAGTTTTAGGAAGCGAGAGGTGAAGAAGGAGGATATGACTGATAGACACTCCGGGATTCGGGACAGCAGAGAGGTGACATCTGGGACAGAGAGGTAGATCTGATTGTCATCAGCATACAGGTGTGCTGGAAGCCATGGGACTTTATGAGTTGTCCTAGGCCAAGGGTATAGATGGAAAAAAGTAGGGGCCCCTGGACAGAGCTTTGAGGGATTCCAACAGTGAGAGGGCGGGATGAGGAGGTAGTGTGGGAGTGGGAAATGATAAATGTGTTCTTGGAAAGGTAAGAGGCGATCCAGGACAGGGCAAGGTCTTTGATGCCAAGAGATGAAAGAATCTGTAGCAATATGTGAGTAAGTCATTAGTAATTTTTGTCAGGGCAGTTTCTGTGGAGTGGTGGGGGTGGAAGCCAGATAGGAGGTTGTCAAGCATAGAGTTAGATGAGTGTTGGGAGGAAAGCTGAGCATGGCCATGCTGCTCAAGGAGTTTGGAAGCAAACTGGAGCAGTGATATGGGGCGATAGCTGGGCATAGCAGTTGGATCAAGGTTAGTTTTTTTGAGGATGGGATGGTTGAGGAAGATAGCGATAGGTTGAAGAGATGGGTTAGGGCTGGAATGAGCGTGTTAGTGAGGCAGCTGGGAGGGGATGGGGTCAAGTGCACAGGTGGTGAGTAAGCTCTCCTTCAGTGATGTTGGAAAGGGAGGTTATTAGGGAAGGGCAGAGGTCTGGTATATGGAGTGTTTGAGGTGGTGGAAGAGTAAAGACTTGCCTTGTTTGGTCAATCTTATTTTTGAAGTAGGTGGCAAAGTCCTCGACAGAGAAGAGGGGAGTTGGAGGTGGCAGTGGTGGGCGGAGGAGAGATTTGAATGTGCTGAACAGTTGTTTTGAGTTGTAGGATAATGAAGATGCAAGGTTTGTGAAATAGGTCTGTTTAGCAGAGGTGAGGGCTAATTTGAAGGCAAGTGTAGCTTGTGTGAAAGCAGTGAAGTCGTCTGGCAGGCATGCTTTCATCGAATGTTGCGCCGTGACCCTTGATGATTTTCAAAGTTTTTTGGTGATATTGTTGTGCCAAGGTTGCCTGTTGATTTGTCGCACTTTGCCATGCGTGAGAGGGGCGAATGAGTCTATGGCTGATGTAAGGGTGGCATTATAAAAAACAGTGGCGCTGTCTGTGTCGTGGAGTGAAGATATGGAGGACAGAGGTAGAAGAGATTCTGAGAGTCTGTGAATGTCTAGGTGTGCGAGGTTCCTGCGAGGATGTGCTAGTGGCTAGACATGGGGGTAGGTGAGGAGGACAGGGATGAGAATGTAAGTAGGTGGTAGCCAGATAGGGGGAGGGGAAAGGTTGTGAGATTAGATAGGGAACAGAGGCGGGTGAAGACGAGGTCTAATGTATGTCCATCTGTGTGGGTGGCTGAGGAGGACCACTGAGTAAGTTCAAAGGATGAAGTAAGTGACAGGAGTTTGGAGGCTGCTGGCTGGTGGGTGTCAATAGGGATATTAAAGTCACCCATGATGATGATGGGGATGTCACCAGAGAGAAAGTGAAAAAGCCACATGGAAAGTTGGTCAATGAAGGCAGTAGCTGAGCCCAGTGGTCGGTATATGATAGCCATTTGGAGTTTAGAGGGAGAGTAGAAACGGACAGAATGGACCTTGAAAGAAGGGAGGATAAGGGAGGGTGGGGGTTGGATAAGGTTGGAGGAGCAGGTTTTAGAAAGAAGGAAACCCACTCCTCCATCATGTCTGTTGTCAGAGCGAGGAGTGTGGGTAAAGTGGAGGCCACCGTAACTCAGTGCAGCAGGGGAGGCCATGTCAGGGGGCATCAGTCATGTCTCTGTGAGGGCCAGGAAGGAAAGGTTGCGGGAAGTAAAGAGATCGTGGATCACGTGGAGCTTGTTGCAGACGGAGCGGGCATACCAAAGTGCTCCAGAGAGAGGAAGCAAGGGGGTGGGAGTCAGTGGCACAGATATTAAGTGTGAGGGATTGTGGTAGTTTCTTTTAGTGTGAGAAAGATGGGGGTAAGGATTAGTAGGATGTGTGAGGCGGGGGGGCAGGACTGGGGGATATGTTGCCAGCAGTGAAAGGAAGCAGAGAAAGGGAAAGCAGGTGCGTGAAGGAGAGTGACCTGCTTATGTTATATTTTAGTAGGACAGGTCTGAGGTTAAGCAACAGGTCTGCAGATGAAGAGAGTAAGGGGTGTAAGAGAGGGGAAAATAGTTATTTGGTTCAATGGTGCAGGGGTTTGGGGATAGCGAAGGAGAGTTAGAATTAATGGAGAAAAAATGGTGAGGGCAAATGTGAGCATGGTTAAAGAGCAAGGTAAGAAAAGATAGGCAAGTAAAATCAGAAGGCTGATTGTTCTTACCATCTGACTGATTTCTGGACTATTTCTGGTATATTTCTTACACTATGTCACACTTCAAATGATGTCACATGAGGGTTGCATTGACAATCCAACACAATGGGCAGCACTTTGAACACATTTTATAAGTGGTCATAAACTTATAAATAACTCATGAAAGAATAAAGTTACGTTAAAACCAAGCACACCATTGTTTTTCTTGTGGAATTCTCAATAAGTTTGATGTGTCATATGAGCCTCTTCCCATTGGAAAAAATAAAGTTGGATGCAAAATGGCCAACTTCAAAATGGCCGCTATGGTCACCACCCATCTTGAAAAGTTTCCCCCCTCCCATATACTAATGTGCCATAAGCAGGAAGTTGATATCACCAACCATTCCCATTTTAGTTAGGTGTATCCATATAAATGGCCCACCCTGTATACAGTATATTATGAGTTTCCATTTTCCAAAACAAAATGTATTAGTATCTGCATTAAACATTATATGAAGATAATTAATCTCCGGGGCCAATACATTTTCATCCCAACATCTAGAAATGTGATATAAGCTGCAGACTCACACTGTACGGGTGGCATCTGTAGATCAGTAATGGTTGTGCCATGTTGTCCTGTCATTGCTCTTTTATTTTTTTTCTCATTTTATTCTTTTAAGACTTTCTTCTTCTTTTATAATTTGGTTTGGTATTGTGGATTTACAATCTTACATCAAAGGTGGAAAAATCCTTTACAAAACATTTTATGTTAAATCACAGCCTCACATTTATTGATATTGAGTTAAAATTATTTAATTTTTATAATGGTAAGAACTTTTCTCACTTTTGTTGAGTATAAGGCTTGTGATCAACCACAAACCTGGGGCTAAAGGACCTGCCCAAATTACAGATTTGTGTTGTACCAATCTGAAGAATTTAGAGATGAGCTAATCACTTCAAGGTCCATCAAATTAGTTTTCAATTTCACAAAATTTCGGTTTCAGAAGAATTTTTTTTCACAATTTAATTTGTACTAATTAACCCCTTAAGCCCCAAGGGTGGTTTGCACGTTCATGACCGGGCCAATTTTTACAATTCTGACCACTGTCCCTTTATGAGGTAATAACTCTGAAACGCTTCCACGGATCTGGGAGAATGTCATATGGTCTGATGAAACCAAAATATTACTGTTTGGTAGAAACAAAACTCCATGTTTGGAGTAGACAGAATGCTAAATTGCATCTAAAGAACACCATGCCTACTATGAAGCATGGGAGTGGCAAAATCATGCTTTAGGGCTGTTTCTCTGCAAAGAGACCAGGACCACTGATCCGTGTGCATGAAAGACTAAATGGGGCCATGTATTGTGAAATTTTGAGTGCAAACCTCCTTCCATCACCAAGGGCATTGAAGATGAAATGTGGGTGTGTAGGGGATGTGCAGGTGGCTGGTTTGTGCCCTGCATTCCTGTGCATGCCTGCCTAATGAAACCGGGTAAGTGTTATATGTTTATTATGTACACTGTATAATATGATGATAGCTGACACTGTCCTGATGTGAACTGATGTACCTGTGTTTATATCTTTGTATGTTAGGGACAAGGAGAGGGACATCTAGTATTAGAGATAGGTCAGCATTGATAAGGGTTATTATAGTGTAGTTTCGGGTTAGCCTTAAGGGGGGCACTATAGAGTTAGATGCAGATGTCAGGTTAAGATAAGAACTGGTTTTACCCAGAGTATTAGAAACTAGGGATGGTTAGCACTCGACTAGAAGGTTGATTCTTCGGTGCTAGTGAAAAGGAGCCAGTGGCCCCATATACATGAGTTCAATATTAAATCACTGCACACATGGGATATGCTCAAAGTGAACTTTTTATTTAGTTTTACGGTGATGAAGTGACAGCTGACGTTTCGGCCTAACAAAGGCCTTTATCACATAGTCGCCCTTTTATAGTAGAGTTTCGGTAGTCACCGGGTAGTAATGATCACTGCTAGGCAATATTTCAAAGAGAAGTGGATTAACCGATATGATCAGAGGTACTGCTTGCACAGAGCTCCTGTGGGTATGACAAGGACTGATTGGTGGCGCAGTGGTGGGAGCAGGCACCGCCGTGCCTCTGCAGTGAATAATTACCCAGAGTATTAACAGATAAATGGTTAACCAATTGGAAGATAGTATGGGAGGAGTTAGCTAGAGGTTAGGAAAAGTTCTCTAGGAAGTAGTGAGTTGTTGCAGAGAGTTGATCAGAGCAGCAGTGCAGAGTTTGAATTGTTGTTAAGAGAGAGAGATAAGAAGAACTGGAAAGGAGAGTTCTGAAGAATGAAAGACTGTGAGGCAAAAGTGGATCTAGGCAGCCTGAAAGGATCAGTGGCTAGGCTGTGGGGTAACTTCTGCAACGTCCGGGACTTACGGTCTGACCAGGATTTGCAGTGGCATTATGAATTTTCGCCCAAGATGGAGAAAGTGGAAGGGGAGCACGTAGAATCAGCTAGCTTGATTACAAAGGGAACTGCAGGACAGCATACCATGTTGCCGGAGGTTGTGATGATAAAAAAGATGAGGGAGAGCTCAGAAGAATTTCTCATGACGTTTGAAGACTGTTGGATTAAATTTGCTTTGAAGATGCACGAATTAAGTAAAGTTTTCGTAAAAATGAACTTGGACTTTGATATCATTTGTGTGTGCCTGCGATGGATTGGAGTTCTGCATGCTGTGAAGGATTCTGACCCACAGGTGGGTGAACTGAATGAGACACACAGTACATCACAAGATTGACACTTTATTTCTGTAGCGGAGCATCGGTGTCATGATCCAGACCAGGTTTTGAGTCCTGTCTTTCCATGTTCCCGGTCTGTTTTTGTGTCTGCCATTAGTCCAGAGGGTATTCTGGAGTACCTGAAGGACTTTGGGGATGTTTTCTCCAAAAAAGAGGCTGAGGTCTTGCTACCACTTTGTCCTTGTGATTGTGCCATTTTAAATTTCCCAAAGCCCGTTTGTACAATTTTTCTTGCCCGGAACTTCCCGCTATGAAAAACTATATCTCTGATACTCTACACATCCGTCCCTCTGTCTCACCTGTGGCCGCTGGATTCTTTTTTGTCAAGAAAAAAGATGGTGGTTTACACCCGTGACTCAATTTCCGGGAATTAAATAAAATTACGGTGAGAAATACCTACCCTCTCCCACTTATTTCTGATCTCTATAACCAATTGTCAGGGGCTAAATCATCTTCCAAACTTGATCTCAGGGGAGCATATAAACTTATCCGCATTTGGGAAGTGGATGAGTGGAAAACGGCATTTCTCACCTCTGAGGGTCTGTTTGAAATTTTGGTCAAGCCCTTTGGGCTCACGAACGCACCCATGGTGTTTCAGAACTTCACGAACGATGTTTTTTTCTGATTTTATCGGGCACTTATGGTTGTATACCTGGATGATATCCTTGTTTTCTTGCCTAACAAGTAATCCCACATTGGTAATTTATGTGCTGTTTTTCATAGGTTACAGGGAAATTCTCAGTTCGCTAAACCCGAGAAATGTTTATTTTGTGTCCAGGAGCTTTCCTTTCTGGGGATCATCCTTTCTGCCAATGGGTTTTGGATGGATCCTGGAAAGGTACAGGCCATTATTGATTGGGTGCAACCCAGAGACATGAAGAGTCTGCAGTGTTTTCTGGGTTTCAACAATTATCGAAAATTCATCAAGGGTTTTTCTCTGGTGGTAAAGCCACTCACCGATCTCACTCACTGATCTCAAAGTCTGGTCGCCCTTGGCTGTTGAAGCATTTACAACATTAAAGAAGTGTTTTATGTCTGCCCCTGTATTGGTTCAGCTCGATCAATCAGAACCGTTCATTTTAGAGGTGGATGCATCGGAGGTGGGAGTTGGGGCGGTGTTGTCTCAGGGACCCGTTACTTTGATCAATTTAAGACCATGTGCCTCTTTCTATATAAAGTTTTCTTCTGCAGAGAAGAACTTTGATGATGGTAACCAGGAGTTATTGGCCATAAAATTGTCTTTTGAAGAATGGAGGCATATTTTGGAGGGGGCGGTTCATCGGATAACAGTGATTATAGACCACAAGAACTTGTCTTACATTGAATCTGCTAAGAGGTTAACTCCTAGACAGGCTAGGTGGTCACTTTTTTTTCTCGTTTTCATTTTTCTATCACTTTTCGGCCTGGTTCCAAGAATGTCAGGGCGGATGCCTTATCTCACAGTTTTGATCCGATATCACCCCCCAAACCTCCTTCCTCCATTTTTCAGCACAGGGAGGCCGATTGTTAAATGCAAACTTAGCCACTGGCAATGAAGAGCACCAATCATCCTGCTGAGATGTGGCAAGACACTGCAAAATTTCTTCAAGTGACTGATTGGTCCTCTCTGTTTGACTGTTGGTCTCGGGATTGTAGGCCGACGAAAAGGTCAAGCAAATACCCAATCTTTTACAAAAAGCCCTCCAAAATTTGAACACAAATTGTAGCCCTCTATCAGAAATCATAGAATATAATAGAATCATAGAATAGAATCGTAGAGTTGGAAGGGACCTCCTGGGCCATCTGGTCCAACCCCCTGCTCAAAGCAGGATTCGCTAAATCATCCGAGACAGATGTCTGTCCAGCCTCTGTTTGAAGACTTCTATTGAAGAAGTCACCACCTCTCGTGGCAGCCTGTTCCATGCTCAGAGGCACGCCATGTAACCGCACAACATGCTCAACAAACAACTTAGATAGTGTTTCTGCATTAGGCAGACCTGCCAAAGGTACAAAATGCGCCTGTTTACTGAGTCTGTCAACCAACACCCAGACCAGTTTTGCCATTAGAAGGAGGTAGATCAGTGAGAAAGTCCATGGACAAATGAGTCCAAGGTCTATCCGGAATTGGCAATGGTACCATTTCCCTGGCAGGACAGTTATCACACATATCACAAGAGGTCACAAACATGGTGACATCAGAGGCCATAGAGGACCACAAAACAGCCCAGCAATAGCTCTTCGAGTGGCCGGGATTCCAGGATGCCCACTAAGAGCAGAATCGTGGAACTCCCGAAGCACTCTCAACCGGTACTGAACAGGAACGAAGAGCTTGTTAACAGGCAATGATGGAGGAGCAAGAGACTGAGCCTCATGAATCTCCTGCTCCAATTCTAAGGACACCCCTGCCACGACCACCCCATGCTGAAGAATGGAGGAAGGAGGTTCGGGAGATGATATCGGATCCAAGCTGTGAGATAAGGCATCAGCCTTGATATTCTTGGAACCAGGTCGAAAGGTGATAAAAAAGCGAGAGCGTAAAAAAAAGCGACCACCTTGCCTGTCTAGGAGTCAAATGTTTAGCAGTCTCAATGTAGGACATGTTCTTGTGGTCTGTAATCACTGAGATCCGATGAACAGCCCCCTCCAAAAAGTACCTCCATTTTTTGATGGCTAATAACTCCCGCTTCCCGACATCATAATTTCTCTCTGCAGGAGAAAATTTCTTAGAGAAAAAGGCGCAAAGTCTTAAGTTAGTTAAAGTGACGGGTCCTTGGCACAACAACACTCCCACCCCCACATCCGATGCATCTACCTCAACAATGAATGGTTCAAATGGATCGGACTGAACCAAAACAGGGGCAGACATTAAACATTCCTTTAATGAAGAAAAAAGTGCCACTGCTGGAGCTGACCAGTTTTTAATATCAGCCCCCTTATGAGTAAGATCAGTGAGGGGCTTGATCACCTGCGAAAACCCCTTAATGAATTTCCTGTAATAATTGACAAACCCCCAAAAATGCTGAAAGACCCTTAAGGTCTCTAGGGTTGCACCCAATCTACAATGGCCCGTACCTTCCCAGGGTCCATACGAAACCCCTTGGCAGAAAGGATGAACTCCAGAAAGGACTGCTCTTGGATGAAAAATTAGCACTTTTCAGGCTTATCAAAAAGAGAGTTCTCCTGTAAGCTCTGGAGAACTGCACGTAGATGACCCATGTGATCTTGCTTGTCAGATGAAACTACAAGGATATCATCTAAATAAACCACCATAAAGCACACAATGAAATCAGAAAATACATGGTTAATAAAATTCTGAAAAACTGCTGACGCATTAGTGAGACCAAAGGGCATGACCAAATTCTCAAACAAACTCTCAGAGGTAAGAAATGCCATTTTCCACTCATCCCATTCCCAAATACGGATAAGATTATACACTCCCCTAAGGTGTAATTTAGAAAATGAGCGGGAGGAGACAAGTATTTCTCACCGTAAGATTTAGGGTACAGCCGTCGTAGAGCGGAGGCGCCAATCTCGCATTTGTTTAGGGTGCCAACCTCCGCTGCTAGGCAGGTTTGATATCAGGACCCCCCTTATGTAGGGTCCAGTAGGTGGACCCAGGTGGTAATGCGGGTCGCCCCAGACCATCAAGAAAATTGCAGATTTTTGGTGTTGCATAATTTGCATGATACCATCGTTCTGGGATTCCCCTGGTTGCAAATCCATAATCCAGTTTTCGATTGGAAATCTGTGTCTGTGGTGAGTTGGGGTTGTCGGTGTGCCCTTAGTGACGCTCCTGTTTTCTCCACCTCTCCTCAGTCGCATGATGTTCCTGACTATTTGGCTGATTTTTATGATGTATTTAGTGAGAATGAGTCTGCGTCTTTGCCTCCTCATAGGAGTTATGACTGTGCAATTGAGCTGAGTCCGGGGTGTAAATTTCCCAAGGGTCGACTTTTAATTTACCTGTACCCGAACATGAGGCTATGCATTCTTATATTAAGGAGTCGTTGGAGAAGGGTCATATTAGACCATCCTCTTCCCCCTTGGGTGCTGGGTTTTTTTTTGTGGCCAAGAAGGATGGTTCATTAAGATCCTGTATTGACTATCGCTCCCTTAACAAAATTACTGATAAATATCAGTATCCGTTACCCCTGATTTCTGACCTATTTTCTAGAGTTGAAGGTGCTTGCTGGTTTACCAAGCTTGACCTCAGGGGGCGTATAATCTTATTCGCATTAAGCAGGGGGATGAATGGAAGACGGCATTTAATACTCCGGAGGGACATTTTGAGTACCTGGTGATGCCCTTTGGGCTCACTAATGCCCCTTCTGTCTTCCAGTGCTTCATGAATGATATTTTCCTGGACTTTGTGGATAAATTTTTGATCATCTATTTGGATGATATTTTGATCTTTTCCAGGGATTGGGATTCTCATGTGGAACATGTTCAGACTGTGTTCCGGATTTTGAGGGAAAACTCCCTGTAGGTTAAGGGATCGAAATGTCTTTTTGGGGTACAGAGGATTTCATGTTTGGGATTTATTTTGTCTCCGTCAACTATTGAAATGGACCCGGCCAAGGTACAGGCCATTTATGATTGGGTTCAGCACTAGTGTTGAGCTTTCCGATACCGCAAGTATCGGGTATCAGCCGATATAAGGCTGGTTTCACATTTGCGTTTTTTTGCGCTTGAAAAAAACGCATACGTGCTCATGCGTTTTTTCCCCTATATTTAACATGGGTGTGCATACCTGCGTGCTGGCATGCGCACGTATGCGATTTTCATGCGCTGCGTTTTTTTGGGGTGTGCGTTTGTATTTTACAGACGCTACATGTTGCATTTTTTGGTCCTGCAAAAAAGCGCATGTGCACGTATGCGCACGTTTTGCGCTAAAAATGGCCATTATAGCCTATGGATGCGCATACGTGCGCACTGGCATGCGCATGTATGCATTTTTTTAGCGCTGCGTTTTTTTGGTGGTGTCCACTTGTTGTACTAGTTATAAACTTCTAAAGTAAAAAAAAAAAGTCTATATAAAGGAGGTGCCTGCCAAAACTCTGCCACTACTACACTGACAGATTGGAGAGCAGACAGTCACCAAGGACACATCTTCTATCAGCGAAGAATGTGAGTATATTACATTATATGCCTGTCCTTTTAAATTATGCATGTACTAATGATTTTTATTATTTTTACATGCAGTATGTCTTCAGAATCCGAATATTCCCCATCGCGGCAGGAATTGGCGCAAGCAGACCGTGAGGTGATTATTTTCGTGCATCTGTAAGTATATCTGCTGCTACTCCAAATCTCTTACGTTTTTTTCAACTTTTTTAAGACATCATCATCATCATCTTCTGCGGACGGGACTAGTGAGGGCGAAGAGCAGGAGCAGCGAAGCCAAGTCCCGGTGGTGATACGGAATGTATGTATCAAATGATTTGTAATGTTCTTTATTTTTTATCTTCTATTTTTACTCTTTTTTATGTTTCTTTTTTTGTAACTTTTTATTCAATTTAAATTTGATTATTCTAATGAATGTGTTTTGTCTAGGTTCCACAACGGGATGAAGACGTCTACCTGGATAATGAGCAGCTCATCAGCCTGGTCCAGGAGCGTGCGCCGTTGTGGGACAGCCGTGACCGGCTGTACAAGGACAATGTGGTGACCCGGCGGCTATGGAATGAGGTGGCCGCAGCGTTGATGGATGGCTGGGACAGCGCCACAGCATCCTCCAAAAAGGCATTTAGTGAGTATTTCCCTGCTCTGTATTGTGCCGCAGTGACTGTTGTCCTTGACGGCACTGTTGGGTTTCGTGCTAGGTGTATTCTAGCAGGAAACCCAACAGTGTCATCGGGCTCTACAGTGACTGCTTTGAGTATTGTATTGCTATATTGTGCCGCAGTGACTGTTGTCCTTGACGGCACTGTTTTTTTTTTCCCAACAGTGGACAAAGTCCGAACACGTTGGCGTTCGATCAAGGACCGCTTCAACAGTGATGTTCGTGCTGAGGGCCAGGTTCGCAGTGGATCTGCGTCAAGGACCAGAACTAGATACCGTCACTATCACGCGTTGCAGTTCCTAAGACCGGTCCTTGCCACGAGATCGTAAGTATTATAAATTTTGGGTTTTTATTTTTATTAATCTGTGTTTTTCTAATCCACAGCTGATGCTTCTTGTAAGGCATGGTAGTAATGATTTTCCTTTCTTCCACAGCACCTGGAGCAGCACCCTGCAACCTGGCCCTGGAGCGGTCCTTCCTCGGACGTCCTCTGACCCGTCCCAGCCATCCGACAGCCAGGAAGCACCTTGCAGGTCAGCCACACACACAGCTGGTGACCAGGAAGCTGGGCCATCAGGTGTTCCCCTGTCCCAGGTCTCTGCCACTGGTTATGCGGGCACTACCCGCCAGCGGCAGAGGGCCTTGGACAGGAATGTCTTGCCCGAGTTTATGCATTTGAGCGAGGCCTTTTATTCCAGCCTCAAGTCGCTGTCCGACAGAGTTGAAAGCGGTTTTGCACTCATGGAACGTGGTTTTAACCACTTTGAACACCGCTTCAATTCTGTAGAACAGCGCCTTGACCGTCTGGAGGCCGACCTCAACAGACCAGCACACCATTTTTTTAGTAAGATTGAAAAGGGCATGGCGGAACACCTTAGTCCTGAGCAACAGCTGAATGTGCTGCAGGCCTGCAACAATGCTTTCTTGCAGGCTATGCAGCATAATCGGTACGGTCAGCAGTCAGTGGTGTCATTTCCACCTGTGCCACCATTGACTCGCTTCACCTCACTACCGACTTGTGCTGCATACCACTGCACGGACACCTCTATTCAAAGCCAGGACACCCACCGTTACACCACCACAAGTCTGAGTTCAGCTGGTCACTTCACCGACACCACCATGGCAAGCGCTGCTCCTGTCTGGAGCACCACCGCCACTCCCATGCATGCGTGGAGCTCAGCCACCACTAGGCAAACATGGAACAGCCCTGCCGCTACAACAACATGTAGTAGCCCTGCCACCACCACTCCGCAAACCTGGACCATCACTGCCGCCACCAGTCCTCCTGCAAGGACGAGCACTGCCAACCAAGAGCAGCAGCAGCAGCCACCTCAGCAGCAGCAGCAGCCACCTCAGCAGCAGCAGCAGCCACCTCAGCAGCAGCCATCTCAGCAGCAGCAGCCACCTCAGCAGCAGCAGCAGCCACCTCAGCAGCAGCAGCCACCTCAGCAGCAGCCACCTCAGCAGCAGCAGCCACCTCAGCAGCAGCAGCCACCTCAGCAGCAGCAGCAGCCACCTCAGCAGCAGCAGCAGCCACCCCAGCAGACGGGGGACCTACACTCAATATTTGCGCCAAGTTCAAGGCGAAATCAATCGAGGCGGGCATTGGGCCAAAGTCGGTCCAGGCACACAAGCCTACGGCGACATGCCATTACAACAAATGTACCTGAACAGATTTCCTCTCCTCCAAGTGTTCCTAGTTTAATTCCCTTAACTGGACTACCTTCCCCCACAAGTTTTGTTGCCCCTTCCCCTCAAACACCGTCTTCAACTGCAAGTGTTGCATATTCCCTGCACACCCCCAAATTGAAACCATCTGCCCCCAAACGCCGGAAAAAATAATTTTTTGGTTTATTTTTGTGATTAAAAATAAATTTACATTTGTGGTTCACCATTAAAAAGTTTCATTAATGTTGTTTGCGCCGCTCACACACACTGATGGGTAAATACATGTTAAAAACCAACCCAAGGCCTAGTATAGTCATATGTGAAATACCACGGCCTAGTATAGTCATACCAAGGCCTAGTGTAATAACTCTAGTTTTACCAACTTGGATCTGGTTTCATGAAAAACAAACTGTTGAAACTTGTCTAAAAAATAAGTTTCTTTATTAAAAAGTTTCACCAGTTTGTTTTTTGTGAAACAAGATGCTAGTTGTTAAAAATCGAGTTATTACAGTAGGCCTTGGTATGACTATACTAGGCCGTGGTATTTCACATATGACTATACTAGTAGGCCCAAGGCCTACTATACTCATATTTGAAATACCACGGCCTAGTATAGTCATACCAAGGCCTAGTGTAATAACTCGAGTTTTACCAACTTGGATCTGGTTTCATGAAAAACAAACTGTTGAAACTTGTCTAAAAAATAAGTTTCTTTATTAAAAAGTTTCACCAGTTTGTTTTTTGTGAAACAAGATGCTAGTTGTTAAAAATCGAGTTATTACAGTAGGCCTTGGTATGACTATACTAGGCCGTGGTATTTCACATATGACTATACTAGTAGGCCCAAGGCCTACTATACTCATATTTGAAATACCACGGCCTAGTATAGTCATACCAAGGCCTACTGTAATAACTCTAGAAACTTGTCTATTTCTACACTACCACAATTTTAAATAAAAGTTGGAATTGAGCTGATTACATTCATCCACTCAATGCTGACTTGTATTCCCCATTGACTTTCATTGGGGTTGGGTTTTGAAAAAATCACATACTTTTTTTTCAATTAGTTGGACAATTTTCTCTTGAAAAAAATTGGTTTCCTGATTCATGGCCTGCAGCTTTGCTCGTTCCACTATATTTCACGCAGACTAGCAATGCTGCATTTTAACTCGTATGTGTATTTACCTGCCCAGGTGTGTGAACACCAAAAAATTCAGTTATACATGGGAAGTTTTTTATTTAATTGTAGTTTAAAAAATATAGTGCACTCAGTAATGGTATCAAATAAGGTTTTTTATTACCATAAACAAACAAAAACATTACACCATTTCATCTTGCCAGTGCACCCGTCCTACAACAGAAATAAAGTAGGCCGCAAATTGGTCCCTCATTTGGCCAACTTCAACGGATGACCTGAGAGTGTGCTGAGTGAATTCAGGCAATGGGTTAGGAGCATCATCGTCCAGTTCAAAGGTCGGGTGCTCTCTACCCATCACAAAGTTATGTAGAACCACACAGGCCTTCACCACCTCATCGACTGTTTCAAGTTTAAGATTAATGGCCGTGCCCAGAATTCGCCATCTGGAGACAAGAATCCCAAAAGCACACTCGACAGTTCTTCTGGCCCTGGTCAGCCTGTAATTAAATATTTTTTTGGTGTGGTCCAAGTCCCGGCTGGAGTAGGGTTTCAGTAAGTTTCCGCACATTTGAAAAGCCTCATCGCCAACCATTACAAAGGGCAGTGGCGGAGCTTCGGTGAGAGGAAGAGGCCGTGGCATAGGGAAATTAAATTGGTTGCCATACAACCTCCGGCCCATGCCTGAGTTTTTAAAAGCCTGTGAGTCATTACCACGGCCAAATGCTCCAATGTCCACTGCTACAAACATACATCCGGCATCCGCAATGGCCATGAGTAGTGTTGAGCATTCCGATACCGCAAGTATCGGGTATCGGCCGATACTTGCTGTATCGGAATTCCGATACCGACTTCCGATATTTTTTCAATATCGGAAGTCGGCATCGGAATCGGAAGTTCAAAGTTGATTGACAGCCGAAATGACGTCATCATGATGCGCGGTGTGTGCGCATCATGGTGCGCCGTCATTTCGGGCCTTCCGGGGGTCTCTGCCGGCCTGCCGGGGGGCTGTGTGGACTGCCCGGGGTCTGTACCGGCCTGCCGGGGGGCTGTGCCGGCCTGCCGGTGGTCTGTGCACCCTGTGGGGGTCTGTACCGGCCTGCCGGGGGGCTGTGCTGATGTCCGGGGGTCTGTGCAAGCATCGTCCGATGGGACTATAAGTCCCATCTGGCGATGCCTGCTACCATGACAGTGATTGACACATTAGCCAATGATGGGACAGTAGTAGTCCCATCATCCGGCTAATGTGTTAAATGTTAAAAAAAAAAAAAAAAAAATACTACATACATACTACATACATAATACATGCATGCTACATACATACTACATGCTACATACATACTACATATATACTACATGCATGCTACATACATACTGCATGCTACATACATACTACATACATACCACATATATACTACATACATACTACATGCATGCTACATACATACTACATACATACTACATGCATACTACATACATACCACATATATACTACATACATACTACATGCATGCTACATACATACTACATACATACTACATACATACTACATGCATGCTACATACATAACACATATGTAATACATGCATGCTACATACATACTACATGCTACATACATACTACATATATACTACATACATACTACATACATACTACATGCATGCAACATACATACTACATGCTACATACATACTACATATATACTACATGCATGCTACATACATACTACATGCTACATACATACTACATATATACTACATACATACTACATACATACTACATGCATGCTACATACATACTACATACATACTACATGCTACATACATACTACATATATACTACATGCATGCTACATACATACTGCATGCTACATGCATGCTACATACATACTACATACATACTACATGCTACATACATACCACATATATACTACATACATACTACATACAATACATTCATACAATACATACATAGACATACAGTACATATAACATAGAGTAACATACTTACCAATACTTGTCACATTGTTCCCCGAAGCCATTGTCTTTTAGGGAATAAATATTAACATAACAAACCACAAAAATACTCACCCACGATCCGAAGCAGTCCACGAGTGTGTCCCACGACGATCTTGGGTAGAGAACTGCAGCATCAGCTGATGCTGCCGTTCTCTACGGGCTGCAGGAATCCAATGACGGAAGGTAGGTATCCTTCCGCACTGTATTCCTCCGCCACTTAAAAAAAAAAAAGTCCCTAGTCTCACTTTATGCCATTGCTGCGTGGGAAATTCCCACACAGCAATGGCATAAAGTGAGACTAGGGACTTTTTTTTTTTAAGTGGCGGAGTAATACAGTGCGGAAGGATACCTACCTTCCGTCATTGGATTCCTGCAGCCCGTAGAGAACGGCAGCATCAGCTGATGCTGCAGTTCTCTACCCAAGATCGTCGTGGGACACACTCGTGGACTGCTTCGGATCGTGGGTGAGTATTTTTGTGGTTTGTTATGTTAATATTTATTCCGTAAAAGACAATGGCTTCGGGGAACAATGTGACAAGTATTGGTAAGTATGTTACTCTATGTTATATGTACTGTATGTCTATGTATGTATTGTATGAATGTATTGTATGTAGTATGTATGTAGTATATATGTGGTATGTATGTAGCATGTAGTATGTATGTAGTATGTATGTAGCATGCATGTAGCATGCAGTATGTATGTAGCATGCATGTAGTATGTATGTGGTATGTATGTAGCATGTAGTATGTATGTAGCATGCATGTAGTATGTATGTAGTATGTATGTAGCATGCATGTAGTATATATGTAGTATGTATGTAGCATGTAGTATGTATGTAGCATGCATGTAGTATATATGTAGTATGTATGTAGCATGTAGTATGTATGTAGCATGCATGTAGTATGTATGTAGTATGTATGTAGTATGTATGTGGTATGTATGTAGCATGTAGTATGTGTGTAGCATGCAGTATGTATGTAGCATGCATGTAGTATATATGTAGTATGTATGTAGCATATATGTAGTATGTATGTAGCATGTAGTATGTATGTAGCATGCAGTATGTATGTAGCATGCATGTAGTATGTATGTAGTATGTATGTAGTATGTATGTGGTATGTATGTAGCATGTAGTATGTGTGTAGCATGCATGTAGTATATATTTGTTATGTATGTAGCATGTAGCATGCATGTAGCATGCATGTAGTATGTATGTAGTATGTATGTAGTATGTATGTGGTATGTATGTAGCATGTAGCATGCATGTAGTCTGTATGTGGTATATATGTGGTATGTATGTAGCATGTAGTATGTATGTAGCATGTAGTATGTATGTAGCATGCAGTATGTATGTAGCATGCATGTAGTATATATGTAGTATGTATGTAGCATATATGTTGTATGTATGTAGCATGTAGTATGTATGTAGCATGCAGTATGTATGTAGCATGCATGTAGTATATATGTAGTATGTATGTAGCATATATGTAGTATGTATGTAGCATGTAGTATATATGTAGTATGCATGTTGCATGCATGTAGTATATATGTAGTATGTATGCTGCATGTAGTATATATGTAGTATGCATGTTGCATGCATGTAGTATATATGTAGTATGTATGTTGCATGTAGTATATATGTAGTATGAATGTAGCATGTATGTAGTATGTAGTATGAATGTAGCATGTATGTAGTATGCATGTTGTATGTATGTAGCATGTAATTTTTTTTTTTTTTTTACATTCAACACATTAGCCGGATGATGGGACTACTACTGTCCCATCATTGGCTAATGTGTCAATCACTGTCATGGTAGCAGGCATCGCCCGATTGGACTTGTAGTCCCATCAGACGATGCCTGCACAGACCCCCGAAGCCTGCACAGACCACCGGCAGGCCGGCACAGCCCACCGGAGCCTGCACAGACCACCGGCAGGCCGGCACAGCCCCCCGGCAGGCCGGCACAGACCACCGGAGCCTGCACAGACCACCGGCAGGCCGGCACAGCCCCCCGGCAGGCCGGCACAGACCACCGGAGCCTGCACAGACCACCGGCAGGCCGGCACAGCCCCCCGGCAGGCCGGCACAGCCCACCGGAGCCTGCACAGACCACCGGCAGGCCGGCACAGCCCCCCGGCAGGCCGGCACAGCCCACCGGAGCCTGCACAGACCACCGGCAGGCCGGCACAGCCCCCCGGCAGGCCGGCACAGCCCACCGGAGCCTGCACAGACCACCGGCAGGCCGGCACATCCCCCCGGCAGGCCGGCACAGACCACCGGAGCCTGCACAGACCACCGGCAGGCCGGCACAGCCCCCCGGCAGGCCGGCACAGACCACCGGAGCCTGCACAGACCACCGGCAAGCCGGCACAGCCCCCCGGCAGGCCGGCACAGCCCACCGGAGCCTGCACAGACCACCGGCAGGCCGGCACAGCCCCCCGGCAGGCAGGCACAGACCACCGGAGCCTGCACAGACCACCGGCAGGCCGGCACAGCCCCCCGGCAGGCCGGCACAGACCACCGGAGCCTGCACAGACCACCGGCAGGCCGGCACGGCCCCCCGGCAGGCCGGCACAGACCACCGGAGCCTGCACAGACCCCCTGGCAGGCCGGCACAGCCCCCTGAAAGGCCCGTACAGACCCCAGAGAGGCTGTACAAGGCAAAAACAGGGTTTTTCTTATTCCGATACCGGAAGTCCCATAGACTTGAATGGGACTTCCGGTATCGGAATCGGCGATACCGATACTTTTTTTTAAGATCGGCCGATCCATTCCGATCCGATACTTTGAAGTATCGGACGGTATCGCTCAACTCTAGCCATGAGTACTATTGAAAAGTACTTTTTGTAATTATAGTACTCAGATCCCGTTCTTTTGGGTTTGATGATCCGTATGTGTTTACCATCAACAGCTCCCAAACAGTTGGGAAAATTGCATACTGTCCAGAATTTGTCAGCAATTTCCATCCACTTTTCAGCGGTGGGCAGGGGCATAAATTCTGGACAAAGAACATTCCAGAGAGCCCGGCAGGTGTCAGCAACAATTCCAGACAAGGTAGAGATTCCAATACGGTACTGGAAGTGTAGTAAAGAGAGGGTTTCTCCAGTCGCCAGGAATCTGTGAACAGAGAAAGAAGTTAAATTAATATTTATGTATATTATTTTAAAAAACTATAAAATAAAATATTAGTACATTCACGAAAACTAATTACCCAAGGTTTTGAATACTAAATTTAAAAAAAAAACATCAGACCGCACCCCTTGGTTTTTAAAACATACCGTAATGTCACCAGTAGCCGTTCCTCAGGAGGAATCGCACGACGGAGCTGTGTGTCCTGTCTCCGGATGGATTGTTGGACACGAGCAAGCAAATCCCTGAAACTTTCTTGGGACATCCGGATATAATCTGTAAATTTCTCCGGGTTTGCCTGGAGCTCGCTGTAGAGGGTGTGGTATGCCCCACGGCCAGCGTCGGACTGGCCCACCGGAGAACCGGTGGATTCTCCGGTGGGCCCTGGCATCTGGTGGGCCCTGGCACCTGCAGGCATACAGGGCCAGCAGTTGCCTAGGGCCCCCGCTGCTCCAGGGGCCCCCAGCCAGTGGTGTGTCGCACACCATGCAGCTGCTATGGGGGCCCCTGCCAGCGGAGCAGCAGCGGGTGTCAGGAGGCAGAAGTCCCTGTCCCCGCTGCTAAAGAGAAATGAATATTCACTGCGAAGCAGTGAATATCATTTCACAGTCTCCACCCCCAGAGGCCCCGCCCCCAGCCCAGTAAGCCGCTCTGCAGACTACAGCTGTAAATCAGGGCCGGCGCCGCCCTCAGTCCTCTCTGCTCCTGGCTCACAGCCAGTGCGCAATGACGTCACTACATCGCACACCCGCTGTGTGTCTGGCAGAGGGGGCAGCTCCTGACACTGAGGCCGGGATCAGCGTGGGAGCGAGGAGGAGAGGTGAGTATTGTGGTTTGTTTTTTTTTTTATATCTCTCTCACTCTCTCTATCTGTCTCTCTATCTATCTATCTATCTATCTCTCTATCTCTCTTATATCTATCTATCTTTCTATCTCTATCTATTATCTATATCTATCTCTATCTATTATCTATATCTATCTATTTCTATATCTATCTCTATCTATCGCTCTATCTTTATATCTATCTTTCTATCTCTACATCTATCTCTATATCTATCTATCTATCTATCCCTATATCTTTCTATATATATCTCTATATCTATCTATTATGTCTATCTATCTCTATATCTATTATCTCTATATTTATTATCTATCTAGCTACCATCTATATCTATCTATCTTTATCTATCTATCTATATCTATATATATATATATATATATATATATATCTAATATCTATATCTATCTATCTCTATACCTATCTATCTATTTATCTATCCGTTATCTATCTCTATATCTTTTCTCTGTATCTATCTATATCTATATATCTCGCTATCTATCGCTCTATCTCTATATCTATCTCTATATCTATCTTTATATCTATATCTATATATCTATCTCTATCTATCTCTATATCTATCTCTATATCTATATCTATTTCTCTCTATATCTATCTCTATATCTCTCTCTATAGCTATCTATCTATATATCTCTATCTATCTCTATATCTATCTCTCTGTATATCTATCGCTCTATCTCTATATCTATCTCTCTATCTATTTATCGATCTCTGTATCTATCTCTCTCTATATCTATCTCTCTCTCTATCTACCGCTCTCTCTATCTCTATCTATCATTATATCTATATCTATCTATCTCTATATCTATCTATTATCTCTATATCTATCTATCTCTATATCTATCTCTATATCTATATCTGTTTCTCTCTATATCTATCTCTATATCTCTCTCTCTATAGCTATCTATATTATCTCTATATCTATCTATCTATATATTATCTCTATATCTATCTATCTATCTATCTCTATATCTATCTATCTCTATATCTATCTATCTATCTATCTCTATATCTATCTGTTATCTCTATATCCATATCTATCTCTATATCTATCTATCTATCTCTATATCTATCTATCTCTATATCTATCTTTCTATCTAACACTATATCTCTATATATCTCTATATCTCATTATCTATCTATCTCTATCTCTCTCTCTTTATCTATCTATCTATCTATCTATCTATCTATTGATCTATCCATCTATCTCTATATCTATCTCTATATCTATCTATTACATCTAGCTATTATCTCTATTATCTATATCTATCTATCCATCTATCTCTATATCTTTCTCTATATCTATCTATCTTTCTAACTCTATATCTGTCTATCTCTATATCTATCTCTATATCTATCTTTCTATATCTATCTGTCTCTATATCTATCTCTATATCTATCTATCTATCTCTATCTATTATCTCTATATCTATCTATCTCTATATCTATTTTTATTTATAGCCATCTATCTATATATATATTTATCTCTATATCTATCTATATATGTCTATATTATTATTATTATTATTATTATTATTATTATATCTGTATATCTCTATCTATTATCTATCTCTATCTATTATCTATCTCTATCTATATATTTATTTCTCTATATCTTTCTATCTATAGCTATGTATCTCTATATCTACCTATCGATCTATCTATCTATATTTCTTTCTATATCTATATTTATATCTATCTCTATCTATCTCTATCTATCTCTATGAATCTTTCTATCTATATCTATCCATTATCTACTTTCTATCCATTATCTACTATCTATCTCTATATCTATCTATTTCTACTTCTATCTTTCTATCTATATCTATCTAACTCTATATCAATATATCATTATACCCTATGAGGGGGGCAGTATTATACCCTATGAGGGGGGCAGTATTATACCCTATGAGGAGGCAGCATTATACCCTATGAGGGGGCAGTATTATACCCTATGAGGAGGCAGCATTATACCCTATGAGGAGGCAGCATTATACCCTATGAGGGGGGCAGTATTATACCCTATGAGGGGGCAGCATTATTCCCTATGAGGAGGGCAGTATTATACCCTATGAGGAGGCAGCATTATACCCTATAAGGGGGGCAGTATTATACCCTATGAGGAGGGCAGTATTATACCCTATGAGGGGGCAGCATTATACCCTATGAGGAGGCAGCATTATACCCTATGAGGGGGGTGCATTATTCCCTATGAGGGGGCAGCATTATACCCTATGAGGAGGCAGCATTATACCCTATGAGGGGGGCAGTATTATACCCTATGAGGAGGCAGCATTATACCCTATGAGGAGGCAGCATTATACCCTATGAGGAGGCAGTATTATTCCCTATGAGGAGGTAGCATTATACCCTATGAGGGGGTCAGTATTATTCCCTATGAGGGGGCAGTATTATACCCTATGAGGAGGTAGCATTATACCCTATGAGGGGGTCAGTATTATTCCCTATGAGGGGGCAGCATTATTCCCTATGAGGAGGCAGTATTATACCCTATGAGGAGGCAGCATTATTCCCTATGAGGAGGTGCATTATTCCCTATGAGGGGGCAGCATTATACCCTATGAGGGGGTCAGTATTATTCCCTATAAGGGGGCAGTATTATACCCTATGAGGAGGCAGCATTATTCCCTATGAGGAGGTGCATTATACCCTATGACCTATGAGGAGGCAGCATTATACCCTATGAGGGGGTCAGTATTATTCCCTATGAGGGGGCAGTATTATACCCTATGAGGAGGCAGCATTATTCCCTATGAGGAGGTGCATTATTCCCTATGAGGGGGTGCATTATACCCTATGAGGGGGTGCATTATACCCTATGAGGGGGGCAGTATTATACCCTATGAGGGGGTGCATTATACCCTATGAGGGGGTGCATTATACCCTATGAGGGGGGCAGTATTATATTCTATGAGATGGCTGTATTATATTCTATGAGGGGTCTACATTATATTCTATGAGGGGGCTGCTTTATATTCTATGAGGGGGCTACCCCAACTCCTGCTACATAATTAAGACATGTACAACCTTATATTATACCCAGATATTAGCGTGTTTTACCGCACAATTGGTGGTCTGGTATTTAACTCTATGCAGCTACATAGTGGGCCCCAAGAATGATTTTCTCTGGTGGGCCCAAGGCGTCCCAGTCCGACGCTGCCCACGGCTCTCCCGGAGTTCAACAATCGGATGTATCCACATACGCCGCCGTCTTCGCTGCCTCTCTCTCTTCCTTTGTTCATGGCAAGCAACTGCATACGCCTGAGCCATCGCGATGTCCAAATCCAAGTTGAAGTGAAAACTCTTCCAGCGCAGATCCATGGTCACGAGAAGAATCAAGCAAATGTGAAGAATACTGTAGACAGGGTCTATATATTAACATACCACACTGACATTGACGTCCCATTGGTCTTGTGTGTTGTTGAATGTTTTTTTTTTCTTTTTTGTGGGGTTTTTCCAAAATCTGTAAAAAAAGCAAACGCACAAAAAACGCATACAAACGCACAAAAACGCTGCATTTTTTTCCTGCATGCGCATAAAAATGCTTGAAAAAAACGCAGCGTTTGTATGCATTTGTATGCGTTTTTTCAATGCGTTTTTTTGCGGGAAAAACGCGCTGCAAAAAAAAGCAAGTGTGAAACTAGCCTTAGCTGCATCGGAATTCCGATACTGACTTCCGATACTTTTTTCATATCGGATACCGGAATCGGAAGTTCCCATAATGCTATCAGCCCGCTCGCTTTGATTCAGCCAATGGGAATCCTCAGAAGTGTGGGCACATCCTGTTAGGCATGTAGGCATGTTAACTATTGGCATGGCTGTGATTGGCTGCTGAAATGATGTCATGATGCACTATAAAAGCCACTGCCGCCGCCATTTCTGGTCACTCTGCTGTGAATTCAGTTAGGGACAGGCTGCTGTTGAAGACTGTGAGGGACAGTTAGAAATAGCGATTCTCAAAACAATATTGTGCTTTACCCAGGCTACATAAACCACCACTGTAGCTTGCTTTTCCCTAGCAGCAGAGTTCACAGCTGTCTGCAAGGGCTGTGTGAGTGCTGCTCATGCTGTGGAGTGGGTCCTGCAGCCACATCTGGTTGTAGGCCGCCCAGCGTGCCTCACTGCTGCCTCATACATATTTTTCTTTTTGAGCTGCTTATTTTTAAAAAATTCTATCTTGTGTGCTTCCATCCGTATCCATATACGTTGTTTGCAAACAGTAGTAGTAGACAGCGGAGCCTTTCTGCAGCCTTTCAGTGCTAGTGCCCACTTAGCTGCACTGTTCACGGCTGTCTGAGAGGTCTCTGACTGTGTGTGAGTGCAGCTCACGCTGAGTAGTGAGCAGCTGGCATTACTGAACCCCACTAACACAGGAGCGACTGTTTCTATCTGTGCGGACAGCACTTCCAGGCTACAACTGACTGTGCTGTAGTCCAGGATCAATGATCAGAGCAGGCTGAGGCCTACTTGGAGCGAGGAGAAAAAGTGTTGTAGTGTGAGTTTGGAGGCAGCTGGAGACTTTGCCGTCCACACAGCAGGGGAACAGCTGGCGTTACTGAACCCCACTAACACAGGAGCGAGTGTTTCTATCTGTGCGGACGGCACTTCCAGGCTACAACTGGCTGCGTTGTAGCCCAGGATGAAGCATGCAGCAGGCGGAGGACAACTTGCAGCTGGTTTTATAGAGCTTGTAGACTACTACTGATTGTCACCGTGCTCCACTATGGCCTCCGGCTCCACTGTCTCTAGTATTTCCCCTGGCCAACAACCCCCCAGTTACAGCTGTGAAGTGGCGTCTGCACAATCCACACTTGTTCCTGTGTAACTGTGGCTCAGTCCCATCTGTTGATCCCCTGATGTGTGTCTGGCAAGCTCTCCTGCTCAGTCCTCATTCACACTACTAGTAATGTGAATGTGGACAGAGCAGGAGACCTTGCCGGACACACATCAGGGGATCAACTGACGGGACTGAGCCACAGTAACTCAGGAACAAGTGTGGATTGTGCAGACGCCACTTCACAGCTGTAACTGGCGTGGTTGTTGGCCAGGGGAAATACTAGAGACAGTGGAGCCAGAGGCCTAAGTTGACCAAAGTTACAAATCTATAGTAGTTTGCATGTGGATGGAGCAGGAGACATTGCCGTCTACACAGCAGGGGAACAGCTGGCATTACTGAACCCCACTGACACAGGAGCTAGTGTGTTTTTCTCTGTGAAGACGGCACTTCTGAACACCAACTGGCGTTGTTGGAGCCCAGGATGAGGCATGGAGCAGGCTGAGGCCTGATGGTGTTGGCATGTGGAGGCAGCAGGAGACTTTGCCGTCTACGCAGCAGGGGAACAGCTGGCATTACTGAACCCTACTGATACAGGAGCTAGTGTGTTTTTCTCTGTGAAGACGGCACTTCTGAACACCATCTGGCGTTGTTGGAGCCCAGGATGAGGCATGGAGCTGGCTGAGGCCTGATGGTGTTGGTATGTGGAGGCAGCAGGAGACTTTGCCGTCTACACAGCAGGGGAACAGCTGGCATTACTGAACCCCACTGACACAGGAGCTAGTGTGTTTTTCTCTGTGAAGATGGCACTTCTGAACACCAACTGGCGTTGTTGGAGCCCAGGATGAGGCATAGAGCTGGCTGAGGCCAACTTGCCGCACGTTTTATAGAGGTAGTAGACTACAACTGATTGTAACCGTGCTCCACTATGGCCTCTGGCTCCACTGTCTCTAGTATTTCCCCTGGCCTCCAACCCAGCCAGTGACAGCTCTGAAGTGGCGTCAGCACAATCCACACTTGTTCCTGTGTTACTTGGGCGCAGTCCCGTCTGTTGATCCCCTGATGTGTGTCCGGCAAGGTCTCCTGCTCTGTCCTCATTCACACTACTAGTAATGGGAGACCTTGCCGGACACACATCAGGGGATCAACTGATGTGACTGAGGCCAAGTAACACTGGAACAAGTGTGGATTATGCAGACGCCACTTCAGAGCTGTCACTGGCGGGGTTGGAGGCCAGGGGAAATACTAGAGACAGTGGAGCCAGAGGCCTAAGTGGAGCAGGGTTAAAAATCAGTAGTAGTTTGAATGTGGATGGAGCAGGAGACTTTGCCGTCCACACAGCAGGGGAGCAGCTGGCGTTACTGAACCCCACCAACACAGGAGCTAGTGTTTTTCTCTGTGCAGACGACACATCTGAGCGACAACTGGCTGTGTTGAAGCCCAGGGATTATAGTTCAGGTGGTAGAAACATGAACACAGCAGGAGACCTGGATACAGTTGCCAACCAATTATTTAGTCGGGAAGAGGACTGGCAAATTCTGGGGAGATCCAGGCCTTGTTCATTTTCAGAAAAGTAAGCCGGTCGACGTTATCGGAAGAAAGTCGCGTGCGACGGTCTGTTAGTACACCACGCGTTCCGATAATACACTGGCAGCAGGGCAAGCCAGCACCTCCAATGCATACTGGCTAAGCTCTGGCCATGTATCCAGCTTAGAGACCCAAAACTTGAAGCTTGCTAGACTGCACTTTAGCACAGTGAGATCGCACATTTGCCGGTTCATGCATGTAGTAGTCAAATTTTTGCCTCTAATGAGTAATTTTTTGCAAATTTGGCAGGTAACGTGAGTTGCGTCATCCTTTGCGGTCTCAAAAAAAGGTCCAGACTAGGCAACTCTTAATCTTGGAATCTCACTCCTTGAAAATACCAACCACCAGCCCTTGCCAAACACCAGCCATTTTTTCAAGCACTTCTGCTGCTTCTTTCTCCTCAGTTACCATTCCAAATATTCTCATGCACGTCTTGCTTTTTGAGGATGGGTGTGATTTAGGCATGTTTAAAAGATAAGGGGAAGACACCATTTGCAAGTGAAAGGTTGAATAGATGTGTTAAGGATGGGATGAAGACTGTGGCGAGGTTAGGGATGATGTGGGACGTAAGCGGGTCAAGCATGCAAGTGGTGAGATGTGATCTTGACAAATGGGTCGAGAGCTGATCTTCTGTCATGGTGGAGAAGCTGATTTTGGAAGAACAGTGCTGAGCAGTTCAAAGTAGGGGCAATGGGGACTGTGTGCCAAAGCTTTCTCTGATGTTATGAATCTTAGCTTAAAGAAAGAGGCAAAGTCTTCAGCAGAAATGAGAGAATGAGGAGGTGCTGGGGGACGGACTAGAGAATTGAAAGTATTGAAAAGCTGTTTAGGGTTATGAGACAGGGAGGATATGAGAGATGAGAAGTAAGTTTGTTTTGCGGCAGTGAGCGTGGACTTGAAGCTGGCGAGGGACTGCTTGTATGCGATAAAGTGCTCAACAGAGCGGGATCTCTTCCATCTCTGCTCAGCAACCCTGGAAGCCCGTCTCAGTTCTTTGGTCAGGCTGGTCAGCCAGGGTTGCCTGTTGATTGTACGAGTTTTGCTGTGCATGATTGGGACGGCCAAATTGAGTACTGCTATTATTGTGGTGTTATATAAAGTGGCAGCAGCATCTGTGTCATGTAAGAAAGCTACGTTTGAAAGAGGGAGAAGGGATATTGAGTGTAAATTGAGGTGTTTGAGATTTCTGCAAAGGTGAGTGAGTTTGTGGACTGGGGGTTGCGCACTAGGAGAGGAGAGGGAAAAGAATGTCAGTAGGTTGTGGTCAGACAGGGGGAGGGGTGAGTTAGTGAGATTAGTAAGGGAACAGAGGGGGTGAAATAAGGTCCAACATGTGGCCATTTTTGTGAGGGGCCGTGGAGGATCATTGAGTGAGTGAATTGAGTGAATATCCTGTAATTGTCAAAAATATTAAACTTTATTGAATGCTAGTAGAATACTCGCAGCTTCGCTCACAGAAAATATTTTAAATTGTTGGTTATTGTAGCTAAAGTAAAATTTTCAGTGTCACCCTAAAATTGACATTTTCAGAGTGCTGCAGTAACTTTTTTTCCACTTCAAATTTTTATTATTTTGGCATTTTACTAATTTGTCAGTTACAACTGTTGTTTTACCCTCAGCACTTTTACTTTCACCTTCACATTTCTCCATTATATGCATAGGGCCTAACTCCAGGAGCCCCAATCTCATGACGGGGGGAACACTAGCGAGATTTAACGTACACAGTATTCTACTCCTGTGGGTGTGCCAAATTTCACCCAAATCGGGTGAGAACTGTGGATTTGTATAGAGCGGGCTACTACAGATTTTGAGTTTTATATATATTTATATACTAGCTGAAGAGCCCGGCACTGCCCGGGCATTGTAACTAACTGTGGTTAGTTATAACAAATTTTAATTATCCTCCATCCCATAGTCCCGTGCCCATATACCCATCATACATATCCACGATCCCATAGGCCCGTGCCCATATACCCATCATACATATCCTCCATCCCATAGTCGAGTGCCCATATACCCATCATACATCCTCCATCCCATAGTCCCATGCCCATATACCCATCATACATATTCTCTATCCCATAGTCCCATGCCCATATACCCATCATACATATTTGTCATCCCATAGTCGAATGCCCATATACCCATCACACATCCTTCATCTCATAGTCCCATGCCCATATACCCGTCATAAATATCCTCCATCCCATAGCCAAGTGCCCATATACCCATCACACATTCTCCACCCCATAGTCCTGTGCCCATATACATATCCGCCATCCCATAGTCCCGTGCCCATATACCCATCACACATCCTCCATCCCATAGGCCCATGTCCATATACCCATCATACATATCCTCCATCCCATAGTCCCGTGCCCATATACCCATCATACATATCCTCCATCCCATAGTCCCGTGCCCATATACCCATCACACATCCTCCATCCCATAGTCCCGTGCCCATATACCCATCATACATATCCGCCATCCCATAGTCCCGTGCCCATATACCCGTCATACATATCCTCCATCCCATAGTCCAGTGCCCATATACCCATCATACATATCCTCCATCCCATAGTCCAGTGCCCATATACCCATCATACATCCTCTATCCCATAGTCAACCATTGTGACATCATAATGAGGGGCGGGGCTTGTCGCACACACACTTTTTCCCCCAGTATGTAGATAGGGGCAAAATTCTTTGGTGAATTGGAACGCGCGGGGTTAAAATTTTGCCTCACAACATAGCTTAGGACGCTCTCGGGGTCCAGACGTGTGACTGGGCCAAATTTTGTGGCTGTAGCTGCGACGGTGCGGATGCCTATCCCGGACATACACACATGCATACAGTACATACATACATACACACACATACATACATACATACACACACTTTGAGCTTTATATATTAGATAGACAATAACATAGATAATACGTACAAGTGAAAGATCAGCTAAAATTACATTGAAACTACAAGTAGCACAACTGTATCAGAAAAAGCGCAGCATATACCCCATGAAAAGAGATAAATATTACTAATTTCTTGTGGATAAATTTATAAATACAAGTTTTGCATGGGTCAAAAGACCAGACATCCCCACCTCAGGCAGAAAATATTTTACATATACATAACAATATCCACCTTGGTTATGTAATCTAGAGTAAAGAACCCATAGAAATGTCTGAATTATGGCATGTACATTACTTAATAGCAGTGGTGGTACATTACTTATATTATTATTATTCTTATTATTATTATTATTATTATTATGCATTTATATAGCGCCATTTACTCCATGGCGCTTTACATGTGAAAAGGGGAAATATAGACAAGTTTAGTAAACATGTGTAAGACAAGGGACACACAAGTACATAAGGAGAGAGGACCCTGCCCGCAAGGGCTCACAGTCTACAGGGATGGGAGAGGATACAGTAGGAGAGGGTAGAGTAGGTCCTGCTGTGGTTCAGTAGACCGAGGATCATTGCAGGCTGTAGGCTTGTCGGAACAGGTGGGTCTTCAGGTTCTTCTTGAAGGTTTCCATTGATGGTGAGTGTCTGATGTGTTGCGGCAGGGAATTCCAGAGTATGGGGGAAGCACGGGAGAAGTCTTGTATGCGGTTGTGAGAAGATGAGATAAGGGGGGAGTAGAGAAGGAGATCTTGAGATGATCGAAGGTTGCGTGCGGGTAGGTACCTAGAGACCATGTCACAGATGTATGGAGGAGACAGGTTGTGGATGGCTTGTATGTCATGGTTAGGGTTTTGAATTGGAGCCTCTGGGCAATAGGAAGCCAGTGAAGGGCCTGGCATGGGGGGAGGCTGGGGAATAGCGGGGAGACAGGTGGATTAGTCGGGCAGCAGAGTGTAGGATGGACAGGAGCAGAGCCAGAGTGCTAGAGGGGAGGCCAGAGAGTAGGAGGTTGCAGTAGTCGAGGCGGGAGATGATAAGAGCGTGCACTAGTATTTTTGTGGTTTCGTGGATGAGGAATGAGCGGATCCGGGAAATATTTTTGAGTTTGAGGCGGCAGGAGGAGGTGAGGGCTTGGATATGTGGTTTGAAAGCGAGCGCAGAGTCGAGGATCACCTCAAGGCACCGAGCGTGCGGGACTGGGGAAAGAAAGCAGCCATTGACATTGATGGATAGGTCTGGTGGAGGGGTAGAGTGAGATGAGGGAAAGATGATGAATTCTGTTTTGTCCATGCTCAGTTTGAGAAAGTGAGCAGAGAAGAAGGCTGAGATAGCAGACAGACAGTGTGGGATTTCAGTCAGTAAGGAGGCGAGGTTGGGTCCAGATAGGTAGATCAGCGTGTCATCGGCGTAGAGGTGATACTGCAAACCGTGGGATTCTATGAGCTGTCCCAAGCCAAAGGTGTAGATGGGGAATAGTAGGAGTCCTAGGACAGAGCCTTAGAGTATATTATAATAAAAATACAAGGCCGCCAAAATTGCATGTAAATAGCATATATGACATAATCTGCAGATTTATTATCCTACAATATAAAGTTGCAGACAATAATACAGTAATAGTATTATATGCAGCAGAGCCTGAAAAGGTTTGGTTCAGTTCGGATTCCCAGAACTAACCTCCGTTCGCCGAACTGCTCGCGGAACGTACCTTAACCCCATTAGATTCAATGGGAGGCAAAACCAAACGCATAGACAACACTTTAAGGGGTAACAAAAAGATTCCCAAACAGCTAACATTAGGGGAAGAGACCATGAAAGGTGGCATCAATTGACTCACAGTAGAAATTTGAAAATGGCACAGCAGCAGTCAGCCATGGGCCATGGATGAGTTATCAGGGTCTGGCCCAGCATTTAAAGCTTGGAATTGATGTTTCAAAGAGGACCTGTTGGTTAAGAGAGTGGTGTAAGCCTTCTTTCCCAGGAGACCTCATATCTAATGCAACACCTCCAACTTTTTTTTTCTTTTAATCCAGCCACATTCAGATGGCACAAACATCAGTTTCATACAGTAATATTAGTAGAAAATGTAAGGAAAGTAACACAGGTAGTTGACTGATCAATTGACCCATAGTAGAACCAGTTGTAATGGTACAGTAGAAGCCTGCCATGGACCATGCATGAGATATCAGGGTCTGGCCTAGCATTTACAGTTAGGAATTGAAGTTTCAATAAGGACCTGGTGGATAAGGGAGTGGTGTAATCCTTCTTAGTTGGGAGACCTCATACCTCATGCAACAGCTCAATTTCTTCTAGTTTCCCAGCCACACTCAGATGGCACAAATATCACTTTCATAGACAACTATTGATATAAAAATATAAGGATAGTAATATAGGTAGCCCTACTTACATGGACAACCCACTAGATGGAAACCCAACTTGGCGTCTCCACATTTCAAAAAAAATAATTGTCACACAGCACAAAAGTGGCATCAATTTCCAAAGAGTAGAAATAGTATAATAGGCCTTCCACCTTCTACCACAGGTAACCCAGCTAGGTAACACAAAAAAAGCAGTCATGTCCACTTCTGGAACTTCTGTAACAGTTGGCCAGCTCTCACTCACCCCCACTGTGGTAGGTAAATAATTGTAGTTTCTGCGGCCGGAGATCTGTATGAGAAGACTTGGAAAGGTGATGGAGGAGGAAGAAGCAGCAAATGAGGTTGATGGGATGGATGGTGGTTGGCGAGGCCTCCTAGTCCACATTTTAGCGCAGTGAGATTCCCACCATAAGGCATGTTGATCACGCATGTGCCGGTTCAGGCAAGATTTAAATAATCTAGGCATGGCACACCCTCCCGTGATGTAATCATGGTGGGAAGTGTTTATTGTCCCGTAGCAAATTGATGCAGAGTACAGCGTGATACTCCACCCCGAAGGGTGATACAGGCCGACGGCGCACCACATGATAAGAAGAAGGTAGAATCATAGAATCGTAGAGTAGGAAGGGACCTCCTGGGCCATCTGGTCCAACCCCCTGCTCAAAGCAGGATTCGCTAAATCATCCCAGTCAGATGTCTGTCCAGCCTCTGTTTGAAGACTTCCATTGAAGGAGAACTCACCACTTCTCGTGGCAGCCTGTTCCACTCATTGATCACTCTAACTGTCAAAAAGTTTTTTCTAATATCTAATCTGTGTCTCCTCCCATTCAGTTTCATCCCATTGCTTCTAGTCTTTCCTTGTGCAAATGAGAATAAAGTTAATCCTTCTACAATGTGACAGCCCTTTAGATATTTGTAGACAGCTATTAAGTCTCCTCTCAGTCTTCTCTTTTGCAAACTAAACATTCCCAAATCCTGCAACCTTTCCTCATAAGACAGGGTTTGCAGACCGGTCACCATTCTGGTCGCTCTTTTCTGAACTTGCTCCAGTTTGTTGATGTCTTTTTTAAAATGTGGTGCCCAAAACTGGACACAATATTCCAGATGAGGTCTGACCAAAGAGGAGTAGAGGGAAATAATGACTTCACGTGATCTAGACTGTATGCTTCTGTTAATACATCCTAGAATTGCATTTGCCTGTTATTCTTTCAGGTGTTTCACAGGAATTTATAGAATGTTTAAGGAGAAAATGACAATTTAACTTTTCCTTAACAAAAATTTTAATTTGCAGAACAAAATTTTTTATTTTCGCAAAGGTAACAGGTAGTGATGAGCGAGTATACTCCCAGCTCGGGTGGTCTCCGAGTATTTTGGCGTGCTCAGAGATTTAGTTTTCGTCTCCTCAGCTACATGATTTGAGACTGCTAGACAGCCTGAATACATGTGTGGAATGCCTGTTTGTTAGGGAATTCCCACATGTATTCAGCCTGTCTACAAGTCGCAAATCATGCAGCTGAGATGAGGAAAACTAAATCTCCAAGTTTACCAAAACACTCGGAGATCACCAGAGCGAGCTCGGGGAGACACGAGCATCGATGCTACTCGCCCATCACTAGTAACAGGAAAAAATGGAGCCCGGAAATTTTTGTGCAATTTCTCCTGAGTATTCCGATTCCCCATATGTGGGGGAAACCACTGTTTGGGCACACGGCAGGGCTCGTAAGGGAAAGAGCACCATTTGACTTTTTGAATGTAAAATTTGCTGGAATAATTAGGGGAAACCATGTCACGGTTGTAGATTCCCTGATGTGCTTAAACAGTGGAAGTACAAATTACACTATTTTGGAAACTAGACCTCTCAGGGAACTTATCTAGATGTGTGGTGAGCACCTTGAACCCCCAGGTGCTTTACAGAAGTTTAGAGCATTGAACTGTGAAAGTAAAAAAATCTAATTTTTCCCACAAAAATGTTTTTTAACCCAAAATTTTGCATCTTCACAAGGGTAACAGGAGAAATTGCACCATACAATTTGTTTTGCAATTTCTCCTGAGTATGCTGATTCACAATATGTGGGGGAAATCTACTGTTTGGGCACATGGCAGGGCTCAGAAGGGAAGGAGCACCAATTGACTTTTTGAACAGAAAACTTGCTGGAATAATTAGCAGACGCTATGTCGTGTTTGGAGAGCCCCTGATGTGCCTAAACAGTAGAAACTCTCCACAAAGTGACACCATTTTGAAACTAGACCGCTCAAGGAATTTATCTAGATGTGTGGTGAGCAACTTAAACCGCCAGGTACTTCACAGTAGTTTATAACATTGAGCTGTAAAAATGAAAAAAATCTAATTTTTACTGCAAAAATTTTATTTTAGCCCCTGGGGCTAGTTTCACACTTGCGTTTATGTCCGCAGCGCAAGGTGCCGCTAAGCCCCGCCCCCTGCCGTGCCCCCTCCAGTCATCTCCGGCTAGTGTCGCACAGCGCTGCATGCGATCTGCACACCCTATCTTTAGCATAGGGTGTGCAGACCGTGCGCTGACCGTGCGCTAGCAGGATTTTGCGTGCGCTGCGCCCTTTTGACGGTGCGCCGATGCCCGCCGAACGCACCATGTTGCATTTTGGTGCGCTCGGAGCACCGTCAAAAGGGCGCAGCGTGCGCAAAATCCTACTAGCGCATGGCCAGCACACGGTCTGTGCACCCTATGCTACAGATAGGGTGTGCAGATCGCATGCAGTGCTGTGCGACACTAGGCGGAGATGACCGGAGGGGGTGCGGCAGGGGGCGGGGCTTAGCGGCGCCTTGCGCTGCGAGCAATAACGCTATTGTGAAACTAGCTTAACTTGAGCCGAGCCGAGCCTTACTGCAATCTTTCGGAGGCAGAATGGAAAAAAATCAGCAGCAGGTGAAGAATTAGTTTTATTTATTTTTTACACCGTTCCTTGTGCTGTATATGTGTTGAGACAACTTTATTTTTTGGGGCGGTGCGACTACAGGGATAGCAAATTTATATTGTTTTATTTGTTTGGTTGCTGTCACACACTAAAAGACGATTTTTACTGTAAAAACAACTTTTGCATCGCCCTATTTTGAGAGCTATAATTTTTCCATATTTCTGCAGACAGTCATGTGAGGTGGCCTCAAACTGGAAAAAGTTTGTGGATAGATTGTAAGATAGAATTGGTGGTCTATTCACTCATCGCGTGGTTTCGAAGTCAATACGACTTCTTCTTCAGGAGGTGCTATATTGACTTCGAAATGCGTTGAGTGAATAAACCACCAATTCTATCTTACAATCGGATGGATCGTGATTTGTACAGCAGCATGGGTGATATCCACAAACTTTTCCTAGTGTGATACTACGTTTTGGTCACCGGTTTTAACCAGTGGATCTGCAGCAGCTGTCAACTCTGATGAGTTTCCACGCTCTAATGTAAAGATACATCAGGTGAGTGCAATCTGATTGCCTGCCCTATCATCTCCATCGGACAAGACCCTATTCGCGCTTTTCTCTCCTACAGAATTCCTCATTGATGTGAGATAACCTGTCAGCCTTGCAGTCACGAGTTAGTTAAATCATGCACTGAGCATGATCTATCTTGCCAGTGCCTGGGGACCCGGATCTTGTCATGACAAAATTGGGTCACAATGGCAACCATCGAGCCCCGCAATGATATCGCGGAGGTGCCGATCGGAGGGCAGAGGTGGTTCCCTCCCTCTGCCTGCCTTCTTAATACTGCATTCGATATCAATTGCACCACTTAGGTGGTTAAAGTGTCAGAATCTGCTGACAACCAGCGGTAATTGCTCGCGCACAGCGTCTCTGCACGCAAAATCGCCTGGACATATCCATACATCCAAGGTCGGTAAGTACCTACCAACCTGGACGTATGGATACATCCAACGCTGTAAAGGAGTTACAGCTTTTCACTATCATAAAAATGTTGCTTCAAATCTGCACCAAAAAAAGCATCAACTAAGGCAAAAATCATAAAATGCATCAAAAATGCGATAATCAGAGAAGATTTTTATCGTGTAGTTTGGTGCGGATCCTGCAGAAAACAAAAAAACAATCAATATTTAGGCAATGTGTGAACATGACCTTACAGACATAAAAAAAAGCTAGATGTCATATAGTGCAGTGTTGTGAGTTCATTTTCCCCTTCGCTGCTGAGGTCTGGTGAACTCCCTCTTCTGGTAAAGGAAGGTAGTGAGCCTGATTATCAAGCACCTGAGCCTAATGATGATGACTGGCTGAGTGGAGTTACAGACTGGATATAAGGCCGGCGAGACCCTTCTGCCTTGCGGGTGATTTCTCTGAGGGATTCTTGGAGACCAGTCTGGATTCCTGCTCCTCAAAAGCTAAGTTTTCTGCTCTGCTTTTTGCATTTGTGTTTTGATTTTGTTTTGCTTTGTTTTTCTGGATTTCTGCCATTCCCTGCTGGGGTGAGCTGAATTCCTATTAGCTCTGTCTTCAGAAAATACCTGAGTACTGATATAGTATTTTTGAAGCCTAGCGTCTTCAGGGCCTTTTTCCATATCAGTCTGTTGGCTTTTGTCTTTGATAGGGTTTTGGCAGATTGCAGACAGCAACCTTCCTTTCCTGTCCTATTTAGTTAGATTGGGCCCCATCGTTTGCTCAGCCTATCTTTCTATCTGTGTAAGTGTTTTTTCATCTTGCTTCACCGTCATTATATGTTGGGGGCTGCCTATTACTTTGGGGTCTGCTCTGGTGCAGTTTAGATTTCCCTTTCTGTCTTTAGGCTATTTAGCTCTCCGGCTGTGATCGAGGGGTCTAGGGCACCGTAGGAACCCCCCACGGCTACTGCTAGTTGTGTTGATAGGTTCAGGGGTCTGCAATCTGATAGCGGCCAACTTCTCTGGTTTTCTGGACGTAGCGACTATTTTTGTGTTTGCCTCCTACGGTGACTCTTTCATAACAGTGCAGCTACATAAAGATGAGGAAGTTCTGGCTGCTCCAACTGTAAATGAATGAACAAAAAAAATGTATTAGAGATGAGCAGGATGCACAGATGACCATGATGATTCAATGATTCATCGCACAGGCGCACGTGAGACCGGACAGAGAGAGGGTGATACCATACTGCGCAGGCGCCGTTAATGGTGTCGGCGTACTTCAACTCACCACCTCTGTTCATCATGCAGGGGCGAGTTCGCGCAGCGTGATATGATGATCGATCAAAGGAAAGACGATGGAACACTGTGCAAGCGTAGTTCGTGATGTCTGGTCGTCCTTCAGCTCACCACCTCTAATCATCACGCAGGCATGATAAATTACCGCGCATGCGCCAGATCAGATGGCCACTCGGGCTCCTATCAAACCCGCCCCCTGTCTTATTTGAGCAATGTATCTGCAAGACTTAACCCTAAATGTACCTAGGTCACCTAATACATGAAAAAGGCACAGGGTCAAGAGAAGCCCCCAACCAAAAAGGGTTTAAATGCACAATACGCAAAGTGGAACTAAAGAAATTAACACTTGATTTAACGATCTCACCCAATATATATGTGGACAGGCCAGGATCAAAAAGACCCATCCACAAAGGGCTACAAAATTATGCTCAAGCAGATATAACTTCTATGTATATACAGATAAAAAAAAACATATGCATTACCACAAACATATGGCAAAAGAACACTTAACGCCAAAAAATCTTGCATTGGCGGTAACATAGTCAATATATGTAGTCGAGATTAATGGAGTAAACGTATCAGCAGCAATAGAAAGGCATAGCCCACTCCGCATAGCCACATTCACTATAATATCCCACATCATCCCGTCATCCAGAGCAACCGAACTACTACCCCTAATATCCCACATCATCCCGTCAGCCAGAGCCACCGGACTACTACCCCTAATATCCCACATCATCCCGTCATCCAGAGCTACCGGACTACTACCCCTAATATCCCACATCATCCCGTCAGCCAGAGCCACCGGACTACTACCCCTAATATCCCACATCATCCCGTCAGCCAGAGCCACCGGACTACTACCCCTAATATTCCACATCATCCCGTCAGTCAGAGCCACCGGACTACTACCTCTAATATCCCACATCATCCCGTCAGCCAGAGCCACCGGACTAATACCCCTAATATCCCACATCATCCCGTCAGTCAGAGCCACCGGACTACTACCACTAATATCCCACATCATCCCGTCAGCCAGAGCCACCGGACTACTACCCCTAATATCCCACATCATCCCGTCAGCCAGAGCCACCGGACTACTACCCCTAATATCCCACATCATCCCGTCAGTCAGAGCTACCGGACTACTACCACTAATATCCCACATCATTCCGTCAGCCAGAGCTACCGGACTAATACCCCTAATATCCCACATCATCCCGTCAGCCAGACCCACCGGACTACTACCCCTAATATCCCACATCATCCCGTCAGCGAGAGCCACCGGACTACTACCCCTAATATCCCACATCATCCCGTCAGCCAGAGCCACCGGACTACTACCCCTAATATCCCACATCATCCCGTCAGCCAGAGCCACCGGACTAATACCCCTAATATCCCACATCATCCCGTCAGCCAGAGTCACCGGACTACTACCCCTAATATCCCACATCATCCCGTCAGCCAGAGCCACCGGTCTACTACCCCTAATATCCCACATCATCCCGTCAGCCAGAGCCACCGGACTAATACCCCTTATATCCCACATCATCCCGTCAGCCAGAGCCACCGGACTACTACCCCTAATATCCCACATCATCCCGTCAGCCAGAGCCACCGGACTACTACCACTAATATCCCACATCATCCCGTCAGCCAGAGCCACCGGACTACTACCACTAATATCCCACATCATCCCATCAGCCAGAGCCACCGGACTACTACCCCTAATATCCCACATCATCCCATCAGCCAGAGCCACCGGACTACTACCCCTAATATCCCACATCATCCCGTCAGCCAGAGCTACCGGACTACTACCCCTAATATCCCACACCATCCCGTCAGCCAGAGCTACCGGACTACTACCACTAATATCCCACATCATCCCGTCAGCCAGAGCCACCGGACTACTACCCCTAATATCCCACATCATCCCATCAGCCAGAGCCACCGGACAACTACCCCTAATATCCCACATCATCCCGTCAGCCAGAGCTACCGGACTACTACCACTAATATCCCACATCATCCCGTCAGCCAGAGCCACCAGACTACTACCCCTAATATCCCACATCATTCCGTCAGCCAGAGCTACTGGACTACTACCCCTAATATCCCACATCATCCCGTCAGCCAGAGCTACCGGACTACTACCCCTAATATCCCACATCATCCCGTCAGCCAGAGCTACCGGACTACTACCCCTAATATCCCACATCATTCCGTCAGCCAGAGCCACCGGACTAATACCCCTAATATCCCACATCATCCCGTCAGCCAGAGCCACCGGACTACTACCCCTAATATCCCACATCATCCCGTCAGCCAGAGCCACCGGACTACTACCCCTAATATCCCACATCATCCCGTCAGCCAGAGCCACCGGACTACTACCACTAATATCCCACATCATCCCGTCAGCCAGAGCCACCGGACTACTACCCCTAATATCCCACATCATCCCGTCAGCCAGAGCCACCGGACTACTACCACTAATATCCCACATCATCCCGTCAGCCAGAGCCACCGGACTACTACCCCTAATATCCCACATCATCCCGTCAGCCAGAGCCACCGGACTACTACCCCTAATATCCCACATCATCCCGTCAGCCAGAGCCACCGGACTACTACCACTAATATCCCACATCATCCCGTCAGCCAGAGCCACCGGACTACTACCACTAATATCCCACATCATCCCATCAGCCAGAGCCACCGGACTACTACCCCTAATATCCCACATCATCCCATCAGCCAGAGCCACCGGACTACTACCCCTAATATCCCACATCATCCCATCAGCCAGAGCCACCGGACTACTACCCCTAATATCCCACATCATCCCGTCAGCCAGAGCTACCGGACTACTACCCCTAATATCCCACATCATCCCGTCAGCCAGAGCCACCGGACTACTACCACTAATATCCCACATCATCCCGTCAGCCAGAGCCACCGGACTACTACCCCTAATATCCCACATCATCCCGTCAGCCAGAGCCACCGGACTACTACCCCTAATATCCCACATCATCCCGTCAGCCAGAGCCACCGGACTACTACCCCTAATATCCCACATCATCCCGTCAGCCAGAGCCACCGGACTATGTTAAATATTAATAATTCGTTAAATATTTCTTATTACACCCAGTTCTGTAGAATGCTTTAGCTTACATGACATAGGCTATTTTTAAGCTTGGCTCATGGTAGAAATGTCAGCTCACTACATATTTAAGTTTAGCCTTGAGGTAAATGTCAAACTCCATATATGTAGAGACCACGTGCTTTAGGAGACGTATATAATTCATGGCTAACTGTAGAGGTCGCTCTTCTTCTTCCCTCACCATCATGAGACACAGACGCAAGATGACATAACTCAACAGCTGGTATGTTACTTTATTACGAAGAAGCCGAACTGAGAGACAGACGCCATTTGCCATGTGAGATCCCGGAGAGAAAGAAGAATACATGCTGCTTTGCTATGAACAATGGACAATATCTCTTTCACTTATTTTTATTCACCTGTTTTTCTGTAATAACCTTTCTTTGATGGAAGAATCCAAATAAACCACTATATTTTTATCTGGTAACTAGTCCTGAGTATTTTACAGGATATGCATTATTTTACATTGGAGAGCCAGCCAGATCTGAATTTTTGTACTTTTTTGCGGATTTCCCTCAACTTGCCCACACGGGGGATTGGACTTTGCTAACGTCAAATCATATGTGCAAGTTATCGGGAATTCCACTACTTACAAGAATCACACAGAACCTAGAAGTAAGAATTGCCAGATAGATTGAGAAGTACTACAAGTGCCAAAGTGCCAGACGTGCTGAAACCAAGACAACAGGAACCCAGCGTTGTCCATCAAAGGAACAAGCTGAGACATTTCAAGGTAAGATAAAATGGATGTCATTAATTGTCTTGCTAAGCAGAGTAAATTGAAATTTAAGTCTGTAGACAATTCTAATTCAGAAGTTTTATGGTTAAGTTTATATGCCGAGTGTGAACTCGAGAATCAGAGGTTAGATTCTAAGTTTTTCAATAGAGAAAGAGAGAGATTAAAAAATATTCTACAGATGGTAGATATATTTCATAGATCTGTGTCAGAGAAATCTAAAAATGATTGTTGTGATGTTCCCGAGATTCACTGTAATGTGGAGAAACAGTTACAAGTAGCAGCTATTGAAGGTGACCTTGCAGACGTGGAACAAGATGGAGAAGTAGGAGGAGACTTCAGAACTGACGTAGAGGACGTACAAGGGAAAGACATACCACTAAAAATAGACGACTCACAGGCCCAAATCCGAAGGAAAACTTTGATAAAGATATGCCAAATAATTCCTGCTTATGACAACAAAATAGATGTTTGTAGAAACTCTGAGATTTTTGAAAGTTGTTCTGATAAATTTGATTTATCTAACGAGGAGAAGAATCAGTTGTTCAAAATGTGGATCCCTGTAAATTTTGCTAGGAGATTGTCTTTAAAGTTATCTGGTGAAACACATGAGAATTTAACTGATAAAGACAGATTAAAAATTCTCATTTTTTGTTCTTCAAATGAAAATCATCCAGATATTGATATTCTTCAAAAATTAAGAATTGGTCGGAAGGAATGTATTTTTACGTTCATGTCCATATATGAACGTTTGTATAGAATGCTGAGTGAGAATGTCAAAACACCGTCCCTCATAAGGAGTTTTGTAAGCAAATTTTGGTTTCTAAATCCTGCATCTCGTGTTATTGCGTCACAAAAAGATTCTTTGTTTGAATGTGCGCAATCCCTTGATTTTGCCAGAAAACACGAGAATCGTGAGAGGAAAGTAAATTGTGCTAATTTTGTAAAGACAGGCAGAGTAAAATCTTATCAGAAGCCGGTATTAGCAAAGCCTTCTAAAATGAGATTTCCCCAAAATCAAATCTACGAAGAAAGAAAAAGAAAATCACATGTTTGTTATAAGCCATATGGAATGATGCAAAGGAACACCGAAAAGACACAAATGGAATTAAGAAAAATGATGAGTTCTGATCTTCTTCCTGTAACCAAGATGGCCGAATTTAACAGACAGAAACAGGTGGTGAGTGACATCATGGCCTGTAAACTGAATACTCTGCTCCAAGAATCTATCAGCTTTAAAATGGCAAGAACCTTTCAGGATATTTTTTGCAGAGAAATAAGTATGGGTGTAGGAATTGGCTAGGAAAAAAGTAATATATATTGTGTAACAGTGTTATACAATTAGTGAGTTATAGAGTATAATCCTGTAGTTTTATGGTTTGTGGATATATACATAGTCATACAGTATATATAGAGTGTTTGTAGAAGTAGAAATAGTAGAACTGTATTTTTTAATGAAAATTAAAATCTACATCAGTAATAATATATAGAATATGAATATGATATTAACCTTATTTTTTATGTTTCCTTAGAATTTTCATTTCAAAGCAGGACTTAATCGGGAAAAATTCTCTTACAAGGATTTATGCCTTTATTTACACAGGAAGTTGCAATAATTGCATGATTTTATATCTAACCCTTAAAAGGAAATAACTAATTGCTTTTTAAAATGTTCTGGGTGTGTGCTTTACTGCATGGTTTGAATGACAACCACAGCAGGGGAATTTGAACCTTGTTCTAATAATACAAGTATACCAGTATACTATGTCCCTGTTCCTTAGGAAAATAATTTTTAAGGGGGTCTCAACTTTTGCAAACCAATGGAATTTTTTTTCCAGGCCTAAATGTCAAGTATAGCTATACAACATATATTTATGTCATGTGGAGGAATATTCAAAGAAATATTAAGAGACTAAATTGAAATAGTTTACAATGCATTGATAATTAGGATAATTTGGGTTAAAATACGTGTATTCATCACACCTTCATATGTGAGGTATTTGGTTTAAACTACACAGTCTGAGTGACAGTGACTGAGTGTATGAGCAGCTGCTGAGCGAGTAATGTGATATGTTTGTGAGGCCTCAGGATTCTGAATGAGGAAAGAAAAAAAAAACCCCAAAAGCTTTTATCTTTAGGAAATTATTAGAATATTAAGATACATAATGAAATATTATCTATACAACATATATTTCTATATTTCTATAGTAATTATTATTTTTTGATTTAGTTAATAGTGGATAAGTGCAAAGTGCAATCGCACATCAAAATGGTTTATGCAAATTAATTTTTCCAAAGGATAATTTTATGATATTCAAATTAATTTTAATGGTTACACATCTTCAGACAAATAATGGTATAAGCAAGTATAATATTTACACAATTTATAAATTAATTATTTTTAATTTTGGTTTTGATAAATGAATTATTTCATGAAACAATATTTTTTGGTATTAAGGGGGAAAATATGTTTTTGATCCTGACTACATCATCACATTTGATTAATACTTCTTCTTCACACATTTTAATAGGAAAAAATATTAATAAGGTACAATGGTATAAGTATTGGGTATAATAACAAGTATTATAAGGATTCATTTCTTTACACTAAGAGGAATTACATGCAAAGTTGCATAATTTGAATATTTTGGTAACACAAGTTTATGACAATTATGAAATAATCCAGATCATGGAAATATTAAGGGTATATGTTACTGAAGACATAACTACTCTGCATCAACATAAAGGCCTTATTCTTATTTTTATTTTTATTCTTATTTTTCATTATTTTTAATTCTTTCACCAATATTTAGTAAAGTAATATCTGCTGAGAATATTGCTTCATTAAATATAGCAATTATATGGTTCTATTACTAAGGAAAATGTTTCACTTCTGAGTTATATGCAACAATTCTTTTATTCATTCATTCGCTCACTCATATATTCTTATTTTGGTTCATGGCTTTACATTCCTACATATTATTAGTATAATGAATATATTCCTTATTAATAAAGATGATAACACTGGTTACATAAAACACAGTGACACCTATGGGTTGAAAAAGGTAATTACACCTATGACATAAAAAAATGTTCTATCACATGAAAAATGCGGATAATAATGTATTATCGTTTATTATTTCAAATATTGAAATCCATATATGGTACAAATTCTGATAATAATTATATGGATATTACTGATTGCTATGGTACGCTGTGATATTATGGGATAGGGAAATTACCAGATTTGGTATAGAATAGAGAATGAAGACTTCAAGCAAGATACTGAAATTACGTTAATAAAGACTTTTCATATTAAAATTGATTATTATCAGTTGCAAGAAGAAGAATGCCGCGATCCAGAAGTCCCAGAAGGTAACAAAGCTATGACTTCTCAGTAAGACTGTGTTAATTACAAGTGCAGTATCCACCACTGACAGTCACAATTAAAGTGTCTAACCTGACAACCAGAGGACGATGATCCTATGATGCTGATGTGAACTGTGTTATCACGTTCTTATCAAGTTCCAGAAGTTTTCAATCACCTGTAAAGCTTCGATGTAAAGCTGGTGAACAATGAAGGTAATTAACCCTGACATATGTCCTGTGCATTAGGACAAGGACTGGTTATGGTGCAATGTTTAGCAAGGAAGAGTCATTTTAACCCTTGCTTTGCTGACCAAAGACGTCACACCTGTTCAAAGACCAGTACCGATGGAGGATTCCAGAATATCCAAGGCGAGCCAATATAAGCCCAGGTTTTTAAAGATGACACTGCACAGATATTAAAGCTGCATAGACTTTGTTTTCGTATTAACATTTGAAATTATGGACTTTGATTTGATACACAACACAATTTCTATATGCTATAGAAAAACTGTGTTTTTAAAAGAACCAAGAAGAAGACAGAAGACATCAAAATGAAGACCAGATGACATCAGATGATGATGACTGGACCTGAGATGCTTCAATTTAGACTTAGGGAAGTATAATTATACATATTTTATATGAATATTGTTCACGGCTTACCATAACATGAATTCACATCAATTATGTCATTGAGTACTTATAACGGTAATCTAATATTATTATTATTATTATTATTATTATTATTATTATTGATATTAAATTATTTTGTCAAAGAAGAAGAAAAGAAGAAAAAAGATCGTTATATTTGAGGGTTCCAATTAATGTCTGTCTCCCTCAAAAGGGGGAATTGTTAAATATTAATAATTCGTTAAATATTTCTTATTACACCCAGTTCTGTAGAATGCTTTAGCTTACATGACATAGGCTATTTTTAAGCTTGGCTCATGGTAGAAATGTCAGCTCACTACATATTTAAGTTTAGCCTTGAGGTAAATGTCAAACTCCATATATGTAGAGACCACGTGCTTTAGGAGACGTATATAATTCATGGCTAACTGTAGAGGTCGCTCTTCTTCTTCCCTCACCATCATGAGACACAGACGCAAGATGACATAACTCAACAGCTGGTATGTTACTTTATTACGAAGAAGCCGAACTGAGAGACAGACGCCATTTGCCATGTGAGATCCCGGAGAGAAAGAAGAATACATGCTGCTTTGCTATGAACAATGGACAATATCTCTTTCACTTATTTTTATTCACCTGTTTTTCTGTAATAACCTTTCTTTGATGGAAGAATCCAAATAAACCACTATATTTTTATCTGGTAACTAGTCCTGAGTATTTTACAGGATATGCATTATTTTACACTCGTCATGACCACAATAACCTTCCACAGCCGGTTTCTGTAGTGTAGTGGTTATCACGTTCGCCTAACATGAGAAGGGTCCCCAGTTCGAAACTGGGCAGAAACACGCTGTTACCCTTTGGTATCCAAGCGTTTGACTTTCAGTTCTTGATCTCGATTGCTTGTTGTCACCACAGTAAGCGCTTGCATCCGGATTCTTTAGTGTAGCGGTTATCACATTCGCCTCACACGCGAAAGGTCCCCAGTTCGAAACTGGGCAGAAACACGCTGTTACCCTTTGGTATCCAAGCTTTTGACTTTCAGTTCTTGATCTCGATTGCTTGTTGTCACCACAGTAAGCGCTTGCATCTGGTTTCTGTAGTGTAGCGGTTATCATGTTTGCCTCACACGCGAAAGGGCCCCAGTTCGAAACTGGGCAGAAACACAGCTTTTTCTCTTGGAAAACGATCTTTTTGACTTTCAGTGCTTGTTCTTTATTGCTTGCAATGACCACAGCATTTTTTGGTTGTTTGAATCGGTTGGTTTCTGTAGTGTAGTGGTTATCACGTTCGCTTTACACGCGAAAGATCCTTAGTTCGAAACTGGGCAGGAACACAGCGTTCCTCTTGCAAACAAGCGCTTTTGACAATGAGTCCTTGATCTTTAATGCTTGCCATGACCACAGTAAACGCTCTTGTCTGGTTACTATAGTGCAGTGATTGTCCTGTTTGCCATCCTCCTGAAAGTTCCCTGTTTTGATCCCGGGCAGAAACATGTGGCTTTTCTTTATTTTGATCACAAACATATATTGTTGGCTTAATTAGCCTTAGTTAGCATATTCTATTGCTGGTTTAATGAGCATTACTTTTACCAATGTGATTATTTCTACCCGTTTTTGCTTTTGGCAAGCATGTGTGTTTTTGACAGTGTCTAAGTGTTCCTAATTCAAGTAACACCTGATAGGATCAAGGTGCGAAAGCAGGCATCTAGGTGCTTTTTCTTTTTGGCTTTTGGACAAAGGCATGAGAATGTTTTGTGGAGCATGGTTTTGTTTCCCTGTTTGTTCTTTTTCTCCAATAGCCTGACAAATGAAAGGTTCCTTTGTTGCAAAATGCACTTTGTCCTGTCTTCAGACATAGAGGAAGACCTCTTGACTTTGGCTGGATGTTTTTTTCTTTTTCAAGTTCATTTCAGCATGTTTAAACATCTTTACCTTCGCATGGAGTTTCTGAAGTGTCGTGGTTGTCACGTTCACCTCACTCGCGAACGGTCCCTAGTTCGAAACTGAGCAGAAACACGCTGTTACCCTTTGGTATCCAAGCTTTTGACTTTCAGTTCTTGATCTCGATTGCTTGTTGTCACCACAGTAAGCACTTGCATCCGGTTTCTGTAGTGTAGCGGTTATCACGTTCGCCTCACACGAGAAAGGTCCCCAGTTCGAAACTGGGCAGAAACACAGCTTTTTCTCTTGGAAAACGATCTTTTTGACTTTCAGTTCTTGTTCTTTATTGCTTGCCATGACCACAGCATTTTTTGTTTGTTTGAATTGCTTGGTTTCTGTCGTGTAGCGGTTATCACGTTCGCTATACACGCGAAAGGTCCTCATTTCGAAACTGGGCAGAAACACCGCGTTCCTCTTGCAAACTAGCGCTTTTGACAATGAGTGCTTGATCTTTAATGCTTGCCATGACCACAGTAAACGCTCTTGTCTGGTTACTGTAGTGTAGTGATTGTCCTGTTTGCCATCCTCCTGAAAGTTCCCTGTTTTGATCCCGGGCAGAAACATGTGGCTTTTCTTTATTTTGATCACAAACGTATATTGTTGGCTTAATTAGCATTAGTTAGCATATTCTATTGCTGGTTTAATGAGCATTACTTTTACCAATGTGATTATTTCTACCCGTTTTTGCTTTTGGCAAGCATGTGTGTTTTTGACAGTGTCTAAGTGTTCCTAATTCAAGTAACACCTGTTAGGATCAAGGTGCGAAAGCAGGCATCTAGGTGCTTTTTCTTTTTGGCTTTTGGACAAAGGCATGAGAATGTTTTGTGGAGCATGGTTTTGTTTCCCTGTTTGTTCTTTTTCTCCAATAGCCTGACAAATGAAAAGTTCCTGTGTTGCAAAATGCACTTTGTCCTGTCTTCAGACATAGAGGAAGACCTCTTGACTTTGGCTGGATGTTTTTTTCTTTTTCAAGTTCATTTCAGCATGTTTAAACATCTTTAGCTTTGCATGGAGTTTCTGAAGTGTAGTGGTTGTCACGTTCACCTCACACGCGAACGGTCCCCAGTTCGAAACTGGATAGAAGCATGACATTAGGTGTTGATATTAAAGCTTTTGACGTTGAGTCTTTGTTCTCTATGGCTTGTCATGACTACAGTAATCTTTCGCAGCCGGTTTCTGTAGTGTAGTGGTTATCACGTTCGCCTAACACGCGAAAGGTCCCCAGTTCGAAACTTGGCAGAAACACGCTGTTACCCTTTGGTATCCAAGCTTTTGACTTTCAGTTCTTGATCTCGATTGCTTGTTGTCACCACAGTAAGCGCTTGCATCCGGATTCTGTAGTGTAGCGGTTATCACATTAGCCTCACACGCGAAAAATCCCCAGTTCTAAACTGGGCAGAAACACAGCTTTTTCTCTTGGAAAACGATCTTTTTGACTTTCAGTGCTTGTTCTTTATTGCTTGCCATGACCACAGCATTTTTTGTTTGTTTGAATCGGTTGGTTTCTGTAGTGTAGCGGTTATCATGTTTGCTTTACACGCGACAGGTCCTCAGTTCGAAACTGGGCAGAAACACAGTGTTCCTCTTGCAAACTAGCGCTTTTGACAATGAGTGCTTGATCGTTAATGCTTGCAATAACCACAGTAAATGCTCTTGTCTGGTTACTGTAGTGTAGTGATTGTCCTGTTTGCCATCCTCCTGAAAGTTCCCTGTTTTGATCCCGGGCAGAAACATGTGGCTTTTCTTTATTTTGATCACAAACGTATATTGTTGGCTTAATTAGCCTTAGTTAGCATATTCTATTGCTGGTTTAATGAGCATTACTTTTACCAATGTGATTATTTCTACCCGTTTTTGCTTTTGGCAAGCATGTGTGTTTTTGACAGTGTCTAAGTGTTCCTAATTCAAGTAACACCTGATAGGATCAAGGTGCGAAAGCAGGCATCTAGGTGCTTTTTCTTTTTGGCTTTTGGACAAAGGCATGAGAATGTTTTGTGGAGCATGGTTTTGTTTCCCTGTTTGTTCTTTTTCTCCAATAGCCTGACAAATGAAAGGTTCCTGTGTTGCAAAATGCACTTTGTCCTGTCTTCAGACATAGAGGAAGACCTCTTGACTTTGGCTGGCTGTTTTTTTCTTTTTCAAGTTCATTTCAGCACGTTTAAACATTTTTAGCTTTGCATGGAGTATCTGAAGTGTAGTGGTTGTCACGTTCATCTCACACGCGAATGGTCCCCAGTTCGAAACTGGATAGAAGCATGACATTAGGCGTTGATATTAAAGCTTTTGACGTTGAGTCTTTGCTCTCGATGGCTCGTCATGACCACAGTAACCTTCCGCAGCCGGTTTCTGTAGTGTAGTGGTTATCACGTTCGCCTAACACGTGAAAGGTCCCCAGTTCGAAACTGGGCAGAAACACGCTGTTACCCTTTGGTATCCAAGCTTTTGACTTTCAGTTCTTGATCTCGATTGCTTGTTGTCACCACAGTAAGCGCTTGCATCTGGTTTCTGTAGTGTAGCGGTTATCATGTTTGCCTCACACGCGAAAGGGCCCCAGTTCGAAACTGGGCAGAAACACAGCTTTTTCTCTTGGAAAACGATCTTTTTGACTTTCAGTGCTTGTTCTTTATTGCTTGCAATGACCACAGCATTTTTTGGTTGTTTGAATCGGTTGGTTTCTGTAGTGTAGTGGTTATCACGTTCGCTTTACACGCGAAAGATCCTTAGTTCGAAACTGGGCAGGAACACAGCGTTCCTCTTGCAAACAAGCGCTTTTGACAATGAGTCCTTGATCTTTAATGCTTGCCATGACCACAGTAAACGCTCTTGTCTGGTTACTATAGTGCAGTGATTGTCCTGTTTGCCATCCTCCTGAAAGTTCCCTGTTTTGATCCCGGGCAGAAACATGTGGCTTTTCTTTATTTTGATCACAAACATATATTGTTGGCTTAATTAGCCTTAGTTAGCATATTCTATTGCTGGTTTAATGAGCATTACTTTTACCAATGTGATTATTTCTACCCGTTTTTGCTTTTGGCAAGCATGTGTGTTTTTGACAGTGTCTAAGTGTTCCTAATTCAAGTAACACCTGATAGGATCAAGGTGCGAAAGCAGGCATCTAGGTGCTTTTTCTTTTTGGCTTTTGGACAAAGGCATGAGAATGTTTTGTGGAGCATGGTTTTGTTTCCCTGTTTGTTCTTTTTCTCCAATAGCCTGACAAATGAAAGGTTCCTTTGTTGCAAAATGCACTTTGTCCTGTCTTCAGACATAGAGGAAGACCTCTTGACTTTGGCTGGATGTTTTTTTCTTTTTCAAGTTCATTTCAGCATGTTTAAACATCTTTACCTTCGCATGGAGTTTCTGAAGTGTCGTGGTTGTCACGTTCACCTCACTCGCGAACGGTCCCTAGTTCGAAACTGAGCAGAAACACGCTGTTACCCTTTGGTATCCAAGCTTTTGACTTTCAGTTCTTGATCTCGATTGCTTGTTGTCACCACAGTAAGCACTTGCATCCGGTTTCTGTAGTGTAGCGGTTATCACGTTCGCCTCACACGAGAAAGGTCCCCAGTTCGAAACTGGGCAGAAACACAGCTTTTTCTCTTGGAAAACGATCTTTTTGACTTTCAGTTCTTGTTCTTTATTGCTTGCCATGACCACAGCATTTTTTGTTTGTTTGAATTGCTTGGTTTCTGTCGTGTAGCGGTTATCACGTTCGCTATACACGCGAAAGGTCCTCATTTCGAAACTGGGCAGAAACACCGCGTTCCTCTTGCAAACTAGCGCTTTTGACAATGAGTGCTTGATCTTTAATGCTTGCCATGACCACAGTAAACGCTCTTGTCTGGTTACTGTAGTGTAGTGATTGTCCTGTTTGCCATCCTCCTGAAAGTTCCCTGTTTTGATCCCGGGCAGAAACATGTGGCTTTTCTTTATTTTGATCACAAACGTATATTGTTGGCTTAATTAGCATTAGTTAGCATATTCTATTGCTGGTTTAATGAGCATTACTTTTACCAATGTGATTATTTCTACCCGTTTTTGCTTTTGGCAAGCATGTGTGTTTTTGACAGTGTCTAAGTGTTCCTAATTCAAGTAACACCTGTTAGGATCAAGGTGCGAAAGCAGGCATCTAGGTGCTTTTTCTTTTTGGCTTTTGGACAAAGGCATGAGAATGTTTTGTGGAGCATGGTTTTGTTTCCCTGTTTGTTCTTTTTCTCCAATAGCCTGACAAATGAAAAGTTCCTGTGTTGCAAAATGCACTTTGTCCTGTCTTCAGACATAGAGGAAGACCTCTTGACTTTGGCTGGATGTTTTTTTCTTTTTCAAGTTCATTTCAGCATGTTTAAACATCTTTAGCTTTGCATGGAGTTTCTGAAGTGTAGTGGTTGTCACGTTCACCTCACACGCGAACGGTCCCCAGTTCGAAACTGGATAGAAGCATGACATTAGGTGTTGATATTAAAGCTTTTGACGTTGAGTCTTTGTTCTCTATGGCTTGTCATGACTACAGTAATCTTTCGCAGCCGGTTTCTGTAGTGTAGTGGTTATCACGTTCGCCTAACACGCGAAAGGTCCCCAGTTCGAAACTTGGCAGAAACACGCTGTTACCCTTTGGTATCCAAGCTTTTGACTTTCAGTTCTTGATCTCGATTGCTTGTTGTCACCACAGTAAGCGCTTGCATCCGGATTCTGTAGTGTAGCGGTTATCACATTAGCCTCACACGCGAAAAATCCCCAGTTCTAAACTGGGCAGAAACACAGCATTTTCTCTTGGAAAACGATCTTTTTGACTTTCAGTGCTTGTTCTTTATTGCTTGCCATGACCACAGCATTTTTTGTTTGTTTGAATCGGTTGGTTTCTGTAGTGTAGCGGTTATCATGTTTGCTTTACACGCGACAGGTCCTCAGTTCGAAACTGGGCAGAAACACAGTGTTCCTCTTGCAAACTAGCGCTTTTGACAATGAGTGCTTGATCGTTAATGCTTGCAATAACCACAGTAAATGCTCTTGTCTGGTTACTGTAGTGTAGTGATTGTCCTGTTTGCCATCCTCCTGAAAGTTCCCTGTTTTGATCCCGGGCAGAAACATGTGGCTTTTCTTTATTTTGATCACAAACGTATATTGTTGGCTTAATTAGCCTTAGTTAGCATATTCTATTGCTGGTTTAATGAGCATTACTTTTACCAATGTGATTATTTCTACCCGTTTTTGCTTTTGGCAAGCATGTGTGTTTTTGACAGTGTCTAAGTGTTCCTAATTCAAGTAACACCTGATAGGATCAAGGTGCGAAAGCAGGCATCTAGGTGCTTTTTCTTTTTGGCTTTTGGACAAAGGCATGAGAATGTTTTGTGGAGCATGGTTTTGTTTCCCTGTTTGTTCTTTTTCTCCAATAGCCTGACAAATGAAAGGTTCCTGTGTTGCAAAATGCACTTTGTCCTGTCTTCAGACATAGAGGAAGACCTCTTGACTTTGGCTGGCTGTTTTTTTCTTTTTCAAGTTCATTTCAGCACGTTTAAACATTTTTAGCTTTGCATGGAGTATCTGAAGTGTAGTGGTTGTCACGTTCATCTCACACGCGAATGGTCCCCAGTTCGAAACTGGATAGAAGCATGACATTAGGCGTTGATATTAAAGCTTTTGACGTTGAGTCTTTGCTCTCGATGGCTCGTCATGACCACAGTAACCTTCCGCAGCCGGTTTCTGTAGTGTAGTGGTTATCACGTTCGCCTAACACGTGAAAGGTCCCCAGTTCGAAACTGGGCAGAAACACGCTGTTACCCTTTGGTATCCAAGCTTTTGACTTTCAGTTCTTGATCTTGATTGCTTGTTGTCACCACAGTAAGCACTTGCATCCGGTTTCTGTAGTGTAGCGGTTATCACGTTTGCCTCACTCGCGAAAGGTTCCCAGTTCGAAACTGGGCAAAAACACAGCTTTTTCTCTTGGAAAACGATCTTTTTGACTTTCAGTGCTTGTTCTTTATTGCTTGCCATGACCACAGCATTTTTTGCTTGTTTGAATTGGTTGGTTTCTGTAGTGTAGCGGTTATCACGTTCGCTTTACACGCGAAAGGTCCTCAGTTCGAAACTGTGCAGAAACACAGCGTTCTTGTTGCAAACTAGCGCTTTTGACAATGAGTGCTTGATCTTTATTGCTTCCCATGACCACAGTAAACGCTCTTGTCTGGTTACTGTAGTGTAGTGATTGTCCTGTTTGCCATCCTCCTGAAAGTTCCCTGTTTTGATCCCGTGCAGAAACATGTGGCTTTTCTTTATTTTGATCACAAACGTATATTGTTGGCTTAATTAGCATTAGTTAGCATATTCTATTGCTGGTTTAATGAGCATTACTTTTACCAATGTGATTATTTCTACCCGTTTTTGCTTTTGGCAAGCATGTGTGTTTTTGACAGTGTCTAAGTGTTCCTAATTCAAGTAACACCTGATAGGATCAAGGTGCGAAAGCAGGCATCTAGGTGCTTTTTCTTTTTGGCTTTTGGACAAAGGCATGAGAATGTTTTGTGGAGCATGGTTTTGTTTCCCTGTTTGTTCTTTTTCTCCAATAGCCTGACAAATGAAAGGTTCCTGTGTTGCAAAATGCACTTTGTCCTGTCTTCAGACATAGAGGAAGACCTCTTGACTTTGGCTGGCTGTTTTTTTCTTTTTCAAGTTCATTTCAGCATGTTTAAACATCTTTAGCTTTGCATGGAGTTTCTTAAGTGTAGTGGTTGTCACGTTCACCTCACACGCGAAAGGTCCCCAGTTCGAAACTGGATAGAAGCATGACATTAGGCGTTGACATTAAAGCTTTTGACGTTGAGTCTTTGTTCTCGATGGCTCGTCATGACCACAGTAACCTTCCACAGCCGGTTTCTGTAGTGTAGTGGTTATCACGTTGGCCTAACACGCGAAAGGTCCCCACTTCGAAACTGGGCAGAAACACGCTGTTACCCTTTGGTATCCAAGCTTTTGACTTTCAGTTCTTGATCTCGATTGCTTGTTGTCACCACAGTAAGCGCTTGCATCCGGTTTCTGTAGTGTAGCGGTTATCACGTTCGCCTCACACGCGAAAGGTCCCCAGTTCGAAACTGGGCAGAAACACAGCTTTTTCTCTTGGAAAACGATATTTTTGACTTTCAGTGCTTGTTCTTTATTGCTTGCCGTGACCACAGCATTTTTTGTTTGTTTGAATTGGTTGGTTTCTGTAGTGTAGCGGTTATCATGTTCGCTTTACATGCGAAAGGTCCTCAGTTCGAAACTGTGCAGAAACACAGCGTTCCTCTTGCAAACTAGCGCTTTTGACAATGAGTGCTTGATCTTTAATGCTTGCCATGACCACAGTAAACGCTCTTGTCTGGTTACTATAGTGTAGTGATTGTCCTGTTTGCCATCCTCCTGAAAGTTCCCTGTTTTGATCCCGGGCAGAAACATGTGGCTTTTCTTTATTTTGATCACAAACGTATATTGTTGGCTTAATTAGCCTTAGTTAGCATATTCTATTGCTGGTTTAATGAGCATTACTTTTACCAATGTGATTATTTCTACCCGTTTTTGCTTTTGGCAAGCATGTGTGTTTTTGACAGTGTCTAAGTGTTCCTAATTCAAGTAACACCTGATAGGATCAAGGTGCGAAAGCAGGCATCTAGGTGCTTTTTCTTTTTGGCTTTTGGACAAAGGCATGAGAATGTTTTGTGGAGTATGGTTTTGTTTCCCTGTTTGTTCTTTTTCTCCAATAGCCTGACAAATGAAAGGTTCCTGTGTTGCAAAATGCACTTTGTCCTGTCTTCAGACATAGAGGAAGACCTCTTGACTTTGGCTGGCTGTTTTTTTCTTTTTCAAGTTCATTTCAGCATGTTTAAACATCTTTAGCTTTGCATGGAGTTTCTGAAGTGGAGTGGTTGTCACGTTCACCTCACACGCGAACGGTCCCCAGTTTGAAACTGGATAGAAGCATGACATTAGGCGTTGATATTAAAGCTTTTGAAGTTGAGTCTTTGTTCTCGATGGCTCGTCATGACCACAGTAACCTTCCGCAGCCGGTTTCTGTAGTCTAGTGGTTATCACGTTCGCCTAACACGCGAAAGGTCCCCAGATCAAAACTGGGCAGAAACACGCTGTTACTCTTTGGTATCCAAGCTTTTGACTTTCAGTTCTTGATCTCGATTGCGTGTTGTCACCAAAGTAAGCAGTTGCATTTGGTTTCTGTAGTGTAGCGGTTATCACGTTCGCCTTACACGCGAAAGGTCCCCAGTTCGAAACTGGGCAGTAAGGCTGGTTTCACATTTGCGTTTTTTAGCGCTGGAAAAAAACGCATACGTGCGCATGCGATTTTTCCCCTATATTTAACATGGGTGCGCATACCTGCGCACTTGTAAGCGCATGTATGCGATTTTCATGCGCTGCGTTTTTTTGGGTTGTGCGATGGTATTTTCCAGACGCTGCATGTTGCATTTTTTGGCCCTTGAAAAAATCGCATGCGCACGTATGCGCACGTTTTGCGCTAAAAATGGCCATTATAGCCTATGGATGCGCATACGTGCGCACTGGCATGCGCAGGTATGCGCTTTTTTAGCGCAGCGTTTTTTGGGTGGTGTCCACTTTTTATCCTAGTTAGAATCTTCTAAAGTCCAAAAAAAAAAGGCTATATAAAGGAGGTGCCTGCCAAAACTCTGCCACTACTACACTAGACAGATTGAAGAGCAGACATTCAACCAAGAACACATTATATCAGCGAAGAATGTGAGTATATTACATTATATGCCTGTCCTTTTAAATTATGTATGTACTAATGATTTTTATTATTTTTACATGCAGTATGTCTTCAGAATCGGAGTATTCCCCATCGCGGCAGGAATTGGCGCAAGCAGACCGTGAGGTGATTATTTTCGTGCATCTGGTAAGTATATCTGCTGCTTCTCCAAATCTCTTACGTTTTTTTCAACTTTCAGACATCGTCATCATCATCTGCGGACGGGAATAGTGAGGGCGAACAGCAGGAGCAGCGAAGCCAAGTCCCGGTGGTGATACGTAATGTAAGTATCAAATGATTTGTAATGTTTTTTTTTTTTTTTTATCTTCTATTTTTACTCTTTTTTTTTTTTCTTTTTTTGTAACTTTTTAGTCAATTTAAATTTGATTATTCTAATGAATGTGTTTTGTCTAGGTTCCACAACGGGATGAAGACGTCTACCTGGATAATGAGCAGCTCATCAGCCTGGTCCAGGAGCGTTCGCCGTTGTGGGACAGCCGTGACCGGCTGTACAAGGACAATGTGGTGACACGGCGGCTATGGAATGAGGTGGCCGCAGCGTTGATGGATGGCTGGGACAGCGCCACAGCATCCGCCAAAAAGGCGTTTAGTGAGTATTTCCCTGCTCTGTATTGTGCCGCAGTGACTGTTGTCCTTGACGGCACTGTTGGGTTTCGTGCTAGGCGTATTCTAGCAGGAAACCCAACAGTGTCATCGTGGTCTACAGTGACTGCTTTGAGTATTGTATTGCTACATTGTGCCGCAGTGACTGTTGTCCTTGACGGCACTGTTGGGTTTCGTGCTAGGCGTATTCTAGCAGGAAACCCAACAGTGTCATCGGGGTCTACAGTGACTGCTTTGAGTATTGTATTGCTACATTGTGCCGCAGTGACTGTTGTCCTTGACGGCACTGTTGGGTTTCGTGCTAGGCGTATTCTAGCAGGAAACCCAACAGTGTCATCGTGGTCTACAGTGACTGCTTTGAGTATTGTATTGCTACATTGTGCCGCAGTGACTGTTGTCCTTGACGGCACTGTTGGGTTTCGTGCTAGGCGTATTCTAGCAGGAAACCCAACAGTGTCATCGGGGTCTACAGTGACTGCTTTGAGTATTGTATTGCTACATTGTGCCGCAGTGACTGTTGTCCTTGACGGCACTGTTGGGTTTCGTGCTAGGCGTATTCTAGCAGGAAACCCAACAGTGTCATCGGGGTCTACAGTGACTGCTTTGAGTATTGTATTGCTACATTGTGCCGCAGTGACTGTTGTCCTTGACGGCACTGTTGGGTTTCGTGCTAGGCGTATTCTAGCAGGAAACCCAACAGTGTCATCGTGGTCTACAGTGACTGCTTTGAGTATTGTATTGCTAAATTGTGAAGCAGTGACTGTTGTACTTGACGGCACTGTTTTTTTTTATCAACAGTGGACAAAGTCCGAACACGTTGGCGTTCGATCAAGGACCGCTTCAACAGTGATGTTCGTGCTGAGGGCCAGGTTCGCAGTGGATCTGCGTCAAGGACCAGAACTAGATACCGTCACTATCACGCGTTGCAGTTCCTACGACCGGTCCTTGCCACAAGATCGTAAGTATTATACATTTTGGGTTTTTATTTTTATTAATCTGTGTTTTTCTAATCCACAGCTGATGCTTCTTGTAAAGGCATGGTAGTAATGATTTTCCTTTCTTCCACAGCACCTGGAGCAGCACCCTGCAACCTGGCCCTGGAGCGGTCCTTCGTCGGACGTCCTCTGACCCGTCCCAGCCATCCGACAGCCAGGAAGCACCTTGCAGGTCCCACACACACACAGCTGGTGACCAGGAAGCTGGGCCATCAGGTGTTCCCCTGTCCCAGGTCTCTGCCACTGGTTATGCGGGCACTACCCGCCAGCGGCAGAGGGCCTTGGAAAGGAATGTCTTGCCCGAGTTTATGCATTTGAGCGAGACATTTAATTCCAGCCTCAAGTCACTGTCCGACAGAGTTGAAAGCGGTTTTGCACTGATGGAACGTGGTTTTAACCACTTTGAACACCGCTTCAATTCTGTAGAACAGCGCCTTGACCGTCTGGAGGCCGACCTCAACAGACCAGCACACCATTTTTTTAGTAAGATTGAAAAGGGCATGGCGGAACACCTTAGTCCTGATCAACAGCTGAATGTGCTGCAGGCCTGCAACAATGCTTTCTTGCAGGCTATGCAGCATAATCGGTACGGTCAGCAGTCAGTGGTGTCCTTTCCACCTGTGCCACCATTGACTCGCTTCACCTCACTACCGACTTGTGCTGCATACCACTGCACGGACACCTCTCTTCAAAGGCTGGACACCCACCGTTACACCACCACAAGTCTGAGTGCAGCTGGTCACTTCACCGACACCACCATGGCAAGCGCTGCTCCTGTCTGGAGCACCACCGCCAATCCCATGCATGCGTGGAGCTCAGCCACCACTAGGCAAACATGGAACAGCCCTGCCGCTACAACAACATGTAGTAGCCCTGCCACCACCACTCTGCAAACCTGGGCCATCACTGCCGCCACCAGTCCTCCTGCAAGGACGAGCACTGAACAAGAAGAGCAGCATCAGCCACCTCAGCAGCAGCAGCCAACTCAGCAGACGCCACCTCAGCAGCAGCAGCCACCTCAGCAGCAGCCGCCACCTCAGCAGCAGCAGCCACCTCAGCAGCAGCCGCCACCTCAGCAGCAGCAGCAACCACCTCAGCAGCAGCCGCCACCTCAGCAGCAGCAGCAACCACCTCAGCAGCAGCTGCCACCTCAGCAGCAGCCGCCACCTCAGCAGCAGCCGCCACCTCAGCAGCAGCCGCAACCTCTGCAGCAGCAGCCGCCACCTCAGCAGCAGCAGCCATACCAGCAGACGGGGGACCTACATTCCATATTTGCCCCTACTTCAAGGCGAAATCAATCAAGGCGGGCATTGGGCCAAAGTCGGTCCAGGCACACAAGCCTACGGCGACATGCCATTACAACTAATGTAACTGAACAGATTTCCTCTCCTACAAGTGTTCCAAGTTTAATTCCCTTAACTGGACTACCTTCCCCCACAAGTTTTGTTGCCCCTTCCCCTCAAACACCGTCTTCAACTGCAAGTGTTGCATATTCCCTGCACACCCCCAAATTGAAACCATCTGCCCCCAAACGCCGTAAAAAATAATTTTTAAATTTTTTTTTTGTGATAAAAAATAAATTTACATTTGTGGTTCACCATTAATAAGTTTCATTAATGTTGTTTGCGCCGCTCACACACACTGATGGGTAAATACATGTTAAAAACCAACCCAAGGGCTAGTATAGTCATATGTGAAATAACATGGACTAGTATAGTCATTCAAAGGCCTAGTGTAATAACTCTAGTTTTACCAAATAGAATCTGTTTTCATGAAAAACAAACTGTTGAAACTTGTCTAAAAAATAAGTTTCTTTCTAGTTTCACCAGTTTGTTTTTGGTGAAACAAGATGCTAGTTGTTAAAAATCGAGTTATTACAGTAGGCCTTGGTATGACTATACTAGGCCGTGGTATTTCACATATACTACTAGCCCCAAGGCCTAGTATACTCATATTTGAAATACCACGGCCTAGTATAGTCATTCCAAGGCCTAGTGTAATAACTCTAGTTTTACCAAATAGAATCTGGTTTCATGAAAAACAAACTGTTGAAACTTGTCTAAAAAATAAGTTTCTTTCTAGTTTCACCAGTTTGTTTTTGTTGAAACAAGATGCTAGTTGTTAAAAATCGAGTTATTACAGTAGGCCTTGGTATGACTATACTAGGCCGTGGTATTTCACATATACTACTAGCCCCAAGGCCTAGTATACTCATATTTGAAATACCACGGCCTAGTATAGTCATTCCAAGGCCTAGTGTAATAACTTTTAATGGAGCAGATTACATTCATCCACTCAATGCTGACTTGTATTCCCCATGGACTTTCATTGGGGTTGGGTTTTGAGTGTTGTGTTTTGAGAAAATCACATACTTTGTTTTAAACTATTTGCACAATTTTATCTTGAAAAAAAATTGTTTCCTGATTCATGGCCTGCAGCTTTGCTCATTCCAATATATTTCACGCAGACTAGCAATGCTGCATTTTAACTCGTATGTGTATTTACCTGCCCAGGTGTGTGAACATAACAAAATTCAGTTATACATGGGAAGTTTTTTAATTAATCGGAGTTTAAAAAATATAGTGCACTCAGTAATGGTATCAAATAAGGATTTTTATTACCATAAACAACAACATTACACCATTTCATCTTGCCAGTGCACCCGTCCTACATCAGAAATAAAGTAGGCCGCAAATTTGTCCCTCATTTGGCCAACTTCAACGGATGACCTGAGAGTGTGCTGAGTGAATTCAGGCAATGGGTTAGGAGCATCATCGTCCAGTTCAAAGGTCGGGTGCTCTTTAGCCATCACAAAGTTATGTAGAACCACACAGGCCTTCACCACCTCATCGACTGTTTCAAGTTTAAGATTAATGGCCGTGCCCAGAATTCGCCATCTGGAAACAAGAATCCCAAAAGCACACTCGACAGTTCTTCTGGCCCTGGTCAGCCTGTAATTAAAAATTTTTTTGGTGTGGTCCAAGTCCCGGCTGGAGTAGGGTTTCAGTAAGTTTCCGCACATTTGAAAAGCCTCATCGCCAACCATTACAAAGGGCAGTGGCGGAGCTTCGGTGTGAGGAAGAGGCCGTGGCATAGGGAAATTAAATTGGTTGCCATACAACCTCCGGCCCATGTCTGAGTTTTTAAAAGCCTGCGAGTCATTACCACGGCCAAATGCTCCAATGTCCACTGCTACAAACATACATCCGGCATCCGCAATTGCAATGAGTACTATTGAAAAGTACTTTTTGTAATTATAGTACTCAGATCCCGTTCTTTGGGGTTTGATGATCCGTATGTGTTTCCCATCAACAGCTCCCAAACAGTTGGGAAAATTGCATACTGTCCAGAATTTGTCAGCAATTTCCATCCACTTTTCAGCGGTGGGCAGGGGCATAAATTCTGGGCAAAGAACATTCCAGAGAGCCCGGCAGGTGTCAGCAACAATTCCAGACAAGGTAGAGATTCCAATACGGTACTGGAAGTGTAGTGAGGATAGGGTTTCTCCAGTCGCCAGGAATCTGTGAACAGACAAAGAAGTAAAATTAATATTTATGTATATTATTTTTAAAAACTATAAAAAAAATATTAGTACATTCACGAAAACTAATTACCCAAGGTTTTGAATACTAAATTTACAAAAAAAAACATCAGACCACACCCCTTTGTTTTTAAAACATACCGTAATGTCACCAGTAGCCGTTCCTCAGGAGGAATCGCACGACGGAGCTGTGTGTCCTGTCTCCGGATGGATTGTTGGACACGAGCAAGCAAATCCATGAAACTTTCGTGGGACATCCGGATATAATCTGTAAATTTCTCCGGGTTTGACTGGAGCTCGCTGTAGAGGGTATGGTATGCCCCACGGCTCTCCCGGAGTTCAACAATCGGATGTATCCACATACGCCGCCGTCTTCGCTGCCTCTCTCTCTTCCTTTGTTCATGGCAGCAACTGCATACGCCTGAGCCATCGCGATGTCCAAATCCAAGTTGAAGTGAAAACTCTTCCAGCGCAGATCCATGGTCACGAGAAGAATCAAGCAAATGTGAAGAATACTGTAGACAGGGTGTATATATATTAACATACCACACCCACAATGAAGTCCCATTGGTCTTGTGTGTTGTTGAATGGTTGTTTTTTCTTTTTTGTGGGGTTTTTCCAAAATCTGTAAAAAAACGCAAACGCACAAAAAACGCATACAAACGCGCAAAAACGCTGCGTTTTTTTCCTGCATGCGCATTAAAATGCTGGAAAAAAACGCAGCGTTTGTATGCATTTGTATGCGTTTTTTTAATGCGTTTTTTTGCGGGAAAAACGCGCTGCAAAAAAAAGCAAGTGTGAAACTAGCCTAACACAGCTTTTTCTCTTGGAAAACGATCTTTTTGACTTTCAGTGCTTGTTCTTTATTGCTTGCCATGACCACAGCATTTTTTGCTTGTTTGAATCGGTTGGTTTCTGTAGTGTAGTGGTTATCACGTTCGCTTTACACGTGAAAGGTCCTAAGTTCGAAACTGGGCAGAAACACAGCGTTTCTCTTGCAAACTAGCGCTCTTGACAATGAGTGCGTGATCTTTAATCCTTGCCATGACCACAGTAAATGCTCTTGTCTGATTACTGTAGTGTAGTGATTGTCCTGTTTGCCATCCTCCTGAAAGTTCCCTGTTTTGATCCCGGGCAGAAACATGTGGCTTTTCTTTATTTTGATCACAAACGTATATTGTTGGCTTAATTAGCCTTAGTTAGCATATTCTATTGCTGGTTTAATGAGCATTACTTTTACCAATGTGATTATTTCTACCCGTTTTTGCTTTTGGCAAGCATGTGTGTTTTTGACAGTGTCTAAGTGTTCCTAATTCAAGTAACACCTGATAGGATCAAGGTGCGAAAGCAGGCATCTAGGTGCTTTTTCTTTTTGGCTTTTGGACAAAGGCATGAGAATGTTTTGTGGAGCATGGTTTTGTTTCCCTGTTTGTTCTTTTTCTCCAATAGCCTGACAAATGAAAGGTTCCTGTGTTGCAAAATGCACTTTGTCCTGTCTTCAGACATAGAGGAAGACCTCTTGACTTTGGCTGGCTGTTTTTTTCTTTTTCAAGTTCATTTCAGCATGTTTAAACATCTTTAGCTTTGCATGGAGTTTCTGAAGTGGAGTGGTTGTCACGTTCACCTCACACGCGAACGGTCCCCAGTTCGAAACTGGATAGAAGCATGACATTAGGCGTTGATATTAAAGCTTTTGACGTTGAGTCTTTGTTCTCGATGGCTCGTCATGAGCACAGTAACCTTCCGCAGCCGGTTTCTGTAGTGTAGTGGTTATCACTAGAGTTGAGCGACTTTTGGTTTTTTAGGGTCGCGTTTCGTTTCGTGAAACCCGACTTTTCCAAAAGTCGGGTCGAGCAAGATCGTCCGATTAAAGGGAAAAGTCGGGGTCGTCCCGAAACACGAAACCCAATGTAAGTCAATGGGCAATAAAAGTCGGCAGTGAGAGGAGGACAGGAAACACACCAACAGTGCCCATTTGAATGCCAAAAACATCAATTCTTCTTACTTAAGCTTGTCAACCTTAATTAACTTCATAATATAAGTTACGCACTGAAAAATGGGTGTTATTTGGCTAAAGTTGTGGGGGGGGGAGGGCTGGCTGCAGGTTTTCATGTGCCCTGGGCGAAAGAGCGCCCCTTTAACACATACCACAACTCATCATGCTCCGATACGGCAGATAAATAGCGGTATAGTACAATGAAAAATACCTCACTTTTTACATCTCATGACGAGGCCCATCTATTTCTCCATACAGAATCATTGGTCCCATATAATGTTTGAAACAGTATATGATGAGCTCCACATAATGCTACAGTATATGTTGGTCCCCATGGATGAAGCTCCACTGTCTTATGGGCCCAAATAATGCTCCAAACATAATGGGCCCCATTTCTAATGCTCTAGTGTATAATGGGCCCTGTACATGCTGCTCCAGTGTCTGATGTCCACCTTTGGAATGTTCCAGTGTATGGTGGGCCCCATCTATCATTCTCCAGAGTATAGTGCTCCCCAAAAATTGCTGTCCCAACATTGAAAACAATCAAATAAGTCTCCTCGCTAGGGAATCCCTGTACTTGTCTGGACAGGTGCTGTAGCTTGCTTAAAAGCTCGCCAGCCGTTCTCACGCCCAGTATGGATTGCACGTGATTGCACAAAGGTTAGAAAGGGTACCGTATCCCTGGATAACATGTATGGATAGCGTACACATTCAAAATATATGTCTATACAGCATGAGGCAGGCTCAGACGGTGTTAGGCCCAGTATGGATTGCACGTCATTGCACAAAGGTTAGAAAGGGTACCGTATCCCCGGATAACATGTATGGATAGCGTACACATTCAAAATATATGTCTATACAGCATGAGGCAGGCTCAGACGGTGTTAGGCCCAGTATGGATTGCACGTCATTGCACAAAGGTTAGAAAGGGTACCGTATCCCCGGATAACATGTATGGATAGCGTACACATTCAAAATATATGTCTATACAGCATGAGGCAGGCTCAGACGGTGTTAGGCCCAGTATGGATTGCACGTCATTGCACAAAGGTTAGAAAGGGTACCGTATCCCCTGATAACATGTATGGATAGCGTACACATTCAAAATATATGTTTATACAGCATGAGGCAGGCTCAGACGGTGTTAGGCCCAGTATGGATTGCACGTCATTGCACAAAGGTTAGAAAGGGTACCGTACCCCTGGATAACATGTATGGATAGCGTACACATTCAAAATATATGTCTATACAGCATGAGGCAGGCTCAGACGGTGTTAGGCCCAGTATGGATTGCACGTCATTGCACAAAGGTTAGAAAGGGTACCGTATCCCTGGATAACATGTATGGATAGCGTACACATTCAAAATATATGTCTATACAGCATGAGGCAGGCTCAGACGGTGTTAGGCCCAGTATGGATTTCACGTCATTGCACAAAGGTTAGAAAGGGTACCGTATCCCCGGATAACATGTATGGATAGCGTACACATTCAAAATATATGTCTATACAGCATGAGGCAGGCTCAGACGGTGTTAGGCCCAGTATGGATTGCACGTCATTGCACAAAGGTTAGAAAGGGTACCGTATCCCCGGATAAGATGTATGGATAGCGTACACATTCAAAATATATGTCTATACAGCATGAGGCAGGCTCAGACGTTGTTAGGCCCAGTATGGATTGCACGTCATTGCACAAAGGTTAGAAAGGGTACCGTGTCCCCGGATAACATGTATGGATAGCGTACACATTAAAAATATATGTCTATACAGCATGAGGCAGGCTCAGACGGTGTTAGGCCCAGTATGGATTGCACGTCATTGCACAAAGGTTAGAAAGGGTACCGTATCCCCGGATAACATGTATGGATAGCGTACACATTCAAAATATATGTCTATACAGCATGAGGCAGGCTCAGACGGTGTTAGGCCCAGTATGGATTGCACGTCATTGCACAAAGGTTAGAAAGGGTACCGTATCCCCGGATAACATGTATGGATAGCGTACACATTCAAAATATATGTCTATACAGCATGAGGCAGGCTCAGACGTTGTTAGGCCCAGTATGGATTGCACGTCATTGCACAAAGGTTAGAAAGGGTACCGTATCCCCGCATAACATGTATGGATAGCGTACACATTCAAAATATATGTCTATACAGCATGAGGCAGGCTCAGACGGTGTTAGGCCCAGTATGGATTGCACGTCATTGCACAAAGGTTAGAAAGGGTACCGTATCCCCGGATAACATGTATGGATAGCGTACACATTCAAAATATATGTCTATACAGCATGAGGCAGGCTCAGACGTTGTTAGGCCCAGTATGGATTGCACGTCATTGCACAAAGGTTAGAAAGGGTACCGTATCCCCGGATAACATGTATGGATAGCGTACACATTCAAAATATATGTCTATACAGCATGAGGCAGGCTCAGACGGTGTTAGGCCCAGTATGGATTGCACGTCATTGCACAAAGGTTAGAAAGGGTACCGTATCCCTGGATAACATGTATGGATAGCATACACATTCAAAATATATGTCTCAGGAGGCAGGCTCAGACGGTGTCAGGCACAGTATGGATTTGATGGCCCAGATTACACAGCGGAGGAGCAGGGAGAGGTAAAGATTGCAAATGCTGTGTCCCTGCCCAAGCAAGGGGGGCCCACTCTTGGGCGTCGGTACTGGCACTGGGCCCCTCATAGTACAGCGGTGTGTCTGACGGCGGGTGTGCACCACCACCGTCAGAGACACTTGATTGCACTATGAGGGACCCTGTGCCAGTGCCCGCGCCCAAGAGTCGGCCTACCCACCTGTCCAGGGCAATGGCACTCGCACGGTGTCGTACGCTAGGTGGTTACCCCGGCCATGGGGGGGGAGGCAGCACAGTTAGGGAGTTTTAGAAAGTGGCATATGTTGATGTTGGACATTCAGCTGATGCAAAAGGCGAAATAGGTGAAGTACCAGGAAGAGGTGGACCAAAGCAAGCCATTTTTCTGTCACCCTATGTGTCATCAGGGGAAGGGGGGACAAAATCCTTGGAAACCCATGCGTGGTTCATTTTAATGAAGGTTAGATCATCCACATTTTGGGTTGACTGACGGGTCCTTTTTTCTGTCAGGATTGATCAGCTGCACTGAAGACTCTTTCCGATAGCACACTTGCAGCTGGGCAAGCGAGCTCCTGTAAGGCATATTGGGCCAATTCAGGCCAGGTGTACAGTTTAGCGGCCCAATAGTCAAAGGGGAATGACCTGTGTGGGAGAACATCAATATGGGAGGAAAAGTAGTTTGTAACCATAGTTGACAACTGCTGTCTCCTGTCACTTTCCATCGATGCAGTATTACCAGTTGTGTGAGCGGTATTTGAAAAATCAGTCCACAACATTGTCATGAAACCCCTGTCTCCAATGCCACTTCTGCTGTGTGCACCACGAACACCTCTGCCAAGCTGCCCCCGGCCCGTACGACTCGTGTGAGAACCATCACCGCTGCTGTGTGCTGGGAATGCCTCAAGCAACCGATTTACCAGAGTTGCTTGTTTATTAGCCAATATTAGGTCAAGGTTCTCCTGTGGCATGATGTTTTGTAATTTGCCTTTATAGCGTGGATCCAGGATGCTGGCCAACCAGTAGTCGTCATCGTTCATCATTTTGGCAATGCGGGGGTCCCTTTTTAGGATCCGCAAGGCATAATCTGACATGTGGGCCAATGTTCCCGGTGTCAATGATGCACTGCGAGTGCTGGGTGGAGGAGCACTTTCTGGCAAATCCACATCCCTCCAGTCACGCACAAACCCTGTACCAGACCTTGCCACGCCAACATTTTCACTTGCCCCATGAGATGCATCCTCCTCCCCTAAGTAATCATCCCCATCATCCTCCTCCTCCTCTTCTTCCTCCACCTCGTCCAGGAGAGGTCCCTGAGCAGACAATGGCTGAATGTCATCAAGGATTCCCTCCTCCTCTTCCTCCTCATCAACATGAGGAGACACAGATTAGATATTAGAAAAAACTTTTTGACAGTTAGAGTGATCAATGAGTGGAACAGGCTGCCACGAGAAGTGGTGAGTTCTCCTTCAATGGAAGTCTTCAAACAGAGGCTGGACAGACATCTGACTGGGATGATTTAGCGAATCCTGCTTTGAGCAGGGGGTTGGACCAGATGGCCCAGGAGGTCCCTTCCAACTCTACGATTCTATGATTCTATGATTCTATGATTCTATGATTGGCTGCAGACGCCTGCTCCTTAAGGTGCGTCAAAGTTTGCATGAGCAGACGCATAAGTGGGATGCTCATGCTTAGGATGGCGTCGTCTGCGCTTACGAGCCGTGTGCATTCCTCAAAACACTGAAGGACTTTACAAAGGTCTTTCAGCTTCAACCACTGCACACCTGTCAACTCCATGTCTGCTCTCAAAGTGCCTGGCCGTGTATCCTCCCACAAATGCATTATGGCCTGCCGCTGCTCGCACAGCCGCTCTACCATGTGCAGGGTGGAGTTCCACCTTGTTGCAATGTCGATAATGAGGCGGTGGTTGGGAAGGTGGAGCAATCGCTGCAGCTTCTGCATACGAACAGAGTGTACAGGCGACCGGCGGATGTGCGCGCACAGTCTTCGCACCTTCTGGAGCAGGGCTGTTAACTCCGGATAATTTTTGAGGAAGCACTGCACCACCAGGTTCAAGGTGTGAGCCAAGCAAGGTATGTGGCTGAGTTTTGAAAGGGCTATGGCTGCCACAAAATTACGGCCGTTATCACTAACTACCTTGTCTGCCTCAAGATGTACACTGCCCAGCCATGACTCAGTTTGTAGCTTCAAGTACTCGGCCAGCACCTCGGCGGTGTGTCTGTCGCCCGAACACATCATCTGCAACACAGCCTGCTGACGCTTTCCACTAGCTGCTCGATAGGGGGACACATCGTGTGCAACAGTGGCAGCTGCAGATGGAGTGCTCGTACGACTGCGCTCTGTGGACGAGCTGTCGCTTCTGGAGGAGGAGGAGGAGGAGGAGGAGGGTCGAACGCCTCCAGCCAACTGTTTCCTATACCGTGGGCTAGGCAGCACTGTCCCACCACCGCTGTCCCCTGTGGACCCTGCATCCACCACATTAACCCAGTGCGCAGTGATGGACACGTAACGGCCCTGGCCATGCCGACTGGACCATGCATCAGTTGTGAGGTGCACCTTTCCACTCACTGACTGCTTGAGTGCATGGACAATGCGGTCTTTCACATGATGGTGGAGGGCTGGGATGGCTTTACGAGAGAAGAAGTGGCGACTGGGTAGGTCATAGAGTGGTACTGCATAGGCCATGAGTTCGCGGACAGCTGTGCTTTCCACCAACCGAAAGGGCATCATCTCAAACGAGATTAGTTTGGCAATGTGGGCGTTCAAACCCAGTGTACGCGGATGAGAGACTGAGTACTTTCTTGACCTACTCATAGTGTCTGGGAGGGTGAGCTGGACTTGAGAGCTGCATATGGTGGAAGTAGCGGTGGACAGGGCGGATTGAGAGAGGGTTGATGATGGTGATGGAGTTGTTGTTCTTTCTGATGGCCTAGAATCAGTCTTTCGTTGATATAACAGTGGGATTCCCTGACTGCTGTGGCCTTGCAACGACACCTCAACATTTGCTGCTGTGCTAACCGGTGGGCTTACAGTGGGGGAAACAATGTAGCGTTGCTGACTACCTTCGTTGTGATCAGTTGCACATGTGGCACTTGAGGTTTGGTGTTGTGTCCACGCTTGCAAGTGCATGCTGGTTAAATGTCTAAGCATGCAACTGGTATTCAAATTTTTCAGATTTTTCCCTCGGCTAAAGGTCTTTGTGCACTTCTTACAGATAACCTTGGCCTGATCATGAGGATTTTGTTCAAAAAACTGCCACACTGCACTCTTCCTTCTTTGGCAGACATTTTGCGGCATAGCACGCTGTGATCTTTTGACCCTCTGGACAAGCTGTCCAGCAACTCTTTTGATGTTTGGAACCTGTCTTTGGAGTGCTCCGGGCCTGCCAGATAACAGCTGTTGCGATGTCGATGTCTGCTGTGGATGCTCCTCATCTGAGCTATTGGAAGCAGCACCCTCTTCCCCCAATGGATGCCAATCTGGGTCAACAACTGGGTCATCCATCACCTCCTCTTCTATGTCATGTGCACCTTTCTCTGTGTCACCGTGTATGGTGGTATAGTGTGCGGGAAGGGGCACCTGAGTCTCATCAGGGTCAAAATCTGGCTCTGTACACTGCGAGGACAATGTAGTGCTCTGAGTGAATGTACCAGCAGAATCATCCATCAGCGGCTGTGCATCAGTGCACTCCATGTCAGATTCATCTTGGCCTGGGTAATTCACCATTTGACTTGATAATCCAGGCATGGTATGTGAAAACAGCTCCATGGAGTAATCAGTAGTATGGCCTGCGTCATCCTTCAATCTTGGTTGGGGTGAAGGACACAAGGAAAGGTGTGGTTCATGAACATGAGCCTCCAATGACGACTCAGTGCTTTTACTTTTTACAACTGAAGAAGAGGAGGCGATAGAGCTGGAGGCTGAGTCAGCAATGTAAGACAAAACTTTTTCCTGATGCTCTGCCTTTAAAAGCGGTTTGCCAACTCCTAGAAAACTAAGCGTTCGAGTCCTTATGTAGCCAGACGATGACGCAGGGTCAGCACCTCCTGCATTCGGTCCTATTTTGCTCTTGCCACTACCATCAGATCCACCACCAACACCATCATTACCAGCTGCCAACCCCCGCCCAATTCCACGGCCTCTTCCACCAGCCTTCCTCATTTTTGGTAGAAATGTAGACAAAATCCAACAAACTATATAGTAATGTAAAACAAGGTACAAGGTGTCTATAGGACAGGGGAGTTTTAGAATTTCTGCACACACTTGTGGACAGTGGACACTTGTGGATTGTGTGCGGCCCACTGATATCTGAGCGCTATGTGACACGCTCGATGGCACAGCTGCCTGTGACCAAAGTGACGAGAGGATAATGGAGATTTTGAATCTCTGCGTACACTTTAGGACACTGGACACTTGTGGATTGTGTGCAGCCCACTGATATCTGAGCGCTATGTGACACGCTCGATGGCACAGCTGCCTGTGACCAAAGTGACAAAAGGATAATGGAGATTTTGAATCTCTGCGTACACTTGTGGACAGTGGACACTTGTGGATTGTGTGAGGCCCACTGATATCTGAGCGCTATGTGACACGCTCAATGGCACAGCTGCCTGTGACCAAAATGACGAGAGGATAATGGAGATTTTGAATCTCTGCGTACACTTTTTGACACTGGACACTTGTGGATTGTGTGCGGCCCACTGATATCTGAGCGCTATGTGACACGCTCGATGGCACAGCTGCCTGTGACCAAAGTGACGAGAGGATAATGGAGATTTTGAATCTCTGCGTACACTTGTGGGCAGTGGACACTTGTGGATTGTGTGCGGCCCACTGATATCTGAGCGCTATGTGACACGCTCGATGGCACAGCTGCCTGTGACCAAAGTGACGAGAGGATAATGGAGATTTTGAATCTCTGCGTACACTTGTGGACAGTGGACACTTTTGGATTGTGTGCGGCCCACTGATATCTGAGAGCTATGTGACACGCTCGATGGCACAGCTGCCTGTGACCAAAGTGACGAAGGGATAATGGAGATTTTTAATCTCTGCGTACACTTTTGGACACTGGACACTTGTGGATTGTGTGCGGCCCACTGATATCTGAGCGCTATGTGACACGATCGATGGCACAGCTGCCTGTGACCAAAGTGACGAGAGGATAAGGGAGATTGGATTGCTTTTAAAAAAGCAGTTTGCGGAGCAGTGGGTAAACAGCAATGCCAGCTTGTCAGGAAGCCTTAAAAGGCAGCCCAACAACCAACACCACTGATACACCACAATATAGCCTCCCCTTGCACTGCACACACAGTGACTTGTGTGTTGTGCAGGCCAAATCGCTAGCAGCAGAAGCAGTTTTTTTGTCTTCTTCCCTGCCTAACGCTCTCCCTACAGAATCAGCAGCAACCTCTCCCTATACTAAGATCGGCAGAAGTAAGATGGCGGTCGGCGTGCACGCCCTTTTATACCCCCTGTGACGCCCACCAAAGCAAGCGAATCACTTGCATGCCCTTCTGAAAGATGGTGGTGACCCGTGCCTATGTCATCACGTTGCCCACAGTGTCCGTGGATCCTGATTGGCTGAAAAAGAGCGCAAAACAAACTTTTGAAACGCGACTTTGGCGCGTAAGTCGCCGACCTCGTGGCCGACCTCATCCTAGGGTCGGGTTTCGTTTCATGAAACCCGACTTTGCCAAAAGTCGGTGACTTTTGAATTTTTTCGACCCGTTTCGCTCAACTCTAGTTGTCACGTTCACCTCACACGCGAACGGTCCCTAGTTCGAAACTGGATAGAAGCATGACATTAGGCGTTGATATTAAATCTTTTGACGTTGAGTCTTTGTTCTCGATGGCTCGTCATGACCACAGTAACCTTCCGCAGCCGGTTTCTGTAGTGTAGTGGTTTTCACGTTCGCATAACACGCAAAAGGTCCCCAGTTCGAAACTGGGCAGAAACACGCTGTTACCCTTTGGTATCCAAGCTTTTGACTTTCAGATCTTGATCTCGATTGCTTGTTGTCACCACAGTTAGCTCTTGAATCTGGTTGCTGTAGTGTAGCGGTTATCACGTTTGCCTCACACGCGAAAGGTCCCCAGTTCGAATCTGGGCAGAAACACAGCTTTTTCTCGTGGAAAACGATCTTTTTGACTTTCAGTGATTGTTCTTTATTGCTTGCCATGACCACAGCATTTTTTGTTTGTTTGGATCGGTTGGTTTCTGTAGTGTAGTGGTAATCACGTTAGCTTTACATGTGAAAGGTCCTCAGTTCGAAACTGGGCAGAAACACAGCGTTCCTCTTGCAGACTAGCGCTTTTGACAATGAGTGCTTGATCTTTAATGCTTGCCATGACCACAGTAAACGCTCTTGTCTGGTTACTGTAGTGTAGTGATTGTCCTGTTTGCCATCCTCCTGAAAGTTTCCTGTTTTGATCCCGGGCAGAAACATGTGGCTTTTCTTTAATTTGATCACAAAAGTATATTGTTGGCTTAATTAGCCTTAGTTAGCATATTCTATTGCTGGTTTAATGAGCATTACTTTTACCAATGTGATTATTTCTACCCGTTTTTGCTTTTGGCAAGCATGTGTGTTTTTGACAGTGTCTAAGTGTTCCTAATTCAAGTAACACCTGATAGGATCAAGGTGCGAAAGCAGGCATCTAGGTGCTTTTTCTTTTTGGCTTTTGGACAAAGGCATGAGAATGTTTTATGGAGCATGGTTTTGTTTCCCTGTTTGTTCTCTTTCTCCAATAGCCTGACAAATGAAAGGTTCCTGTGTTGCAAAATGCACTTTGTCCTGTCTTCAGACATAGAGGAAGACCTCTTGACTTTGGCTGGCTGTTTTTTTCTTTTTCAAGTTCATTTCAGCATGTTTAAACATCTTTAGCTTTGCATGGAGTTTCTGAAGTGTAGTGGTTGTCATGTTCACCTCACACGTGAACGGTCCCTAGTTCGAAACTGGATAGAAGCATGACATTAGGCGTTGATATTAAAGCTTTTGACGTTGAGTCTTTGTTCTCGATGGCTCGTCATGACCACAGTAACCTTCCGCAGCCGGTTTCTGTAGTGTAGTGGTTGTCACGTTCGCCTAACACGCGTAAGGTCCCCAGTTCGAAACTGGATAGAAGCATGACATTAGGCGTTGATCTTGAAGCTTTTGACGTTGAGTCTTTGTTCTCGATGGCTCGTCATGACCACAGTAGCCTTCTGCAGCCGTTTTCCGTAGTGTAGTGGTTATCACGTTCGCCTAACACGCGAAAGGTCCCCAGTTGGAAACAGGGCAGAAACACGATGTTACCCTTTGGTATCCAAGCTTTTGACTTTCAGTTCTTGATATCGATTGCTTGTTGTCACCACAGTAAGCGCTTGCATTCGGTTTCTGTAGTGTAGCGGGTATCACGTTCGCCTCACATGCGAAAGGTCCCCATTTCAAAACTGGGCAGAAACACAGCTTTTTCTCTTGGAAAACGATCTTTTTGACTTTCAGTGCTTGTTCTTTATTGCTTGCCATGACCACAGCATTTTTTGATTGTTTGAATCGGTTGGTTTCTGTAGTGTAGCGTTTATCACGTTCGCTTTACACGCGAAAGGTCCTCAGTTTGAAACTGGGCAGAAACACAGCGTTCCTCTTGCAAACTAGTGCTTTTGACAATGAGTGCTTGATCTTTAATGCTTGCCATGACCACATTAAACGCTCTTGTCTGGTTACTGTAGTGTAGTGATTGTCCTGTTTGCCATCCTCCTGAAAGTTCCCTGTTTTGATCCCGGGCAGAAACATGTGGCTTTTCTTTATTTTGATCACAAACGTATATTGTTGGCTTAATTAGCCTTAGTTAGCATATTCTATTGGTGGTTTAATGAGCATTACTTTTACCAATGTGATTATTTCTACCCGTTTTTGCTTTTGGCAAGCATGTGTGTTTTTCACAGTGTCTAAGTGTTCCTAATTCAAGTAACACCTGATAGGATCAAGGTGCGAAAGCAGGCATCTAGGTGCTTTTTCTTTTTGGCTTTTGGACAAAGGCATGAGAATGTTTTGTGGAGCATGGTTTTGTTTCCCTGTTTGTTCTTTTTCTCCAATAGCCTGACATATGAAAGGTTCCTGTTTTGCAAAATGCACTTTGTCCTGTCTTCAGACATAGAGGTAGACCTCTTGACTTTGGTTGGCTGTTTTTTTCTTTTTCAAGTTCATTTCAGCATGTATAAACATCTTTACCTTTGCATGGAGTTTCTGAAGTGTAGTGGTTCTCACGTTAACCTCACACGCGAACGGTCCCCAGTTCGAAACTGGATAGATGCATGACATTAGGCGTTGATATTAAAGCTTTTGACTTTGAGTCTTTGTTCTCGATGGCTCGTCATGACCACAGTAACCTTCCGCAGCTGGTTTCTGTAGTGTAGTGGTTATCACGTTCGCCAAACACGCCAAAGGTCCCCAGTTCGAAACTGGGCAGAAACACGCTGTTACCCTTTGGTATCCAAGCTTTTGACTTTCAGTTCTTGATCTCGATTGCTTGTTGTCAACACAGTAAGCACTTGCATCCGGTTTCTGTAGTGTAGCGGTTATCACGTTCGCCTCACACGCGAAAGGTCCCCAGTTCGAAACTGGGCAGAAACACAGCTTTTTCTCTTGGAAAACGATCTTTTTGACTTTCAGTGCTTGTTCTTTATTGCTTGCCATGACCACAGCATTTTTTGTTTGTTTGAATTGGTTGGTTTCTGTAGTGTAGCGGTTATCACGTTCGCTTTACACGCGAAAAGTCCTCAGTTCGAAACTGGGCAGAAACACAGCGTTTCTCTTGCAAACTAGCGCTTTTGACAATGAGTGCTTGATCTTTAATGCTTGCCATGACCACAGTAAATGCTCTTGTCTGGTTACTGTAGTGTAGTGATTGTCCTGTTTGCCATCCTCCTGAAAGTTCCCTGTTTTGATCCCGGGCAGAAACATGTGGCTTTTCTTTATTTTGATCACAAACGTATATTGTTGGCTTAATTAGCCTTAGTTAGCATATTCTATTGCTGGTTTAATGAGCATTACTTTTACCAATGAGATTATTTCTACCCGTTTTTGCTTTTGGCAAGCATGTGTGTTTTTGACAGTGTCTAAGTGTTCCTAATTCAAGTAACACCTGATAGGATCAAGGTGCGAAAGCAGGCATCTAGGTGCTTTTTCTTTTTGGCTTTTGGACAAAGGCATGAGAATGTTTTGTGGAGCATGGTTTTGTTTCCCTGTTTGTTCTTTTTCTCCAATAGCCTGACAAATGAAAGGTTCCTGTGTTGCAAAATGCACTTTGTCCTGTCTTCAGACATAGAGGAAGACCTCTTGACTTTGGCTGGCTGTTTTTTTCTTTTTCAAGTTCATTTCAGCATGTTTAAACATTTTTAGCTTTGCATGGAGTTTCTGAAGTGTAGTGGTTGTCACGTTCACCTCACACGCGAACGGTCCCCAGTTTGAAACTGGATAGAAGCATGACATTAGGCGTTGATATTAAAGCTTTTGACGTTGAGTCTTTGTTCTTGATGGCTCGTCATGACCACAGTAACCTTCCACAGATGGTTTCTGTAGTGTAGTGGTTATCACGTTCGCCTAACACGCGAAAGGTCCCCAGCTCGAAACTGGGCAGAAACACGCTGTTACCCTTTGGTATCCAAGCTTTTGACTTTCAGTTCTTGATCTCCATTGCTTGTTGTCACCACAGTAAACACTTGCATCTGGTTTCTGTAGTGTAGCGGTTAACACATTTGCCTCACACGCGAAAGGTCCCCAGTTCGAAACTGGGCAGAAACACTGCTTTTTCTCTTGGAAAACGATCTTTTTGACTTTCAGTGCTTGTTCTTTGTTGCTTGCCATGACCACAGCATTTTTTACGTGCTTGAATTGGTTGGTTTCTGTAGTGTAGCTGTTATCACGTACGCTTTACACGCGAAAGGTCCTCAGTTTGAAACTGGGCAGAAACACAGCGTTCCTCTTGCAAACTAGCGGTTTTAACAATGAGTGCTTGATCTTTAATGCTTGCCATGACCACAGTAAACGCTCTTGTCTGGTTACTGTAGTGTAGTGATTGTCCTGTTTGCCATCCTCCTGAAAGTTCCCTGTTTTGATCCCGGGCAGAAACATGTGGCTTTTCTTTATTTTGATCACAAACGTGTATTGTTGGCTTAATTAGCCTTAGTTAGCATATTCTATTGCTGGTTTAATGAGCATTACTTTTACCAATGTGATTATTTCTACCCGTTTTTGCTTTTGGCAAGCATGTGTGTTTTTGACAGTGTCTAAGTGTTCCTAATTCAAGTAACACCTGATAGGATCAAGGTGCAAAAGCAGGCATCTAGGTGCTTTTTCTTTTTGGCTTTTGGACAAAGGCATGAGATTGTTTTGTGGAGCATGGTTTTGTTTCCCTGTTTGTTCTTTTTCTCCAATAGCCTGACAAATGAAAGGTTCCTGTGTTGCAAAATGCACTTTGTCCTGTCTTCAGACATAGAGGAAGACCTCTTGACTTTGGCTGGATGTTTTTTTCTTTTTCAAGTTCATTTCAGCATGTTTAAACATCTTTAGCTTTGCATGGAGTTACTGAAGTGTAGTGCTTGTCACGTTCACCTCACACGCGAGCGGTCCCCAGTTCGAAACTGGATAGAAGCATGACATTAGGTGTTGATATTAAAGCTTTTGACGTTGAGTCTTTGTTCTCGATGGCTCGTCATGACCACAGTAACCTTCCACAGCCGGTTTCTGTAGTGTAGTGGTAATCACGTTCGCCTAACACGCGAAAGGTCCCCAGTTCGAAACTGGGCAGGAACACGCTGTTACCCTTTGGTATCCAAGCTTTTGACTTTCAGTTCTTGATCTCGATTGCTTGTTGACACCACAGTAAGCGGTTGCATCTGGTTTCTGTAGTGTAGCGGTTATCATGTTTTCCTCACACGCGAAAGTTCCCCAGTTTGAAACTGGGCAGAAAAACAGCTTTTTCTCTTGGAAAACGATCTTTTTGACTTTCAGTGCTTGTTCTTTATTGCTTGCCATGACCACAGCATTTTTTGCTTGTTTGAATCGGTTGGTTTCTGTAATGTAGCGGTTATCACGTTTGCTTTACATGCGAAAGGTCCTCAGTTCGAAACTGGGCAGAAACACAGCGTTCCATTGGCAAACTAGTGCTTTTGACAATGAGTGCTTGATCTTTAATGCTTGCCATGACCACAGTAAATGCTCTTGTCTGGTTACTGTAGTGTAGTGATTGTCCTGTTTGCCATCCTCCTGAAAGTTCCCTGTTTTGATCCCGGGCAGAAACATGTGGCTTTTCTTTATTTTGATCACAAACGTATATTGTTGGCTTAGGCCTCTTTCACACATCAGGTTTTCGGCGTCAGGCGCGATCCGGCGCTTTTGACTAAAACCGGATCCGGCGAAATGCAATGCCGGATCCGGATTCCCCCCCATTGACTTGCATTAGAGCCGGATCGAGCCGGATGGCCATGCGTTTTATCCGATTTTCTCCAGATCCGGCAATGTGACGCGATCCGGCGTCTGGAAAAAACGGCTACTGTAACGTTTTTTGTCTCTGGCGAAAAAGCCGGACACAATGAAAGCCTATGAGCGCCGCAATGCGCCTGATCCGGCGACAGCCGGATCCGGCTTCTTTGGTCTGAGCATGCTCAGTAGCTCTGCCCACAGGACATATATAAAAGCAAGACAATGGGACCCTCAGCCACACCCAACATGCCACCCAAGCCAAGAACCAGGAGCAGGAGAAGGCAGCAGACATCTGCAGCAGCAGCATCATCAGCACCACCCCAAATGGAGCAGCATGCTGAACAACGGGAGGGGAGTCCAGCAGCAGATGAGAGACGGTAATTATCAAATCCCCCATTCCTCCAAACTAGGGCTATGGAATATCAAGATATTCATTGGCCCTTTGTTTCTCTTTATTCAACAGCCGCCCAATAGATGCAGCAGCAGAAACACCACCCACAGCCATGGAGTCTGGCCATGAGGAAGACAGCACAGCTTCTGGGAGCCCTCCCTCGCATCGTCAGCGTTTGACGGTAAGTTTTTATTTAAAAAATCCATCATCTCTGTAATATATGTGTATTCATTGCCTTTTATTTCAAAACAGGAATCACAAGATGAAGAGGAGCTCCCAGAAGAAGAAGGAAGGGGTGGACAGACACTTGGAGTGGACTCACAATTGGTAAGTTTTTTGCATCAAACGCAGAAACACAACATCACACTACACACAACACATAGAAAACAATGTTCTGCAGACCACACACAGCAAACAAATGCCTACATCCAAAGACATAACATTTTTTGTTTTCTTCTCTAGTCTTCCCAATCTGGTGCTCGGCCAAGAGGTCCTCGCAGTGCCTCCCAGGGTCGTCGGCGACAGCAACGCGGCGGTCACCAGCGTGTAAGTATAAATATTTTTGCTTTGTTTTTTTGCACTTTTTATTTCATTTCTTTTGTGGAGGCTAATTATGTTATTTTTGTCTTTTTCTTTAACAGCCTTCACAGCGTGCTCCCGACTCTGATGGTGAGGATGGAGGGATTGATGTGGACCACCTCATCGATCTCGTCAGAGAAAGGGAGCCGCTCTGGAATATGGCTGACCGCCGCCACGCTGACCTGATCGTTACCCAACGACTCTGGGAGGAAATCTGTTCGCTCCTTGTGGACCGCTGGGAGGACCTCGAAGCTCGGGCCCAGATTAAAGAGCGTAAGTATATACAGTACCGGTTGCTTGATTTAAACCAGTGTTTCCCGAACTCCAGTCCTCGTGGTCCCCACGGATCATGTGTTCAGGATTTCTATTTACTTTGGAAATCCTGAAAACATGACCCCTGGGGACCATGAGGACTGGAGTTTGGGAAACACTGATGTTGTATACTAACCACTTTGTCCTTTCTCATTTCAGGGGAGAGAATTGTGAAGCGGTGGCGGTCTGTGAGGGATCGTTTCAAGAAGGAGTTCAATAAAGAGATGCGGGCCCCGAGTGGATCTGGAGGATGCAGGAGCAAGTACAAGTACGCACGAGCCCTGTCGTTCCTCCGGGAGACAATGCTCACCAGAAGGTAAATATTACACACCACATGTGACAAAAAAATGTTTAGATGTAACTTTTTTTTCCAGCCAGGGCCATACCATGTCACTATTTTAATTGTTTTTTTTTCTCTTTATTCCACAGCACGGTGAGCAGCACTCGGGAACCTGCACGATTGGACCCTTCTGAGGCGATCCCTGAGGAGACCAGCACCGAGGGACACTTCGACCGCCCCGGTACATCTGCACCTTCCCAGCCTTCCCACACATTCGACCCATCTGTCCCATCCACCAGCACAGGAGCATCGTGGCCGCCTACATTACATGAAGCTGCTGGTGAGGAGATCGCTTTCCCTTTACCCCACCCTTCTGCCCCTGCCACCTCTAGTACACCTGCGGGTACTGGGCGGCAAAGGCAGAGGGGTCAGGAAAAGACTTATGCGCCAGAGTTCTTGCATCTGAATGCATCTTTCCAGAACTGTCTAAAAGTCTTGTCAGAGCAAATCTCCGCAGGCTTTCAGCAGATCAACTCCAGCATTCTGGAGGTGAAGACACTTCTGCAAACCATGCATTCAGAAGCAAGATCTTCGCCAAACCACACCTTTTTCAGGTCTGTTGTGGAGCGCATGGAAACGCTCTCTCCTGCCCAGCAGATGCATGTAATGCATTCATGCCACGCTGCTCTCCAGCAAGTTACCTCCCAACCTCCTCCTCCCACCACAGTAGTTCCTCCACCTGCACCCCCTCCAGCCACTTTTCATCCTCCCCCTCCTATTACATCTACACCCCCTCCAGCCACTTTCCATCCTCCCCCTCCTATTACATCTACACCCCCTCCAGCCACTTTCCATCCTCCCCCTCCTATTACATACCATCCACCTCCCCAGCACCAGCAACCTCCCCAGCACCAGCAACCTCCCCAGTACCAGCAACCTCCCCAGCACCAGCAACCTCCCCAGTACCAGCAACCTCCCCAGTACCAGCAACCTCCCCAGTACCTGCAAACTCCCCAGTACCAGCAACCTCCCCAGTACCAGACATCTCCCCACTTCCAGCAACCTGCCCCGTACCAGACATCTCCCCACTTCCAGCAACCTGCCCCGTACCAGACATCTCCCCACTTCCAGCAACCTGCCCTGTACCAAACTCCTTCCCCATACAACTTGCCATCAACATCATCTGCTCCTACAGTCCCTGCCCAACCCTCCACTCCACCACCCACCACCTCTTCTGCTTCCCACATGTCCACCCATTCTGTAGTTTTTTCCACACCTTCACCTCTAACTGTTCCTTCCCCACCACAATCCCAGTCCTCTCTCCACACTCCCAGTGTCGAAGTGTCCCGCAGCCCCTCCAGCAGTATTTCCACCACACACTGCACAGATTTATAATGTGTGTATTTAAATAAAAATGACCAGTTTTATGGTTTCAAAGCTTTATTAAACAAGTTTATTAAAATTTTAAAAAAGTTTACTAAAAAAAACATTTTTCAATAAAAGTTAAATTATTTTACACTGGTTGTCTGTCATTTCTTTCTGCGGCGAAAAAGGTTAAATACAGGGTATTTAAAAGGTGAAATGGTATTCAAAACTAGGTATATAACTGTGGGTAAATTTTAGCTTTTTGCCACAGTTGTGTTCCTGGTTGTGTTTGAAGCAAAGTATTTCACCTAAAAAGTTGTGTTTATTGTTGGTGATTTCCTAACAATGTACACAACTTTTGTTAAAAGGTGAAATACTTTGCATAAAACACAACCAGGTACACACCTGTGGCCTAAAGCTAAAAATAGAGACCATGACAAGATAGCCAACTTTGGTTGGCAAAGGTATATACTGTTGGTACAGAAGGTACACAAGTTTGGTTAGGGCACAAATCTTTCACACTCTGTCATCCTGCCAGTGTACTCTGCCTTGAGGTGACATAAAGTATTGTGCAAAATTGTCCCTCATCACTGAAACCGTCACAGAACTTCTAGTGGTAATGTCATGGTAATCTTGCAAGGTGGTTTCTTCAGAGGTGTCCTCAATGGAAATGGGTTCCTTGCAGATAACAAAATTGTGGAGTACCACGCACGCTTTGATCACCTCGTCCACAGTTTCTGTCTTGAGGTTGATCGCAGTCAATAGGACCCGCCATTTGGCTGTCAGAATACCAAAGGTACATTCAACCATTCTTCTTGCTCTTGTGAGGCGGTAATTAAAAATGCGTTTTGGTATTGTCAATCCTCTGCTAGAGTACGGTTTCAAAAGGTGTTCTGACAGCTGGAAGGCTTCATCCCTTACACAGACAAATGGCATAGGTGGACCAGATGTTTGCGGCAGCGGTAGGTGGTGGGAACTGGAAGGTGTTTCCATACAGTTTATGCCCCATGGCAGACAGTTTGAAAACTTGAGAGTCATTGGAGCGGCCATAGGCCCCAATATCAACCGCAATAAATTTGTATTCCGCGTCAGCGATGGCCATGAGGACAATTGAAAAATATTTCTTGTAATTGAAATATTCCGATCCCGATCCAGCTGGCTTTACAATGCGGAAATGTTTCCCGTCCACAGCGCCCAAGCAGTTGGGAAACTGACATATCTGTTGAAACTTGTCAGCAATTTCAATCCACCTCTCTGTTGTGGGCTCTGGTAAAAACTCTTCAGCTAAGGAGTCCCACAGTGCACGGCATGTGCACTTCACAATTCCAGATATGGTGGAAATCCCGAGTCTGTACTGGAAATGCAGTGACGAAAGGGATTCTCCAGTTGCAAGAAATCTGTGGGGAATTAAAAAACAATAAATTAGTTTTAAATCACAGCATTACATACCAAAACTGAGCTATAACACTTGGAGATACAAACTACCACCAACAAGATTGCAGTGAAAGTGTGCTCTGATGCGATCACATCCAATAAATGTGGCTTACCTTAAAGTCACCATCAGACGCTCTGCGGGTGAAACAGAGAAGCGGCAATAGGTGTTCGCTTTTCTTATGAGGTGTGCAATGCGCTCCACCAAGTAATCAAAATTCTCCATTTTCATCCTAACATATCCAAAAAATTTATCCGGGTTTCGTCGAAGGTCCATGCAGAGTGTAGAATAGACCCCACGCGTCATTCTCTTGGCTGTGATGGGGTGGATCCACAAACGTCATCTACGATGCCTGATGCGCTGCTGTCTCGCTCTCTCCTTCTCCAGAACAATCACCCTCAAACGATTCGCCTCCGCTATAAAAACCGCCAAATTCTTCAAAATATTTCCAATGACAACATCCATCTTCGCCAGTAACTTGCTCTTCTCTCCAACCTGCACTTTCTCTTCGACAACCTGTCAAAGAAGGGCTGTAGGAACACTCTATATATAGTTTTCCAGTAGCCAATCCCGTTCGGAAGGCCACAAGGGTCAATTTTAAAAACCGGATCCGGCGTAATCCGTCGAAAAACGGATAGAAAAACGGATGAACCAAATGAGACGGATCCGGTTTTGTCTGTCAAGAAAAAGACGGATCCGGCAGAAAACCAGATACGTCACATCCGGTTTTACTAAACATTTGCCGGATCCGGCGTTCCGGCACGACGCCCCATCGCGCCTGACGCCGAAAACCTGATGTGTGAAAGTAGCCTTAATTAGCCTTAGTTAGCATATTCTATTGCTGGTTTAATGAGCATTACTTTTACCAATGTGATTATTTCTACCCGTTTTTGCTTTTGGCAAGCATGTGTGTTTTTGACAGTGTCTAAGTGTTCCAGGGGAAGAGTCTTGAGGAGATCATTTGCATATTCCCAGTGCCTTCTGGGATAAGTGAAGAGTCTCCGTGAGCTCAACGATCACTGGGTTTTGGCCGTTGCAGCTGAAAAGAGGAAATCGGAAAAATTTTTGCTCATCTTTCATCATTTTTAAGAAATCTCAAGATGGAAGAGGCCAGGAGTAGTGTTGAGCATTCCGATACCGCAAGTATCGGGTATCGGCCGATACTTGCTGTATCGGAATTCCGATACCGACTTCCGATATTTTTTCAATATCGGAATTCGGCATCGGAATCGGAAGTTCAGTTGATTGACGGCCTGACGTCATCATGATGCGCGGTGTGTGCGCATCATGATGCGCCGTCATTTCGGGCCTTCCGGGGGTCTCTGCCGGCCTGCCGGGGGGCTGTGCCGGCCTGCCGGGGGGCTGTGTGGACTGCCCGGGGTCTCTGCCGGCCTGCCGGGGGGCTGTGCCGGCCTGCCGGGGGGCTGTGCACCCTGTGGGGGTCTGTACCGGCCTGCCGGGGGGCTGTGCCGGCCTGCCGGGGGGCTGTGCTGATGTCCGGGGGTCTGTGCAAGCATCGTCCGATGGGACTACAAGTCCCATCGGGCGATGCCTGCTACCATGACAGTGATTGACACATTAGCCAATGATGGGACAGTAGTAGTCCCATCATCCGGCTAATGTGTTAAATGTTAAAAAAAAAAAAAAAAAATACTACATACATACTACATGCATGCTACATACATACTACATATATACTACATACATACTACATACATACTGCATGCTACATACATACTACATACATACTACATGCATGCTACATATATACTACATGCTACATACATACCACATACATACTACATGCATGCTACATATATACTACATGCATGCTACATACATACTACATATATACTACATGCATGCTACATACATACCACATACATACTACATACATGCTACATACATACTACATGCATGCTACATACATACTACATATATACTACATACATACTACATACATACTGCATGCTACATACATACTACATACATACTACATGCATGCTACATATATACTACATGCTACATACATACCACATACATACTACATGCATGCTACATATATACTACATGCATGCTACATACATACTACATATATACTACATGCATGCTACATACATACCACATACATACTACATACATGCTACATACATACTACATGCATGCTACATACATACTACATATATACTACATACATACTACATACATACTGCATGCTACATACATACTACATACATACTACATACATACTACATGCATGCTACATATATACTACATGCTACATACATACCACATACATACTACATACATACTACATATATACTACATGCATGCTACATACATACTACATGCTACATGCATGCTACATACATACTACATGCTACATACATACCACATATATACTACATACATACAATACATTCATACAATACATACATAGACATACAGTACATATAACATAGAGTAACATACTTACCAATACTTGTCACATTGTTCCCCGAAGCCATTGTCTTTCCGGAATAAATATTAACATAACAAACCACAAAAATACTCACCCACGATCCGAAGCAGTCCACGAGTGTGTCCCACGACGATCTTGGGTAGAGAACTGCAGCATCAGATGATGCTGCCGTTCTCTACGGGCTGCAGGAATCCAATGACGGAAGGTAGGTATCCTTCCGCACTGTATTCCTCCGCCACTTAAAAAAAAAAAAGTCCCTAGTCTCACTTTATGCCATTGCTGTGTGGGAAATTCCCACACAGCAATGGCATAAAGTGAGACTAGGGACTTTTTTTTTTTAAGTGGCGGAGGAATACAGTGCGGAAGGATACCTACCTTCCGTCATTGGATTCCTGCAGCCCGTAGAGAACGGCAGCATCATCTGATGCTGCAGTTCTCTACCCAAGATCGTCGTGGGACACACTCGTGGACTGCTTCGGATCGTGGGTGAGTATTTTTGTGGTTTGTTATGTTAATATTTATCCCAGAAAAGACAATGGCTTCGGGGAACAATGTGACAAGTATTGGTAAGTATGTTACTCTATGTTATATGTACTGTATGTCTATGTATGTATTGTATGAATGTATTGTATGTATGTAGTATATATGTGGTATGTATGTAGCATGTAGTATGTATGTGGTATGTATGTAGCATGCATGTAGTATGTATGTAGCATGCATGTAGTATGTATGTAGTATGTATGTAGCATGCAGTATGTATGTAGCATGTATGTAGTATGTATGTAGTATATATGTAGTATGTATGTAGCATGCATGTAGTATGTATGTAGCATGCATGTAGTATGTATGTAGTATGTATGTAGTATGTATGTAGCATGCAGTATGTATGTAGCATGCATGTAGTATGTATGTAGCATGCATGTAGTATGTATGTAGCATGCATGTAGTATGTATGTAGCATGCATGTAGTATGTATGTAGCATGTAGTATGTATGTAGTATGTATGTAGTATGTATGTAGTATGCAGTATGTATGTAGCATGTATGTAGTATGTATGTAGTATATATGTAGTATGTATCATGTAGTATGTATGTAGCATGCATGTAGTATATATGTAGTATGTATGTTGCATGTAGTATGAATGTAGCATGTATGTAGTATGTAGTATGAATGTAGCATGTATGTAGTATGTAGCATGTAATTTTTTTTTTTTTTTTTTTTTTTTACATTTAACACATTAGCCGGATGATGGGACTACTACTGTCCCATCATTGGCTAATGTGTCAATCACTGTCATGGTAGCAGGCATCGCCAGATGGGACTTGTAGTCCCATCGGACGATGCCTGCACAGACCCCCGGAGCCTGCACAGACCACCGGCAGGCCGGCACAGCCCCCCGGCAGGCCGGCACAGCCCCCCGGAGCCTGCACAGACCACCGGCAGGCCGGCACAGACCACCGGAGCCTGCACAGACCCCCTGGCAGGCCGGCACAGCCCCCCGGCAGGCCGGCACAGCCCCCCGGAGCCTGCACAGACCACCGGCAGGCCGGCACAGACCACCGGAGCCTGCACAGACCCCCTGGCAGGCCGGCACAGCCCCCCGAAAGGCCCGTACAGACCCCAGAGAGGCTGTACAAGGGCAGGAAAGGGTTTTTCTTATTCCGATACCGGAAGTCCCATAGACTTGAATGGGACTTCCGGTATCGGAATCGGCGATACCGATACTTTTTTTAAAGATCGGCCGATACCATCCGATACGATACTTTGAAGTATCGGATGGTATCGCTCAACTCTAGCCAGGAGCCATTTGGTGAGCTGCATTTCTTGCTACATGTTCACAGATTTACCAGTGGAAAAGCCAAACTTCACATGCCACAAATGCAAGCTTGTGACCCTGTTGGAGGAAAAGTTGCAAAATCTCAAAGAGAGGTTAGCTACGTTGAAGATTATTAAGGAAGGTGAAGAGTTCTTGGACAGGGCAGAATTATCTCTTCATGTTACAGAAAGAGAAGAAATTCGAAGTGCACCTGAATAAACAGAGGAATGGAGACATGTGACCCAGAGAAGCAGGAGGATCAGGAGGCACTCAGCACCCATACTGCTCAGAAACCAGTACCAGGCTCTCACGCAGGAAAACGATGACGAAATACATCAGGATAAGACTTTGCCAACAAACAGCAACCTTGTACGCCTTCAGAGTCCTCCTAGATGGAGAAGGAAAAATGTTGTGAAGAAGAAACGGAGAGTGGTGGTCATGGGGGATTCCCTGTTGAGAGGAACAGAGGCCGCTATCTGCAGACCAGATATAACTTCAAGAGAAATGTGCTGTCTTCCAGGTGCAAAAATTAAAGATGTGTCTGACAGGATATCAGGACTCTTCAGACCTACAGATGACTATCCATTCCTGCTACTACATGTGGTAACAAATGACACCGCAAGAAACGACCTGGAAACCATCTGCAGAGACTTTGAAGACTTAGGCAAGAAAGTGAAAGAACTGGGAGCGCAGGTGGTCTTCTCTTCCATCCTCCCAGTGGATGGCCATGGAACAAGGAGGTGGAATAAGATTCTGCAGGTGAACAACTGGCTACGTCGATGGTGCCGTCAGCAACGATTTGGATTTCTGGATCACGTAGTGAACTACTTATACGATGGACTACTTGCTAAAGATGGGGTGCACCTTACGAAGACTGGAAAGCAGGTATTTGGAAGTCGCCTTGCTACACTTGTAAGGAGAGCTTTAAACTAGAACAACATGGGAAGGGAAGCAAAAGACCAGAAAAAGCCATACACCTCACAAATGCTATTGAGAACTCTGCTATTAGAAGTGGAAAGGAAGAACAAAGATGAAAGAATCTAATTAATAAAAATATTGGAGAAAGAGAAACCAATCACAAACTAAAATGTTTCTATACTAATGCACAAAGCATGGGCAACAAACAAGGAGAATTGGAACTACTAACACAGGAAAAGAAATATGATGTCATTGGAATCACCGAAACTTGGTGGGACAATACACATGATTGGAATACAAGACTAGAAGGATACAACTTATTTGCAAGAAACAGACTTGATAAACGAGGAGGGGGTGTCGCATTGTATGTTAGAAACGCATATATCTGCACAGAGATTGAAGCTTCAGAGACTGGGCGTTCTGTGGAAACTGTTTGGGTAAGAATACAAGGACAGAACAATGGAAAGGACACCATTGTAGGTATTTACTACAGGCCGCCTGTGCAAGCTGAAGATATGGATGAACTCTTTATGCATGAAATGGCCAAGTTCTCCAAAAAATATGACATAGTTGTCATGGGAGATTTCAACTATCCAGACATTTGTTGGGAATCTCTCTCAGGCAAAACTAACAGGTCAAGGAAATTCTTATCCTCTCTTGCTGACAACTTTATCTTCCAAAAGGTAAGGGAGAAAACAAGGGGAACTGCTACCTTGGATCTAATCCTTATAAACAGGGAGGAAATGGTTGAGGAGGTAAAAGTGGCTGGGACCCTAGGAGGTAGCGACCATGCTATTTTAGAATTTTGGATAACTAGAGGTGGAAGACCTGTGAAGACTCAGACGTCAAGGTTAGATTTCAGAAAGGCAGATTTTAAGGGATTCAGAAAGAGAATTGGAGGGATCCAATGGCTGGATATCCTTAAAGACAAAAATGTCCAGGAAGGATGGGAAATCTTGAAAAATGAAATTCTCAAAGCACAGTTGTTAACAATTCCGAAAAGAGGGAAGAATAGGAAGCATTTAAGGAAACCAGGATGGATGAACACAGAACTTAAGCACATGCTAAAAAGGAAGAAAAAAATGTTTATAAAATGGAAAGAGGGAGGCATATCTAAAGAAGAATATAATTCTGTCTGCAGAACCTGCAGGTCACAAATCAGATTAGCTAAAGCTGAAAATGAATTGAGGCTTGCAAGAGATGTCAAAAGCAATAATAAAGGATTTTGGGGATATGTCAACAGTAAAAGAAAAGTCAAAGATGCTATAGGATTTTTACAGGATGAAAATGATGAAATGGTAAGACAGGATGTTGAGAAGGCTGAACTTTTAAATTCCTATTTTGCATCTGTTTTCTCTCAGAAAGGAAATGTAACATCAACTGTTATTCACTGTGCTATTAAGGGAATAGAAGAATCCAGGATATCTATAAACAGAAAGATAGTGAGGAAACACTTAGCTAACCTAAATGAATTCAAGTCTCCAGGTCCAGATGAATTAAACCCCAGAGTACTGAAGGAGATAGCAGAAGAAATTTTTGAACCCCTCTCCATAATCTTTGAAAATTCTTGGAGAACAGGAGAAGTGCCAGAAGACTGGAGAAGAGCAAATGTTGTTCCTATCTTCAAAAAGGGGAAGAAGGTGGACCCAGGCAACTATAGGCTGGTGAGTCTGACTTCTATACCAGGAAAGATCTTTGAACAAATTATTAAACAACATGTATGTCAATACCTGGATAAGAATTAAGTGATTATACAGAGTCAGCATGGGTTTGTAACTAATAAGTCATGTCAAACTAATTTAATTTCCTTCTATGACGGTATCACTGATTGGGTGGATCAAGGAAATGCTGTAGATACAGTGGAGCAAAAAAGTATTTAGTCAGTCAGCAATAGTGCAAGTTCCACCACTTAAAAAGATGAGAGGCGTCTGTAATTTACATCATAGGTAGACCTCAACTATGGGAGACAAACTGAGAAAAAAAATCCAGAAAATCACATTGTCTGTTTTTTTTTTCATTTTAATTGCATATTATGGTGGAAAATAAGTATTTGGTCAGAAACAAAATTTCATCTCAATACTTTGTGATATATCCTTTGTTGGCAATGACAGAGGTCAAACGTTTTCTGTAAGTCTTCACAAGGTTGCCACACACTGTTGTTGGTATGTTGGCCCATTCCTCCATGCAGATCTCCTCTAGAGCAGTGATGTTTTTGGCTTTTCGCTTGGCAACACAGACTTTCAACTCCCTCCAAAGGTTTTCTATAGGGTTGAGATCTGGAGACTGGCTAGGCCACTCCAGGACCTTGAAATGCTTCTTACGAAGCCACTCCTTCATTGCCCTGGCAGTGTGTTTTGGATCATTGTCATGTTGAAAGACCCAGCCACGTTTCATATTCAATGCCCTTGCTGATGGAAGGAGGTTTGCACTCAAAATCTCACGATACATGGCCCCATTCATTCTTTCATGTACCCGGATCAGTCGTCCTGGCCCCTTTGCAGAGAAACAGCCCCAAAGCATGATGTTTCCACCACCATGCTTTACAGTAGGTATGGTGTTTGATGGATGCAACTCAGTATTCTTTTTCCTCCAAACACGACAAGTTGTGTTTCTACCAAACAGTTCCAGTTTGGTTTCATCAGACCATAGGACATTCTCCCAAAACTCCTCTGGATCATCCAAATGCTCTCTAGCAAACTTCAGACGGGCCCGGACATGTACAGGCTTAAGCAGTGGGACACGTCTGGCACTGCAGGATCTGAGTCCATGGTGGCGTAGTGTGTTACTTATGGTAGGCCTTGTTACATTGGTCCCAGCTCTCTGCAGTTCATTCACTAGGTCCCCCCGCATGGTTCTGGGATTTTTGCTCACCGTTCTTGTGATCATTCTGACCCCACGGGGTGGGATTTTGCGTGGAGCATCAGATCGAGGGAGATTATCAGTGGTCTTGTATGTCTTCCATTTTCTAATTATTGCTCCCACAGTTGATTTCTTCACTCCAAGCTGGTTGGCTATTGCAGATTCAGTCTTCCCAGCCTGGTGCAGGGCTACAATTTTGTTTCTGGTGTCCTTTGACAGCTCTTTGGTCTTCACCATAGTGGAGTTTGGAGTCAGACTGTTTGAGGGTGTGCACAGGTGTCTTTTTATACTGATAACAAGTTTAAACAGGTGCCATTACTACAGGTAATGAGTGGAGGAAAGAGGAGACTCTTAAAGAAGAAGTTACAGGTCTGTGAGAGCCAGAAATCTTGATTGCTTGTTTCTGACCAAATACTTATTTTCCACCATAATATGCAAATAAAATGAAAAAAAAACAGACAATGTGATTTCCTGGATTTTTTTTTCTCAGTTTGTCTCCCATAGTTGAGGTCTACCTATGATGTAAATTACAGACGCCTCTCATCTTTTTAAGTGGTGGAACTTGCACTATTGCTGACTGACTAAATACTTTTTTGCCCCACTGTATAGTATATCTTGACTTCAGCAAAGCATTTGACAAAGTCTCTCATACAATCCTTATTGAAAAAATGACTAAGTATGGAATGGACAAGGCAACTGTTAGGTGGATTCATAACTGGCTTAGTGATCGGACCCAAAGAGTGGTCGTAAATGGCTGCACATCCAGTTGGAAGAATGTCTCAAGTGGGGTTCCACAGGGCTCTGTCCTGGGCCCTGTATTGTTCAACATCTTTATCAACGATTTAGATGAAGGAATTGAGGGTAAACTGATTAAATTTGCTGATGACACAAAGCTAGGAGGGATAGCTAATACTAGAGAAGAGAGAGAGAGGATTCAAAAAGATTTAAATAAACTGGAGAAGTGGGCAGCAACTAACAGAATGGTTTTTAACAGGGAGAAATGCAAAGTAATACATCTGGGCAATAAAAATGAAAAAAGCATATATAGAATGGGAGGAATAGGGCTAAGTGACAGCACATGTGAAAAAGACTTGGGTATACTAATAGATCACAGACTGAATATGAGTCAACAGTGTGATGCAGCAGCAAAAAAGGCAAATGCAATTCTAGGATGTATTAACAGAAGCATAAAGTCTAGATCATGTGAAGTCATTATTTCCCTCTACTCCTCTTTGCTCAGACCTCATCTGGAATATTGTGTCCAGTTTTGGGCACCACATTTTAAAAAAGACATCAACAAACTGGAGCAAGTTCAGAAAAGAGCGACCAGAATGGTGACCGGTCTGCAAACCCTGTCTTATGAGGAAAGGTTGCAGGATTTGGGAATGTTTAGTTTGCAAAAGAGAAGACTGAGAGGAGACTTAATAGCTGTATACAAATATCTAAAGGGCTGACACATTGTAGAAGGATCAACTTTATTCTCATTTGCACAAGGAAAGACTAGAAGCAATGGGATGAAACTGAATGGGAGGAGACATGGATTAGATATTAGAAAAAACTTGTTGACAATTAGAGTGATCAATGAGTGGAACAGGCTGACACGAGAAGTAGTGAGTTCTCCTTCATTGGAAGTCTTCAAACAGAGGCTGGACAGATATCTGACTGGGATGATTTAGCGAAGCCTGCTTTGAGCAAGGGGTTGGACTAGATGGCCCAGGAGGTCCCTTCCAACTCTATGATTCTATGATTCTAATTCAAGTAACACCTAATAGGATCAATGTGCGAAAGCAGGCATCTAGGTGCTTTTTCTTTTTGGCTTTTGGACAAAGGCATGAGAATGTTTTGTGGAAAATGGTTTTGTTTCCTTGTTTGTTCTTTTTTCCAATAGCCTGACAAATGAAAGGTTCCTGTGTTGCAAAATGCACTTTGTCCTGTCTTCAGACATAGAGGAAGACCTCTTGACTTTGGCTGGCTGTTTTTTTCTTTTTCAAGTGCATTTCAGCATGTTTAAACATCTTTAGCTTTGCATGGAGTTTCTGAAGTGTAGTGGTTGTCACGTTCACCTCACACGCGAACGGTCCACAGATCGAAACTGGATAGAAGCATGACATTAGGCGTTGATATTAAAGCTTTTGACGTTGAGTCTTTGTTCTCGATGGCTCGTCATGACCACAGTAACCTTCCGCAGCCGGTTTCTGTAGTGTAGTGGTTATCAAGTTCGCCTAACACGCGAAAGGTCCCCAGTTCAAAACTGGGCAGAAACACGCTGTTACCCTTTGGTATCCAAGCTTTTGACTTTCAGTTCTTGATCTCGATTGCTTGTTGTCACCACAGTAAGTGCTTCCATCCGGTTTCTGTAGTGTAGCGGTTATCACGTTTGCCTCACACGCGAAAGGTCCCCAGTTTGAAGATGGGCAGAAACCCAGCTTTTCTCTTGGAAAACGATCTTTTTGACATTCAGTGCTTGTTCTTTATTGCTTGCCATGACCACAGCATTTTTCGTTTTGTTGAACCGGTTGGTTTCTGTAGTGTAGTGGTTATCACGTTCGCTTTACACGCGAACGGTCCTCAGTTTGAAACTGGGCAGAAACACGCTGTTACCCTTTGGTATCCAAGCTTTTGACTTTCAGTTCTTGATCTCGATTGCTTGTTGTCACCACAGTAAGCGCTTGCATCCCGTTTCTGTAGTGTAGCGGTTATCATGTTCGCCTCACACGCGAAAGGTACTCAGTTCGAAACTGGGCAGAAACACAGCTTTTTTTCTTGGAAAACGATCTTTTTGACTTTCAGTGCTTGTTCTTTATTGCTTGCCATGACCACAGCATTTTTTGTTTGTTTGAAGCGGTTGGTTTCTGTAGTGTAGTGGTTATCACGTTCGCTTTACACGCGAAAGGTCCTCACTTCGAAACTGGGCAGAAACACAGCGTTCCTCTTGCAAACTAGTCCTTTTGACAATGAGTGCTTGATTTTTAATGCTTGCCATGACCACAGTAAATGCTCTTGTCTCGTTAATGTAGTGTTGTGATTGTCCTGTTTGCCATCCTTCTGAAAGTTCCCTGTTTTGACCCCGGGCAGAAACATGTGGCTTTTCTTTATTTTGATCACAAACGTATATTGTTGGCTTAATTAGCCTTAGTTAGCATATTCTATTGCTGGTTTAATGAGCATTACTTTTACCAATGTGATTATTTCTACCCGTTTTTGCTTTTGGCAAGCATGTGTGTTTTTGACAGTGTCTAAGTGTTCCTAATTCAAGTAACACCTGATAGGATCAAGGTGCGAAAGCAGGCATCTAGGTGCTTTTTCTTTTTGTCTTTTGGACAAAGGCATGAGAATGTTTTGTGGAGCATGGTTTTGTTTCCCTGTTTGTTCTTTTTCTCCAATAGCCTGACAAATGAAAGGTTCCTGTGTTGCAAAATGCACTTTGTCCTGTCTTCAGACATAGAGGAAGACCTCTTGACTTTGGCTGGCTGTTTTTTTCTTTTTCAACTTCAGTTCAGCATGTTTAAACATCTTTATCTTTGCATGGAGTTTCTGCAGTGTAGTGGTTGTCACGTTCACCTCACACGCGAACGGTCCCCAGTTCGTAACTGGAGAGAAGCATGACATTAAGCGTTGATATTAAAGCTTTTGACATTGAGTGTTTGTCCTCGATGGCTCGTCATGACCACAGTAACCTTCCGCAGCCGGTTTCTGTAGTGTAGTGGTTATCACGTTCGCCTAACACGAGAAAGGTACCCAGTTCTGAAACTGGGCAGAAACACGCGGTTACCGTTTGGTATCCAAGCTTTTGACTTTCAGTTCTTGATCTCGATTGCTTGTTGTCACCACAGTAAGCGCTTGCATCCGGTTTCTGTAGTGTAGTTGTTATCACGTTCACCTCACACGCGAAAGGTCCCCAGTTCAAAACTGGGCAGAAACACACTGTTACACTTTGGCATCCAAGCTTTTGACTTTCAGTTCTTGATCTCGATTGCTTGTTGTCACCACAGTAAGCGCTTGCTTCTGGTTTCTGTAGTGTAGCGGTTATCACGTTCGCCTCACACGCGAAAGGTCCCCTGTTCGAAACTGGGCAGAAACACAGCTTTTCCTCTTGGAAAACGATCTTTTTGACTTTCAGAGCTTGTTCTTTATTGCTTGCCATGACCACAGCATTTTTTGTTTGCTTGAATAGGTTGGTTTCTGTAGTGTAGCGGTTATCACGTTCGCTTTACACGAGAAAGGGCCTCAGTTCGAAACTGGGCAGAAACACAGCGTTCCTCTTGCAAACTAGCGCTTTTGACAATGAGTGCTTGATCTTTAATGCTTGCCATGACCACAGTAAACTCTCTTGTCTGGTTACTGTAGTGTAGTGATTGTCCTGTTTGCCATCCTCCTGAAAGTTCCCTGTTTTGATCCCGGGCAGAAAAATGAGGCTTTTCTTTATTTTGATCACAAACGTATATTGTTGGCTTAATTAGCCTTAGTTAGCATATTCTATTGCTGGTTTAATGAGCATTACTTTTACCAATGTGATTATTTCTACCCGTTTTTGCTTTTGGCAAGCATGTGTGTTTTTGACAGTGTCTAAGGCTGGTTTCACATTTGCGTTTTTTTTCGCGGTAATTTAGCGCTAAATAGCGCATGCGTTTTTTTTTCCTATACTTTGCATGGGATGCGCTTATGTGCGCTTACACATGCGTTTGTACGCGTTTTACCGCGCATGCGTTTTTTTGCGGTATGCTCTCGGGCGCACAAAATGCAACTTGTTGCATTTTTTGTGCGTCCGATTTGCCTCAAAAAAACGCATGTGCGCGCAATGCGTTTTTTTACAGTAAGACACCCATTATAAGTCTATGGTGAGCATATGTGCGCATTGGCATGCTTATGTATGCGTTTTTTTGCACATGCGTTTTTTTTTTTACCATTAGTTTAGACAATGGAATTTAGGGGTTTGGGTAAAGTTAGGGTTAGTTAAGGGGGTTTAGGGTTAGGGTTAGGGTCAGGGTTAGGGTTAGGGTTAGGGTCAGGGTTAGGGTTAAGTATGGTTTGGTTAAGGGTTAGGGTCAGGGTTAGGGTTAGGGTTAGGGTTAGGGTCAGGGTTAGGGTTAAGTATGGTTTGGTTAAGGGTTAGGGTCAGGGTTAGGGTTAGGGTTAGGGTAAGGGTTAGGGTCAGGGTTAGGGTCAGGGATAGGGTTAAGTATGGTTTGGTTAAGGGTTAGGGTCAGGGTTAGGGTTAGGGTTAGGGTTAGGGTCAGGGTTAGGGTCAGGGTTAGGGTTAAGTATGGTTTGGTTAAGGGTTAGGGTCAGGGTTAGGGTTAGGGTTAGGGTTAGGGTTAGGGTTAGGGTTAGGGTCAGGGTTAGGGTTAGGGTTAGGGTTAGGGTCAGGGTTAGGGTCAGGGTTAGGGTTAAGTATGGTTTGGTTAAGGGTTAGGGTCAGTGTTAGGTTCAGGGTTAGGGTTAAGTATGGTTTGGTTAAGGGTTAGGGTCAGGGTTAGGGTTAGGGTTAGGGTTAGGGTTAGGGTTAAGGTTAGTTAGGGTTTGGGTTAGGGTTAAGTATGTTTTGGTTAAGGGTTAGGGTCAGGGTTAGGGTTAAGTATGGTTTGGTTAAGGGTTAGGGTTAGGGTTAGGGTCAGGGTTAGGGTTAAGTATGGTTTGGTTAAGGGTTAGGGTCAGGGTTAGGGTTAGGGTTAGGGTCAGGGTTAGGGTCAGGGTTAGGGTTAAGTATGGTTTGGTTAAGGGTGAGGGTCAGGGTTAGGGTTAGGGTTAGGGTTAGGGTCAGGGTTAGGGTTAGGGTTAGGGTCAGGGTTAGGGTTAGGGTTAGGGTTAAGTATGGTTTGGTTAAGGGTTAGGGTCAGGGTTAGGGTCAGGGTTAGGGTTAAGTATGGTTTGGTTAAGGGTTAGGGTCAGGGTTAGGGTTAGGGTTAGGGTCAGGGTTAGGGTTAGGGTTAAGGTTAGTTAGGGTTTGGGTTAGGGTTAAGTATGATTTGGTTAAGGGTTAGGGTCAGGGTTAGGGTTAAGTATGGTTTGGTTAAGGGTTAGGGTTAGGGTTAGGGTCAGGGTTAGGGTTAGGGTTAGGGTTAGGGTCAGTGTTAGGGTTAGGGTTAAAGTTAGTTAGGGTTTGGGTTAGGGTTAAGTATGGTTTGGTTAAGGGTTAGGGTCAGGGTTAGGGTTAAGTATGGTTTGGTTAAGGGTTAGGGTTAGGGTTAGGGTCAGGGTTAGGGTTATGGTTAGGGTCAGGGTTAGGGTTAGTAAAGTCATGGTTTGGGTTAGTGTGAGGGGCCACCTAATGTTGGAAAAAAACACAAACGCGGTAAAAACGCACTAAAAACGCATACAAACGCATAAAAACGCTGCGTTTTTTTCATGCATGCTCATAAAAATGCTTGAAAAAAACGCAGCAGTTGTATGCTTTTTTATGCGTTTTTAATGCGTTTTTTTGTGGGAAAAACGCGCTGCAAAAAAAAGCAAGTGTGAAACAGGCCTAAGTGTTCCTAATTCAACTAACACCTGATAGGATCAATGTGCGAAAGCAGGCATCTAGGTGCTTTTTCTTTTTGGCTTTTGGACAAAGGCATGAGAATGTTTTGTGGAGCATGGTTTTGTTTCCCTGTTTGTTCTTTTTTCCAATAGCCTGACATATGAAAGGTTCCTGTGTTGCAAAATGCACTTTGTCCTGTCTTCAGACATAGAGGAAGACCTCTTGACTTTGGCTGGCTGTTTTTTTCTTTTTCAAGTTCATTTCAGCATGTTTAAACATCTTTATATTTGCATGGAGTTTCTGAAGTGTAGTGGTTGTCACGTTCACCTCACACGCGAACGGTCCCAAGTTCGAAACTGGATAGAAGCATGACATTAGGTATTGATATTATAGCTTTTGACGTTGAGTCTTTGTTCTCTATGGCTCGTCATGACTACAGTAACCTTCCGCAGCCGGTTTCTGTAGCGTAGTGGTTATCACATTCGCCTAACACGCGAAAAGTCCCCAGTATGAAACTGGGCAGAAACACGCTGTTAGGCAGGTTTCACATTTGCGTTTTTTTTCGCGGTAATTTAGCGCTAAATAGTGCATGCGTTTTTTTTCCCTATACTTTGCATGGGATGCGCTTATGTGCACATACACATGCGTTTGTACGCGTTTTACCGCGCATGCGTTTTTTTGCGGTATGCGCTCGGGCGCACAAAATGCAACTTGTTGCATTTTTTGTGCGTCCGATTTGCCTCAAAAAAACGCATGCGCGCGCAATGCGTTTTTTTACAGCAAGACACCCATTATAAGTCTATGGTGAGCATATGTGCGCATTGGCATGCTTATGTATGCGTTTTTTTGCACATGCGTTTTTTTTTACCATTAGTTTAGACAATGAAATTTAGGGGTTTGGGTAAAGTTAGGGTTAGTTAAGGGGGTGTAGGGTTAGGGTTAGGGTCAGGGTTAGGGTTAGGGTTAGGGTTAGGGTCAGGGTTAGGGTTAAGTATGGTTTGGTTAAGGGTTAGGGTCAGGGTTAGGGTTAGGGTCAGGGTTAGGGTTAGGGTTAGGGTTAGGGTTAAGGTTAAGTATGGTTTGGTTAAGGGTTAGGGTTAGGGTTAGGGTCAGTGTTAGGGTTAGGGTTAGGGTCAGGGTTAGGGTTAAGTATGGTTTGGTTAAGGGTTAGGGTCAGGGTTAGGGTTAGGGTTAGGGTTAAGGTTAAGTATGGTTTGGTTAAGGGTTAGGGTTAGGGTTAGGGTCAGGGTAAGGGTTAGGGTTAGGGTCAGGGTTAGGGTTAAGTATGGTTTGGTTAAGGGTTAGGGTTAGGGTTAGGGTTAGGGTTAAGTATGGTTTGGTTAAGGGTTAGGGTCAGGGTTAGGGTTAGGGTTAGGGTTAGGGTCAGGGTTAGGGTTAGGGTTAAGGTTAAGTATGGTTTGGTTAAGGGTTAGGGTCAGGGTTAGGGTTAGGGTTAGGGTCAGGGTTAGGGTTAAGTATGGTTTTTTAAGGGTTAGGGTTAGGGTTAGGGTCAGGGTTAGGGTTAGGGTTAGGGTCAGGGTTAGGGTTAGTAAAGTCATGGTTTGGGCTAGTGTGAGTGGCCACCTAATGTTGGAAAAAAACGCAAACGCGGTAAAAACCCACTAAAAACGCATACAAACGCTTAAAACCGCTGCGTTTTTTTCATGCATGCTCATAAAAATGCTTGAAAAAAACGCAGCAGTTGTATGCTTTTGTATGCGTTTTTCAATGCGTTTTTTTGCGGGAAAAACGCGCTGCAAAAAAAAGCAAGTGTGAAACAGGCCTAAGTGTTCCTAATTCAAGTAACACCTGATAGGATCAAGGTGCGAAAGCAGGCATCTAGGTGCTTTTTCTTTTTGGCTTTTGGACAAAGGCATGAGAATGTTTTGTGGAGCATGGTTTTGTTTCCCTGTTTGTTCTTTTTCTCCAATAGCCTGACAAATGAAAGGTTCCTGTGTTGCAAAATGCACTTTGTCCTGTCTTCAGACATAGAGGAAGACCTCTTGACTTTGGCTGGCTGTTTTTTTCTTTTTCAAATTCATTTCAGCATGTTTAAACATCTTTAGCTTTGCATGGAGTTTCTGAAGTGTAGTGGTTGTCACGTTCACCTCACACGCGAACGGTCCCCAGTTCGAAACTGGATAGAAGCATGACATTAGGCGTTGATATTAAAGCTTTTGACGTTGAGTCTTTGTTCTCGATGGCTCGTCATGACCACAGTAACCTTCCGCAGCCGGTTTCTGTAGTGTAGTGGTTATCACAATCGCCTAACACGCGAAAGGTCCCCAGTTCGAAACTGGGCAGAAACACGCTGTTACCCTTTGATATCAAAGCTTTTGACTTTCAGTTCTTGATCTCGATTGCTTGTTGTCACCACAGTAAGCACTTGCATCTGGTTTCTGTAGTGTAGCGGTTATCACGGTCGCCTCACACGCGAAAGGTCCCCGGTTCGAAACTGGGCAGAAACACAGCTTTTTCTCTTGGAAAACGATCTTTTTGACTTTCAGTGCTTGTTCTTTATTGCTTGCCATGACCACAGCATTTTTTGTTTGTTTGACTCGGTTGGTTTCTGTAGTGTAGCGGTTATCACGTTCGCTTTACACGCGAAAGGTCCGCAGTTCGAAACTGGGCAGAAACACAGCGTTCCTCTTGCAAGCTAGCGCTTTTGACAATGAGTTCTTCATCTTTAATGCTTGCCATGACCACAGTAAACGCTCTTGTCTGGTTACTGTAGTGTAGTGATTGTCCTGTTTGCCATCCTCCTGAAAGTTCCCTGTTTTGATCCCGGGCAGAAACATGTGGCTTTTCTTTATTTTGATCACAAACGTATATTGTTGGCTTAATTAGCCTTAGTTAGCATATTCTATTGCTGGTTTAATGAGCATTACTTTTACCAATGTGATTTTTTCTACCCGTTTTTGCTTTTGGCAAGCATGTGTGTTTTTGACAGTGTCTAAGTGTTCCTAAAGGGGGTTTTACACTAAGCGAGATCGCTAGTGATATCGCTCAAGCGACACCGATATTGTGACGCGACAGCGATCACGCTAGCGATCTCGTTAAGTGTGAAAGGTAGCAGCGACCGGACCCCCCGTCGGCTATCGCTGATCGTGCTCGAATGTGCAGGTACATTTTTCCATCGCTGACGTCCTGCTGTTCAGTAATTATCGTTGTGTTTGAAGAAGGGGGTTTTACACTAAGCGAGATCGCTAGTGATATCGCTCAAGCGACACCGATATTGTGACGCGACAGCGATCACGCTAGCGATCTCGTTAAGTGTGAAAGGTAGCAGCGACCGGACCCCCCGTCGGCTATCGCTGATCGTGCTCGAATGTGCAGGTACATTTTTCCATCGCTGACGTCCCGCTGTTCAGTAATTATCGTTGTGTTTGAAGCTTTAAAAACGATGAGTGACGTCAATAATGACGCATGGCTCAGCGACACAGGCGTGACTTACCGGCCACGCCTCCTCTTCCCTATTGGTCTTTACAGCGCTGACAATGTGCGAAATGTATCTGACAAAAAAGCTATAAAAGACAACGCTGGAACGCCTCATTCAACACTTTGTTCCCATGCATATTGGATGTTAACCGGTTTGGCTTAAACGTTCCAGTGTGAGTCGCTACAGCGTTTATATTTTAACGGCTTTCACAACGCGGTTGCTTCGGCGTCCCTATTGCAATCGCTATTGCGCTTTTATTAGTGGATTCATTTTATTCATCAAAAGAACAACTCTGTTTGCCAGGTATGTATTTCAATAGTACCATGCAAGGTGTTTTTTAGAGTAATACTTTTATTGATTATTGTGTTGGCTTTCTACAAATGAAGCTCTTGTTACCAAATCGTCTATTGATTTTATTTTATGTTGCAGTTTGTATATCATGAACGGCGCAGAGCGTGCTATTGTGGCTGCTGCTTTGGTGTTGGAGGCTGGTCGGCTACATGAAGAGGCACAGATGCAAGAGAGGCGGTCCAAAAGAAATCGGCGCATGTGGACCAGAGAGTGGTTGGCGAAGAGGTCCGAATTCTCACACATGCAGCTCGTAAGAGAACTGCAGGAGAACAATCCTCAGGATTTCAAGAACTATCTGCGGATGTCAGAGGACTCTTTCAAATTTTTACTAGCCAGGGTGACGCCATTGATTGAAAGGAGAAATACCAAAATGCGAGCTGCTGTGCCGGTAGACGAACGATTGACTGTGACGCTGAGATTCCTGGCCACCGGACGATCACTGAAAGATCTGCAATTTTCTTCTGCCGTTTCTTTGTCACTGCTCAGCAGTTTGATTCCTGAAACATGCAATGCCATAGTTCAAAGCCTCAGGAGCTACATCCAGTTTCCTACAACAGTGGCGGAGTGGAAAAATATTGCCTCTGATTTTGAGCGGCTTTGGCAGTTCCCAAACTGTGGGGGGGCTTTGGATGGTAAACATGTGAGGATCACCCAACCGCCGAACAGTGGATCCTATTTTTACAATTATAAGGGCTATTTTAGTGTAATCCTTATGGCCCTTGTTAATGCAAACTATGAGTTCATAAATGTTGATGTTGGCATGAACGGCAGGGTTTCAGATGGTGGAGTGTTAGAACATACACTTTTTGGAGAGCGATTGACCAATTATGACCTGAACCTGCCTCCCAACACAGAGACAACCGGCAACCTCAACTTTGTTTTTGTCGGTGATGAAGCCTTCGCGCTGCATGCGAATCTGCTGAAACCGTACCAACAAAAAAGTGTGAAGGAGCAAACACGTATATTTAACTACCGTTTGTCAAGGGCACGAAGGGTTGTTGAGAATGCGGTTGGCATCATGGCCAGCCGCTTTCGGATTTTCCACACACCCATAAACCTAAAGTTGGAATCCATTGACTCGGTCGTTATGGCTTGTTGCGTGCTGCACAATTTTCTGCGGCGCCGTGATGCGAATGATTACACTCCGCCTGCCTTTGTGGACTCTGTTGACACTACAAATGGTCAGGTTCTTCTTGGTAGGTGGCGCGACAATGATCCCGCAGTACCTGGACTTCAAGCACTGGCAAGGGGAAGAAACCGTGATGATGCTAAGGCCTGCAGGGACCAATACTGCCAATATTTTAATGGGCCTGGTCCTGTTACTTGGCAGCATGAAATCTAGACAGCAAAAGTGTTTATTTAACATGTTTATTTCATTCTTGTGTGATAACAACAACAATAAATTCACATAGTTGCTACTTTCCAAAGTGTTACTGGTTTTTAAAAGAAAAAAAAGATAACATAGCCCTGCGACACAGTATCAGCACTGTAGCGATCCGTTAGCACGCCATTTTACAACCGCCCTTAAGTGGACGCTATAGCGTCACCGATAAGCGCGCAGTAGTACCATAACTAAAAGTACGCAGTAGCGTCACCAAATGAGGCGGGAAAACGTCGTGACGTCACGACGTTCTTGTGGCCGTCCCTGCTGCGTTGTGAAAGCAAAACAGGAAGCAATGGCTGGTAGACAGAGAGCTACACCTTGGGGGGAGGCCGAAATGCGTTTCCTGGTACAGGAGATGGAGAGGCGCGATTATGCGTGTGGACAGGCGCATGCACACCCCATGAGACACAAGCGGGCTGTGTTGCGGAGGATCAGGCGAGGACTGTTACGCCGGTTCGGAGTTGAGCGCACCACAACGCAAATCAGGAAAAAACTGGCAGATCTGCGCTTTCGCTCAAGAGACCTCCTCACCAGCCTCCAACAACAAGTGCGGAGGGACCGAGGTGAGTGTTCCACATAGTATGTTTTAAACATATGTTTTGTTTTTTTTTTTTTTTTTTTCAACAGGGTTTACAGTGTAAAAAAAAAATATATAATTTGATTCGCACATGTGAAATTGCACAACGCAAATATAAGTGGTTTTGCGCTCAGTTTTGTTTTTTTCCAAACAGCGGCGCATGCGGCGGCCCCAGCCCCATCAGCACCTGCAGCACCAACAGCCCCCGCAGCACACGCAAGCCCGGCGGTGCAAGCATCTCCTGAAGCAGAGTCCGTAAGTGTATAAAATGCATTTGTTCATGTTATTAGTATTTTTATTGGGTTGAAAAATACAAGAATAGGGGGGGGGGGGAAAGAAGTCATGGTTCACATAAGCCGAACGGTAAATAAAAACCAAAGTTTATTCCAGGGAGGAAACAATAATGGAGTATTACAATACCGTTTCATTTTATTTATGTTTTCACCGCTTTGGAAATGTTCAATGCTCAATTTCATATTTTTAGATACCTGAGCCCGTAAGGACCCCCTCGCCCCCCTCAACGCCTCAACCACAAATTGCTTCCTCCAATTGATCCCCAATTGGTGTGTTTTCTCCAGTATCACTCCGGGAAGCTGGAGCTGACTCGACCTCCGGTAATCAACTTTTTTTTTTTTTTTTTTTTTAACATGTGAGAAATTATAATTTGTGTAACAGTTGCTGGCATATTCTATATTTATACATTTTCTTTTCTAGTACGTGTTGCCACTCGACGTGGAAGGGCTGTTATCTCCTCATCTGAAGAGTCAGAGGCGCAACAAAAACGTAAGTGTTTGACCACAAGCATGAACCGTATGCACCCATCTGCTGCCACTTAACACTATGGCCCCATATTGCGATCCATAGGATATGGCCCCATTTGCTACCAAACCCAAATTATGCCACCATATGCTGCTCCACATACTATGGCACCGTATGCATGCACATTTACAAAACCGCCATCAACAATGTAAATTTCCTTAACAGAAATACCAACCTTACCTGAACTCTTGGCAGCACACAGGAGGGCGATGTCTGCGTTACACCAACTCGGAGTGATGCTGGACCAATTTGTGGCAGCCCAACCGCAGGGTGATAACATTTAATTAATTTTTTTTTTTTGTTTACAAAAATTGTCTATGTCATGTTGACATATGTTAAACTAAAATGGTTTGTTTAAAAATCAGTCATAAAGAAAGAAATTAAAAAGCCTAAATAAAAATAAAAAAAGAAACTGACACAGTTTAAAATTACTATTGGGACATAACACAATTTTAAAGATGGAACACTCCACGTAACAAGATAATTGCAGGCAATTAACTAAACACCAGACTAGAAAACCTGCCTTTATCGCGTGGCAAAACAATTTTTGTCTCAGTCTAGAAAGGACTTGAAATTGTAGTCATGTGTAATGCAAAAATTTAAATTTCAATTTTTATTTTTTATAAACAAAAAAAAAGAAAAGCCAAACAATTTTGTTAATACAACAAGTAAACATAAAAACTATAATTGAGTGTAACTAAAGTCTGAGTCATTCAGTTGCTGCCTTCCAGGATTTATGAATGGGCCAGACTGCAAATGTGGGGTTCCAAAATTCATGCTGTGTAGCGGCTGAATCACCCTTCTTGGCGTGCTTGTGACATGTTCTTGTGTCTGCGGCCATGGGGTTATTGACATTGCTTGGGAATCCACAAGAATATAACTGTCTTTTAGTTGTCCAACAGCAGCTTTATTTAGCGCTTCAAATATAATTCTCTCAGCCTGAAGCCTTTGCGTAACGTCCAGAGACCGAAGTCTTTCGTCCACCATGTGTGCAAAGCCCCCAATGGCTTGCTTTTCCTGCAGCACCAATATGTTCTTTGCTATATCGACAAACTCAGGAAAAGGTGGAGCGGTGGCCTTTCTTTTTCTACTCACAGGGTGACGCCTTTGCACAGTGTACGCTCCCACGGACACACTTGCCTCCTCTGCCTCCTCGTCGGTTGGGTTTGATGTTGCAGGGGTTTCAGGAATTACACATGGTGTAGGTGACACCTCTTCTGTTACATGCTGCAAGAACAGAAAAACTTGGTTAAAACACAGAAAAAGTAAAACGAGTGTTTTGTAAACACATAACAATAATTTATTAAGAGGGGGTGTGAACATTGGTACTGGCTATGTACTGACATCGACAATTTGTAGAAATTATCTTATGATAAACCAATTTAAAATGAAGAGGTATCAGCTGTGAACAAAGTTTCAAATCATCAACTTAATGAATAAAACTCAACTGTACCATGTACATATATATGTATCATAGGTTATTGGAGGGAAACCCAAAACATACTTACATCGACTAGAGGGGAATCAGGCCGTGTCACTGTTTCTTCCTCTTGTGGCAGTGACATAGAACAGTGCATAACCCTGGGGATTTCCTGGTCTCGCGTAAACTCTAGCAAGTTGTAGTACCACAACTTCGGAACATACACTTCATCGGTACCCGCCCCCGACCTTGTAGACTTTTCCACCTTGTTCAATTCCTTCTTGAACACAGTGCGTAGAGCTTGAATTTTTTTTTTAATAACAGCCTCATCAACCGTTTTGCTAGGGTGATTTTCTTTATATAGATGTACAAGTTTTTCATATGCAACCTTCTTCTTGTATTTGTTACTGTAGTCTGGAGACTTCACCTTCCAGAGGCAGGGCAGTGACCGATACATCTCAATAAATAGGCGTATGAAGTCTTGGCTGTTTGCAACTTGGCTACTTGATGCCATCTGTAATAAAAAAGAAAGGAAATGGTGAGAACTCTTTCATTTAGGTACGGACATACATTTTATAAAAAAGAGTTTGTATCGCATAAGCTTGGTCGCTGTCCTAGAAAGGTATCCCGTTCAACAATTACAAAAATGGGGGTGGGCGCGGTTTCAAAACTAAAATGGCTGCTCGGACATGTGCATATGGACAAAATGAACATAGACACAATAAAAAAGAGTTTGTATCGCATAAGCTTGGTCGCTGTCCTAGAAAGGTATCCCGTTCAACAATTACAAAAATGGGGGCGGGCGCGGTTTCAAAACTAAAATGGCTGCTCGGACATGTGCATATGGACAAAATGAACATAGACACAATAAAAAAGAGTTTGAATCGCATAAGCTTGGTTGCTGTCCTAGAAAGGTATCCCGTTCAACAATTACAAAAATGGGGGCGGGCGCGGTTTCTACACTAAACTAAAATAAAACGATAAAATAAAACAAAAAAAAAGGGCATAAAAAAAAATAAAACTTTGGAACCAAAATAAACTTACCTTTGACGTTGCGAAAAATCCGAAAGTTATAGAGAAAAAATATAAAAAAATTTGCACTGTTGATTCTTAAGATGATCTTAAAAATGGAGGTATTTGAAAAAAACCAACGATGATGATTCTTCAAGAGGGTTGCTGAAGGACGAATAGCGAAATCTAACCAAAAATGCACTTTTGTCTCTAGGGAGAAAAATGCTGGTTTAGAAGCTAACCACGGCGCTCCAGAGATTTAAACTGTAACGCTATTACGTCCTCTTTAATGACGACGCCGGCCAATGACAGCGCAGCGGTGACCAACAATCGGCGCTTTGGGGGGCGTTGTAAATTAAACGCTGAAGCACGCCCACCGAGGTCTGAATCGTTTTTTGTTTAGTAATGTGAAAGGTACTCAACGAGCAACGAGGTCGCTATGCAGATCGCTGATCTCTCTAGAGTCGTTGACGAGAGTGGACTGTTTGAAAGCTACCTAGCGATCACGTAACGACACAACAGCGATCTATGCCTGGTCGGATCGCTATCGTTATCGCTGGTGCGTTGCTTAGTGTAAAAGGCCCTTAATTCAAGTAACACCTGATAGGATCAAGGTGCGAAAGCAGGCATCTAGGTGCTTTTTCTTTTTGGCTTTTGGACAAAGGCATGAGAATGTTTTGTGGAGCATGGTTTTGTTTCCCTGTTTGTTCTTTTTCTCCAATAGCCTGACAAATGAAAGGTTCCTGTGTTGCAAAATGCACTTTGTCCTGTCTTCAGACATAGAGGAAGACCTCTTGACTTTGGCTGGCTGTTTTTTTCTTTTTCAAGTACATTTCAGCATGTTTAAACATCTTTAGCTTTGCATGGAGTTTCTGAAGTGTAGTGGTTGTCACGTTCACCTCACACGCGAACGATCCCCAGTTCAAAACTGGATAGAAGCATGACGTTAGGCGTTGATATTAAAGCTTTTGACGTTGAGTCTTTGTTCTCGATGGCTCATCATGACCACAGTAAACTTCCGCAGCCGGTTTCTGTAGTGTAGTGGTTATCACGTTCGCCTAACACGCGAAAGGTCCCCAGTTCGAAACTGGGCAGAAACACGCTGTTACCCTTTGGTATCCAAGCTTTTGACTTTCAGTTCTTAATCTCGATTGCTTGTTGTCACCACAGTAAGCGCTTGCATCCGGTTGCTGTAGTGTAGCGGTTATCACGTTTGCCTCACACGCGAAAGGTCCCCAGTTCGAAACTGGGCAGAAACACAGCTATTTCTCTTGGAAAACGATCTTTTTGACTTTCAGTGCTTGTTCTTTATTGCTTGCCATGACCACAGCATGTTTTTTTTGTTTGAATCGGTTGGTTTTTGTAGTGTAGCGGTTATCACGTTCGCTTTACACGCAAAAGGTCCTCAGTTCGAAACTGGGCAAAAACACAGCGCTCCTCTTGCGAACTTGCGCTTTTGACAATGAGTGCTTGATCTTTAATGCTTGCCATGACCACAGTAAACGCTCTTGTCTGGTTACTGTAGTGTAGTGATTGTCCTTTTTGCCATCCTCCTGAAAGTTCCCTGTTTTGATCCCGGGCAGAAACATGTGGCTTTTCTTTATTTTGATCACAATCGTATATTGTTGGCTTAATTAGCATTAGTTAGCATATTCTATTGCTGGTTTAATGAGCATTACTTTTACCAATGTGATTATTTCTACCCGTTTTTGCTTTTGGCAAGCATGTGTGTTTTTGACAGTGTCTAAGTGTTCCTAATTCAAGTAACACCTGATAGGATCAAGGTGCGAAAGCAGGCATCTAGGTGCTTTCTCTTTTTGGCTTTTGGACAAAGGCATGAGAATGTTTTGTGGAGCATGGTTTTGTTTCCCTGTTTGTTCTTTTTCTCCAATAGCCTTACAAATGAAAGGTTCCTGTGTTGCAAAATGCACTTTGTCCTGTCTTCAGACATAGAGGAAGACCTCTTGACTTTGGCTGGCTGTTTTTTTCTTTTTCAAGTTCATTTCAGCATGTTTAAACATCTTTAGCTTTGCATGGAGTTTCTGAAGTGTAGTGGGTGTCACGTTCACCTCACACGCGAACGGTCCCCAGTTCAAAACTGGATAGAAGCATGACATTAGGCGTTGATATTAAAGCTTTTGACGTTGAGTCTTTGTTCTCGATGGCTCGTCATGACCACAGTAACCTTCAGCAGCCGGTTTCTGTAGTGTAGTGGTTATCACGTTCGCCTAACACGCGAAAGGTCCCCAGTTCGAAACTGGGCAGAAACACGCTGTTACCCTTTGGTATCCAAGCTTTTGACTTTCAGTTCTTGATCTCGATTGCTTGTTGTCACCACAGTAAGCGCTTGCAACTGGTTTCTGTAGTGTAGCGGTTATCACGTTCGCCTCACACGCGAAAGGTCCCCAGTTCGAAACTGGGCAGAAACACAGCATTTTCTCTTGGAAAACGATCTTTTTGACTTTCAGTGCTTGCTCTTTATTGCTTGCCATGACCACAGCATTTTTGATTTGTTTGAATCGGTTGGTTTCTGTAGTGTAGCGGTTATCACATTCGCTTTACACGTGAAAGGTCCTCAGTTCGAAACTGGGCAGAAACACAGCGTTCCTCCTGCAAACTAGCGCTTTTGACAATGAGTGTTTGATCTTTAATGCTTGCCATGACCACAGTAAACGCTCTTGTCTGGTTACTGTAGTGTAGTGATTGTCCATTTTCCCATCCTCCTGAAAGTTCCCTTTTTTGATCCCGGGCAGAAACATGTGGCTTTTCTTTATTTTGATCACAAACGTATATTGTTGGCTTAATTAGCCTTAGTTAGCATATTCTATTGCTGGTTTAATGAGCATTATTTTTACCAATGTGATTATTTCTACCCGTTTTTGCTTTTGGCAAGCAGGTGTGTTTTTGACAGTGTCTAAGTGTTCCTAATTCAAGTAACACCTGATAGGATCAAGGTGCGAAAGGAGGCATCTAGGTGCTTTTTCTTTTTGGCTTTTGGACAAAGGCATGAGAATGTTTTGTGGAGCATGGTTTTGTTTCCCTGTTTGTTCTTTTTCTCCAATAGCCTGACAAATGAAAGGTTCCTGTGTTGCAAAATGCACTTTGTCCTGTCTTCAGACATAGAGGAAGACCTCTTGACTTTGGCTGGCTGTTTTTTTCTTTTTCAAGTTCATTTCAGCATGTTTAAACATCTTTAGCTTTGCATGGAGTTTCTGAAGTGTAGTAGTTGTCACGTTCACCTCACACGCGAACGGTCCCCAGTTCGAAAGTGGATAGAAGCATGACATTAGGCGTTGATATTAAAGCTTTTGACGTTGAGTCTTTGTTCTCGATGGCTCGTCATGACTACAGTAACCTTCCGCAGCCGGTTTCTGTAGTGTAGTGGCTATCACGTTTGCCTAACACGCGAAAGGTCCCCAGTTTGAAACTTGCCAAAAACACGCTTTTACCCTTTAGTATCCAAGCTTTTGACTTTCAGTTCTTGATCTCGATTGCTTGTTGTCACCACAGTAAGCGCTTGCATTTGGTTTCTGTAGTGTAGCGGTTATCACGTTCGCCTCACACGCGAAAGGTCCCCAGTTCGAAACTGGGCAGAAACACAGCATTTTCTCTTGGAAAACGATCTTTTTGACTTTCAGTGCTTGCTCTTTATTGCTTGCCATGACCACAGCATTTTTGATTTGTTTGAATCGGTTGGTTTCTGTAGTGTAGCGGTTATCACATTCGCTTTACACGCGAAAGGTCCTCAGTTCGAAACTGGGCAGAAACACAGCGTTCCTCCTGCAAACTAGCGCTTTTGACAATGAGTGTTTGATCTTTAATGCTTGCCATGACCACAGTAAACGCTCTTGTCTGGTTACTGTAGTGTAGTGATTGTCCATTTTCCCATCCTCCTGAAAGTTCCCTTTTTTGATCCCGGGCAGAAACATGTGGCTTTTCTTTATTTTGATCACAAACGTATATTGTTGGCTTAATTAGCCTTAGTTAGCATATTCTATTGCTGGTTTAATGAGCATTATTTTTACCAATGTGATTATTTCTACCCGTTTTTGCTTTTGGCAAGCATGTGTGTTTTTGACAGTGTCTAAGTGTTCCTAATTCAAGTAACACCTGATAGGATCAAGGTGCGAAAGCAGGCATCTAGGTGCTTTTTCTTTTTGGCTTTTGGACAAAGGCATGAGAATGTTTTGTGGAGCATGGTTTTGTTTCCCTGTTTGTTCTTTTTCTCCAATAGCCTGACAAATGAAAGGTTCCTGTGTTGCAAACTGCACTTTGTCCTGTCTTCAGACATAGAGGAAGACCTCTTGACTTTGGCTGGCTGTTTTTTTCTTTTTCAAGTTCATTTCAGCATGTTTAAACATCTTTATCTTTGCATGGAGTTTCTGAAGTGTAGTGGTTGTCACGTTCACCTCACACGCGAACGGTCCCCAGTTCGAAACTCGATAGAAGCATGACATTAGGTGTTGATATTAAAGCTTTTGATGTTGAGTCTTTGTTCTCGATGGCTCGTCATGACCACAGTAACATTCCGCAGCTGGATTCTGTAGTGTAGTGGTTATCACGTTCGCCTAACACGCGAAAGGTCCCCAGTTCGAAACTGGGCAGAAACACGCTGTTACCCTTTGTTATCCAAGCTTTTGACTTTCAGTTCTTGATCTCGATTGCTTGTTGTCACCACAGTAAGCGCTTGCATCCGTTTTCTGTAGTGTAGCGGTTATCACGTTCGCCTCACACGCGAAAGGTCCTCAGTTCGAAACTGGGCAGAAACATAGCTTTTTTCTCTTGGAAAACGATCTTTTTGACTTTCAGTGCTTGTTCTTTATTGCTTGCCATGACCACAGCATTTTTTGTTTGTTTGAATCGGTTGGTTTCTGTAGTGTAGCGGTTATCACGTTCGCTTTACGCGAGAAAGGTCCTCAGTTCGAAACTGGGCAGAAACACAGCGTTCCTCTTGCAAACTAGCACTTTTGACAATGAGTGCTTGATCTTTAATGCTTTCTATGACCACAGTAAACGCTCTTGCCTGGTTACTGTAGTGTAGTGATTGTCCTGTTTGCCATCCTCCTGAAAGTTCCCTGTTTTGATCCCGGGCAGAAACATGTGGCTTTTCTTTATTTTGATCACAAACGTATATTGTTGGCTTAATTAGCCTTAGTTATCATATTCTATTGCTGGTTTAATGAGCATTACTTTTACCAATGTGATTATTTCTACCCGTTTTTGCTTTTGGCAAGCATGTGTGTTTTTGACAGTGTCTAAGTGTTCCTAATTCAAGTAACACCTGATAGGATCAAGGTGCGAAAGCAGGCATCTAGGTGCTTTTTCTTTTTGGCTTTTGGACAAAGGCATGAGAATGTTTTGTGGAGCATGGTTTTGTTTCGCTGTTTGTTCTTTTTCTCCAATAGCCTGACAAATGAAAGGTTCCTGTGTAGCAAACTGCACTTTGTCCTGTCTTCAGACATAGAGGAAGACCTCTTGACTTTGGCTGGCTGTTTTTTTTTCTTTTTCAAGTTCATTTCAGCATGTTTAAACATCTTTAGCTTTGCATGGAGTTTCTGAAGTATAATGGTTGTCACGTTCACCTCACACGCGAACGGTCACCAGTTCGAAACTGGATAGAAGCATGACATTAGGCGTTGATATTAAAGCTTTTGACGTTAAGTCTTTGTTCTCGATGGCTCATCATGACCACAGTAACCTTCCACAGCAGGTTCCTGTAGTGTAGTGGTTATCACGTTCGCCTAACACGCGAAAGGTCCCCAGTTAGAAACTGGGCAGAAACACGCTGTTAGGCTAGTTTCACACTTGCTTCTTTTTGCAGCGCGTTTTTCCCGCAAAAAAACGCATTAAAAAAATGCATACAAACGCTGCGTTTTTTTCAAGCATTTTTATGCGCATGCAGGAAAAAAACGCAGCGTTTTTGCGCGTTTGTATGCGTTTTTTGTGCGTTTGCGTTTTTTTACAGATTTTGTAAAAACCCCACAAAACAGAAAAAACAACCAATCAACAACACACAAGACCAATGGGACTGCATTGTGGGTGTGGTATGTTAATATATAGACCCTGTCTACAGTATTCTTCACATTTGCTTGATTCTTCTCGTGACCATGGATCTGCGCTGGAAGAGTTTTCACTTCAACTTGGATTTGGACATCGCGATGGCTCAGGCGTATGCAGTTGCTTGCCATGAACAAAGGAAGAGAGAGAGGCAGCGAAGACGGCGGCGTATGTGGATACATCCGATTGTTGAACTCCGGGAGAGCCGTGGGGCATACCACACCCTCTACAGCGAGCTACAGGCAAACCCGGAGAAATTTACAGATTATATCCGGATGTCCCACGAAAGTTTCATGGATTTGCTTGCTCGTGTCCAACAATCCATCCAGAGACAGGACACACAGCTCCGTCGTGCGATTCCTCCTGAGGAACGGCTACTGGTGACATTACGGTATGTTTTAAAAACCAAGGGGTGCGGTCTGATGGTTTTTTTTTAAATTTAGTATTCAAAACCTTGGGTAATTAGTTTTCGTGAATGTACTAATATTTTATTTTATAGTTTTTTAAAATAATATACATAAATATTAATTTTACTTCTTTGTCTGTTCACAGATTCCTGGCGACTGGAGAAACCCTATCTTTACTACACTTCCAGTACCGTATTGGAATCTCTACCTTGTCTGGAATTGTTGCTGACACCTGCCGGGCTCTCTGGAATGTTCTTTGTCCAGAATTTATGCCCCTGCCCACCGCTGAAAAGTGGATGGAAATTGCTGACAAATTCTGGACAGTATGCAATTTTCCCAACTGTTTGGGAGCTGTTGATGGTAAACACATACGGATCATCAAACCCCAAAGAATGGGATCTGAGTACTATAATTACAAAAAGTACTTTTCAATAGTACTCATGGCGATTGCGGATGCCGGATGTATGTTTGTAGCAGTGGACATTGGAGCATTTGGCTGTGGTAATGACTCACAGGCTTTTAAAAACTCAGACATGGGCCGGAGGTTGTATGGCAACCAATTTAATTTCCCTATGCCACGGCCTCTTCCTCACACCGAAGCTCCGCCACTGCCCTTTGTAATGGTTGGCGATGAGGCTTTTCAAATGTGCGGAAACTTACTGAAACCCTACTCCAGCCGTGACTTGGACCACACCAAAAAAATATTTAATTACAGGCTGACCAGGGCCAGAAGAACTGTCGAGTGTGCTTTTGGGATTCTTGTCTCCAGATGGCGAATTCTGGGCACGGCCATTAATCTTAAACTTGAAACAGTCGATGAGGTGGTGAAGGCCTGTGTGGTTCTACATAACTTTGTGATGGCTAAAGAGCACCCGACCTTTGAACTGGACGATGATGCTCCTAACCCATTGCCTGAATTCACTCAGCACACTCTCAGGTCATCCGTTGAAGTTGGCCAAATGAGGGACCAATTTGCGGCCTACTTTATTTCTGATGTAGGACGGGTGCACTGGCAAGATGAAATGGTGTAATGTTTTTGTTTGTTTATGGTAATAAAAAACCTTATTTGATACCATTACTGAGTGCACTATATTTTTTAAACTCCAATTAAATAAAAAACTTCCCATGTATAACTGAATTTTTTGATGTTCACACACCTGGGCAGGTAAATACACATACGAGTTAAAATGCAGCATTGCTAGTCTGCGTGAAATATATTGGAACGAGCAAAGCTGCAGGCCATGAATCAGGAAACCAAATTTTTTCAAGAGAAAATTGTGCAACTAGTTGAAAAAAAAGTATGTGATTTTCTCAAAACACAACCCTCAAAACCCAACCCCAATGAAAGTCAATGGCGAATACAAGTCAGCATTGAGTGGATGAATGTAATCTGCTCCATTCCAACTTACAAGTTATTACACTAGGCCTTGGAATAACTATACTAGGCCGTGGTATTTCAAATATGAGTATAGTAGGCCTTGGGCCTACTAGTATAGTCATATGTGAAATACCACGGCCTAGTATAGTCATACCAAGGCCTACTCGATTTTTACCAACTAGGATCTTGTTTCACGAAAAACAAACTGGTGAAACTTGACAAGTTTCAACAGTTTGTTTTTCATGAAACCAGATTCTAGTTGGTAAAACTAGAGTTATTACACTAGGCCTTGGAATGACTACACTAGGCCGTGGTATTTCAAATATGAGTATAGTAGGCCTTGGGGCTAGTAGTATAGTAATATGTGAAATACCACGGCCTAGTATAGTCATACCAAGGCCTACTGTAATAACTCGATTTTTAACAACTAGCATCTTGTTTCACAAAAAACAAACTGGTGAAACTAGAAAGAAACTTATTTTTTAGACAAGTTTCAACAGTTTGTTTTTCATGAAACCAGATCCAAGTTGGTAAAACTAGAGTTATTACACTAGGCCTTGGTATGACTATACTAGGCCGTGGTATTTCACATATGACTATACTAGGCCTTGGGTTGGTTTTTAACATGTATTTACCCATCAGTGTGTGTGACCGGCGCAAACAACATTAATGAAACTTTTTAATGGTGAACCACAAATGTAAATTTATTTTTAATCAAAAAAAGTAAACCAAAAAATTATTTTTTACGGCGTTTGGGGGCAGATGGTTTCAATTTGGGGGTGTGCAGGGAATATGCAACACTTGAAGTTGAAGACGGTGTTTGAGGGGAAGGGGCAACAAAACTTGTGGGGGAAGGTAGTCCAGTTAAGGGAATTAAACTAGGAACACTTGGAGGAGAGGAAATCTGGTCAGGTACATTAGTTGTAATGGCATGTCGCCGTAGGCTTGTGTGCCTGGAACGACTTTGGCCCAATGCCCGCCTTGATAGATTTCGCCTTGAACTAGGGGCAAATATTGAGTGTAGGTCCCCCGTCTGCTGGTGTGGCTGCTGCTGCTGCTGAGGTGGCGGCTGCTGCTGAGGTGGCGGCTGCTGCTGAGGTGGCTGCTGCTGCTGGTGTGGCTGCTGCTGCTGAGGTGGCTGCTGCTGCTGAGGTGGCTGCTGATGCTGGTGTGGCTGCTGCTGCTGAGGTGGCTGCTGCTGCTGCTGAGGTGGCGGCTGCTGCGGTGGTGGCTGCTGCTGCTGCTGTGGTGGCTGCTGCTGAGGTGGTTGCTGCTGCTGCTGAGGTGGCTGCTGCTGCTGAGGTGGCTGCTGCTGCTGCTCTTCGTTGGCAGTGCTCGTCCTTGCAGGAGGACTGGTGGCGGCAGTGATGGTCCAGGTTTGCAGAGTGGTGGTGGCAGGGCTACTACATGTTGTTGTAGCGGCAGGGCTGTTCCATGTTTGCCTAGTGGTGGCTGAGCTCCACGCATGCATGGGAGTGGCGGTGGTGCTCCAGACAGGAGCAGCGCTTGCCATGGTGGTGTCGGTGAAGTGACCAGCTGCACTCAGACTTGTGGTGGTGTAACGGTGGGTGTCCTGGCTTTGAATAGAGGTGTCCGTGCAGTGGTATGCAGCACAAGTCGGTAGTGAGGTGAAGCGAGTCAATGGTGGCACAGGTGGAAATGACACCACTGACTGCTGACTGTACCGATTATGCTGCATAGCCTGCAAGAAAGCATTGTTGCAGGCCTGCAGCACATTCAGCTGTTGCTCAGGACTAAGGTGTTCCGCCATGCCCTTTTCAATCTTACTAAAAAAATGGTGTGCTGGTCTGTTGAGGTCGGCCTCCAGACGGTCAAGGCGCTGTTCTACAGAATTGAAGCGGTGTTCAAAGTGGTTAAAACCACGTTCCATGAGTGCAAAACCGCTTTCAACTCTGTCGGACATTGACTTGAGGCTGGAATTAAAGGCCTCGCTCAAATGCATAAACTCGGGCAAGACATTCCTGTCCAAGGCCCTCTGCCGCTGGCGGGTAGTGCCCGCATAACCAGTGGCAGAGACCTGGGACAGGGGAACACCTGATGGCCCAGCTTCCTGGTCACCAGCTGTGTGTGTGGCTGACCTGCAAGGTGCTTCCTGGCTGTCGGATGGCTGGGACGGGTCAGAGGACATCCGAGGAAGGACCGCTCCAGGGCCAGGTTGCAGGGTGCTTCTCCAGGTGCTGTGGAATAAAGGAAAATCATTACTACCATGCCTTTACAAGAAGCATCAGCTGTGGATTAGAAAAACACAGATTAATAAAAATAAAAACCCAAAATTTATAATACTTACGATCTCGTGGCAAGGACCGGTCTTAGGAACTGCAACGCGTGATAGTGACGGTATCTAGTTCTGGTCCTTGACGCAGCTCCACTGCGAACCTGGCCCTCAGCACGAACATCACTGTTGAAGCGGTCCTTGATCGAACGCCAACGTGTTCGTACTTTGTCCACTGTTGTTAAAAAAAAAACAGTGCCGTCAAGGACAACAGTCACTGCGGCACAATATAGCAATACAATACTCAAAGCAGTCACTGTAGACCCCGATGACACTGTTGGGTTTCCTGCTAGAATACACCTAGCACGAAACCCAACAGTGCCGTCAAGGACAACAGTCACTGCGGCACAATGTAGCAATACAATACTCAAAGCGGTCACTGTAGACCCCGATGACACTGTTGGGTTTCCTGCTAGAATACACCTAGCACGAAACCCAACAGTGCCGTCAAGGACAACAGTCACTGCGGCACAATGTAGCAATACAATACTCAAAGCAATCACTGTAGACCCCGATGACACTGTTGGGTTTCCTGCTAGAATACACCTACCACGAAACCCAACAGTGCCGTCAAGGACAACAGTCACTGCGGCACAATGTAGCAATACAATACTCAAAGCAGTCACTGTAGACCCCGATGACACTGTAGGGTTTCCTGCTAGAATACACCTAGCACGAAACCCAACAGTGCCGTCAAGGACAACAGTCACTGCGGCACAATGTAGCAATACAATACTCAAAGCAGTCACTGTAGACCCCGATGACACTGTTGGGTTTCCTGCTAGAATACACCTAGCACGAAACCCAACAGTGCCGTCAAGGACAACAGTCACTGCGGCACAATGTAGCAATACAATACTCAAAGCAGTCACTGTAGACTCCGATGACACTGTTGGGTTTCCTGCTAGAATACACCTAGCACGAAACCCAACAGTGCCGTCAAGGACAACAGTCACTGCGGCACAATGTAGCAATACAATACTCAAAGCGGTCACTGTAGACCCCGATGACACTGTTGGGTTTCCTGCTAGAATACACCTAGCACGAAACCCAACAGTGCCGTCAAGGACAACAGTCACTGCGGCACAATGTAGCAATACAATACTCAAAGCAATCACTGTAGACCCCGATGACACTGTTGGGTTTCCTGCTAGAATACACCTACCACGAAACCCAACAGTGCCGTCAAGGACAACAGTCACTGCGGCACAATGTAGCAATACAATACTCAAAGCAGTCACTGTAGACCCCGATGACACTGTAGGGTTTCCTGCTAGAATACACCTAGCACGAAACCCAACAGTGCCGTCAAGGACAACAGTCACTGCGGCACAATGTAGCAATACAATACTCAAAGCAGTCACTGTAGACCCCGATGACACTGTTGGGTTTCCTGCTAGAATACACCTAGCACGAAACCCAACAGTGCCGTCAAGGACAACAGTCACTGCGGCACAATGTAGCAATACAATACTCAAAGCAGTCACTGTAGACTCCGATGACACTGTTGGGTTTCCTGCTAGAATACACCTAGCACGAAACCCAACAGTGCCGTCAAGGACAACAGTCACTGCGGCACAATGTAGCAATACAATACTCAAAGCAGTCACTGTAGACCCCGATGACACTGTTGGGTTTCCTGCTAGAATACACCTAGCACGAAACCCAACAGTGCCGTCAAGGACAACAGTCACTGCGGCACAATGTAGCAATACAATACTCAAAGCAGTCACTGTAGACCCCGATGACACTGTTGGGTTTCCTGCTAGAATACACCTAGCACGAAACCCAACAGTGCCGTCAAGGACAACAGTCACTGCGGCACAATGTAGCAATACAATACTCAAAGCAGTCACTGTAGACCCCGATGACACTGTTGGGTTTCCTGCTAGAATACACCTAGCACGAAACCCAACAGTGCCGTCAAGGACAACAGTCACTGCGGCACAATGTAGCAATACAATACTCAAAGCAGTCACTGTAGACTCCGATGACACTGTTGGGTTTCCTGCTAGAATACACCTAGCACGAAACCCAACAGTGCCGTCAAGGACAACAGTCACTGCGGCACAATGTAGCAATACAATACTCAAAGCAGTCACTGTAGACCCCGATGACACAGTTGGGTTTCCTGCTAGAATACACCTAGCACGAAACCAAACAGTGCCGTCAAGGACAACAGTCACTGCGGCACAATGTAGCAATACAATACTCAAAGCAGTCACTGTAGACCCCAATGACACTGTTGGGTTTCCTGCTAGAATACACCTAGCACGAAACCCAACAGTGCCATCAAGGACAACAGTCACTGCGGCACAATACAGAGCAGGGAAATACTCACTAAACGCCTTTTTGGAGGATGCTGTGGCGCTGTCCCAGCCATCCATCAACGCTGCGGCCACCTCATTCCATAGCCGCCGGGTCACCACAATGTCCTTGTGCAGCCGGTCACGGCTGTCCCACAACGGCGAACGCTCCTGGACCAGGCTGATGAGCTGCTCATTATCCAGGTAGACGTCTTCATCCCGTTGTGGAACCAAGACAAAACACATTCATTAGAATAATCAAATTTAAATTGAATAAAAAGTTACAAAAAAAGAAACATAAAAAAGAGTAAAAATAGAAGATAAAAAATAAAGAACATTACAAATCATTTGATACATACATTCCGTATCACCACCGGGACTTGGCTTCGCTGCTCCTGCTCTTCGCCCTCACTAGTCCCGTCCGCAGAAGATGATGATGATGACGATGTCTTAAAAAAGTAGAAAAAAACGTAAGAGATTTGGAGAAGCAGCAGATATACTTACCAGATGCACGAAAATAATCACCTCACGGTCTGCTTGCGCCAATTCCTGCCGCGATGGGGAATACTCGGATTCTGAAGACATACTGCATGTAAAAATAATAAAAATCATTAGTACATACATAATTTAAAAGGACAGGCATATAATGTAATATACTCACATTCTTCGCTGATCAGATGGGTTCCTTGTTGACTGTCTGCTCTCCAATCTGTCAGTGTAGTAGTGGCAGAGTTTTGGCAGGCACCTCCTTTATATAGACTTTTTTTTTTTGACTTTAGAAGATTATAACTAGTACAACAAGTGGACACTACCAAAAAAACGCAGCGCTAAAAAAACGCTTACATGCGCATGCCAGTGCGCACGTATGCGCATCCATAGGCTATAATGGCCATTTTTAGCGCAAAACGTGCGCATACGTGCGAATGCGCTTTTTTGCAGGGACAAAAAATGCAACATGCTACGTCTGGAAAATACAAACGCACACCCCAAAAAAACGCAGCGCATGAAAATCGCATACGTGCGCTTACCAGCGCGCAGGTATGCGCACCCATGCTAAATATAGGGGAAAAAACGCATGCGCAGGTATGCGTTTTTTTCCCAGCGCAAAAAAACGCAAATGTGAAACCAGCCTTACCCTTTGGTATCCAAGCTTTTGACTTTCAGTTCTTGATCTCGATTGCTTGTTGTCACCACAGTAAGCGCTTGCATCCGGTTTCTGTAGTGTAGCCGTTATCACGTTCGTCTCACACGTAAAAGGTCCCCAGTTCGAAACTGGGCAGAAACACAGCTTTTTCTCTTGGAAAACGATCTTTTTGACTTTCAGTGCTTGTTCTTTATTGCTTGCCATGACCACAGCATTTTTTGTTTGTTTGAATTGTTTGTTTGAATCGGTTGCCTTCTGTAGTGTAGCGGTTATCACGTTCGCTTTACATGCGAAAGGTCCTCAGTTCGAAACTGGGCAGAAACACAGCGTTTCTCTTGCAAACTAGCGCTTTTGACAATGAGTGCTTGATCTTTAATGCTTGCCATGACCACAGTAAATGCTCTTGTCTGGTTACTGTAGTGTAGTGATTGTCCTGTTTGCCATCCTCCTGAAAGTTCCCTGTTTTGATCCCGGGCAGAAACATGTGGCTTTTCTTTATTTTGATAACAAACGTTTATTGTTGGCTTAATTAGCCTTAGTTAGCATATTCTATTGCTGGTTTAATGAGCATTACTTTTACCAATGTGATTATTTCTAACCGTTTTTGCTTTTGGCAAGCATGTGTGTTTTTGACAGTGTCTAAGTGTTCCTAATTCAAGTAACACCTGATAGGATCAAGGTGCGAAAGCAGGCATCTAGGTGCTTTTTCTTTTTGGCTTTTGGACAAAGGCATGAGAATGTTTTGTGGAGCATGGTTTTGTTTCCCTGTTTGTTCTTTTTTCCAATAGCCTGACAAATGAAAGGTTCCTGTGTTGCAAAATGCACTTTGTCCTGTCTTCAGACATAGAGGAAGACCTCTTGACTTTGGCTGGATGTTTTTTTCTTTTTCAAGTTCATTTCAGCATGTTTAAACATCTTTATCTTTGCATGGAGTTTCTGAAGTGTAGTGGTTGTCACTAGAGCTGAGCGACTTTTGTTTTTTTAGGGTCGCGTTTCGTTTCGTGAAACCCGACTTTTCCAAAAGTCGGGTCGAGCAAGATCGTCCGATTATAGGGAAGTCGGGGTCGTTCCAAAACACGAATCCCAATGTAAGTCAATGGGGAATAAAAGTCGGCAGTGAGAGGAGGACAGGAAACACACCTACAGTGCCCATTTCAATGCCAAAAGCATCAATTCTTCTTACTTAAGCTTGTCAACCTTAATTAACTTCATAATACAAGTTACGCACTGAAAAATGGGGGTTATTTGGCTAAATTTGTGGGGGGGGAGGGCTGGCTGCAGGTTTTCATGTGCCCTGGGCGAAAGAGCGCCCCTTTAACACATACCACAACTCATCATGCTCCGATACGGCAGAGAAATAGCGGTATAGTACAATGAAAAATACCTCACTTTTTACATCTCATGACGAGGCCCATCTATTTCTCCATACAAAATCATTGGTCCCATATAATGTTTGAAACAGTATATGATGAGCTCCACATAATGCTACAGTATATGTTGGTCCCCATGGATGAAGCTCCACTGTCTTATGGGCCCAAATAATGCTCCAAACATAATGGGCCCCATTTCTAATGCTCTAGTGTATAATGGGCCCTGTAAATGCTGCTCCAGTGTCTGATGTCCACCTTTGGAATGTTCCAGTGTATGGTGGGCCCCATCTATCATTCTCCAGAGTATAGTGCGCCCCAAAAATTGCTGTCCCAACATAGAAAACAATCAAATAAGTCTCCTCGCTAGGGAATCCCTGTACTTGTCTGGACAGGTGCTGTAGCTTGCTTAACAGCTCGCCAGCCGTTCTCACGCCCAGTATGGATTGCACGTGATTGCACAAAGGTTAGAAAGGGTACCGTATCCCTGGATAACATGTATGGATAGCGTACACATTCAAAATATATGTCTATACAGCATGAGGCAGGCTCAGACGGTGTTAGGGCCAGTATGGTTTGCACGTCATTGCACAAAGGTTAGTAGGGGTACCGTATCCCCGGATAACATGTATGGATAGCGTACACATTCAAAATATATGTCTATACAGCATGAGGCAGGCTCAGACGGTGTTAGGCCCAGTATGGATTGCACGTCATTGCACAAAGGTTAGAAGGGGTACCGTATCCCCGGATAACATGTATGGATAGCGTACACATTCAAAATATATGTCTATACAGCATGAGGCAGGCTCAGACGGTGTTAGGCCCAGTATGGATTGCACGTCATTGCACAAAGGTTAGAAAGGGTACCGTATCCCCGGATAACATGTATGGATAGCGTACACATTCAAAATATATGTCTATACAGCATGAGGCAGGCTCAGATGGTGTTAGGCCCAGTATGGATTGCACGTCATTGCACAAAGGTTAGAAGGGGTACCGTATCCCCGGATAACATGTATGGATAGCGTACACATTCAAAATATATGTCTATACAGCATGAGGCAGGCTCAGACGGTGTTAGGCCCAGTATGGATTGCACGTCATTGCACAAAGGTTAGAAGGGGTACCGTATCCCCGGATAACATGTATGGATAGCGTACACATTCAAAATATATGTCTATACAGCATGAGGCAGGCTCAGACGGTGTTAGGCCCTGTATGGATTGCACGTCATTGCACAAAGGTTAGAAGGGGTACCGTATCCCCGGATAACATGTATGGATAGCGTACACATTCAAAATATATGTCTATACAGCATAAGGCAGGCTCAGACCGTGTTAGGCCCAGTATGGATTGCACGTCATTGCACAAAGGTTAGAAGGGGTACCGTATCCCCGGATAACATGTATGGATAGCGTACACATTCAAAATATATGTCTATACAGCATGAGGCAGGCTCAGACGGTGTTAGGCCCAGTATGGATTGCACGTCATTGCACAAAGGTTAGAAGGGGTACCGTATCCCCGGATAACATGTATGGATAGCGTACACATTCAAAATATATGTCTATACAGCATGAGGCAGGCTCAGACGGTGTTAGGCCCAGTATGGATTGCACGTGATTGCACAAAGGTTAGAAAGGGTACCGTATCCCTGGATAACATGTATGGATAGCGTACACATTCAAAATATATGTCTATACAGCATGAGGCAGGCTCAGACGGTGTTAGGCCCAGTATGGATTGCACGTCATTGCACAAAGGTTAGAAGGGGTACCTTATCCCCGGATAACATGTATGGATAGCGTACACATTCAAAATATATGTCTATACAGCATGAGGCAGGCTCAGACGGTGTTAGGCCCAGTATGGATTGCACGTCATTGGACAAAGGTTAGAAAGGGTACCGTATCCCTGGATAACAAGTATGGATAGCGTACACATTCAAAATATATGTCTCAGGAGGCAGGCTCAGACGGTGTCAGGCACAGTATGGATTTGACGGCCCAGATTACACAGCGGAGGAGCAGGGAGAGGTAAAGATTGCAAATGCTGGGGCCCTTGCCAAGCAAGGGGGGCCCACTCGTGGGCGTCGGTACTGGCACTGGGCCCCTCATAGTACAGCGGTGTGTCTGACGGCGGGTGTGCACCACCACCGTCAGAGACACTTGATTGCACTATGAGGGACCCTGTGCCAGTGCCCGCGCCCAAGAGTCGGCCTACCCACCTGTCCAGGGCAACGGCACTCGCACGGTGTCGTGCGCTAGGTGGTGACCCCGGCCATAGGGGGGAGGCAGCACAGTTAGGGAGTTTTAGAAAGTGGCATATGTTGATGTTGGACATTCAACTGATGCAAAAGGCGAAATAGGTGAAGTACCAGGAAGAGGTGGACCAAAGCAAGCCATTTTTCTGTCACCCTATGTGTCATCAGGGGAAGGTGGGACAAAATCCTTGGAAACCCATGCGTGGTTCATGTTAATGCAGGCTAGATCATCCACATTTTGGATTGACAGACGGGTCCTTTTTTCTGTCAGGATTGATCCAGCTGCACTGAAGACTCTTTCCGATAGCACACTTGCAGCTGGGCAAGCGAGCTCCTGTAAGGCATATTGGGCCAATTCAGGCCAGGTGTCCAGTTTAGCGGCCCAATAGTCAAAGGGGAATGACCTGTGTGGGAGAACATCGATATGGGAGGAAAAGTAGTTTGTAACCATAGTTGACAACTGCTGTCTCCTGTCACTTTCCATCGATGCAGTATTACCAGTTGTGTGAACGGTATTTGAAAAATCAGTCCACAACATTGTCATGAAACCCCTGTCTCCAACGCCACTTTTGCTGTGTGCACCACGAACACCTCTGCCAAGCTGCCCCCGGCCCGTACGGCTCGTGTGAGAACCATCACCGCTGCTGTGTGCTGGGAATGCCTCAAGCAACCGATTTACCAGAGTTGCTTGTTTATTAGCCAATATTAGGTCAAGGTTCTCCTGTGGCATGATGTTTTGTAATTTGCCTTTATAGCGTGGATCCAGGATGCTGGCCAACCAGTAGTCGTCATCGTTCATCATTTGGCAATGCGGGGGGTCCCTTTTTAGGATCCGCAAGGCATAATCTGACATGTGGGCCAATGTTCCCGGTGTCAATGATGCACTGCGAGTGCTGGGTGGAGGAGCACTTTCTGGCAAATCCACATCCCTCCAGTCACGCACAAACCCTGTACCAGACCTTGCCACGCCAACATTTTCACTTGCCCCACGAGATGCATCCTCCTCCCCTAAGTAATCATCCCCATCATCCTCCTCCTCCTCCTCCTCTTCTTCCTCCACCTCGTCCAGGAGAGGTCCCTGAGCAGACAATGGCTGAATGTCATCAAGGATTCCCTCCTCCTCTTCCTCCTCATCAACATTGGCTGCAGACGCCTGCTCCTTAAGGTGCATCAAAGTTTGCATGAGCAGACGCATAAGTGGGATGCTCATGCTTAGGATGGCGTCGTCTGCGCTTACCAGCCGTGTGCATTCCTCAAAACACTGAAGGACTTTACAAAGGTCTTTCAGCTTCGACCACTGCACGCCTGTCAACTCCATGTCTGCTCTCAAAGTGCCTGGCCGTGTATCCTCCCACAAATGCATTATGGCCTGCCTCTGCTCGCACAGCCACTCCACCATGTGCAGGGTGGAGTTCCACCTTGTTGCAATGTCGATAATGAGGCGGTGGTTGGGAAGGTGGAGCAATCGCTGCAGCTTCTGCATACGAACGGAGTGTACAGGCGACCGGCGGATGTGCGCGCACAGTCTTCGCACCTTCTGGAGCAGGGCTGTTAACTCCGGATAATTTTTGAGGAAGCACTGTACCACCAGGTTCAAGGTGTGAGCCAAGCAAGGTATGTGGCTGAGTTTTGAAAGGGCTATGGCTGCCACAAAATTACGGCCGTTATCAATAACTACCTTGCCTGCCTCAAGATGTACACTGCCCAGCCATGACTCAGTTTGTCGCTTCAAGTACTCGGCCAGCACCTCGGCGGTGTGTCTGTCGCCCAAACACATCATCTGCAACACAGCCTGCTGACGCTTTCCACTAGCTGCTCGATAGGGGGACACATCGTGTGCAACAGTGGCAGCTGCAGATGGAGTGCTCGTACGACTGCGCTCTGTGGACGAGCTTTCGCTTCTGGAGGAGGAGGAGGAGGAGGGTCGAACGCCTACAGCCAACTGTTTCCTATACCGTGGGCTAGGCAGCACTGTCCCACCACCGCTGTCCCCTGTGGACCCTGCATCCACCACATTAACCCAGTGCACAGTGATGGACACGTAACGGCCCTGGCCATGCCGACTGGACCATGCATCAGTTGTGAGGTGCACCTTTCCGCTCACTGACTGCTTGAGTGCATGGACAATGCGGTCTTTCACATGATGGTGGAGGGCTGGGATGGCTTTGCGAGAGAAGAAGTGGCGACTGGGTAGGTCATAGCGTGGTACTGCATAGGCCATGAGTTCGCGGAAAGCTGTGCTTTCCACCAACCGAAAGGGCATCATCTCAAACGAGATTAGTTTGGCAATGTGGGCGTTCAAACCCAGTGTACGCGGATGAGAGACTGAGTACTTTCTTGACCTACTCATAGTGTCTGGGAGGGTGAGCTGGACTTGAGAGCTGCATATGGTGGAAGTAGCGGTGGACAGGGCGGACTGAGAGAGGGTTGATGATGGTGATGGAGTTGGTGTTCTTTCTGATGGCCTAGAATCAGTCTTTCGTTGATATAACAGTGGGATTCCCTGACTGCTGTGGCCTTGCAACGACACCTCAACATTTGCTGCTGTGCTAACCGGTGGGCTTACAGTGGGGGAAACAATGTAGCGTTGCTGACTACCTTCGTTGTGATCAGTTGCACATGTGGCACTTGAGGTTTGGTGTTGTGTCCACGCTTGCAAGTGCATGCTGGTTAAATGTCTAAGCATGCAACTGGTATTCAAATTTTTCAGATTTTTCCCTCGGCTAAAGGTCTTTGTGCACTTCTTACAGATAACCTTGGCCTGATCATGAGGATTTTGTTCAAAAAAGTGCCACACTGCACTCTTCCTACTTTGGCAGACATTTTGCGGCCTAGCACGCTGTGATCTTTTGACCCTCTGGACAAGCTGTCCAGCAACTCTTTTGATGTTTGGAACCTGTCTTTGGAGTGCTCCGGGCATGCCAGATAACAGCTGTTGCGATGTCGATGTCTGCTGTGGATGCTCCTCATCTGAGCTATTGGAAGCAGCACCCTCTTCCCCCAATGGATGCCAATCTGGGTCAACAACTGGGTCATCCATCACCTCCTCTTCTATGTCATGTCCACCTTTCTCTGTGTCACTGTGTATGGTGGTATAGTGTGCGGGAAGGGGCACCTGAGTCTCATCAGGGTCAAAATCTGGCTCTGTACACTGCGAGGACAATGTAGTGCTCTGAGTGAATGTACCAGCAGAATTATCCATCAGTGGCTGTGCATCAGTGCACTCCATGTCAGATTCATCTTGGCCTGGGTAATTCACCATTTGACTTGATAATCCAGGCATGGTATGTGAAAACAGCTCCATGGAGTAATCAGTAGTATGGCCTGCGTCATCCTTCAATCTTGGTTGGGGTGAAGGACACAAGGAAAGGTGTGGTTCATGAACATGAGCCTCCAATGACGACTCAGTGCTTTTACTTTTTACAACTGAAGAAGAGGAGGCGATAGAGCTGGAGGCTGAGTCAGCAATGTAAGACAAAACTTTTTCCTGATGCTCTGCCTTTAAAAGCGGTATGCCAACTCCTAGAAAACTAAGCGTTCGAGGCCTTATGTATCTAGACGATGACGCAGGGTCAGCACCTCCTGCATTTGGTCCTATTTTGCTCTTGCCACTACCATCAGATCCATCACCAACACCATCATTACCAGCTGCCAACCCCCGCCCAATTCCACGGCCTCTTCCACCAGCCTTCCTCATTTTTGGTAGAAATGTAGACAAAGTCCAACAAACTATATAGTAATGTAAAACAAGGTACAAGGTGTCTATAGGACAGGGGAGATTTAGAATTTCTGCACACACTTGTGGACAGTGGACACTTGTGGATAGTGTGCGGCCCACTGATATCTGAGCGCTATGTCACAGGCTCGATGGCACAGCTGTGACCAAAGTGACAAGAGGATAATGGAGATTTTGAATCTCTGCGTACACTTTTGGACACTGGACACTTGTGGATTGTGTGAGGCCAATGATATCTGAGCGCTATGTGACACGCTCGATGGCACAGCTGTGACAAAAGTGACTAGAGGATAAGGGAGATTGGATTGCTTTTAAAAAAGCAGTTTGCGGAGCAGTGGGTAAACAGCAATGTCAGCGTTTCAGGAAGCCTTAAAAGGCAGCCCAACAACCAACACCACTGATACACCACAATATAGCCTCCCCTTGCACTGCACACACAGTGACTCGTGTGTTGTGCAGGCCAAATCGCTAGCAGCAGAAGCAGTTTTTTTGTCTTCTTCCCTGCCTAACGTGCTCCCTACAGAATCAGCAGCAACCTCTCCCTATACTAAGATCGGCAGAAGTAAGATGGCGGTCGGCGTGCACGCCCTTTTATACCCCCTGTGACGCCCACCAAAGCAAGCCAATCACTTGCATGCCCTTCTGAAAGATGGTGGTGACCCGTGCCTAGGTCATCACGTTGCCCACAGTGTCCGTGGATCCTGATTGGCTGAAAAAGAGCGCAAAACAAACTTTTGAAACGCGACTTTGGCGCGTAAGTCGCCGACCTCGTGGCCGACCTCATCCTAGGGTCGGGTTTCGTTTCATGAAACCCGACTTTGCCAAAAGTCGGCGACTTTTGAATTTTTTCGACCCGTTTCACTCAACTCTAGTGATAACGGCTACACTACAGAAACCGGATGCAAGGGCTTACTGTGGTGACAACAAGCAATCGAGATCAAGAACTGAAAGTCAAAAGCTTGGATACCAAAGGGTAACAGCGTGTTTCTGCCCAGTTTCGAACTGGGGACCTTTCGCGTGTTAGGCGAACGTGATAACCACTACACTACAGAAACCAGCTGCGGAAGGTTACTGTGGTCATGACGAGCCATCGAGAACAAAGACTCAACGTCAAAAGCTTTAATATCAACGCCTAATGTCATGCTTCTATCCAGTTTCGAACTGGGGACCGTTCGCGTGTGAGGTGAACGTGACAACAACTACACTTGAGAAACTCGATGCAAAGCTTAAGATGTTTAAACATGCTGAAATGAACTTGAAAAAGAAAAAAACAGCCAGCCAAAGTCAAGAGGTCTTCCTCTATGTCTGAAGACAGGACAAAGTGCATTTTGCAACACAGGAACCTTTCATTTGCCAGGCTATTGGAGAAAAAGAACAAACAGGGAAACAAAACCATGCTCCACAAAACATTCTCATGCCTTTGTCCAAAAGCGAAAAAGAAAAAGCACCTAGATGCCTGCTTTCGCACCTTGATCCTATCAGGTGTTACTTGAATTAGGAACACTTAGACACTGTCAAAAACACACATGCTTGCCAAAAGCAAAAACGGGTAGAAATAATCACATTGGTAAAAGTAATGCTCATTAAACCAGCAATAGAATATGCTAACTAAGGCTAATTAAGCCAACAATATACGTTTGTGATCAAAATAAAAAAAAGCCACATGTTTCTGATCGGGATCAAAACAGGGAACATTCAGTAGGATGGCAAACAGGACAATCACTACACTACAGTAACCAGACAAGAGCGTTTACTGTGGTCATGAAAAGCATTAAAGATCAAGCACTCATTGTCAAAAGCGCTAGTTTGCAAGAGGAACGCTGTGTTTCTGCCCAGTTTCGAACTGAGGACCTTACGCGTGTAAAGCAAACGTGATAACCGCTACACTACAGAAACCAACCGATTCAAACAAAAAAATAATGCTGTGGTCATGGCAAGCAATAAAGAACAAGCATTGAAAGTCAAAAAGATCGTTTTCCAAGAGAAAAAGCTGTGTTTCTGCCCATTTTCGAACTGGGGACCTTTCGCGTTTGAGTCGAACGTGATAACCTCTACACTACAGAAACCGGATGCATGTGCATTCTGTGGTGACAACAAGCAATCGAGATCAAGAACTGAAAGTCAAAAGCTTGGATAGCAAAGGGTAACAGCGTGTTTCTGCCCAGTTTCGAACTGGGGACCTTTCGCGTGTTAGGCGAACGTGATAACCACTACACTACAGAAACCGGCTGAGGAAGGTTACTGTGGTCATGACGAGCCATCGAGAACAAAGACTCAACGTCAAAAGCTTTAATATCAACGCCTAATGTCATGCTTCTATCCAGTTTCGAACTGGGGACCTTTCGCGTGTTAGGCGAACGTGATAACCACTACACTACAGAATTCGGCTGCGGAAGGTTATCGTGGTCATGATGAGCCATCGAGAACAAAGACTCAACGTCAAAAGCTTTAATATCAACGCCTAATGTCATGCTTCTATCCAGTTTCGAACTGGGGACCGTTCGCGTGTGAGGTGAACGTGACAACCACTACACTTCAGAAACTCCATGAAAAGCTAAAGATGCTTAAACTTGCTGAAAAGAACTTGAAAAAGAAAAAAACAGCCAGCCAAAGTCAAGAGGTCTTCCTCTATGTCTGAAGACAGGACAAAGTGCATTTTGCAACACAGGAACCTTTCATTTGTCAGGCTATTGGAGAAAAAGAACAAACAGGGAAACAAAACCATGCTCCACAAAACATTCTCATGCCTTTGTCCAAAAGCCAAAAAGAAAAAACACCTAGATGCCTGCTTTCGCACCTTGATCCTATCAGGTGTTACTTGAATTAGGAACACTTAGACACTGTCAAAAACACACATGCTTGCCAAAAGCAAAAACGGGTAGAAATAATCACATTGGTAAAAGTAATGCTCATTAAACCAGCAATGGAATATGCTAACTAAGGCTAATTAAGCCAACAATATACGTTTTTGATCAAAATAAAGAAAAGCCACATGTTTCTGCCCGGGATCAAAACAGGGAACTTTCAGGAGGATGGCAAACAGGACAATCACTACACTACAGTAACCAGACAAGAGCGTTTACTGTGGTCATGGCAAGCATTAAAGATCAAGCACTCATTGTCAAAAGCGCTAGTTTGCAAGAGGAATGCTGTGTTTCTGCCCAGTTTCGAACTGGGGACCTTTACACGTGTAAAGCGAACGTGATAACCGCTACACTACAGAAACCAACCGATTCAAATATAAAAAAAATGCTGTGGTCATGGCAAGCAATAAAGAACAAGCACTGAAAGTCAAAAAGGTCTTCCTCTATGTCTGAAGACAGGACAAAGTGCATTTTGCAACACAGGAACCTTTCATTTGTCAGGCTATTGGAGAAAAAGAACAAACAGGGAAACAAAACCATGCTCCACAAAACATTCTCATGCCTTTGTCCAAAAGCCAAAAAGAAAAAGCACCTAGATGCCTGCTTTCGCACCTTGATCCTATCAGGAGTTACTTGAATTAGGAACACTTAGACACTGTCAAAAACACACATGCTTGCCAAAAGCAAAAACGGGTAGAAATAATCACATTGGTAAAAGTAATGCTCATTAAACCAGCAATAGAATATGCTAACTAAGGCTAATTAAGGCTACTTTCACACATCAGGTTTTCGGCGTCAGGCGCGATCCGGCGTCGTGCCGGAACGCCGGATCCGGCAAATGTTTAGTAAAACCGGATGTGACGGATCTGGTTTTCTGCCGGATCCGTCTTTTTCTTGACAGACAAAACCGGATCCGTCTCATTTGGTTCATCCGTTTTTCTATCCGTTTTTCGACGGATTACGCCGGATCCGGTTTTTAAAATTGACCCTTGTGGCCTTCCGAACGGGATTGGCTACTGGAAAACTATATATAGAGTGTTCCTACAGCCCTTCTTTGACAGGTTGTCGAAGAGAAAGTGCAGGTTGGAGAGAAGAGCAAGTTACTTTCGAAGATGGATGTTGTCATTGGAAATATTTTGAAGAATTTGGCGGTTTTTATAGCGGAGGCGAATCGTTTGAGGGTGATTGTTCTGGAGAAGGAGAGAGCGAGACAGCAGCACATCAGGCATCGTAGACGACGTTTGTGGATCCACCCCATCACAGCCAAGAGAATGACGCGTGGGGTCTATTCTACACTCTGCATGGACCTTCGACGAAACCCGGATACATTTTTTGGATATGTTAGGATGAAAATGGAGAATTTTGATTACTTGGTGGAGCGCATTGCACACCTCATAAGAAAAGCGAACACCTATTGCCGCTTCTCTGTTTCACCCGCAGAGCGTCTGATGGTGACTTTAAGGTAAGCCACATTTATTGGATGTGATCGCATCAGAGCACACTTTCACTGCAATCTTGTTGGTGGTAATTTGTATCTCCAAGTGTTAGGTCAGTTTTGGTATGTAATGCTGTGATTTAAAACTAATTTATTGTTTTTTAATTCCCCACAGATTTCTTGCAACTGGAGAATCCCTTTCGTCACTGCATTTCCAGTACAGACTCGGGATTTCCACCATATCTGGAATTGTGAAGTACACATGCCGTGCACTGTGGGACTCCTTAGCTGAAGAGTTTTTACCAGAGCCCACAACAGAGAGGTGGATTGAAATTGCTGACAAGTTTCAACAGATATGTCAGTTTCCCAACTGCTTGGGCGCTGTGGACGGGAAACATTTCCGCATTGTAAAGCCAGCTGGATCGGGATCGGAATATTTCAATTACAAGAAATATTTTTCAATTGTCCTCATGGCCATCGCTGACGCGGAATACAAATTTATTGCGGTTGATATTGGGGCCTATGGCCGCTCCAATGACTCTCAAGTTTTCAAACTGTCTGCCATGGGGCGTAAACTGTATGGAAACACCTTCCAGTTCCCACCACCTACCGCTGCCGCAAACATCTGGTCCACCTATGCCATTTGTCTGTGTAGGGGATGAAGCCTTCCAGCTGTCAGAACACCTTTTGAAACCGTACTCTAGCAGAGGATTGACAATACCAAAACGCATTTTTAATTACCGCCTCACAAGAGCAAGAAGAATGGTTGAATGTACCTTTGGTATTCTGACAGCCAAATGGCGGGTCCTATTGACTGCGATCAACCTCAAGACAGAAACTGTGGACGAGGTGATCAAAGCGTGCGTGGTACTCCACAATTTTGTTATCTGCAAGGAACCCATTTCCATTGAGGACACCTCTGAAGAAACCACCTTGCAAGATTACCATGACATTACCACTAGAAGTTCTGTGATGGTTTCAGTGATGAGGGACAATTTTGCACTATACTTTATGTCACCTCAAGGCAGAGTACACTGGCAGGATGACAGAGTGTGAAAGATTTGTGCCCTAACCAAACTTGTGTACCTTCTGTACCAACAGTATATACCTTTGCCAACCAAAGTTGGCTATCTTGTCATGGTCTCTATTTTTAGCTTTAGGCCACAGGTGTGTACCTGGTTGTGTTTTATGCAAAGTATTTCACCTTTTAACAAAAGTTGTGTACATTGGTAGGAAATCACCAACAATAAACACAACTTTTTAGGTGAAATACTTTGCTTCAAACACAACCAGGAACACAACTGTGGCAAAAAGCTAAAATTTACCCACAGTTATATACCTAGTTTTGAATACCATTTCACCTTTTAAATACCCTGTATTTAACCTTTTTCGCCGCAGAAAGAAATGACAGACAACCAGTGTAAAATAATTTAACTTTTATTGAAAAATGTTTTTTTTAGTAAACTTTTTTTAAATTTTAATAAACTTGTTTAATAAAGCTTTGAAACAATAAAACTGGTCATTTTTATTTAAATACACACATTATAAATCTGTGCAGTGTGTGGTGGAAATACTGCTGGAGGGGCTGCGGGACACTTCGACACTGGGAGTGTGGAGAGAGGACTGGGATTGTGGTGGGGAAGGAACAGTTAGAGGTGAAGGTGTGGAAAAAACTACAGAATGGGTGGACATGTGGGAAGCAGAAGAGGTGGTGGGTGGTGGAGTGGAGGGTTGGGCAGGGACTGTAGGAGCAGATGATGTTGATGGCAAGTTGTATGGGGAAGGAGTTTGGTACGGGGCAGGTTGCTGGAAGTGGGGAGATGTCTGGTACGGGGCAGGTTGCTGGAAGTGGGGAGATGTCTGGTACGGGGCAGGTTGCTGGAAGTGGGGAGATGTCTGGTACTGGGGAGGTTGCTGGTACTGGGGAGTTTGCAGGTACTGGGGAGGTTGCTGGTACTGGGGAGGTTGCTGGTACTGGGGAGGTTGCTGGTGCTGGGGAGGTTGCTGGTACTGGGGAGGTTGCTGGTGCTGGGGAGGTTGCTGGTGCTGGGGAGGTGGATGGTATGTTATAGGAGGGGGAGGATGGAAAGTGGCTGGAGGGGGTGTAGATGTAATAGGAGGGGGAGGATGGAAAGTGGCTGGAGGGGGTGTAGATGTAATAGGAGGGGGAGGATGAAAAGTCGCTGGAGGGGGTGCAGGTGGAGGAACTACTGTGGTGGGAGGAGGAGGTTGGGAGGTAACTTGCTGGAGAGCAGCGTGGCATGAATGCATTACATGCATCTGCTGGGCAGGAGAGAGCGTTTCCATGCGCTCCACAACAGACCTGAAAAAGGTGTGGTTTGGCGAAGATCTTGCTTCTGAATGCATGGTTTGCAGAAGTGTCTTCACCTCCAGAATGCTGGAGTTGATCTGCTGAAAGCCTGCGGAGATTTGCTCTGACAAGACTTTTAGACAGTTCTGGAAAGATGCATTCAGATGCAAGAACTCTGGCGCATAAGTCTTTTCCTGACCCCTCTGCCGCTGCCGCCCAGTACCCGCAGGTGTACTAGAGGTGGCAGGGGCAGAAGGGTGGGGTAAAGGGAAAGCGATCTCCTCACCAGCAGCTTCATGTAATGTAGGCGGCCACGATGCTCCTGTGCTGGTGGATGGGACAGATGGGTCGAATGTGTGGGAAGGCTGGGAAGGTGCAGATGTACCGGGGCGGTCGAAGTGTCCCTCGGTGCTGGTCTCCTCAGGGATCGCCTCAGAAGGGTCCAATCGTGCAGGTTCCCGAGTGCTGCTCACCGTGCTGTGGAATAAAGAGAAAAAAAAACAATTAAAATAGTGACATGGTATGGCCCTGGCTGAAAAAAAAAGTTACATCTAAACTTTTTTTGTCACATGTGGTGTGTAATATTTACCTTCTGGTGAGCATTGTCTCCCGGAGGAACGACAGGGCTCGTGCGTACTTGTACTTGCTCCTGCGTCCTCCAGATCCACTCGGGGCCCGCATCTCTTTATTGAACTCCTTCTTGAAACGATCCCTCACAGACCGCCACCGCTTCACAATTCTCTCCCCTGAAACGAGAAAGGACAAAGTGGTTAGTATACAACATCAGTGTTTCCCAAACTCGAGTCCTCATGGTCCCCAGGGGTCATGTTTTCAGGATTTCCAAAGTAAATAGAAATCCTGAACACATGATCCGTGGGGACCACGAGGACTGGAGTTCGGGAAACACTGGTTTAAATCAAGCAACCGGTACTGTATATACTTACGCTCTTTAATCTGGGCCCGAGCTTCGAGGTCCTCCCAGCGGTCCACAAGGAGCGAACAGATTTCCTCCCAGAGTCGTTGGGTAACGATCAGGTCAGCGTGGCGGCGGTCAGCCATATTCCAGAGTGGCTCCCTTTCTCTGACGAGATCGATGAGGTGGTCCACATCAATCCCTCCATCCTCACCGTCAGAGTCGGGAGCACGCTGTGAAGGCTGTTAAAGAAAAAGACAAAAATAACATAATTAGCCTCCACAAAAGAAATGAAATAAAAAGTGCAAAAAAACAAAGCAAAAATATTTATACTTACACGCTGGTGACCGCCGCGTTGCTGTCGCCGACGACCCTGGGAGGCACTGCGAGGACCTCTTGGCCGAGCACCAGATTGGGAAGACTAGAGAAGAAAACAAAAAATGTTATGTCTTTGGATGTAGGCATTTGTTTGCTGTGTGTGGTCTGCAGAACATTGTTTTCTATGTGTTGTGTGTAGTGTGATGTTGTGTTTCTGCGTTTGATGCAAAAAACTTACCAATTGTGAGTCCACTCCAAGTGTCTGTCCACCCCTTCCTTCTTCTTCTGGGAGCTCCTCTTCATCTTGTGATTCCTGTTTTGAAATAAAAGGCAATGAATACACATATATTACAGAGATGATGGATTTTTGAAATAAAAACTTACCGTCAAACGCTGACGATGCGAGGGAGGGAGGGCTCCCAGAAGCTGTGCTGTCTTCCTCATGGCCAGACTCCATGGCTGTGCGTGGTGTTTCTGCTGCTGCATCTATTGGGCGGCTGTTGAATAAAGAGAAACAAAGGGCCCATGAATATCTTGATATTCCATAGCCCTAGTTTGGAGGAATGGGGGATTTGATAATTACCATCTCTCATCTGCTGCTGGACTCCCCTCACGTTGTTCAGCATGCTGCTCCATTTGGGGTGGTGCTGATGATGCTGCTGCTGCAGATGTCTGCTGCCTTCTCCTGCTCCTGGTTCTTGGCTTGGGTGGCATGTTGGGTGTGGCTGAGGGTCCCATTGTCTTGCTTTTATATATGTCCTGTGGGCAGAGCTACTGAGCATGCTCAGACCAAAGAAGCCGGATCCGGCTGTCGCCGGATCAGGCGCATTGCGGCGCTCATAGGCTTTCATTGTATGAAAAAGCCGGACACGCCGGATCCGGCGTGTCCGGCTTTTTCGCCGGAGACAAAAAACGTTACAGTAGCCGTTTTTTCCAGACGCCGGATCGCGTCACATTGCCGGATCCGGCGAAAATCGGATAAAACGCATGGCCATCCGGCTCGATCCGGCTCTAATGCAAGTCAATGGGGGGGAATCCGGATCCGGCATTGCATTTCGCCGGATCCGGTTTTAGTCAAACGCGCCGGATCGTGCCTGACGCCGAAAACCTGATGTGTGAAAGAGGCCTAAGCCAACAATATACGTTTGTGATCAAAATAAAGAAAAGCCACATGTTTCTGCCCGGGATCAAAACAGGGAACTTTCAGGAGGATGGCAAACAGGACAATCACTACACTACAGTAACCAGACAAGAGCGTTTACTGTGGTCATGGCAAGCATTAAAAATCAAGCACTCATTGTCAAAAGCACTAGTTTGCAAGAGGAACCCTGTGTTTCTGCCCAGTTTCGAACTGAGGACCTTTCGCATGTAAAGCAAACGTGATAACCGCAACACTACAGAAACCAACCAATTCAAACAAGCAAAAAATGCTGTGGTCATGGCAAGCAATAAAGAACAAGCACTGAAAGTCAAAAAGATCGTTTTCCAAGAGAAAAAGCTGTTTTTCTGCCCAGTTTCGAACTGGGGACCTTTCGCATGTGAGTCAAACATGATAACCGCTACACTACAGAAAGCAGATGCAACCACTTACTGTGGTGTCAACAAGCAATCGAGATCAAGAACTGAAAGTCAAAAGCTTGGATAGCAAAGGGTAACAGCGTGTTTCTGCCCAGTTTCGAACTGGGGACCTTTCGCGTGTTAGGCGAACGTGATAACCACTACACTACAGAAACCAGCTGTGGAAGGTTACTGTGGTCATGACGAGCCATCGAGAACAAAGACTCAACGTCAAAAGCTTTAATATCAACGCCTAATGTCATGCTTCTATCCAGTTTCGAACTGGGGACCGTTCGCGTGTGAGGTGAATGTGACAACCACTACACTTCAGAAACTCCATGCAAAGCTAAAGATGTTTAAACATGCTGAAATGAACTTGAAAAAGAAAAAAACATCCAGCCAAAGTCAAGAGGTCTTCCTCTATGTCTGAAGACAGGACAAAGTGCATTTTGCAACACAGGAACCTTTCATTTGTCAGGCTATTGGAGAAAAAGAACAAACAGGGAAACAAAACCATGCTCCACAAAACATTCTCATGCCTTTGTCCAAAAGCCAAAAAGAAAAAGCACCTAGATGCCTGCTTTCGCACCTTGATCCTATCAGGTGTTACTTGAATTAGGAACACTTAGACACTGTCAAAAACACACATGCTTGCCAAAAGCAAAAACGGGTAGAAATAATCACATTGGTAAAAGTAATGCTCATTAAACCAGCAATAGAATATGCTAACTAAGGCTAATTAAGCCAACAATATACATTTGTGATCAAAATAAAGAAAAGCCACATGTTTCTGCCCGGGATCAAAACAGGGAACTTTCAGGAGGATGGCTAACAGGACAATCACTACACTACAGAAACCAGACAAGAGCGTTTACTGTGGTCATGGCAAGCATTAAAGATCAAGCACTCATTGTCAAAAGCGCTAGTTTGCAAGAGAAACGCTGTGTTTCTGCCCAGCAGGGCTGCCATTAGGAATTTCAGGGCCCCATACTGTAAAAATGTTTGGACCCCCTTGAGACTCCGTCCAGGCTCCACCCCAGCCCTGCCTCCACCCCTCAAGAGTCCCACTACCCACTCTTGGAAAAACTCCACTTCTGCACCACGTCCTCACCAATCACACATTAACATTTCCCAGATCATACATATAGCCAGCAGCTTTTGTTCTGGCCAAAAGAATTTTAAGCCGCCACCACAACAAGGTAGACTCTTTTGGATGAGCTCTACTGTACTGTAACTTATTAATCATTTGTTAAAATACCCAATACTCTGTTTAGGTATATTTTTCTTTTTCTTTAACCCCTTCACTACCAAGGGTGGTTTGCACGTTAACTACCGGGCCCATTTTTACAATTCTGACCACTGTCCCTTTATGAGGTAATAACTCTGAAACGCTTCCATGGATCCCGGTGATTCTGACATTCTTTTCTCGTGACATATTGTACTTCATGTTAGTGGTAAAATTTCATTCATATAACTTGCGTTTATTTGTGAGAAAAACGGAAATTTGGCGAAAATTTTGAAAATTCCGCAATTTTCCAACTTTGAATTTTTATGCCCTTAAACCACAGAGATATGGCACACAAAAAACTTAATAAGTAACATTTGCCACATGTTTACTTTACATCAGCGCAATTTTGGAACCAAAATTTTTATTTGTTAGTAAGATATAAGGGTTAAAAGTTGACCAGCGATCTCTCATTTTTGCAACACCATTTTATTTTTACGGACTACATCACATTTGAAGCCACTTTGAGGGGTCTATATGATAGAAAATACCCAAAAGTGACACCATTCTAAAAACTGCACCCCTTAAGGTGCTTAAAATCACATTCAAGGAGTTTATTAACCCTTCAGGTGCCTCACAGGAATTTTTTGAATATTTAAAAATAATTAACATTTAACTTTTTTTCACAAAAAAAATTACTTCAGGTTCAATTTTTTTTATTTTACCAAGAGTAACAGGAGAAATTGTACTGCAAAAATTATTGTGCAATTTGTCCTGAGTACGCTGATACCTGATATGTGGGGGGGAACCACTGTTTCGGCGCATGGCAGAGCTCAGAAGGGAAGGAGCGCCGTTTGACTTTTTCAATGCAAATTGGCTGGAATTCTGATCGGACGCCATGTCGCGTTTGGAGAGCCCCTGATGTACCTAAACAGTGGAAACCCCCCACAAGTGACCCCATTTTTGAAACTAGACCCCCCAAAGAACTTATCTAGATGTGTGGTGAGAACTTTGAACCCACAAGGCCTTCACAGAAGTTTATAACGCCCAGGCGTGAAAATAACAAAACATTTTTTTTCCACAAAAATGATATTTTTGCCACAAAATTTTTATTTTCCTAAGGGCAACAGGAGAAATAGGACCCCAAAAGTAGTTTTGCAAATTGTCCTGAGTAGGCTGATACCCCATATGAGGGGGTAAAACACTGTTTGGGTGCATGGCAGAGCTTGGAAGGGAAGGAGCACCATTTGACTTTTTCAACGCAGAATTGGCTGGAATTGAGATCAGACGCCATGTTGCGTTTGGAGAGCACCTCATGTACGCAAATAGTGGAAACCCCCAATTCTAACCCTAGCCCTAACCCTAGCCCTAACCCTAACCCTAGCCCTAACCCTAGCCCTAACCCTAACCCTAACCCTAGCCCTAACCCTAGCCCTAGCCCTAGCCCTAACCCTAGCCCTAATGGGAAAATGGAAATAAATACATTTTTTTAATTTTATTATTTTTCCCTAACTAAGGGGGTGATAACGGGGGGTTTGATTTACTATTTATGGCGGTTTTTATGTTTGGCAGCTGTCGCACGCTAAAAGACGCTTTTTATTGTAAAAATAGTTTTTGCATCACCACATATTGAGAGCTATAATTTTTCCATATTTTGACCCACCAAGTCATGTGAGGTCTTATTTTTTGCGGGACGAGTTGACGCTTTTATTGGTATCATGTTTGGGCATGTGACATTTTTTGATCGCTTTTTATTTCGTTTTTTGGGACGCAGAATGAACAAAAACCAGAGTTTCATGAATTTCTTTTGGGTGGTGCGCTTATGCCGTTCCGGGTGCGGTAAAATTTATAAGGCAGTTTTATTCTTCGGGTCAGTACGGTTACAGCGATACCTCATTTAGGTCGTTTTTTTATGTTTTGGCGCTTTTATGCAATGAAAACAATTTTATATAAAAAATAATTATTTTTGCATCACTTTATTCTGCGAGCTATAACTTTTTTATTTTTTCGCTGATGATGCTGTATGGTGGCTTGTTTTTTGCTGGACAAGATGACGTTTTCAGCGGTTCCATGGATATTTATATGCGTCTTTTTGATCGCGCGTTATTGCACGTTTTGTTCGGCGGTAGGATAATAAATCATTATTTTTTGCTTCGTTTTTTATTTTTATTTTTTAAGGGGTTCACTTAAGGGGTTAACTATTGGGACAGTTTTATAGGGCGGGTCGTTACGGACGCGGCGATACCAAATATGTGTACTTTTATTGTTTTTGGGTTTTTTTATTTGCAAAAAATGAATTTTTGGGGGAATATTTTTTTTTTTTTTTTGAATTTATTTAGCGATTTTTTTTTTTATTATTTTTACACTTTTTTTAATTTTTTTTTTACTTTATTACAATGTCCCAGGGGGGACATAACTGTCCTGTGACAGATCGCTGATCTGTCACATCACAGATCACTGTGACAGATCAGCGATCTGTCACAGGCACTGCACAGGCTTCCTCATGCCTGCGCTTTGCAGGCACTGAGGAAGCCAGCTTCCTGCAGGCCCCCGGAGGTCCCCGTCGCCATATTGGATCCGGGGACCTGCAGGGAAAGAGCCCCCCGCAGCAGCGCTGCACATTGCGCTGCCGTGGGGGGCTCAGGGAAGCACGGAGGGAGCCCCCTCCCTGCCGATGCTTCCTTTTAACCCCCGGTACACCGCGATCGTGTCCGTGACCGCCCCTGACACATTGTGCCGGGTGTCAGCTATGATAATTCGCTGACACTCGGCCGCGATCAGCGGCGCTCACCATGTGGGCGCCGCTGATCGCGATGACGTAATATTCCGTCCATGGTAATTAGGTCCAGGGTCACATGGACGGAATATTACGTCAATTGTAGGTAAGGGGTTAAGGAAATGAGTCACATACTTTTTTAAAAAATAATTGAAACCAGATTGTGATTTTTTTTATAATCTGTATTTCTGATTGTAGATTATTGTATTGTTTTCTGTACATGTATGAAGCTGTCGGTGGATATCGATCTGCGCTCGGACCGCAGTACATGGACGGGCCGCCGGTCTCCTGACTAGAACTCAGCAGCCTCACAGCATGTATGAGGATGCAGGCCAGGAGATCGGCGCCCAGTCCATGCACCGCAGTGCGAGCGCAGAACAATCTAATATAGAAAGCTCAAAGTGTGTGTGTGTATGTCTGGGATAGGCATCTGCACCGTCGCAGCTACAGCCACAAAATGTCACACGTCACACGTCTGGACCCGAGAGTGTCCTAGGCTATGTTGTGAGGCAAAATTTTATCCTCGTGCGTTCCAATTCACCAATTTTGCCCCTATCTACATAATGAGGAAAAAGTGTGTGCGCGTCAAGCCCCGCCCCTCATTGTGATGTTATAATGCCCCTATTTGCATACTGGGGAACCAGTGTGTGCGCATCAAGCCCCGCCCCTCATTATGTTGTCACTATGGTTGACTATGGGATGGAGGATGTGTGATGGGTATATGGGCACTGGACTATGGGATGGAGGATATGTATGATGGGTATATGGGCACTGGACTATGGGATGGAGGATATGTATGATGGGTATATGGGCATGGGACTATGGGATGGAGGATATGTATGATGGGTATATGGGCACGGGACTATGGGATGGCGGATAATTATAATTTGCTATAACTAACCACAGTTAGTTACTATGCCCGGGCAGCGCCGGGCTCTTCAGCTAGTTTCCCAAATAAAGATGTTTCCCAGTCATATATACCCACTTTTTATTTTTCCATCAATATGGCCGTGTGAGGGCTTGTTTTTTGCAGGACGAGTTGTACTTTTGAATGACATGATTGGCTTTATCAAATAGCGTACTCGAAAATGGGAAAAAAATTCAAAGTGCGTTGAAATTGAAAAAAGTGGAATTCTAGAATTTTTTTGGTCGTCTCAGCAGCCTCCAATCTCCACATGTCAGCAGCCTCCCATCTCCACACGTCAGCAGCCTCCCATCTCCACACGTCAGCAGCCTCCCATCTCCACACGTCAGCAGCCTCCCATCTCCTCACCTCAGCAGCCTCCCATCTCTTCAGCAGCCTCCCATCTCCTCACCTCAGCAGCCTCCCATCTCCACACCTCAGCAGCCTCCCATCTCCTCTCCTCAGCAGCCTCCCATCTCCACACCTCAGCAGCCTCCCATCTCCACACCTCAGCAGCCTCCCATCTCCTCTCCTCAGCAGCCTCCCATCTCCTCTCCTCAGCAGCCTCCCATCTCCTCACCTCAGCAGCCTCCCATCTCCTCACCTCAGCAGCCTCCCATCTCCTCAGCAGCCTCCCATCTCCTCAGCAGCCTCCCATCTCCTCACCAGCCTCCATCTCCTCACCTCAGTAGCCTCCCATCTCCTCTCCTCAGCAGCCTCCCATCTCCACACGTCAGCAGCCTCCCATCTCCACACCTCAGCAGCCTCCCATCTCCACACGTCAGCAGCCTCCCATCTCCTCACCTCAGCAGCCTCCCATCTCCTCAGCAGCCTCCCATCTCCTCACCTCAGCAGCCTCCCATCTCCACACCTCAGCAGCCTCCCATCTCCTCTCCTCAGCAGCCTCCCATCTCCACACCTCAGCAGCCTCCCATCTCCACACCTCAGCAGCCTCCCATCTCCTCTCCTCAGCAGCCTCCCATCTCCTCTCCTCAGCAGCCTCCCATCTCCTCTCCTCAGCAGCCTCCCATCTCCTCACCTCAGCAGCCTCCCATCTCCTCAGCAGCCTCCCATCTCCTCACCAGCCTCCATCTCCTCACCTCAGTAGCCTCCCATCTCCTCTCCTCAGCAGCCTCCCATCTCCTCTCCTCAGCAGCCTCCCATCTCCTCACCTCAGCAGCCTCCAATCTCCTCAGCAGCCTCCCATCTCCTCAGCAGCCTCCCATCTCCTCACCAGCCTCCATCTCCTCACCTCAGTAGCCTCCCATCTCCTCTCCTCAGCAGCCTCCCATCTCCACACCTCAGCAGCCTCCCATCTCCACACCTCAGCAGCCTCCCATCTCCTCACCTCAGCAGCCTCCCATCTCCTCAGCAGCCTCCCATCTCCTCACCAGCCTCCCATCTCCTCACCAGCCTCCATCTCCTCACCTCAGTAGCCTCCCATCTCCTCTCCTCAGCAGCCTCCCATCTCCACACCTCAGCAGCCTCCCATCTCCACACCTCAGCAGCCTCCCATCTCCACACCTCAGCAGCCTCCCATCTCCTCACCTCAGCAGCCTCCCATCTCCTCACCTCAGCAGCCTCCCATCTCCTCACCTCAGCAGCCTCCCATCTCCTCACCTCAGCAGCCTCCCATCTCCACACCTCAGCAGCCTCCCATCTCCACACCTCAGCAGCCTCCATCTCCTCACCTCAGCAGCCTCCCATCTCCTCACCTCAGCAGACTCCCATCTCCTCACCTCAGCAACCTCCCATCTCCTCAGCAGATTGCCATCTCCTCACCTCACTCCCCTCTGCAACTTCCTGCAAGTCCTGGCACACTGCCCGCCTCCTCTGCCTCTGCCGATTTCAGCATCTTCTGTCTCCCAGAAACATGACATGTTGCTGCTCTGCTGGAGAATGAAGAAGAGCACGCAGTGTGTCACATGACCTGTGTCAGGACCATGATGCACTTGGTCCTGCTGCTGCTTTAAAGGTACAGCACTGAATTCTGGCCGCCGCATTCACTAACAACACTGTAGGTGTATCTTTAAATCACCGCGGTGTTGTTAGCTATCTGGCTTGCAGCGGCCATGACCTATTGCACCTGTAGCCCAAACAGCAGTATCAAGAGAGGAGGGCCCGGCCTGCCAGCGCTTCCGGGCCCCTCCTTTTGCTACTGTTCATGGGGCCCCATACAGTAGTAAGGGCAGTAATGCCCTGATGGCGGCCCTGCTGCCCAGTTTCGAACTGAGGACCTTTCGCGTGTAACCCTAACCCTGACCCTAACCCTAACCCTAACTCTTAACCAAACCATACCCTGATCCTAACCCTAACCCTAACCCTGACCCTGACCCTAACCCTAACCCTTAACCAAACCATACCCTGATCCTAACCCTAACCCTGACCCTGACCCTAACCCTAACCCTAACCCTGACCCTAACCCTAACCCTAACCCTGACCCTAACCTTAACCCTGACCCTAACCCTAACCCTGACCCTGACCCTAACCCTAACCCTTAACCAAACCATACCCTGATCCTAACCCTAACCCTGACCCTGACCCTAGCCCTGACCCTAACCCTAACCCTAACCCTTAACCAAACCATACCCTGATCCTAACCCTAACCCTGACCCTGACCCTAACCCTAACCCTTAACCAAACCATACCCTGATCCTAACCCTGACCCTGACCCTAACCCTAACCCTAACCCTAACCCTAAACCCCCTTAACTAACCCTAACTCTAACCCAAACCCCTAAATTCCATTGTCTAAACTAATGGTAAAAAAAAAAACGCATGTGCAAAAAAACGCATACATAAGCATGCCAATGCGCACATATGCTCACCATAGACTTATAATGGGTGTCTTGCTGTAAAAAAATGCATTGCGCGTGCATGCATTGTTTTGAGGCAAGTCGGACGCTCAAAAAATGCAACAGGTTGCATTTTGTGCACCCGAGCGCATACCGCAAAAAAACGCATGCGCGGTAAAAAGCGTACAAACGCATGTGTATGCGCACATAAGCGCATCCCATGCAAAGTATAGGAGAAAAAAAATGCATGCGCTATTTAGCGCGAAAAAAAATGTAAATGTGAAACCAGCCTATCAGCGTGTTTCTGCCCAGTTTCGAACTGGGGACCTTTCGCGTGTTAGGCAAACGTGATAACCACTACACTACAGAATCCAGCTACGGAAGGTTGCTGTGGTCATGATGAGCCATCGAGAACAAAGACTCAACGTCAAAAGCTTTAATATCGACGCCTAATGTCATGCTTCTATCCTGTTTCTAACTGGGGACCGTTCGCGTGTGAGGTGAACGTGACAACCACTACACTTCAGAAACTCCATGCAAAGCTAAAGATGTTTAAACATGCTGAAATGAACTTGAAAAAGAAAAAAACAGCCAGCCAAAGTCAAGAGGTCTTCCTCTATGTCTGAAGACAGGACAAAGTGCATTTTGCAACACAGGAACCTTTCATTTGTCAGGCTATTGGAGAAAAAGAACAAACAGGGAAACAAAACCATGCTCCACAAAACATTCTCATGCCTTTGTCCAAAAGCCAAAAAGAAAAAGCACCTAGATGCCTGCTTTCGCACCTTGATCCTATCAGGTGTTACTTGAATTAGGAACACTTAGACACTGTCAAAAACACACATGCTTGCCAAAAGCAAAAACGGGTAGAAATAATCACATTGGTAAAAGTAATGCTCATTAAACCAGCAATAGAATATGCTAACTAAGGCTAATTAAGCCAACAATATACGTTTGTGATCAAAATAAAGAAAAGCCACATGTTTCTGCCCGGGATCAAAACAGGGAACTTTCAGGAGGATGGCAAACAGGACAATCACTACACTACAGTAACCAGACAAGAGCGTCTACTGTGGTCATGGCAAGCATTAAAGATCAAGCACTCATTGTCAAAAGCGCTAGTTTGCAAGTGGAACGCTGTGTTTCTGCCCTGTTTCGAACTGAGGACCTTTCGCGTGTAAAGCGAACGTGATAACCGCTACACTACAGAAACCAACCGATTGAAACAAACAAAAAATGCTGTGGTCATGGCAAGCAATAAAGAACAAGCACTGAAAGTCAAAAAGATCGTTTTCCAAGAGAACAGCTGTGTTTCTGCCCAGTTTTGAACTGGGGACTTGTCACGTGTGAGGCGAACGTGATAACCGCTACACTACAGAAACCGGATGCAAGCGCTTACTGTGGTGACAACAAGCAATCGAGATCAAGAACTGAAAGTCAAAAGCTTGGATACCAAAGGGTAACAGCGTGTTTCTGCCCAGTTTCGAACTGGGGACCTTTCGCGTGTTAGGCGAACGCGATAACCACTACACTACAGAAACCGGCTGCGGAAGGTTACTGTGGTCATAACGAGCCATTGAGAACAAAGACTCAACGTCAAAATCTTTAATATCAATGCATAATTTCATGTTTCTACCCAGTTTCGAACTGGGGACCGTTCGCGTGTGAGGTGAACGTGACAACCACTACACTTCAAAAACTCCATGCAAAGATAAAGATGTTTAAACATGCTGAAATGAACTTGAAAAAGAAAAAAAGATCCAGCCAAAGTCAAGAGGTCTTCCTCTATGTCTGAAGACAGGACAAAGTGCATTTTGCAACACAGGAACCTTTCATTTGTCAGGCTATTGGAGAAAAAGAACAAACAGGGAAACAAAACCATGCTCCACAAAACATTCTCATGCCTTTGTCCAAAAGCCAAAAAGAAAAAGCACCTAGATGCCTGCTTTCGCACCTTGATCCTATCAGGTGTTACTTGAATTAGGAACACTTAGACACTGTCAAAAACACAAATGCTTGCCAAAAGCAAAAACGGGTAGAAATAATCACATTGGTAAAAGTAATGCTCATTAAACCAGCAATAGAATATGCTAACTAATGCTAATTAAGCCAACAATATACATTTGTGATCAAAATAAAGAAAAGCCACATGTTTCTGCCCGGGATCAAAACAGGGAACTTTCAGGAGGATGGCAAACAGGACAATCACTACAGTAAACAGACAAGAGCGTTTACTGTGGTCATGGCAAGCATTAAAGATCAAGCACTCATTGTCAAAAGCGCTAGTTTGCAAGAGAAACGCTGTGTTTCTGCCCAGTTTCGAACTGAGGACTAGAGTTGAGCGACTTTTGGTTTTTTAGGGTCGCGTTTCGTTTCGTGAAACCCGACTTTTCCAAAAGTCGGGTCGAGCAAGATCGTCCGATTATAGGGAAAAGTCGGGGTCGTCCCCAAACTCGAAACCCAATGTAAGTCAATGGGGAATAAAAGTCGGCAGTGAGAGGAGGACAGGAAACACACCAACAGTGCCCATTTGAATGCCAAAAGCATCAATTCTTCTTACTTAAGCTTGTCAACCTTAATTAACTTCATAATATAAGTTACGCACTGAAAAATGGGTGTTATTTGGCTAAAGTTGTGGGGGGGAGGGCTGGTTGCAGGTTTTCATGTGCCCTGGGCGAAAGAGCGCCCCTTTAACACATACCACAACTCATCATGCGCCGATATGGCAGATAAATAGCGGTATAATACAATGAAAAATACCTCACTTTTTACATCTCATGACGAGGCCCATCTATTTCTCCATACAGAATCATTGGTCCCATATAATGTTTGAAACAGCATATGATGAGCTCCACATAATGCTACAGTATATGTTGGTCCTCATGGATGAAGCTCCACTGTCTTATGGGCCCAAATAATGCTCCAAACATAATGGGCCCCATTTCTAAAGCTCTAGTGTATAATGGGCCCTGTAAATGCTGCTCCAGTGTCTGATGTCCACCTTTGGAATGTTCCAGTGTATGGTGGGCCCCATCTATCATTCTCCAGAGTATAGTGCTCCCCAAAAATTGCTGTCCCAACATTGAAAACAATCAAATAAGTCTCCTCGCTAGGGAATCCCTGTACTTGTCTGGACAGGTGCTGTAGCTTGCTTAAAAGCTCGCCAGCCGTTCTCACGCCCAGTATGGATTGCACGTGATTGCACAAAGGTTAGAAAGGGTACCGTATCCCTGGATAACATGTATGGATAGCGTACACATTCAAAATATATGTCTATACAGCATGAGGCAGGCTCAGACGGTGTTAGGCCCAGTATGGATTGCACGTCATTGCACAAAGGTTAGAAAGGGTACCGTATCCTTGGATAACATGTATGGATAGCGTACACATTCAAAATATATGTCTATACAGCATGAGGCAGGCTCAGACGGTGTTAGGCCCAGTATGGATTGCACGTCATTGCACAAAGGTTAGAAAGGGTACCGTATCCCTGGATAACATGTATGGATAGCGTACACATTCAAAATATATGTCTATACAGCATGAGGCAGGCTCAGACGGTGTTAGGCCCAGTATGGATTGCACGTGATTGCACAAAGGTTAGAAAGGGTACCGTATCCCCGGATAACATGTATGGATAGCGTACACATTCAAAATATATGTCTATACAGCATGAGGCAGGCTCAGACGGTGTTAGGCCCAGTATGGATTGCACGTGATTGCACAAAGGTTAGAAAGGGTACTGTATCCCCGGATAACATGTATGGATAGCGTACACATTCAAAATATATGTCTATACAGCATGAGGCAGGCTCAGACAGTGTTAGGCCCAGTATGGATTGCACGTCATTGCACAAAGGTTAGAAAGGGTACCGTATTCCCGGATAACATGTATGGATAGCGTACACATTCAAAATATATGTCTATACAGCATGAGGCAGGCTCAGACGGTGTTAGGCCCAGTATGGATTGCACGTCATTGCACAAAGGTTAGAAAGGGTACCGTATCCCTGGATAACATGTATGGATAGCGTACACATTCAAAATATATGTCTATACAGCATGAGGCAGGCTCAGACGGTGTTAGGCCCAGTATGGATTGCACGTCATTGCACAAAGGTTAGAAAGGGTACCGTATCCCCGGATAACATGTATGGATAGCGTACACATTCAAAATATATGTCTATACAGCATGAGGCAGGCTCAGGCGGTGTTAGGCCCAGTATGGATTGCACGTCATTGCACAAAGGTTAGAAAGGGTACCGTATCCCCGGATAACATGTATGGATAGCGTACACATTCAAAATATATGTCTATACAGCATGAGGCAGGCTCAGACGGTGTTAGGCCCAGTATGGATTGCACGTCATTGCACAAAGGTTAGAAAGGGTACCGTATCCCCGGATAACATGTATGGATAGCGTACACATTCAAAATATATGTCTATACAGCATGAGGCAGGCTCAGACGGTGTTAGGCCCAGTATGGATTGCACATCATTGCACAAAGGTTAGAAAGGGTACCGTATCCCTGGACAACATGTATGGATAGCGTACACATTCAAAATATATGTCTCAGGAGGCAGGCTCAGACGGTGTCAGGCACAGTATGGATTTGACGGCCCATATTACACAGCGGAGGAGCAGGGAGAGGTAAAGATTGCAAATGCTGGGGCCCTGCCCAACCAAGGGTGGCCCACTCTTGGGCGTCGGTACTGGCACTGGGCCCCTCATAGTACAGCCGTGTGTCTGACGGTGGGTGTGCACCACCACCGTCAGAGACACTTGATTGCACTATGAGGGACCCTGTGCCAGTGCCCGCGCCCAAGAGTCGGCCTACCCACCTGCCCAGGGCAACGGCACTCGCACGGTGTCGTGCGCTAGGTGGTTACCCCGGCCATGGGGGGGAGGCAGCACAGTTAGGGAGTTTTAGAAAGTGGCATATGTTGATGTTGGACATTCAGCTGATGCAAAAGGCGAAATAGGTGAAGTACCAGGAAGAGGTGGACCAAAGCAAGCCATTTTTCTGTCACCCTATGTGTCATCAGGGGAAGGTGGGACAAAATCCTTGGAAACCCATGCGTGGTTCATTTTAATGAAGGTTAGATCATCCACAATTTGGGTTGACAGACGGGTCCTTTTTTCTGTCAGGATTGATCCAGCTGCACTGAAGACTCTTTCCGATAGCACACTTGCAGCTGGGCAAGCGAGCTCCTGTAAGGCATATTGGGCCAATTCAGGCCAGGTGTCCAGTTTAGCGGCCCAATAGTCAAAGGGGAATGACCTGTGTGGGAGAACATCGATATGGGAGGAAAAGTAGTTTGTAACCATAGTTGACAACTGCTGTCTCCTGTCACTTTCCATCGATGCAGTATTACCAGTTGTGTGAACGGTATTTGAAAAATCAGTCCACAACATTGTCATGAAACCCCTGTCTCCAACGCCACTTTTGCTGTGTGCACCACGAACACCTCTGCCAAGCTGCCCCCGGCCCGTACGGCTCGTGTGAGAACCATCACCGCTGCTGTGTGCTGGGAATGCCTCAAGCAACCGATTTACCAGAGTTGCTTGTTTATTAGCCAATATTAGGTCAAGGTTCTCCTGTGGCATGATGTTTTGTAATTTGCCTTTATAGCGTGGATCCAGGATGCTGGCCAACCAGTAGTCGTCATCGTTCATCATTTTGGCAATGCGGGGGGTCCCTTTTTAGGATCCGCAAGGCATAATCTGACATGTGGGCCAATGTTCCCGGTGTCAATGATGCACTGCGAGTGCTGGGTGGAGGAGCACTTTCTGGCAAATCCACATCCCTCCAGTCACGCACAAACCCTGTACCAGACCTTGCCACGCCAACATTTTCACTTGCCCCACGAGATGCATCCTCCTCCCCTAAGTAATCATCCCCATCATCCTCCTCCTCCTCCTCCTCTTCTTCCTCCACCTCGTCCAGGAGATGTCCCTGAGCAGACAATGGCTGAATGTCATCAAGGATTCCCTCCTCCTCTTCCTCCTCATCAACATTGGCTGCAGACGCCTGCTCCTTAAGGTACATCAAAGTTTGCATGAGCAGACGCATAAGTGGGATGCTCATGCTTAGGATGGCGTCGTCTGCGCTTACCAGCCATGTGCATTCCTCAAAACACTGAAGGACTTTACAAAGGTCTTTCAGCTTCGACCACTGCACGCCTGTCAACTCCATGTCTGCTCTCAAAGTGCCTGGCCGTGTATCCTCCCACAAATGCATTATGGCCTGCCTCTGCTCGCACAGCCGCTCCACCATGTGCAGGGTGGTGTTCCACCTTGTTGCAATGTCGATAATGAGGCGGTGGTTGGGAAGGTGGAGCAATCGCTGCAGCTTCTGCATACGAACGGAGTGTACAGGTGACCGGCGGATGTGCGCGCACAGTCTTCGCACCTTCTGGAGCAGGGCTGTTAACTCCGGATAATTTTTGAGGAAGCACTGCACCACCAGGTTCAAGGTGTGAGCCAAGTAAGGTATGTGGCTGAGTTTTGAAAGGGCTATGGCTGCCACAAAATTACGGCCGTTATCAATAACTACCTTGCCTGCCTCAAGATGTACACTGCCCAGCCATGACTCAGTTTGTCGCTTCAAGTACTCGGCCAGCACCTCGGCGGTGTGTCTGTCGCCCAAACACATCATCTGCAACACAGCCTGCTGACGCTTTCCACTAGCTGCTCGATAGGGGGACACATCGTGTGCAACAGTGGCAGCTGCAGATGGAGTGCTCGTACGACTGCGCTCTGTGGACGAGCTTTCGCTTCTGGAGGAGGAGGAGGAGGAGGGTCGAACGCCTACAGCCAACTGTTTCCTATACCGTGGGCTAGGCAGCACTGTCCCACCACCGCTGTCCCCTGTGGACCCTGCATCCACCACATTAACCCAGTGCACAGTGATGGACACGTAACGGCCCTGGCCATGCCGACTGGACCATGCATCAGTTGTGAGGTGCACCTTTCCGCTCACTGACTGCTTGAGTGCATGGACAATGCGGTCTTTCCCATGATGGTGGAGGGCTGGGATGGCTTTGCGAGAGAAGAAGTGGCGACTGGGTAGGTCATAGCGTGGTACTGCATAGGCCATGAGTTCGCGGAAAGCTGTGCTTTCCACCAACCGAAAGGGCATCATCTCAAACGAGATTAGTTTGGCAATGTGGGCGTTCAAACCCAGTGTACGCGGATGAGAGACTGAGTACTTTCTTGACCTACTCATAGTGTCTGGGAGGGTGAGCTGGACTTGAGAGCTGCATATGGTGGAAGTAGCGGTGGACAGGGCGGACTGAGAGAGGGTTGATGATGGTGATGGAGTTGGTGTTCTTTCTGATGGCCTAGAATCAGTCTTTCGTTGATATAACAGTGGGATTCCCTGACTGCTGTGGCCTTGCAACGACACCTCAACATTTGCTGCTGTGCTAACCGGTGGGCTTACAGTGGGGGAAACAATGTAGCGTTGCTGACTACCTTCGTTGTGATCAGTTGCACATGTGGCACTTGAGGTTTGGTGTTGTGTCCACGCTTGCAAGTGCATGCTGGTTAAATGTCTAAGCATGCAACTGGTATTCAAATTTTTCAGATTTTTCCCTCGGCTAAAGTTCTTTGCACACTTCTTACAGATAACCTTGGCCTGATCATGAGGATTTTGTTCAAAAAAGTGCCACACTGCACTCTTCCTACTTTGGCAGACATTTTGTGGCCTAGCACGCTGTGATCTTTTGACCCTCTGGACAAGCTGTCCAGCAACTCTTTTGATGTTTGGAACCTGTCTTTGGAGTGCTCCGGGCATGCCAGATAACAGCTGTTGCGATGTCGATGTCTGCTGTGGATGCTCCTCATCTGAGCTATTGGAAGCAGCACCCTCTTCCCCCAATGGATGCCAATCTGGGTCAACAACTGGGTCATCCATCACCTCCTCTTCTATGTCATGTGCACCTTTCTCTGTGTCACCGTGTATGGTGGTATAGTGTGCGGGAAGGGGCACCTGAGTCTCATCAGGGTCAAAATCTGGCTCTGTACACTGCGAGGACAATGTAGTGCTCTGAGTGAATGTACCAGCAGATTTATCCATCAGCGGCTGTGCATCAGTGCACTCCATGTCAGATTCATCTTGGCCTGGGTAATTCACCATTTGACTTGATAATCCAGGCATGGTATGTGAAAACAGCTCCATGGAGTAATCAGTAGTATGGCCTGCGTCATCCTTCAATCTTGGTTGGGGTGAAGGACACAAGGAAAGGTGTGGTTCATGAACATGAGCCTCCAATGACGACTCAGTGCTTTTACTTTTTACAACTGAAGAAGAGGAGGCGATAGAGCTGGAGGCTGAGTCAGCAATGTAAGACAAAACTTTTTCCTGATGCTCTGCCTTTAAAAGCGGTATGCCAACTCCTAGAAAACTAAGCGTTCGAGGCCTTATGTAGCCAGACGATGACGCAGGGTCAGCACCTCCTGCATTTGGTCCTATTTTGCTCTTGCCACTACCATCAGATCCATCACCAACACCATCATTACCAGCTGCCAACCCCCGCCCAATTCCACGGCCTCTTCCACCAGCCTTCCTCATTTTTGGTAGAAATGTAGACAAAGTCCAACAAACTATATAGTAATGTAAAACAAGGTACAAGGTGTCTATAGGACAGGGGAGATTTAGAATTTCTGCACACACTTGTGGACAGTGGACACTTGTGGATTGTGTGCGGCCCACTGATATCTGAGCGCTATGTCACAGGCTCGATGGCACAGCTGTGACCAAAGTGACGAGAGGATAATGGAGATTTTGAATCTCTGCGTACACTTTTGGACACTGGACACTTGTGGATTGTGTTAGGCCCACTGATATCTGAGCGCTATGTGACACGCTCGATGGCACAGCTGCCTGTGACCAAGGTGACGAGAGGATAATGGAGATTTTGAATCTCTGCGTACACTTTTGGACACTGGACACTTGTGGATTGTGTTAGGCCCACTGTTATCTGAGCACTATGTGACACGCTCGATGGCACAGCTGCCTGTGACCAAAGTGACGAGAGGATAATGGAGATTTTGAATCTCTGCGTACACTTGTGGACAGTGGACACTTGTGGATTGTGTGCGGCCCACTGATATCTGAGCGCTATGTGACACGCTCGATGGCACAGCTGCCTGTGACCAAAGTGACGAGAGGATAATGGAGATTTTGAATCTCTGCGTACACTTTTGGACACTGGACACTTGTGGATTGTGTGCGGCCCACTGATATCTGAGCGCTATGTGACACGCTCGATGGCACAGCTGCCTGTGACCAAAGTGACGAGAGGATAATGGAGATTTTGAATCTCTGCGTACACTTTTGGACACTGGACACTTGTGGATTGTGTGAGGCCCACTGATATCTGAGCGCTATGTGACACGCTCGATGGCACAGCTGCCTGTGACCAAAGTGACGAGAGGATAATGGAGATTTTGAATCTCTGCGTACACTTTTGGACACTGGACACTTGTGGATTGTGTGAGGCCCACTGATATCTGAGCGCTATGTGACACGCTCGATGGCACAGCTGCCTGTGACCAAAGTGACGAGAGGATAATGGAGATTTTGAATCTCTGCGTACACTTTTGGACACTGGACACTTGTGGATTGTGTTAGGCCCACTGATATCTGAGCGCTACGTGACACGCTCGATGGCACAGCTGCCTGTGACCAAGGTGACGAGAGGATAATGGAGATTTTGAATCTCTGCGTACACTTTTGGACACTGGACACTTGTGGATTGTGTGAGGCCCACTGATATCTGAGCGCTATTTGACACGCTCGATGGCACAGCTGCCTGTGACCAAAGTGACGAGAGGATAATGGAGATTTTGAATCTCTGCGTACACTTTTGGACACTGGACACTTGTGGATTGTGTTAGGCCCACTGATATCTGAGCGCTATGTGACACGCTCGATGGCACAGCTGCCTGTGACCAAGGTGACGAGAGGATAATGGAGATTTTGAATCTCTGCGTACACTTTTGGACACTGGACACTTGTGGATTGTGTTAGGCCCACTGTTATCTGAGCACTATGTGACACGCTCGATGGCACAGCTGCCTGTGACCAAAGTGACGAGAGGATAATGGAGATTTTGAATCTCTGCGTACACTTGTGGACAGTGGACACTTGTGGATTGTGTGCGGCCCACTGATATCTGAGCGCTATGTGACACGCTCGATGGCACAGCTGCCTGTGACCAAAGTGACGAGAGGATAATGGAGATTTTGAATCTCTGCGTACACTTTTGGACACTGGACACTTGTGGATTGTGTGAGGCCCACTGATATCTGAGCGCTATGTGACACGCTCGATGGCACAGCTGCCTGTGACCAAAGTGACGAGAGGATAATGGAGATTTTGAATCTCTGCGTACACTTTTGGACACTGGACACTTGTGGATTGTGTGAGGCCCACTGATATCTGAGCGCTACGTGACACGCTCGATGGCACAGCTGCCTGTGACCAAAGTGACGAGAGGATAATGGAGATTTTGAATCTCTGCGTACACTTTTGGACACTGGACACTTGTGGATTGTGTGAGGCCCACTGATATCTGAGCGCTATGTGACACGCTCGATGGCACAGCTGCCTGTGACCAAAGTGACGAGAGGATAATGGAGATTTTGAATCTCTGCGTACACTTTTGGACACTGGACACTTGTGGATTGTGTGAGGCCCACTGTTATCTGAGCGCTATGTGACACGCTCGATGGCACAGCTGCCTGTGACCAAAGTGACGAGAGGATAATGGAGATTTTGAATCTCTACGTACACTTTTGGACACTGTACACTTGTGGATTGTGTGAGGCCCACTGATATCTGAGCGCTATGTGACACGCTCGATGGCACAGCTGCCTGTGACCAAAGTGACGAGAGGATAATGGAGATTTTGAATCTCTGCGTACACTTTTGGACACTGGACACTTGTGGATGGTGTGAGGCCCACTGATATCTGAGCGCTATGTGACACGCTCGATGGCACAGCTGCCTGTGACCAAAGTGATGAGAGGATAATGGAGATTTTGAATCTCTGCGTACACTTTTGGACACTGGACACTTGTAGATTGTGTGAGGCCCACTGATATCTGAGCGCTATGTGACACGCTCGATGGCACAGCTGCCTGTGACCAAAGTGACGAGAGGATAATGGAGATTTTGAATCTCTGCGTACACTTTTGGACACTGGACACATGTGGATTGTGTGAGGCCCACTGATATCTGAGCGCTATGTGACACGCTCGATGGCACAGCTGCATGTGACCAAAGTGACGAGAGGATAATGGAGATTTTGAATCTCTGCGTACACTTTTGGACACTGGACACTTGTGGATTGTGTTAGGCCCACTGATTTCTGAGCGCTACGTGACACGCTCGATGGCACAGCTGCCTGTGACCAAAGTGACGAGAGGATAATGGAGATTTTGAATCTCTGCGTACACTTTTGGACACTGGACACTTGTGGATTGTGTGCGGCCCACTGATATCTGAGCGCTATGTGACACGCTCGATGGCACAGCTGCCTGTGACCAAAGTGACGAGAGGATAATGGAGATTTTGAATCTCTGCGTACACTTTTGGACACTGGACACTTGTGGATTGTGTGAGGCCCACTGATATCTGAGCGCTATGTGACACGCTCGATGGCACAGCTGCCTGTGACCAAAGTGACGAGAGGATAGTGGAGATTTTGAATCTCTGCGTACACTTTTGGACACTGGACACTTGTGGATTGTGTGAGGCCCACTGATATCTGAGCGCTATGTGACACGCTCGATGGCACAGCTGCCTGTGACCAAAGTGACGAGAGGATAATGGAGATTTTGAATCTCTGCGTACACTTTTGGACACTGGACACTTGTGGATTGTGTGAGGCCCACTGATATCTGAGCGCTATGTGACACGCTCGATGGCACAGCTGCCTGTGACCAAAGTGACGAGAGGATAATGGAGATTTTGAATCTCTGCGTACACTTTTGGACACTGGACACTTGTGGATTGTGTGAGGCCCACTGATATCTGAGCGCTATGTGACACGCTCGATGGCACAGCTGCCTGTGACCAAAGTGACGAGAGGATAATGGAGATTTTGAATCTCTGCGTACACTTTTGGACACTGGACACTTGTGGATTGTGTGAGGCCCACTGATATCTGAGCGCTATGTGACACGCTCGATGGCACAGCTGTGACAAAAGTGACTAGAGGATAAGGGAGATTGGATTGCTTTTAAAAAAGCAGTTTGCGGAGCAGTGGGTAAACAGCAATGTCAGCGTGTCAGGAAGCCTTAAAAGGCAGCCCAACAACCAACACCACTGATGCACCACAATATAGCCTCCCCTTGCACTGCACACACAGTGACTTGTGTGTTGTGCAGGCCAAATCGCTAGCAGCAGAAGCAGTTTTTTTGTCTTCTTCCCTGCCTAACGCGCTCCCTACAGAATCAGCAGCAACCTCTCCATATACTAAGATCGGCAGAAGTAAGATGGCGGTCGGCGTGCACGCCCTTTTATACCCCCTGTGACTCCCACCAAAGCAAGCCAATCACTTGCATGCCCTTCTGAAAGATGGTGGTGACCCGTGCCTAGGTCATCACGTTGCCCACAGTGTCCGTGGATCCTGATTGGCTGAAAAAGAGCGCAAAACAAACTTTTGAAACGCGACTTTGGCGCGTAAGTCGCCGACCTCGCGGCCGACCTCATCCTAGGGTCGGGTTTCGTTTCATGAAACCCGACTTTGCCAAAAGTCGGCGACTTTTGAATTTTTTCGACCCGTTTCGCTCAACTCTAGTGATAACGGCTACACTACAGAAACCGGATGCAAGCGCTTACTGTGGTGACAACAAGCAATCGAGATCAAGAACTGAAAGTCAAAAGCTTGGATACCAAAGAGTAACAGCGTGGTTCTGCCCAGTTTCGAACTGGGGACCTTTCGCGTGTTAGGCGAACGTGATAACCACTACACTACAGAAACCGGCTGTGGAAGGTTACTGTGGTCATGACGAGCCATCGAGAACAAAGACTCAACGTCAAAAGCTTTAATATCAACGCCTAATGTCATGCTTTTATCCAGTTTCGAACTGGGGACCGTTCGCGTGTGAGGTGAACGTGACAACCACTACGCTTCAGAAACTCCATGCAAAGCTAAAGATGTTTAAACATGCTGAAATGAACTTGAAAAAGAAAAAAACAGCCAGCCAAAGTCAAGAGGTCTTCCTCTATGTCTGAAGACAGGACAAAGTGCATTTAGCAAAACAGGAACCTTTCATTTGTCAGGCTATTGGAGAAAAAGAACAAACAGGGAAACAAAACCATGCTCCACAAAACATTCTCATGCCTTTGTCCAAAAGCCAAAAAGAAAAAGCACCTAGATGCCTGCTTTCGCACCTTGATCCTATCAGGTGTTACTTGAATTAGGAACACTTAGACACTGTCAAAAACACACATGCTTGCCAAAAGCAAAAACGGGTAGAAATAATCACATTGGTAAAAGTAATGCTCATTAAACCAGCAATAGAATATGCTAACTAAGGCTAATTAAGCCAACAATATACGTTTGTGATCAAAATAAAGAAAAGCCACATGTTTCTGCCCGGGATCAAAACAGGGAACTTTCAGGAGGATGGCAAACAGGACAATCACTACACTACAGTAACCAGACAAGAGCGTTTACTGTGGTCATGGCAAGCATTAAAGATCAAGCACTCATTGTCAAAAGCGCTAGTTTGCAAGAGGAACGCAGTGTTTCTGCCCAGTTTCGAACTGAGGACCTTTCGTGTGTAAAGCAAACTTGATAATAGCTACACTACAGAAACCAACCGATTCAAACAAACAAAAAATGCTGTGGTCATGGCAAGCAATAAAGAACAAGCACTGAAAGTCAAAAAGATCGTTTTCCAAGAGAAAAAGCTGTGTTTCTGCCCAGTTTCGAACTGGGGACCTATACGCGTGTGAGTCGAACGTGATAACCGCTACACTACAGAAACCAACCGATTCAAACAAGCAAAAAATGCTGTGGTCATGGCAAGCAATAAAGAACAAGCACTGAAAGTCAAAAAGATCGTTTTCCAAGAGAAAAAGCTGTGTTTCTGCCCAGTTTCGAACTAAGAACCTTTCGCGTGTGAGGCGAACGTGATAACCGCTACACTACAGAAACCGGATGCAAGTGCTTACTGTGGTGACAACAAGCAATTGAGATCAAGAACTGAAAGTCAAAAGCTTGGATACCAAAGGGTAACAGCGTGTTTCTGCCCAGTTTCGATCTGGGGACCTTTCGCGTGTTAGGCGAACGTGATAACTAGAGTTGAGCGAAACGGGTCGAAAAAATTCAAAAGTCGGGTTTCATGAAACGAAACCCGACCCTAGGATGAGGTCGGCCACGAGGTCGGCGACTTACGCGCCAAAGTCGCGTTTCAAAAGTTTGTTTTGCGCTCTTTTTCAGCCAATCAGGATCCACGGACACTGTGGGCAACGTGATGACCTAGGCACGGGTCACCACCATCTTTCAGAATGGCATGCAAGTGATTGGCTTGCTTTGGTGGGCGTCACAGGGGGTATAAAAGGGCGTGCACGCCGACCGCCATCTTACTTCTGCCGATCTTAGTATAGGGAGAGGTTGCTGCTGATTCTGTAGGGAGAGCGTTAGGCAGGGAAGAAGACAAAAAAACTGCTTCTGCTGCTAGCGATTTGGCCTGCACAACACACAAGTCACTGTGTGTGCAGTGCAAGGGGAGGCTATATTGTGGTGTATCAGTGGTGTTGGTTGTTGGGCTGCCTTTTAAGGCTTCCTGACACGCTGGCATTGCTGTTTACCCACTGCTCTGCAAACTGCTTTTTTAAAAGCAATCCAATCTCCCTTATCCTCTAGTCACTTTTGTCACAGCTGTGCCATCGAGCGTGTCACATAGCGCTCAGATATCAGTGGGCCTCTCACAATCCACAAGTGTCCAGTGTCCAAAATTGTACGCAGAGATTCAAAATCTCCATTATCCTCTCGTCACTTTGGTCACAGGCAGCTGTGCCATCGAGCGTGTCACATAGCGCTCAGATATCAGTGGGCCTCACACAATCCACAAGTGTCCAGTGTCCAAAAGTGTACGCAGAGATTCAAAATCTCCATTATCCTCTCGTCACTTTGGTCACAGGCAGCTGTGCCATCGAGCGTGTCACATAGCGCTCAGATATCAGTGGGCCTCACACAATCTACAAGTGTCCAGTGTCCAAAAGTGTGCGCAGAGATTCAAAATCTCCATTATCCTCTCGTCACTTTGGTCACAGGCAGCTGTGCCATCGAGCGTGTCACATAGCGCTCAGATATCAGTGGGCCTCACACAATCCACAAGTGTCCAGTGTCCAAAAGTGTACGCAGAGATTCAAAATCTCCATTATCCTCTCGTCACTTTGGTCACAGGCAGCTGTGCCATCGAGCGTGTCACATAGCGCTCAGATATCAGTGGGCCTCACACAATCCACAAGTGTCCAGTGTCCAAAAGTGTACGCAGAGATTCAAAATCTCCATTATCCTCTCGTCACTTTGGTCACAGGCAGCTGTGCCATCGAGCGTGTCACATAGCGCTCAGATATCAGTGGGCCTCACACAATCCACAAGTGTCCAGTGTCCAAAAGTGTACGCAGAGATTCAAAATCTCCATTATCCTCTCGTCACTTTGGTCACAGGCAGCTGTGCCATCGAGCGTGTCACATAGCGCTCAGATATCAGTGGGCCTCACACAATCTACAAGTGTCCAGTGTCCAAAAATGTACGCAGAGATTCAAATTCTCCATTATCCTCTCGTCACTTTGGTCACAGGCAGCTGTGCCATCGTGCGTGTCACATAGCGCTCAGATATCAGTGGGCCTCACACAATCCTCAAGTGTCCAGTGTCCAAAAGTGTACGCAGAGATTCAAAATCTCCATTATCCTCTCGTCACTTTGGTCACAGGAAGCTGTGCCATCGAGCGTGTCACAAAGCGCTCAGATATCAGTGGGCCTCACACAATCCACAAGTGTCCAGTGTTCAAAAGTGTACGCAGAGATTCAAAATCTCCATTATCCTCTCGTCACTTTGGTCACAGGCAGCTGTGCCATCGAGCGTGTCACATAGCGCTCAGATATCAGTGGGCCTCACACAATCCACAAGTGTCCAGTGTCCAAAAGTGTACGCAGAGATTAAAAATCTCCATTATCCTCTCGTCACTTTGGTCACAGGCAGCTGTGCCATCGAGCCTGTCACATATCGCTCAGATATCAGTGGGCCTCACACAATCTACAAGTGTCCAGTGTCCAAAAGTGTACGCAGAGATTCAAAATCTCCATTATCCTCTCGTCACTTTGGTCACAGGCAGCTGTGCCATCGAGCGTGTCACATAGCGCTCAGATATCAGTGAGCCTCACACAATCCACAAGTGTCCAGTGTCCAAAAGTGTACGCAGAGATTCATAATCTCCATTATTCTCTCGTCACTTTGGTCACAGGCAGCTGTGCCATCGAGCGTGTCACATAGCGCTCAGATATCAGTGGGCCTAACACAATCCACAAGTGTCCAGTGTCCAAAAGTGTACGCAGAGATTCAAAATCTCCATTATCCTCTCGTCACTTTGGTCACAGGCAGCTGTGCCATCGAGCGTGTCACATAGCGCTCAGATATCAGTGGGCCTCACACAATCCACAAGTGTCCAGTGTTCAAAAGTGTACGCAGAGATTCAAAATCTCCATTATCCTCTCGTCACTTTGGTCACAGGCAGCTGTGCCATCGAGTGTGTCACATAGCGCTCAGATATCAGTGGGCCTCACACAATCCACAAGTGTCCAGTGTCCAAAAGTGTACGCAGAGATTCAAAATCTCCATTATCCTCTCGTCACTTTGGTCACAGGCAGCTGTGCCATCGAGCGTGTCACATAGCGCTCAGATATCAGTGGGCCTCACACAAACCACAAGTGTCCAGTGTCCAAAAGTGTACACAGAGATTAAAAATCTCCATTATCCTCTCGTCACTTTGGTCACAGGCAGCTGTGCCATCGAGCCTGTCACATATCGCTCAGATATCAGTGGGCCTCACACAATCTACAAGTGTCCAGTGTCCAAAAGTGTACGCAGAGATTCAAAATCTCCATTATCCTCTCGTCACTTTGGTCACAGGCAGCTGTGCCATCGAGCGTGTCACATAGCGCTCAGATATCAGTGAGCCTCACACAATCCACAAGTGTCCAGTGTCAAAAAGTGTACGCAGAGATTCATAATCTCCATTATTCTCTCGTCACTTTGGTCACAGGCAGCTGTGCCATCGAGCGTGTCACATAGCGCTCAGATATCAGTGGGCCTAACACAATCCACAAGTGTCCAGTGTCCAAAAGTGTACGCAGAGATTCAAAATCTCCATTATCCTCTCGTCACTATGGTCACAGGCAGCTGTGCCATCGAGCGTGTCACATAGCGCTCAGATATCAGTGGGCCTCACACAATCCACAAGTGTCCAGTGTCCAAAAGTGTACGCAGAGATTCAAAATCTCCATTATCCTCTCGTCACTTTGGTCACAGGCAGCTGTGCCATCGAGCGTGTCACATAGTGCTCAGATATCAGTGGGCCTCACACAATCCACAAGTGTCCAGTGTCCAAAAGTGTACGCAGAGATTCAAAATCTCCATTATCCTCTCGTCACTTTGGTCACAGGCAGCTGTGCCATCGAGTGTGTCACATAGCGCTCAGATATCAGTGGGCCTCACACAATCCACAAGTGTCCAGTGTCCAAAAGTGTACGCAGAGATTCAAAATCTCCATTATCCTCTCGTCACTTTGGACACAGGCAGCTGTGCCATCGAGCGTGTCACATAGCGCTCAGATATCAGTGGGCCTCACACAATCTACAAGTGTCCAGTGTCCAAAAGTGTGCGCAGAGATTCAAAATCTCCATTATCCTCTCGTCACTTTGGTCACAGGCAGCTGTGCCATCGAGTGTGTCACATAGCGCTCAGATATCAGTGGGCCTCACACAATCCACAAGTGTCCAGTGTCCAAAAGTGTACGCAGAGATTCAAAATCTCCATTATCCTCTCGTCACTTTGGTCACAGGCAGCTGTGCCATCGAGTGTGTCACATAGCGCTCAGATATCAGTGGGCCTCACACAATCCACAAGTGTCCAGTGTCCAAAAGTGTACGCAGAGATTCACAATCTCCATTATCCTCTCGTCACTTTGGTCACAGGCAGCTGTGCCATCGAGCGTGTCACATAGCGCTCAGATATCAGTGGGCCTCACACAATCCACAAGTGTCCAGTGTCCAAAAGTGTACGCAGAGATTCAAAATCTCCATTATCCTCTCTTCACTTTGGTCACAGGCAGCTGTGCCATCGAGCGTGTCACATAGCGCTCAGATATCAGTGGGCCTCACACAATCTACAAGTGTCCAGTGTCCAAAAGTGTACGCAGAGATTCAAAATCTCCATTATCCTCTCGTCACTTTGGTCACAGGCAGCTGTGCCATCGAGCGTGTCACATAGCGCTCAGATATCAGTGGGCCTAACACAATCCACAAGTGTCCAGTGTCCAAAAGTGTACGCAGAGATTCAAAATCTCCATTATCCTCTCGTCACTTTGGTCACAGGCAGCTGTGCCATCGAGCGTGTCACATAGCGCTCAGATATCAGTGGGCCTCACACAATCTACAAGTGTCCAGTGTCCAAAAGTGTACGCAGAGATTCAAAATCTCCATTATCCTCTCGTCACTTTGGTCACAGGCAGCTGTGCCATCGAGCGTGTCACATAGCGCTCAGATATCAGTGGGCCTCACACAATCTACAAGTGTCCAGTGTCAAAAAGTGTACGCAGAGATTCAAAATCTCCATTATCCTCTCGTCACTTTGGTCACAGGCAGCTGTGCCATCGAGCGTGTCACATAGCGCTCAGATATCAGTGGGCCTCACACAATCTACAAGTGTCCAGTGTCCAAAAGTGTACGCAGAGATTCAAAATCTCCATTATCCTCTCGTCACTTTGGTCACAGGCAGCTGTGCCATCGAGCGTGTCACATAGCGCTCAGATATCAGTGGGCCTCACACAATCCACAAGTGTCCAGTGTCCAAAAGTGTACGCAGAGATTCAAAATCTCCATTATAATCTCGTCACTTTTGTCACAGGCAGCTGTGCCATCGAGCGTGTCACATAGCGCTCAGGTATCAGTGGGCCTCACACAATCCACAAGTGTCCAGTGTCCAAAAGTGTACGCAGAGATTAAAAATCTCCATTATCCTCTCGTCACTTTGGTCACAGGCAGCTGTGCCATCGAGCCTGTCACATAGCGCTCAGATATCAGTGGGCCTCACACAATCTACAAGTGTCCAGTGTCCAAAAGTGTACGCAGAGATTCAAAATCTCCATTATCCTCTCGTCACTTTGGTCACAGGCAGCTGTGCCATCGAGCGTGTCACATAGCGCTCAGATATCAGTGGGCCTCACACAATCCACAAGTGTCCAGTGTCCAAAAGTGTACGCAGAGATTCAAAATCTCCATTATCCTCTCGTCACTTTGGTCACAGGCAGCTGTGCCATCGAGCGTGTCACATAGCGCTCAGATATCAGTGGGCCTCACACAATCTACAAGTGTCCAGTGTCCAAAAGTGTGCGCAGAGATTCAAAATCTCCATTATCCTCTCGTCACTTTGGTCACAGGCAGCTGTGCCATCGAGTGTGTCACATAGCGCTCAGATATCAGTGGGCCTCACACAATCCACAAGTGTCCAGTGTCCAAAAGTGTACGCAGAGATTCAAAATCTCCATTATCCTCTCGTCACTTTGGTCACAGGCAGCTGTGCCATCGAGCGTGTCACATAGCGCTCAGATATCAGTGGGCCTCACACAATCCACATGTGTCCAGTGTCCAAAAGTGTACGCAGAGATTCAAAATCTCCATTATCCTCTCGTCACTTTGGTCACAGGCATCTGAGCCATCGAGCGTGTCACATAGCGCTCAGATATCAGTGGGCCTCACACAATCTACAAGTGTCCAGTGTCCAAAAGTGTACGCAGAGATTCAAAATCTCCATTATCCTCTCGTCACTTTGGTCACAGGCAGCTGTGCCATCGAGCGTGTCACATAGCGCTCAGATATCAGTGGGCCTCACACAATCCACAAGTGTCCAGTGTCCAAAAGTGTACGCAGAGATTCAAAATCTCCATTATCCTCTCGTCACTTTGGTCACAGGCAGCTGTGCCATCGAGCGTGTCACATAGCGCTCAGATATCAGTGGGCCTCACACAATCTACAAGTGTCCAGTGTCCAAAAGTGTACGGAGAGATTCAAAATCTCCATTAACCTCTCGTCACTTTGGTCACAGGCAGCTGTGCCATCGAGCGTGTCACATAGCGCTCAGATATCAGTGGGCCTCACACAATCCACAAGTGTCCAGTGTCCAAACGTGTGCGCAGAGATTCAAAATCTCCATTATCCTCTCGTCACTTTGGTCACAGGCAGCTGTGCCATCGAGCCTGTCACATAGCGCTCAGATATCAGTGGGCCTCACACAATCCACAAGTGTCCAGTGTCCAAAAGTGTACGCAGAGATTCAAAATCTCCATTATCCTCTCGTCACTTTGGTCACAGGCAGCTGTGCCATCGAGCGTGTCACATAGCGCTCAGATATCAGTGGGCCTCACACAATCCACAAGTGTCCAGTGTCCAAAAGTGTACGTAGAGATTCAAAATCTCCATTATCCTCTCGTCACTATGGTCACAGGCAGCTGTGCCATCGAGCGTGTCACATAGCGCTCAGATATCAGTGGGCCTCACACAATCCACAAGTGTCCAGTGTCCAAAAGTGTACGCAGAGATTCAAAATCTCCATTATCCTCTCGTCACTTTGGTCACAGGCAGCTGTGCCATCGAGCGTGTCACATAGCGCTCAGATATCAGTGGGCCTCACACAATCCACAAGTGTCCAGTGTCCAAAAGTGTACGCAGAGATTCAAAATCTCCATTATCCTCTTGTCACTTTGGTCACAGGCAGCTGTGCCATCGAGCGTGTCACATAACGCTCAGATATCAGTGGGCCTCACACAATCCACAAGTGTCCAGTGTCCAAAAGTTTACGCAGAGATTCAAAATCTCCATTATCCTCTCGTCACTTTGGTCACAGGCAGCTGTGCCATCGAGCGTGTCACATAGCGCTCAGATATCAGTGGGCGTCACACAATCCTCAAGTGTCCAGTGTCCAAAAGTGTACGCAGAGATTCAAAATCTCCATTATCCTCTCGTCACTTTGGTCACAGGCAGCTGTGCCATCGAGCGTGTCACATAGCGCTCAGATATCAGTGGGCCTCACACAATCCACAAGTGTCCAGTGTTCAAAAGTGTACACAGAGATTCAAAATCTCCATTATCCTCTCGTCACTTTGGTCACAGGCAGCTGTGCCATCGAGCGTGTCACATAGCGCTCAGATATCAGTGGGCCTCACACAATCTACAAGTGTCCAGTGTCCAAAAGTGTACGGAGAGATTCAAAATCTCCATTATCCTCTCGTCACTTTGGTCACAGGCAGCTGTGCCATCGAGCGTGTCACATAGCGCTCAGATATCAGTGGGCCTCACACAATCCACAAGTGTCCAGTGTCCAAACGTGTGCGCAGAGATTCAAAATCTCCATTATCCTCTCGTCACTTTGGTCACAGGCAGCTGTGCCATCGAGCCTGTCACATAGCGCTCAGATATCAGTGGGCCTCACACAATCCACAAGTGTCCAGTGTCCAAAAGTGTACGCAGAGATTCAAAATCTCCATTATCCTCTCGTCACTTTGGTCACAGGCAGCTGTGCCATCGAGCGTGTCACATAGCGCTCAGATATCAGTGGGCCTCACACAATCCACAAGTGTCCAGTGTCCAAAAGTGTACGTAGAGATTCAAAATCTCCATTATCCTCTCGTCACTATGGTCACAGGCAGCTGTGCCATCGAGCGTGTCACATAGCGCTCAGATATCAGTGGGCCTCACACAATCCACAAGTGTCCAGTGTCCAAAAGTGTACGCAGAGATTCAAAATCTCCATTATCCTCTCGTCACTTTGGTCACAGGCAGCTGTGCCATCGAGCGTGTCACATAGCGCTCAGATATCAGTGGGCCTCACACAATCCACAAGTGTCCAGTGTCCAAAAGTGTACGCAGAGATTCAAAATCTCCATTATCCTCTTGTCACTTTGGTCACAGGCAGCTGTGCCATCGAGCGTGTCACATAACGCTCAGATATCAGTGGGCCTCACACAATCCACAAGTGTCCAGTGTCCAAAAGTTTACGCAGAGATTCAAAATCTCCATTATCCTCTCGTCACTTTGGTCACAGGCAGCTGTGCCATCGAGCGTGTCACATAGCGCTCAGATATCAGTGGGCGTCACACAATCCTCAAGTGTCCAGTGTCCAAAAGTGTACGCAGAGATTCAAAATCTCCATTATCCTCTCGTCACTTTGGTCACAGGCAGCTGTGCCATCGAGCGTGTCACATAGCGCTCAGATATCAGTGGGCCTCACACAATCCACAAGTGTCCAGTGTTCAAAAGTGTACACAGAGATTCAAAATCTCCATTATCCTCTCGTCACTTTGGTCACAGGCAGCTGTGCCATCGAGCGTGTCACATAGCGCTCAGATATCAGTGGGCCTCACACAATCCACAAGTGTCCAGTGTCCAAAAGTGTACGCAGAGATTAAAAATCTCCATTATCCTCTCGTCACTTTGGTCACAGGCAGCTGTGCCATCGAGCCTGTCACATAGCGCTCAGATATCAGTGGGCCTCACACAATCTACAAGTGTCCAGTGTCCAAAAGTGTACGCAGAGATTAAAAATCTCCATTATCCTCTCGTCACTTTGGTCACAGGCAGCTGTGCCATCGAGCCTGTCACATAGCGCTCAGATATCAGTGGGCCTCACACAATCTACAAGTGTCCAGTGTCCAAAAGTGTACGCAGAGATTCAAAATCTCCATTATCCTCTCGTCACTTTGGTCACAGGCAGCTGTGCCATCGAGCGTGTCACAAAGCGCTCAGATATCAGTGGGCCTCACACAATCCACAAGTGTCCAGTGTCCAAAAGTGTACGCAGAGATTCAAAATCTCCATTATCCTCTCGTCACTTTGGTCACAGGCAGCTGTGCCATCGAGCGTGTCACATAGCGCTCAGATATCAGTGGGCCTCACACAATCTACAAGTGTCCAGTGTCCAAAAGTGTGCGCAGAGATTCAAAATCTCCATTATCCTCTCGTCACTTTGGTCATAGGCAGCTGTGCCATCGAGTGTGTCACATAGCGCTCAGATATCAGTGGGCCTCACACAATCCACAAGTGTCCAGTGTCCAAAAGTGTACGCAGAGATTCAAAATCTCCATTATCCTCTCGTCACTTTGGTCACAGGCAGCTGTGCCATCGAGCGTGTCACATAGCGCTCAGATATCAGTGGGCCTCACACAATCCACAAGTGTCCAGTGTCCAAAAGTGTACGCAGAGATTCAAAATCTCCATTATCCTCTCGTCACTTTGGTCACAGGCAGCTGTGCCATCGAGCGTGTCACATAGCGCTCAGATATCAGTGGGCCTCACACAATCCACATGTGTCCAGTGTCCAAAAGTGTACGCAGAGATTCAAAATCTCCATTATCCTCTCGTCACTTTGGTCACAGGCAGCTGAGCCATCGAGCGTGTCACATAGCGCTCAGATATCAGTGTGCCTCACACAATCTACAAGTGTCCAGTGTCCAAAAGTGTACGCAGAGATTCAAAATCTCCATTATCCTCTCGTCACTTTGGTCACAGGCAGCTGTGCCATCGAGCATGTCACATAGCGCTCAGATATCAGTGGGCCTCACACAATCCACATGTGTCCAGTGTCCAAAAGTGTACGCAGAGATTCAAAATCTCCATTATCCTCTCGTCACTTTGGTCACAGGCAGCTGAGCCATCGAGCGTGTCACATAGCGCTCAGATATCAGTGTGACTCACACAATCTACAAGTGTCCAGTGTCCAAAAGTGTACGCAGAGATTCAAAATCTCCATTATCCTCTCGTCACTTTGGTCACAGGCAGCTGTGCCATCGAGCATGTCACATAGCGCTCAGATATCAGTGGGCCTCACACAATCCACAAGTGTCCAGTGTCCAAAAGTGTACGCAGAGATTCAAAATCTCCATTATCCTCTCGTCACTTTGGTCACAGGCAGCTGTGCCATCGAGCGTGTCACATAGCGCTCAGATATCAGTGGGCCTCACACAATCTACAAGTGTCCAGTGTCCAAAAGTGTACGCAGAGATTCAAAATCTCCATTATCCTCTCGTCACTTTGGTCACAGGCAGCTGTGCCATCGAGCGTGTCACATAGCGCTCAGATATCAGTGGGCCTCACACAATCCACAAGTGTCCAGTGTCCAAAAGTGTGCGCAGAGATTCAAAATCTCCATTATCCTCTCGTCACTTTGGTCACAGGCAGCTGTGCCATCGAGCCTGTCACATAGAGCTCAGATATCAGTGGGCCTCACACAATCCACAAGTGTCCAGTGTCCAAAAGTGTACGCAGAGATTCAAAATCTCCATTATCCTCTCGTCACTTTGGTCACAGGCAGCTGTGCCATCGAGCGTGTCACATAGCGCTCAGATATGAGTGGGCCTCACACAATCCACAAGTGTCCAGTGTCCAAAAGTGTACGCAGAGATTCAAAATCTCCATTATCCTCTCGTCACTATGGTCACAGGCAGCTGTGCCATCGAGCGTGTCACATAGCGCTCAGATATCAGTGGGCCTCACACAATCCACAAGTGTCCAGTGTCCAAAAGTGTACGCAGAGATTCAAAATCTCCATTATCCTCTCGTCACTTTGGTCACAGGCAGCTGTGCCATCGAGCGTGTCACATAGAGCTCAGATATCAGTGGGCCTCACACAATCCACAAGTGTCCAGTGTCCAAAAGTTTACGCAGAGATTCAAAATCTCCATTATCCTCTCGTCACTTTGGTCACAGGCAGCTGTGCCATCGAGCGTGTCACATAGCGCTCAGATATCAGTGGGCCTCACACAATCCACAAGTGTCCAGTGTCCAAAAGTGTACGCAGAGATTCAAAATCTCCATTATCCTCTCGTCACTTTGGTCACAGGCAGCTGTGCCATCGAGCGTGTCACATAGCGCTCAGATATCAGTGGGCCTCACACAATCCACAAGTGTCCAGTGTCCAAAAGTGTACGCAGAGATTCAAAATCTCCATTATCCTCTCGTCACTTTGGTCACAGGCAGCTGTGCCATCGAGCGTGTCACATAGCGCTCAGATATCAGTGGGCGTCACACAATCCTCAAGTGTCCAGTGTCCAAAAGTGTACGCAGAGATTCAAAATCTCCATTATCCTCTCGTCACTTTGGTCACAGGCAGCTGTGCCATCGAGCGTGTCACATAGCGCTCAGATATCAGTGGGCCTCACACAATCCACAAGTGTCCAGTGTTCAAAAGTGTACACAGAGATTCAAAATCTCCATTATCCTCTCGTCACTTTGGTCACAGGCAGCTGTGCCATCGAGCGTGTCACATAGCGCTCAGATATCAGTGGGCCTCACACAATCCACAAGTGTCCAGTGTCCAAAAGTGTACGCAGAGATTAAAAATCTCCATTATCCTCTCGTCACTTTGGTCACAGGCATCTGTGCCATCGAGCGTGTCACATAGCGCTCAGATATCAGTGGGCCTCACACAATCTACAAGTGTCCAGTGTCCAAAAGTGTACGCAGAGATTCAAAATCTCCATTATCCTCTCGTCACTTTGGTCACAGGCAGCTGTGCCATCGAGCATGTCACATAGCGCTCAGATATCAGTGGGCCTCACACAATCCACAAGTGTCCAGTGTCCAAAAGTGTACGCAGAGATTCAAAATCTCCATTATCCTCTCGTCACTTTGGTCACAGGCAGCTGTGCCATCGAGCGTGTCACATAGCGCTCAGATATCAGAGGGCCTCACACAATCCACAAGTGTCCAGTGTCCAAAAGTGTACGCAGAGATTCAAAATCTCCATTATCCTCTCGTCACTTTGGTCACAGGCAGCTGTGCCATCGAGCGTGTCACATAGCGCTCAGATATCAGTGGGCCTCACACAATCTACAAGTGTCCAGTGTCCAAAAGTGTGCGCAGAGATTCAAAATCTCCATTATCCTCTCGTCACTTTGGTCACAGGTAGCTGTGCCATCGAGTGTGTCACATAGCGCTCAGATATCAGTGGGCCTCACACAATCCACAAGTGTCCAGTGTCCAAAAGTGTACGCAGAGATTCAAAATCTCCATTATCCTCTCGTCACTTTGGTCACAGGCAGCTGTTCCATCGAGTGTGTCACATAGCGCTCAGATATCAGTGGGCCTCACACAATCCACAAGTGTCCAGTGTCCAAAAGTGTACGCAGAGATTCAAAATCTCCATTATCCTCTCGTCACTTTGGTCACAGGCAGCTGTGCCATCGAGCGTGTCACATAGCGCTCAGATATCAGTGGGCCTCACACAATCCACAAGTGTCCAGTGTCCAAAAGTGTACGCAGAGATTAAAAATCTCCATTATCCTCTCGTCACTTTGGTCACAGGCAGCTGTGCCATCGAGCGTGTCACATATCGCTCAGATATCAGTGGGCCTCACACAATCTACAAGTGTCCAGTGTCCAAAAGTGTACTCAGAGATTCAAAATCTCCATTATCCTCTCGCCACTTTGGTCACAGGCAGCTGTGCCATCGAGCGTGTCACATAGCGCTCAGATATCAGTGGGCCTCACACAATCCACAAGTGTCCAGTGTCCAAAAGTGTACGCAGAGATTCAAAATCTCCATTATCCTCTCGTCACTTTGGTCACAGGCAGCTGTGCCATCGAGCGTGTCACATAGCGCTCAGATATCAGTGGGCCTCACACAATCTACAAGTGTCCAGTGTCCAAAAGTGTACGGAGAGATTCAAAATCTCCATTATCCTCTCGTCACTTTGGTCACAGGCAGCTGTGCCATCGAGCGTGTCACATAGCGCTCAGATATCAGTGGGCCTCACAAAATCTACAAGTGTCCAGTGTCAAAAAGTGCACGCAGAGATTCAAAATCTCCATTATCCTCTCGTCACTTTGGTCACAGGCAGCTGTGCCATCGAGCATGTCACATAGCGCTCAGATATCAGTGGGCCTCACACAATCCACAAGTGTCCAGTGTCCAAAAGTGTACGCAGTGATTCAAAATCTCCATTATCCTCTCGTCACTTTGGTCACAGGCAGCTGTGCCATCGAGCGTGTCACATAGCGCTCAGATATCAGTGGGCCTCACACAATCCACAAGTGTCCAGTGTCCAAAAGTGTACGCAGAGATTAAAAATCTCCATTATCCTCTCGTCACTTTGGTCACAGGCAGCTGTGCCATCGAGCCTGTCACATAGCGCTCAGATATCAGTGGGCCTCACACAATCTACAAGTGTCCAGTGTCCAAAAGTGTGCACAGAGATTCAAAATCTCCATTATCCTCTCGTCACTTTGGTCACAGGCAGCTGTGCCATCGAGTGTGTCACATAGCGCTCAGATATCAGTGGGCCTCACACAATCCACAAGTGTCCAGTGTCCAAAAGTGTACGCAGAGATTCAAAATCTCAATTATCCTCTCGTCACTTTGGTCACAGGCAGCTGTGCCATCGAGTGTGTCACATAGCGCTCAGATATCAGTGGGCCTCACACAATCCACAAGTGTCCAGTGTCCAAAAGTGTACGCAGAGATTCAAAATCTCCATTATCCTCTCGTCACTTTGGTCACAGGCAGCTGTGCCATCGAGCGTGTCACATAGCGCTCAGATATCAGTGGGTCTCACACGATCCACAAGTGTCCAGTGTCCAAAAGTGTACGCAAAGATTCAAAATCTCCGTTATCCTCTCGTCACTTTGGTCACAGGCAGCTGTGCCATCGAGCGTGTCACATAGCGCTCAGATATCAGTGGGCCTCACACAATCTACAAGTGTCCAGTGTCCAAAAGTGTACGCAGAGATTCAAAATCTCCATTATCCTCTCGTCACTTTGGTCACAGGCAGATGTGCCATCGAGCGTGTCACATAGCGCTCAGATATCAGTGGGCCTCACACAATCTACAAGTGTCCAGTGTCCAAAAGTGTACGCAGAGATTCAAAATCTCCATTATCCTCTCGTCACTTTGGTCTCAGGCAGCTGTGCCATCGAGCATGTCACATAGCGCTCAGATATCAGTGGGCCTCACACAATCCACAAGTGTCCAGTGTCCAAAAGTGTACGCAGAGATTCAAAATCTCTATTATCCTCTCGTCACTTTGGTCACAGGCAGCTGTGCCATCGAGCGTGTCACATAGCGCTCAGATATCAATGGGCCTCACACAATCTACAAGTGTCCAGTGTCCAAAAGTGTGCGCAGAGATTCAAAATCTCCATTATCCTCTCGTCACTTTGGTCACAGGCAGCTGTGCCATCGAGTGTGTCACATAGCGCTCAGATATCAGTGGGCCTCACACAATCCACAAGTGTCCAGTGTCCAAAAGTGTACGCAGAGATTCAAAATCTCCATTATCCTCTCGTCACTTTGGTCACAGGCAGCTGTGCCATCGAGCGTGTCACATAGCGCTTAGATATCAGTGGGCCTCACACAATCCACAAGTGTCCAGTGTCCAAAAGTGTACGCAGAGATTCAAAATCTCCATTATCCTCTCGTCACTTTGGTCACAGGCAGCTGTGCCATCGAGCGTGTCACATAGCGCTCAGATATCAGTGGGCCTCACACAATCCACAAGTGTCCAGTGTCCAAAAGTGTACGCAGAGATTCAAAATCTCCATTATCCTCTCGTCACTTTGGTCACAGGCAGCTGTGCCATCGAGCGTATCACATAGCGCTCAGATATCAGTGGGCCTCACACAATCTACAAGTGTCCAAAAGTGTACGCAGAGATTCAAAATCTCCATTATCCTCTCGTCACTTTGGTCACAGGCAGCTGTGCCATCGAGCGTGTCACATAGCGCTCAGATATCAGTGGGCCTCACACAATCCACAAGTGTCCAGTGTCCAAAAGTGTACGCAGAGATTCAAAATCTCCATTATCCTCTCGTCACTTTGGTCACAGGCAGCTGTGCCATCGAGCGTGTCACATAGCACTCAGATATCAGTGGGCCTCACACAATCTACAAGTGTCCAGTGTCCAAAAGTGTACGCAGAGATTCAAAATCTCCATTATCCTCTCGTCACTTTGGTCACAGGCAGCTGTGCCATCGAGCATGTCACATAGCACTCAGATATCAGTGGGCCTCACACAATCCACAAGTGTCCAGTGTCCAAAAGTGTACGCAGAGATTCAAAATCTCCATTATCCTCTCGTCACTTTGGTCACAGGCAGCTGTGCCATCGAGCGTGTCACATAGCGCTCAGATATCAGTGGGCCTCACACAATCCAAAAGTGTCCACTGTCCACAAGTGTGTGCAGAAATTCTAAATCTCCCCTGTCCTATAGACACCTTTTTTCTCTTTTTTCTTATTACTATATAGTTTGATTGATTTTGTCTACATTTCTACCAAAAATGAGGAAGGCTGGTGGAAGAGGCCGTGGAATTGGGCGGGGGTTAGCAGCTGGTAATGATTGTATTGGTGGTGGATCTGATGGTAGTATCAAGAGCAAAATAGGACCGAATGCAGGAGGTGCTGCCCCTGCGTCATCGTCTGGCTACATAAGGCCTCGAACGCTTAGTTTTCTAGGAGTTGGCAAACCGCTTTTAAAGGCAGAGCATCAGGAAAAAGTTTTGTCTTACATTGCTGACTCAGCCTCCAGCTCTGTCGCCTCCTCTTCTTCAGTTGTAAAAAGTAAAAGCACTGAGTCGTCATTGGAGGCTCATATTCATGAACAACACCTTTCCTTGTGTCCTTCACCCCAACCAAGATTGAAGGATGACGCAGGCCATACTACTGATTACTCCATGGAGCTGTTTTCACATACCATGCCTGGATTATCAAGTCAAATGGTGAATTACCCAGGCCAAGATGAATCTGACATGGAGTGCACTGATGCACAGCCGCTGATGGATGATTCTGCTGGTACATTCTCTCAGAGCACTACATTGTCCTCGCAGTGTACAGAGCCAGATTTTGACCCTGATGAGACTCAGGTGCCCCTTCCCGCACACTATACCACCATACACGGTGACACAGAGAAAGGTGCACATGACATAGAAGAGGAGGTGATGGATGACCCAGTTGTTGACCCAGATTGGCATCCATTGGGGGAAGAGGGTGCTGCTTCCAATAGCTCAGATGAGGAGCATCCACAGCAGACATCGACATCGCAACAGCTGTTATCTGGCAGGCCCGGAGCACTCCAAAGACAGGTTCCAAACATCAAAAGAGTTGCTGGACAGCTTGTCCAGAGGGTCAAAAGATCACAGCGTGCTAGGCCGCAAAATGTCTGCCAAAGTAGGAAGAGTGCAGTGTGGCACTTTTTTGAACAAAATCCTCATGATCAGGCCAAGGTTATCTGTAAGAAGTGCGCAAAGACCTTTAGCCGAGGGAAAAATCTGAAAAATTTGAATACCAGTTGCATGCTTAGACATTTAACCAGCATGCACTTGCAAGCGTGGACACAACACCAAACCTCAAGTGCCACATGTGCAACTGATCACAACGAAGGTAGTCAGCAATGCTACATTGTTTCCCCCACTGTAAGCCCACCGGTTAGCACAGCAGCAAATGTTGAGGTTTCGTTGCAAGGCCACAGCAGTCAGGGAATCCCACTGTTATATCAACGAAAGACTGATTCTAGGCCATCAGAAAGAACACCAACTCCATCACCATCATCAACCCTCTCTCAGTCCGCCCTGTCCACCGCTACTTCCATCATATGCAGCTCTCAAGTCCAGCTCACGCTCCCAGACACTATGAGTAGGTCAAGAAAGTACTCAGTCTCTCATCCGCGTACACTGGGTTTGAACGCCCACATTGCCAAACTAATCTCGTTTGAGATGATGCCCTTTCGGTTGGTGGAAAGCACAGCTTTCTGCGAACTCATGGCCTATGCAGTACCACGCTATGACCTACCCAGTCGCCACTTCTTCTCTCGCAAAGCCATCCCAGCCCTCCACCATCATGTGAAAGACCGCATTGTCCATGCACTCAAGCAGTCAGTGAGCGGAAAGGTGCACCTCACAACTGATGCATGGTCCAGTCGGCATGGCCAGGGCCGTTACGTGTCCATCACTGTGCACTGGGTTAATGTGGTGGATGCAGGGTCCACAGGGGACAGCGGTGGTGGGACAGTGCTGCCTAGCCCACGGTATAGTAAACAGTTGGCTGTAGGCGTTCGACCCTCCTCCTTCTTCTCCTCCTCCTCCAGAAGCGAAAGCTCGTCCACAGAGCGCAGTCGTACGAGCACTCCATCTGCAGCTGCCACTGTTGCACACGATGTGTCCCCCTATCGAGCAGCTAGTGGAAAGCGTCAGCAGGCTGTGTTGCAGATGATGTGTTTGGGCGACAGACACACCGCCGAGGTGCTGGCCGAGTACTTGAAGCGACAAACTGAGTCATGGCTGGGCAGTGTACATCTTGAGGCAGGCAAGGTAGTTAGTGATAACGGCCGTAATTTTGTGGCAGCCATAGCCCTTTCAAAACTCAGCCACATACCTTGCTTGGCTCACACCTTGAACCTGGTGGTGCAGTGCTTCCTCAAAAATTATCCGGAGTTAACAGCCCTGCTCCAGAAGGTGCGAAGACTGTGCGCGCACATCCGCCGGTCGCCTGTACACTCCGTTCGCATGCAGAAGCTGCAGCGATTGCTCCACCTTCCCAACCACTGCCTCATTATCGACATTGCAACAAGGTGGAACTCCACCCTGCACATGGTGGAGCGGCTGTGCGAGCAGAGGCAGGCCATAATGCATTTGTGGGAGGATACACGGCCAGGCACTTTGAGAGCAGACATGGAGTTGACAGGCGTGCAGTGGTCGAAGCTGAAAGACCTTTGTAAAGTCCTTCAGTGTTTTGAGGAATGCACATGGCTGGTAAGCGCAGACGACGCCATCCTAAGCATGAGCATCCCACTTATACGTCTGCTCATGCAAACTTTGACGCACCTTAAGGAGCAGGCGTCTGCAGCCAATGTTGATGAGGAGGAAGAGGAGGAGGGAATCCTTGATGACATTCAGCCATTGTCTGCTCAGGGACCTCTCCTGGGCGAGGTGGAGGAAGAAGAGGAGGAGGAGGAGGAGGAGGATGATGGGGATGATTACTTAGGGGAGGAGGATGCATCTCGTGGGGCAAGTGAAAATGTTGGCGTGGCAAGGTCTGGTACAGGGTTTGTGCGTGACTGGAGGGATGTGGATTTGCCAGAAAGTGCTCCTCCACCCAGCACTCGCAGTGCATCATTGACACCGGGAACATTGGCCCACATGTCAGATTATGCCTTGCGGATCCTAAAAAGGGACCCCCGCATTGCCAAAATGATGAACGATGACGATTACTGGTTGGCCAGCATCCTGGATCCACGCTATAAAGGCAAATTACAAAACATCATGCCACAGGAGAACCTTGACCTAATATTGGCTAATAAACAAGCAACTCTGGTAAATCGGTTGCTTGAGGCATTCCCAGCACACAGCAGCGGTGATGGTTCTCACATGAGCCGTACGGGCCGGGGGCAGCTTGGCAGAGGTGTTCGTGGTGCACACAGCAGAAGTGGCGTTGGAGACAGGGGTTTCATGACAATGTTGTGGACTGATTTTTCAAATACCGCTCACACAACTGGTAATACTGCATCGATGGAAAGTGACAGGAGACAGCAGTTGTCAACTATGGTTACAAACTACTTTTCCTCCCATATTGATGTTCTCCCACACAGGTCATTCCCCTTTGACTATTGGGCCGCTAAACTGGACACCTGGCCTGAATTGGCCCAATATGCCTTACAGGAGCTCGCTTGCCAAGCTGCAAGTGTGCTATCGGAAAGAGTCTTCAGTGCAGCTGGATCAATCCTGACAGAAAAAAAGACCCGTCTGTCAACCCAAAATGTGGATGATCTAACCTTCATTAAAATGAACCACGCATGGGTTTCCAAGGATTTTGTCCCACCTTCCCCTGATGACACATAGGGTGACAGAAAAATGGCTTGCTTTGGTCCACCTCTTCCTGGTACTTCACCTATTTCGCCTTTTGCATCAGCTGAATGTCCAACATCAACATATGCCACTTTCTAAAACTCCCTAACTGTGGTGCCTCCCCCTCATGGCCGGGGTAACCACCTAGCGTACGACACCGTGCGAGTGCCGTTGCCCTGGACAGGTGGGTAGGCCGACTCTTGGGCGCGGGCACTGGCACAGGGTCCCTCATAGTGCAATCAAGTGTCTCTGACGGTGGTGGTGCACACCCGCCGTCAGACACACCGCTGTACTATGAGGGGCCCAGTGCCAGTACCGATGCCCAAGAGTGGGCCCCCCTTGCTTGGGCAGGGCCACAGCATTTGCAATCTTTACCTCTCCCTGCTCCTCCGCTGTGTAATCTGTGCCGTCAAATCCATACTGTGCCTGACACCGTCTGAGCCTGCCTCCTGAGACATATATTTTGAATGTGTATGCTATCCATACATGTTATCCAGGGATACGGTACCCTTTCTAACCTTTGTGCAATGACGTGCAATCCATACTGGGCCTAACACCGTCTGAGCCTGCCTCATGCTGTATAGACATATATTTTGAATGTGTACGCTATCCATACATGTTATCCGGGGATACGGTACCCTTTCTAACCTTTGTGCAATGACGTGCAATCCATACTGGGCCTAACAACGTCTGAGCCTGCCTCATGCTGTATAGACATATATTTTGAATGTGTACGCTATCCATACATGTTATCCGGGGATACGGTACCCTTTCTAACCTTTGTGCAATGACGTGCAATCCATACTGGGCCTAACACCGTCTGAGCCTGCCTCATGCTGTATAGACATATATTTTGAATGTGTACGCTATCCATACATGTTATCCGGGGATACGGTACCCTTTCTAACCTTTGTGCAATGACGTGCAATCCATACTGGGCCTAACACCGTCTGAGCCTGCCTCATGCTGTATAGACATATATTTTGAATGTGTACGCTATCCATACATGTTATCCGGGGATACGGTACCCTTTCTAACCTTTGTGCAATGACGTGCAATCCATACTGGGCCTAACAACGTCTGAGCCTGCCTCATGCTGTATAGACATATATTTTGAATGTGTACGCTATCCATACATGTTATCCGGGGATACGGTACCCTTTCTAACCTTTGTGCAATGACGTGCAATCCATACTGGGCCTAACACCGTCTGAGCCTGCCTCATGCTGTATAGACATATATTTTGAATGTGTACGCTATCCATACATGTTATCCGGGGATACGGTACCCTTTCTAACCTTTGTGCAATGACGTGCAATCCATACTGGGCCTAACACCGTCTGAGCCTGCCTCATGCTGTATAGACATATATTTTTAATGTGTACGCTATCCATGCATGTTATCCGGGGATACGGTACCCTTTCTAACCTTTGTGCAATGACGTGCAATCCATACTGGGCCTAACACCGTCTGAGCCTGCCTCATGCTGTATAGACATATATTTTGAATGTGTACGCTATCCATACATGTTATCCGGGGATACGGTACCCTTTCTAACCTTTGTGCAATGACGTGCAATCCATACTGGGCCTAACACCGTCTGAGCCTGCCTCATGCTGTATAGACATATATTTTGAATGTGTACGCTATCCATACATGTTATCCGGGGATACGGTACCCTTTCTAACCTTTGTGCAATGACGTGCAATCCATACTGGGCCTAACACCGTCTGAGCCTGCCTCATGCTGTATAGACATATATTTTTAATGTGTACGCTATCCATACATGTTATCCAGGGATACGGTACCCTTTCTAACCTTTGTGCAATGATGTGCAATCCATACTGGGCCTATCACCGTCTGAGCCTGCCTCATGCTGTATAGACATATATTTTGAATGTGTACGCTATCCATACATGTTATCCAGGGATACGGTACCCTTTCTAACCTTTGTGCAATGACGTGCAATCCATACTGGGCCTAACACCGTCTGAGCCTGCCTCATGCTGTATAGACATATATTTTGAATGTGTACGCTATCCATACATGTTATCAGGGGATACGGTACCCTTTCTAACCTTTGTGCAATGACGTGCAATCCATACTGGGCCTAACACCGTCTGAGCCTGCCTCATGCTGTATAGACATATATTTTGAATGTGTACGCTATCCATACATGTTATCCGGGGATACGGTACCCTTTCTAACCTTTGTGCAATGACGTGCAATCCATACTGGGCCTAACACCGTCTGAGCCTGCCTCACGCTGTATAGACATATATTTTGAATGTGTACGCTATCCATACATGTTATCCAGGGATACGGTACCCTTTCTAACCTTTGTGCAATCACGTGCAATCCATACTGGGCGTGAGAACGGCTGGCGAGCTGTTAAGCAAGCTACAGCACCTGTCCAGACAAGTACAGGGATTCCCTAGCGAGGAGACTTATTTGATTGTTTTCAATGTTGGGACAGCAATTTTTGGGGAGCACTATACTCTGGAGAATGATAGATGGGGCCCACCATACACTGGAACATTCCAAAGGTGGACATCAGACACTGGAGCAGCATTTACAGGGCCCATTATACACTAGAGCATTAGAAATGGGGCCCATTATGTTTGGAGCATTATTTGGGCCCATAAGACAGTGGAGCTTCATCCATGGGGACCAACATATACTGTAGCATTATGTGGAGCTCATCATATACTGTTTCAAACATTATATGGGACCAATGATTCTGTATGGAGAAATAGATGGGCCTCGTCATGAGATGTAAAAAGTGAGGTATTTTTCATTGTACTATACCGCTATTTATCTGCCGTATCGGAGCATGATGAGTTGTGGTATGTGTTAAAGGGGCGCTCTTTCGCCCAGGGCACATGAAAACCTGCAGCCAGCCCTCCCCCCCCACAACTTTAGCCAAATAACACCCATTTTTCAGTGCGTAACTTATATTATGAAGTTAATTAAGGTTGACAAGCTTAAGTAAGAAGAATTGATGTTTTTGGCATTCAAATGGGCACTGTTGGTGTGTTTCCTGTCCTCCTCTCACTGCCGACTTTTATTCCCCATTGACTTACATTGGGTTTCGTGTTTCGGGACGACCCCGACTTTTCCCTTTAATCGGACGATCTTGCTCGACCCGACTTTTGGAAAAGTCGGGTTTCACGAAACGAAACGCGACCCTAAAAAACCAAAAGTCACTCAACTCTAGTGATAACCACTACACTACAGAAACTGGCTGCGGAAGGTTACTGTGGTCATGACGAGCCATCGAGAACAAAGACTCAACGTCAAAAGCTTTAATTTCAACGCCTAATGTCATGCTTCTATCCAGTTTCGAACTGGGGACCGTTCGCGTGTGAGGTGAACGTGACAACCACTACACTTCAGAAACTACATGCAAAGATAAAGATGTTTAAACATGCTGAAATGAACTTGAAAAAGAAAAAAACAGCCAGCCAAAGTCAAGAGGTCTTCCTCTATGTCTGAAGACAGGACAAAGTGCATTTTGCAACACAGGAACCTTTCATTTGTCAGGCTATTGGAGAAAAAGAACAAACAGGGAAACAAAACCATGCTCCACAAAACATTCTCATGCCTTTGTCCAAAAGCCAAAAAGAAAAAGCACCTAGATGCCTGCTTTCGCACCTTGATCCTATCAGGTGTTTCTTGAATTAGGAACACTTAGACACTGTCAAAAACACACATGCTTGCCAAAAGCAAAAACGGGTAGAAATAATCACATTGGTAAAAGTAATGCTCATTAAACCAGCAACAGAATATGCTAACTAAGGCTAATTAAGCCAACAATATACGTTTGTGAATCAAATAAAGAAAAGCCACATGTTTCTGCCCGGGATCAAAACAGGGAACTTTCAGTTGGATGGCAAACAGGACAATCACTACACTACAGTAACCAAACAAGAGCGTTTACTGTGGTCATGGCAAGCATTAAAGATCAAGCACTCATTGTCAAAAGCGCTAGTTTGCAAGAGAAACGCTGTGTTTCTGCCCAGTTTCGACCTGAGGACCTTTCGCATGTAAAGCGAACGTGAAACCGCTACACTACAGAAACCAACCGATTCAAACAAGCAAAAAATGCTGTGGTCATGGCAAGCAATAAAGAACAAGCACTGAAAGTCAAAAAGATCGTTTTCCAAGAGAAAAAGCTGTGTTTCTGCCCAGTTTCGAACTGGGGACCTTTCGCGTGTGAGGCAAACGTGATGACCGCTACACTACAGAAACAGGATGCAAGTGCTTACTGTGGTGACAACAAGCAATCGAGATCAAGAACTGAAAGTCAAAAGCTTGGATACCAAAGGGTAACTGCGTGTTTCTGCCCAGTTTCGACCTGAGGACCTTTCGCGTGTAAAGCGAACGTGAAACCGCTACACTACAGAAACCAACCGATTCAAACAAACAAAAAATGCTGTGGTCATGGCAAGCAATAAAGAACAAGCACTGAAAGTCAAAAAGATCGTTTTCCAAGAGAAAAAGCTGTGTTTCTGCCCAGTTTCGAACTGGGGACCTTTCGCGTGTGAGGCAAACGTCATGACCGCTACACTACAGAAACAGGATGCAAGTGCTTACTGTGGTGACAACAAGCAATCGAGATCAAGAACTGAAAGTCAAAAGCTTGGATACCAAATGGTAACAGCGTGTTTCTGCCCAGTTTCGAACTGGGGACCTTTCACGTGTTAGGCGAACGTGATAACCACCACACTACAGAAACCGGCTGCAGAAGGTTACTGTGGTCATGACGAGCCATCGAGAACAAAGACTCAACGTCAAAAGCTTTAATATCAATGCCTAATGTCATGCTTCTATCCAGTTTTGAACTGGGGACCGTTCGCGTGTGAGGTGAACGTGACAACCACTACACTTCAGAAACTCCATGCAAAGATAAAGATGTTTAAACATGCTGAAATGAACTTGAAAAAGAAAAAAACAGCCAGCCAAAGTCAAGAGGTCTTCCTCTATGTCTGAAGACAGGACCAAGTGCATTTTGCAACACAGGAACCTTTCATTTGTCAGGCTATTGGAGAAAAAGAACAAACAGGGAAACAAAACCATGCTCAACAAAACATTCTCATGCCTTTGTCCAAAAGCCAAAAAGAAAAAGCACCTAGATGCCTGCTTTCGCACCTTGATCCTATCAGGTGTTACTTGAATTAGGAACACTTAGACACTGTCAAAAACACACATGCTTGCCAAAAGCAAAAACGGGTAGAAATAATCACATTGGTAAAAGTAATGCTCATTAAACCAGCAATAGAATATGCTAACTAAGGCTAATTAAGCCAACAATATACGTTTGTGATCAAAATAAAGAAAAGCCACATGTTTCTGCCCGGGATCAAAACAGGGAACTTTCAGGAGGATGGCAAACAGGACAATCACTACACTACAGTAACCAGACAAGAGCGTTTACTGTGGTCATGACAAACATTAACGATCAATCACTCATTGTCAAAAGCACTAGTTTGCAAGATGAACGCTGTGTTTCTGCCCAGTTTCGAACTGAGGACCTTTCGCGTGTAAAGCGAACGTGATAACCGCTACACTACAGAAGCCAACCAATTCAAACAACTAAAAAATGCTGTGGTCATGGCAAGCAATAAAGAACAAGCACTGAAAGTCAAAAAGATCGTTTTCCAAGAGAAAATGCTGTGTTTCTGCCCAGTTTCGAACTGGGGACCTTTCGCGTGTGAGGCGAACGTGACAACCACTACACTTCAGAAACTCCATGCAAAGCTAAAGATGTTTAAACATGCTGAAATGAACTTGAAAAAGAAAAAAACAGCCAGCCAAAGTCAAGAGGTCTTCCTCTATGTCTGAAGACAGGACAAAGTGCATTTTGCAACACAGGAACCTTTCATTTGTCAGGCTATTGGAGAAAAAGAACAAACAGGGAAACAAAACCATGCTCCACAAAACATTCTCATGCATTTGTCCAAAAGTCAAAAAGAAAAAGCACCTGGATGCCTGCTTTCGCACTGATAGGAACTGAAGGAGTTAAATTGAGTTCTGTCTATGTTGCATTCTCTTGTTTAAAACCTTATCTGTTCTTCGAGGAGATGTCTCAGACATCTCCCTTGTGAACCAAGGTCAAATACCTCTGCTTTTTTGCCTAAGTGACTTTCTTTGTAGAAAACAAGTTGTGAAATCATTTGTACTGCGCATGTCTGTAAATGTTTAAATTCTTTACTATAAAAGACGGAAGCCTAACTGATAAGCCAGAGGCGTCTTGGCAGGCATCCCGAGTGGTATTATACAGCCCGCGTCTGTGTTAGCCTTCTCGACGGAGCAATTGATTAGAGACATATGGTGCTTCACACCTAAGAACATCGGTCCTTCAGATGAAAGAGTAATCTGAGGTATCCCGACAGTTTCCTGGCGCCCGAAACAGGGACCTGATATAGGCACCTCTCCAAGACTACCCGATCTACAGACCACTCCAGTTACTGATGAAATTGTGAACAGCAGACCTAAACACCTGGCCATGTAAGAGATCAATTTTTCTCTTCTCTGCTCTTTATAATCTATCATTATAACTAAGGTCCGTATAAAGGGGAATCTAGTAGAGGAGGGGGCCGTAAAATCAGGTCCATATAAGAACTCTGAGGAAATCGGGTGTGACACGCATATGTAATTTCTGCTCGAATGAGAGGTTACTGTAGGTTCTGTCTGTGCACAGCTATTTTTAGAAAAAGAGCTGATGCAAATCAAAATGGGAGAGGTCTGACATTACGGAATATAAGGCTGGGTGAACAGTTCATACTGCGCAGCCCGGACGGACAAGTTTTTCACAATAGACGATTCCGCACTAGAAATAGAGGAGGTTGTTGAGTGACTGCCTTGATTTGAAGGACTGTGAAAAGTAGACAAATAAGCTGCACAGTAGGTATTCGTTCAAAGAGTGGTGATATTGCCTAACTGGGTCATGTGACAGCGTCCTTTCGGGGAGGTCACCGCCTAAGCTTAAATCAACACCCTTTACGAATAAACCTTGTGACAGATAAGAGTGTGATAGAATGAGCACAGGACCACGAAATGAGCCTGTGACAGGATATGACTGAAGAACCCCGATAGATGGACACTTTGTTTACAATCCTGTGTGTTGTGGGAGTATTTCTGTTCGGATGCTACATAGCATATAAGTACACGAAACACGTAGTACACCGAGGAACAGACACTCCATTTAGCCTGTTAGCACCTTAGGAAGAAGGTAACGAGGTATAGTAGAGCCTAGTCTTGAGCTTACCCAATACACCACCTAAGGCAGGGGACTAACAGGAAGACAACAAGAGAAACAGGATAAGAATAAAAGATAAAATGGGGAACAGTCAGGGAAAGACACCTGAAGAAGGAAATCGGTTATGTGATATAATTGAGGATAGATATGGAAGTAGTGCAGCAAAGAACCTGGAAAAAGTATTAATCAAATCCAAAGTGCAAGATAGGCAGGCTGTGTGAATCCTTGTATATATGTCTATGAGAACCTCTGAATAAGATGAGAGATGAGTAATTGAGTAAAAAAAAAAAAAAAAAAAAAAATCAGTGAATGAGCACGTATGAATGAATCATCACACATCATTTTTGTGTCAAGAGATTTGTGACCTTTCTAGTTGTGGTGGAATCCCGGACAGATGCGTTATAGATAATTCAAATCTACATCTGAGACTGAATGAATTGAGTAATGATATACACTCACTGGCCACTTTATTAGGTACACCATGCTAGTAACGGGTTGGACCCCCTTTTGCCTTCAGAACTGCCTCAATTCTTCGTGGCAGAGATTCAACAAGGTGCTGGAAGCATTCCTCAGAGATTTTGGACCATATTGACATGATGGCATCACACAGTTGGCGCAGATTTGTCGGCTGCACATCCCTGATGCGAATCTCCCGTTCCACCACATCCCAAAGATGCTCTATTGGATTGAGATCTGGTGACTGAGGAGGCCATTTGAGTACAGTGAACTCATTGTCATGTTCAAGAAACCAATCTGAGATGATTCGAGCTTTATGACATGGCGCATTATCCTGCTGAAAGTAGCCATCAGATGCCTGTTCTTAGCTGAGAGGAGTGGTACCCAGTGTGGTCTTCTGCTGCTGTAGCCCATCTGCCTCAAAGTTCGACGCACTGTGCGTTCAGAGATGCTCTTCTGCCTACCTTGGTTGTAACGGGTGGCAATTTGAGTCACTGTTGCCTTTCTATCAGCTCGAACCAGTATGCCCATTCTCCTCTGACCTCTGGCATCAACAAGGCATTTCCGGCCACAGAACTGCCGCTCACTGGATTTTTTTTCTTTTTCGGACCATTCTCTGTAAACCCTAGAGATGGTTGTGCGTGAAAATCCCAGTAGATCAGCAGTTTCTGAAATACTCAGACCAGCCCTTCTGGCACCAACAATCATGCCACGTTCAAAGGCACTCAAATCACCTTTCTTCCCCATACTGATGCTCGGTTTGAACTGCAGGAGATTGTCTTGACCATGTCTACATGCCTAAATGCACTGAGTTGCCGCCATGTGATTGGCTGATTAGAAATTAAGTCTTAACACACAGTTGGACAGGTGTACCTAATAAAGTGGCCAGTGAGTGTAGTTCGTGTTATATGTGGCATTACATTGTAAAGTTTCCTGAATGCATTTGGCCAGAAAAAGGGCAAGGCATGGTTAATCTCATTATACAGTTATCTGCCCTTACAGTGAAATCCCGTGATTTTGAGTTTCTTTGTAGAAATTGATTTTGATAAGTCTAAAGAACTACAGAATTCTGTGAAGGACGACGCTGCATTCTGACGGGAGGGGGGAAGGATGGCGCTGCGCAGTTTCTTCTCCCTTCGCTCTTATCTCTGCTGAGTGTGAGCTGTGCTCAAAATTCTCTGTAATTCTATCCGTAAGGTACACGCTGAAAGATTTGTGCATTTTAAAGCAACAGTACTTAATTGAAGATTGGAAGTTAAAAGTAAGATATGGTGCCTAATTTAGAAGGGAATTGTAAGTGATTGCTTGGTCATTAATGTGTTTGAACCTGCTTCTAGTTGTGTGATTGATTTGTGTAGCAAATTGTGTCAAATTACAAAAGACAGAGCAGGAAGGAAGCAGTAAAACAAGTGGGACAAATATTGAAAAAGGCAAAAATACCAGAGTGTGAATGTTTGGATGTACAAAAAGGCACAGACAAGGGAAGAAAATAGCAAGTGAATAAATGATGCTTGAGAATGTGCAGCAGTGTGGAAGGTGTATTATGAATGTTTGATTGACAAAGTGTAACCAGAGACCCAGACAAAACAGATGGACTTGTAAACACTGTGGTCAGACTCAGACAAACCCAGACTGAATAGCTACTTGTGTGACCTGTGCTACTGACCTAAGAGAATTGCACTAAATCCTATCCAGACAAGATCATAAGAAGCTGACATAATAGTGTGGATAGTGGGTAGTGGGGACATTGGCCCTTGAGGAGTAAGCTGACAGTAGACATCAGACGACCAACCCCATCAGGACCTAGAAGTGTGACTAGAATAAGAAAGATGCAGGAGTATTATCCCTGGAGCCCCTCTGACCAGCTAGCTTTGCTGAAGCAGCTGCCTGCCCCTGAAGACCAACCATTCCCGTTTTACAGTTTTACAGACACATAAAGGAAGTACAGCAGACATATAAGTGTACCTGGGCAGACCTAGAGAGGTTGGTGAGTCTAAAGGCAGGTGACGCACTAGATCATATAATTAAGACACACAGATGTGACAAAGAATCAGGCTTGGGGCATGGATGATAAATCTGCACGATCTGGGGAGACGTACTGTGAGTCACTAAGACAATGGGCTGCCGTGGAACAATCAGAGCAGTCTGTACTCCTGACTAATGTGACACAGCAAAGATGAGAGAGAGTAGAGATATACCTTGGACGGTTACAGCTGAAATGGGCAGACATGGGGTACATTTGCATAAACCCACTTGATGTTAGAATTCTGGTGAATGCATTCATTGACGGTATGAACAAAGATTTACGAGACGCAGTACAGACAGCCAGACCTGAATGGAGACATGTAGATCCGAAAGACCTCCTTAAGGTAGCTAAAGAAATTGAGCAAACAAGGACAATAAGACGACCTGTCATGTATGCTGGAGCACAAGGAAAAAAGTGGAGACGTAATAGGGAAGGCATGTGAGATGACACTGACGTTTCTTTTGACAATCTATTCCCCACATGACATCCATGCCATACTCCTACAAGTTCAACCAAAACATCTGTCTATGGCCAGACAGCTCCGACTTGAGTGTGCTCTACTAATTCCTGAGTATGTCACCCTCAAAAGATGTAACGTTCTGAATCCAGCCACCCTCCTGCCTGTGGATTCAGAAAAGGGGGAATTGGTGACCGTATTGGCAAGTGAGGAAGGATACTTTGACATGACGCATGAACATGTCTGCATAGAACTGATGAGTCAGGAGACAGTTGGGTTTGCACACATTCATGAAAAACCTGTTCCTAATGCAGACTTTGAGTTTCTTTTTTGTAGATGGCCCCAGATACCACCAGGATGGACGATTCTACACTGGATATGCAGTAGTATCCTCACATGAGGTAATCCGAGCGGAGCCACTCTCTCCTCACATGTCGGCGCAGGAGGCAGAGTTGAAGGCACTCACTGAGGCGTGTAGAGCCGCTGCAGGTAAAGTCGCTAATATTTTCACAGATTCGAAGCCCATTAAAAATGCAGAGCTGGTGAAACAATTGATGGAGGCATTGATGTTACCAGTCCAGGTTGGCATTGTCAAGGTAAAAGCACACACAAAGGTGACTCCGTGGAGGTAGAGGGCAATAGAAGGGCGAACGAGGCTGCTAAAATAGCACAAGGCGGCCTAGAGAGAGCAGTGGACGGTGGCGGGGAGTCAGCGTATTCCAGCCACATTGGGTCTAGATGTCCTGAAATCCCTCCAGCAAAAGGCTGCCCAAACAGAGAAGGTACACCGGGGGAGACTGGGAGCTGAGCTGAACTCAAATGGAGTATGGGAGAATAAGGATAAAATGTGCCCACCAAAGTCCCTGTTCCCAATCATGGCGCAAGCAGCACATGGCCCCAATCACACCTCAAAAAGTCACATGTGTGCCATGGTAGATGCCTTCTGGATCGCTCCTGGCTTCAGTTGCGCAGCCGCGAAACTTGTACAATCATGCCTCATCTGTGCACAGCACAACCCAGGTAAAACAGTAAAAGTCCCTAAGAAAGCGACACCTAGGCCTCTCTACCCGTTTCAGAGACGGCAGATTGACGACATACAGCTACCAAGGTAGGAGTGTATGCAAATATCCTAGTATGTGTAGATCTCTTCTCTGGATGGCCAGAGGCCTACCCGGTGAAAACGGCTACAGCTCGAGCCACTGCAAAGAAACTGGTGATGGAACTAGTACCACGATTCGGTGTCCCTGAAACAATTGAATCAGACAGAAGTACACACTTTACTGCTGAGGTAATGCAAAATGTAATGCAAATGATAGGTGTAGAACAAGCATTTCATACACCCTACCACCCACAGAGTTCAGGGAAGGTAGAGAGAATGAACGGGACACTAAAATTGAAAATACAGAAAACCATGGAACAAACCCATAGACCATGGCCAGAGTGTCTCCCATTAGCATTATTTTCAGTAAGGTACACACCCACGGGGAAAACTAAACTGTCACCCTTCGAGATACTGTTTGGAAGACCACCGAACACAGGGTTGTACTACCCACAGGTCTTAACACTCAATGTGGATAATTTGACAAGTTATGTAATCCAGTTGCAAAAGCATTTAACTCAAATGCATTCTCTAGTTTTCTCTTTCATTCCAGATCCAGATAGTGTGGAAGGAACTCACTGTCTACAACCTGGTGATTACGTATATGTCAAGAAACACTCCAGAAAGACCCTTGAACCCTGATATCAAGGACCTTACCAAGTACTCCTAACAACGCCTACTTCTGTTAAGTTGGAAGGACGACCAACCTGGATCCACGCATCGCATTGCAAACTAGCCACAGGAGTTAACAAAGCATAAGAGTGCATAATGTTTTGGTTTGGTTTTGTTGCATTATCTGTAATAATGGTAGCTGCGTGGGACAGTCTAAATGCTCCAATGTCCTTGAATAATAAGTTTATACAACATCATGAAAAATTACTGAATGATTGGTCAAATGACACTCAGCCTCCAGCAGATTGCTGGATCTGCACACATTCACCAGTATCAGCCACTAGTATTCCGTTCCTTGTTATTCCTATGCCACCCGAGGAATTATTTGCCTGGACCAGTTGTTCTGATACACTTGCTAATAATGCCACAAATAATGTGAAGTTATGGAACACAACTGTTGGAATACCTATTGTGAGATGGGTAGGATACCCTTGGTGGCAGGGTAATCTTTCAGGAAGTAATGCACACCTTCAATATCTGGCATATAAAGGGGGGGCTTGGGTACCCAGGAATAGAACTCGATTAACCTACCTGGGGCAAATTCCAATGTATGGCCTACAAGTTAGTTTTAATGTAACTTCCCACTCTACTGATGCCTTCAAACCAATACTGCTAGAAAGAAGGTTGCATAACACGTCCTGGGAGTATTCCAATTTATTTCCCCAGGGCAATAATGAAACTTGTTTTAATATTTCAGGTAATATACCTTGCAACGAGTCATCTGGATATGAGAAAGGAATTCCCACCTGTGGAAATCCCGATGTAGGGTATTGTAGCCCTTTAGGACAACTTCCAAATTGGTGTATGCTTCAGAATGTATCTGCGCTCATAGATTTAGTTCATAGACTGGTATTACAACATTCAGCCCTATGGGACCTACCTAGTGACATGTTCTGGGTATGTGGAGACAATGCATATAAATGGTTGCCAGTAGGGATAAAAGGTGCTTGTACTCTGGGTCGTTTGACTCCAGCTACCTTTGTTATTCCGAATGACCAGTTGAATACTCAGAGCATACCTAAACACACGTTGTACAAAAGAGCTGCTGACAATACACCTCGCCTCTCTGGGAGACCACATATAGTGCAGATGAGTGTGGCTAATAAAATTGTCAGTTCTATTTTTATTTATCCTATGATTACTCAAATGTGGGATAAATTAGTCAGGGCTACAGATTACTTAGATGACCAAATATGGGATATATTGGATATATTGAACACCACCGTTGCTGTCCAAAATCAGCTCATCATAGCCACTAATCAGCATACCATAGTATTAGATTATTTACCTGCAGCGCAAGGAGGTATGTGTCAAGTCATCGGACCAGCTTGCTGTCATTATATAGATCCCAACAGCATTATAAAGTTAAAATTGAAAATAGAGGATGTTCAAAAACTTAGAGATCAGTACGATAAAGACAATGATGGTACTAAGGATAGTTGGTGGTCAGATACATTCTCCTTTCTTAATCCAGCTAATTGGTTTAAGGGTATTGGAGGCTGGATAACTGGGATTATACTAAGTCTATTACGTATTGTTGTTTGTATCTTCGTAATATATGTGCTATTGAAACTTGTTTTTTGGTGTATCTCTGTATGCAAGAAAAGATGTAGAAATAGATAAGGAAGTTTGACTGTAAACAACAAGAATTTAACTATTATTCCTTTGAGTCCTAGATTGACATCTCATTTCTGGCATGAAGGAGCGTACTCTTGCAATGATGGACGTGGCTTCAGTATCTGGGGGATGGAGAAGGTAGAAGACCTGTCTCCCTTGGGCAACCCGTCGGCCTGGGATAGTACCTGGTGAACGAGCCACTATCCGCTGTTGTTGCAGGATCCAGTGTTCCAGATTGTGGAAAATGAAGATGTCAAAGGGGGGAATGATAGGAACTGAAGGAGTTAAATTGAGTTCTGTCTATGTTGCATTCTCTTGTTTAAAACCTTATCTGTTCTTCGAGGAGATGTCTCAGACGTCTCCCTTGTGAACCAAGGTCAAATACCTCTGCTTTTTCGCCTAAGTGACTTTCTTTGTAGAAAACAAGTTGTGAAATCATTTGTACTGTGCATGTCTGTAAATGTTTAAATTCTTTACTATAAAAGACGGAAGCCTAACTGATAAGCCAGAGGTGTCTTGGCAGGCATCCCGAGTGGTATTATACAGCCCGTGTCTGTGTTATCCTTATCGACGGAGCAATTGATTAGAGACATATGGTGCTTCACACCTAAGAACATCGGTCCTTCAGATGAAAGAGTAATCTGAGGGTTCCCGACAGCACCTTGATCCTATCAGGTGTTACTTGAATTAGGAACACTTAGACACTGTCAAAAACACACATGCTTGCCAAAAGCAAAAACGGGTAGAAATAATCACATTGGTAAAAGTAATGCTCATTAAACCAGCAATAGAATATGCTAACTAAGGCTAATTAAGCCAACAATATACGTTTGTGATCAAAATAAAGAAAAGCCACATGTTTCTGCCCGGGATCAAAACAGGGAACTTTCAGGAGGATGGCAAACAGAACAATCACTACACTACAGTAACCAGACAAGAGCGTTTACTGTGGTCATGGCAAGCATTAAAGATCAAGCACTCATTGTCAAAAGCGCTAGTTTGCAAGAGAAATGCTGTGTTTCTGCCCAGTTTCGAACTGAGGACCTTTCGCGTGTAATGCGAACGTGATAACCGCTACACTACAGAAACCAACCGATTCAAAAAGGCAAAAAATGCTGTGGTCATGGCAAGCAATAAAGAACAAGCACTGAAAGTAAAAAAGATCATTTTCCAAGAGAAAAATCTGTGTTTCAGCCCAGTTTCGAACTGAGGACATTTCGCAAGTGAGGCGAACGTGATAACCGCTACACTACAGAAACCGGATGCAAGTGCTTACTGTGGTGACAACAAGCAATCGAGATCAAGAACTGAAAGTCAAAAGCTTGGATACCAAAGAGTAACAGCGTGTTTCTGCCAAGTTTCGTACTGGAGACCTTTCGCGTGTTAGGCGAACGTGATAACCACTACACTACAGAAACCGGCTGCGTAAGGTTACTGTGGTCATGACGAGCCATCGAGAACAAAGACTCAACGTCAAAAGCTATAATATCAACGCCTAATGTCATGCTTCTATCCAGTTTCGAACTGGGGACCGTTCGCGTGTGAGGTGAACGTGACAACCACTACACTTCAGAAACTCCATGCAAAGCTAAAGATGTTTAAACATGCTGAAATGAACTTGAAAAAGAAAAAAACAGCCAGCCAAAGTCAAGAGGTCTTCCTCTATGTCTGAAGACAGGACAAAGTGCATTTTGCAACACAGGAACCTTTCATTTGTCAGGCTATTGGAGAAAAAGAACAAACAGGGAAACAAAACCATGCTCCACAAAACATTCTCATGCCTTTGTCCAAAAGCCAAAAAGAAAAAGCACCTACATGCCTGCTTTCGCACCTTGATCCTATCAGGTGTTACTTGAATTAGGAACACTTAGACACTGTCAAAAACACACATGCTTGCCAAAAGCAAAAACGGGTAGAAATAATCACATTGGTAAAAGTAATGCTCATTAAACCAGCAATAGAATATGCTAACTAAGGCTAATTAAGCCAACAATATACGTTTGTGATCAAAATAAAGAAAAGCCACATGTTTCTGCCCGGGATCAAAACAGGAAACTTTCAGGAGGATGGCAAACAGGACAATCACTACACTACAGTAACCAGACAAGAGCGTTTACTGTGGTCATGGCAAGCATTAAAGATCAGGCACTCATTGTCAAAAGCGCTAGTTTGCAAGAGGAATGCTGTGTTTCTGCCCAGTTTCGAACTGAGGACCTTTCGCGTGTAAAGCGAACGTGATAACCGCTACACTACAGAAGCCAACCTATTCAAACAAACAAAATATGCTGTGGTCATGGCAAGCAATAAAGAACAAGCACTGAAAGTCAACAAGATCGTTTTCCAAGAGAAAAAGCTGTGCTTTTGCCCAGTTTCGAACTGGGGACCTTTCGCGTGTGAGGCGAACGTGATAACCGCTACACTACAGAAACCGGATGCAAGCGTTTACTGTGGTGACAACCAGCAATCGAGATCAAGAACTGAAAGTCAAAAGCTTGGATACCAAAGGGTAACAGCGTGTTTCTGCCCAGTTTCAAACTGGGGACCTTTCGCGTGTTAGGCTAACGTGATAACCACTACACGACAGAAAACGGCTGCGGTAGGTTACTGTGGTCATGACGAGCCATCGAGAACAAAGACTCAACGTCAAAAGCTTTAATATCAACACCTAATGTCATGCTTCTATCCAGTTTCGAACTGGGGACCGTTCGCATGTGAGGTGAACGTGACAACCACTACACTTCAGAAACTCCATGCAAAGCTAAAGATGTTTAAACATGCTGAAATGAACTTGAAAAAGAAAAAAACAGCCAGCCAAAGTCAAGAGGTCTTCCTCTATGTCTGAAGACAGGACAAAGTGCATTTTGCAACACAGGAACCTTTCATTTGTCAGGCTATTGGAGAAAAAGAACAAACAGGGAAACAAAACCATGCTCCACAAAACATTCTCATGCCTTTGTCCAAAAGCCAAAAAGAAAAAGCACCTAGATGCCTGCTTTCGCACCTTGATCCTATCAGGTGTTACTTGAATTAGGAACACTTAGACACTGTCAAAAACACACATGCTTGCCAAAAGCAAAAACGGGTAGAAATAATCACATTGGTAAAAGTAATGCTCATTAAACCAGCAATAGAATATGCTAACTAAGGCTAATTAAGCCAACAATATACGTTTGTGATCAAAATAAAGAAAAGCCACATGTTTCTGCCCGGGATCAAAACAGGGAACTTTCAGGAGGATGGCAAACAGGACAATCACTACACTACAGTAACCAGACAAGAGCGTTTACTGTGGTCATGGCAAGCATTAAAGATCAAGCACTCATTGTCAAAAGCGCAAGTTTGCAAGAGGAACGCTGTGTTTCTGCCCAGTTTCGAACTGAGGACCTTTCGCGTGTAAAGCAAACGTGATAAACGCTACACTACAGAAACAAACCGATTCAAACAAACAAAAGATGCTGTGGTCATGGCAAGCAATAAAGAACAAGCACTGAAAGTCAACAAGATCGTTTTCCAAGAGAAAAAGCTGTGTTTCTGCCCAGTTTCGAAGTGGGGACCTTTTGAGTGTGAGGCGAACGTGATAACAGCTACACTACAGAAACCGGATGCAAGCGCTTACTGTGGAGACAACAAGCAATCGAGATCAAGAACTGAAAGTCAAAAGCTTGGATACCAAAGGGAGGAAATGGTTGAGGAGGTAAAAGTGGCTGGGACCCTAGGAGGTAGCGACCATGCTATTTTAGAATTTTGGATAACTAGAGGTGGAAGACCTGTGAAGACTCAGACGTCAAGGTTAGATTTCAGAAAGGCAGATTTTAAGGGATTCAGAAAGAGAATTGGAGGGATCCAATGGCTGGATATCCTTAAAGACAAAAATGTCCAGGAAGGATGGGAAATCTTGAAAAATGAAATTCTCAAAGCACAGTTGTTAACAATTCCGAAAAGAGGGAAGAATAGGAAGCATTTAAGGAAACCAGGATGGATGAACACAGAACTTAAGCACATGCTAAAAAGGAAGAAAAAAATGTTTATAAAATGGAAAGAGGGAGGCATATCTAAAGAAGAATATAATGCTGTCTGCAGAACCTGCAGGGCACAAATCAGATTAGCTAAAGCTGAAAATGAACTGAGGCTTGCAAGAGATGTCAAAAGCAATAATAAAGGATTTTGGGGATATGTCAAAAGTAAAAGAAAAGTCAAAGATGCTATAGTATTTTTACAGGATGAAAATGATGAAATGGTAAGACAGGATGTTGAGAAGGCTGAACTTTTAAATTCCTATTTTGCATCTGTTTTCTCTCAGAAAGGAAATGCAACATCAACTGTTATTCACTGTCCTATTAAGGGAATAGAAGAATCCAGGATATCTATAAACAGAAAGATAGTGAGGAAACACTTAGCTAACCTAAATGAATTCAAGTCTCCAGGTCCAGATGAATTACACCCCAGAGTACTGAAGGAGATAGCAGAAGAAATTTTTGAACCCCTCTCCATAATCTTTGAAAATTCTTGGAGAACAGGAGAAGTGCCAGAAGACTGGAGAAGAGCAAATGTTGTTCCTATCTTCAAAAAGGGGAAGAAGGTGGACCCAGGCAACTATAGGCCGGTGAGTCTGACTTCTATACCAGGAAAGATCTTTGAACAAATTATTAAACTACATGTATGTCAATACCTGGATAAGAATGAAGTGATTAAACAGAGTCAGCATGGGTTTGTAACTGATAAGTCATGTCAGACTAACTTAATTTCCTTCTATGACGGTATCACTGATTGGGTGGATCAAGGAAATGCTGTAGATATAGTATATCTTGACTTCAGCAAAGCATTTGACAAAGTCTCTCATACAATCCTTATTGAAAAAATGACTAAGTATGGAATGGACAAGGCAACTGTTAGGTGGATTCATAACTGGCTTAGTGATCGGACCCAAAGAGTGGTCGTAAATGGCTGCACATCCAGTTGGAAGAATGTCTCAAGTGGGGTACCACAGGGCTCTGTCCTGGGCCCTGTATTGTTCAACATCTTTATCAACGATTTAGATGAAGGAATTGAGGGTAAACTGATTAAATTTGCTGATGACACAAAGCTAGGAGGGATAGCTAATACTAGAGAGGAGAGAGAGATGATTCAAAAAGATTTAAATAAACTGGAGAAGTGGGCAGCAACTAACAGAATGGTTTTTAACAGGGAGAAATGCAAAGTACTACATCTGGGCAATAAAAATGAAAAAAGCATATATAGAATGGGAGGAATAGGGCTAAGTGACAGCACATGTGAAAAAGACTTGGGTATACTAATAGATCACAGACTGAATATGAGTCAACAGTGTGATGCAGCAGCAAAAAAGGCAAATGCAATTCTAGGATGTATTAACAGAAGCATACAGTCTAGATCACGTGAAGTCATTATTTCCCTCTACTCCTCTTTGGTCAGACCTCATCTGGAATATTGTGTCCAGTTTTGGGCACCACATTTTAAAAAAGACATCAACAAACTGGAGCAAGTTCAGAAAAGAGCGACCAGAATGGTGACCGGTCTGCAAACCCTGTCTTATGAGGAAAGGTTGCAGGATTTGGGAATGTTTAGTTTGCAAAAGAGAAGACTGAGAGAAGACTTAATAGCTGTCTACAAATATCTAAAGGGCTGTCACATTGTAGAAGGATCAACTTTATTCTCATTTGCACAAGGAAAGACTAGAAGCAATGGGATGAAACTGAATGGGAAGAGACACAGTTTAGATATTAGAAAAAACTTTTTGACAGTTAGAGTGATCAATGAGTGGAACAGGCTGCCACGAGAAGTGGTGAGTTCTCCTTCAATGGAAGTCTTCAAACAGATGCTGGACAGACATCTGACTGGGATGATTTAGCGAATCCTGCTTTGAGCAGGGGGTTGGACCAGATGGCCCAGGAGGTCCCTTCCAACTCTAAGATTCTATGATTCTATGATTCTATGATTCTATGGGTAACAGCATGTTTCTGCCCAGTTTCGAACTGGGGACCTTTCGCGTGTTAGGCGAACGTGATAACTAGAGTTGAGCGAAACGGGTCGAAAAAATTCAAAAGTCGCCGACTTTTGGCAAAGTCGGGTTTCATGAAACGAAACCCGACCCTAGGATGAGGTCGGCCACGAGGTCGGCGACTTACGCGCCAAAGTCGCGTTTCAAAAGTTTGTTTTGCGCTCTTTTTCAGCCAATCAGGATCCACGGACACTGTGGGCAACGTGATGACCTAGGCACTGGTCACCACCATCTTTCAGAAGGGCATGCAAGTGATTGGCTTGCTTTGGTGGGCGTCACAGGGGGTATAAAAGGGCGTGCACGCCGACCGCCATCTTACTTCTGCCGATCTTAGTATAGGGAGAGGTTGCTGCTGATTCTGTAGGGAGAGCGTTAGGCAGGGAAGAAGACAAAAAAACTGCTTCTGCTGCTAGCGATTTGGCCTGCACAACACACAAGTCACTGTGTGTGCAGTGCAAGGGGAGGCTATATTGTGGTGTATCAGTGGTGTTGGTTGTTGGGCTGCCTTTTAAGGCTTCCTGACACGCTGGCATTGCTGTTTACCCAATGCTCCGCAAACTGCTTTTTTAAAAGCAATCCAATCTCCCTTATCCTCTCATCACTTTGGTCACAGGCAGCTGTGCCATCGAGCGTGTCACATAGCGCTCAGATATCAGTGGGCCTCACACAATCCACAAGTGTCCAGTGTCCAAAAGTGTACGCAGAGATTCAAAATCTCCATTATCCGCTCGTCACTTTGGTCACAGGCAGCTGTGCCATCGAGTGTGTCACATAGCGCTCAGATATCAGTGGGCCTCACACAATCCACAAGTGTCCAGTGTCCAAAAGTGTACGCAGAGATTCAAAATCTCCATTATCCTCTCGTCACTTTGGTCACAGGCAGCTGTGCCATTGAGCGTGTCACATAGCGCTCAGATATCAGTGGGCCTCACACAATCTATAAGTGTCCAGTGTCCAAAAGTGTACGCAGAGATTCAAAATCTCCATTATCCTCTTGTCACTTTGGTCACAGGCAGCTGTGCCATCGAGCGTGTCACATAGCGCTCAGATATCAGTGGGCCTCACACAATCCACAAGTGTCCAGTGTCCACAAGTGAACGCAGAGATTCAAAATCTCCATTATCCTCTTGTCACTTTGGTCACAGGCAGCTGTGCCATCGAGCGTGTTATATAGCGCTCAGATATCAGTGGGCCTCACACAATCTACAAGTGTCCAGTGTCCAAAAGTGTACGCAGAGATTCAAAATCTCCATTATCCTCTCGTCACTTTGGTCACAGGCAGCTGTGCCATCGAGCGTGTCACATAGCGCTCAGATATCAGTGGGCCTCACACAATCCACAAGTGTCCAGTGTCCAAAAGTGTACGCAGAGATTCAAAATCTCCATTATCCTCTCGTCACTTTGGTCACAGGCAGCTGTGCCATCGAGCGTGTCACATAGCGCTCAGATATCAGTGGGCCTCACACAATCCACAAGTGTCCAGTGTCCGAAAGTGTACGCAGAGATTCAAAATCTCCATTATCCTCTCTTCACTTTGGTCACAGGCAGCTGTGCCATCGAGCGTGTCACATAGCGCTCAGATATCAGTGGGCCTCACACAATCCACAAGTGTCCAGTGTCCAAAAGTGTACGCAGAGATTCAAAATCTCCATTATCCTCTCGTCACTTTGGTCACAGGCAGCTGTGCCATCGAGCGTGTCACATAGCGCTCAGATATCAGTGGGCCTCACACAATCCACAAGTGTCCAGTGTCCAAAAGTGTACGCAGAGATTCAAAATCTCCCTTATCCTCTCGTCACTTTGGTCACAGGCAGCTGTGCCATCGAGCGTGTCACATAGCGCTCAGATATCAGTGGGCCTCACACAATCCACAAGTGTCCAGTGTCCAAAAGTGTACGCAGAGATTCAAAATCTCCATTATCCTCTCGTCACTTTGGTCACAGGCAGCTGTGCCATCGAGCGTGTCACATAGCGCTCAGATATCAGAGGGCCGCACACAATCCACAAGTGTCCACTGTCCACAAGTGTGTGCAGAAATTCTAAAACTCCCCTGTCCTATAGACACCTTGTACCTTGTTTTACATTACTATATAGTTTGTTGGATTTTGTCTACATTTCTACCAAAAATGAGGAAGGCTGGTGGAAGAGGCCGTGGAATTGGGCGGGGGTTGGCAGCTGGTAATGATGGTGTTGGTGGTGGATCTGATGGTAGTGGCAAGAGCAAAATAGGACCGAATGCAGGAGGTGCTGACCCTGTGTCATCGTCTGGCTACATAAGGACTCGAACGCTTAGTTTTCTAGGAGTTGGCAAACCGCTTTTAAAGGCAGAGCATCAGGAAAAAGTTTTGTCTTACATTGCTGACTCAGCCTCCAGCTCTATCGCCTCCTCTTCTTCAGTTGTAAAAAGTAAAAGCACTGAGTCGTCATTGGAGGCTCATGTTCATGAACCACACCTTTCCTTGTGTCCTTCACCCCAACCAAGATTGAAGGATGACGCAGGCCATACTACTGATTACTCCATGGAGCTGTTTTCACATACCATGCCTGGATTATCAAGTCAAATGGTGAATTACCCAGGCCAAGATGAATCTGACATGGAGTGCACTGATGCACAGCCGATGATGGATGATTCTGCTGGTACATTCACTCAGAGCACTACATTGTCCTCGCAGTGTACAGAGCCAGATTTTGACCCTGATGAGACTCAGGTGCCCCTTCCCGCACACTATACCACCATACACGGTGACACAGAGAAAGGTGCACATGACATAGAAGAGGAGGTGATGGATGACCCAGTTGTTGACCCAGATTGGCATCCATTGGGGGAAGAGGGTGCTGCTTCCAATAGCTCAGATGAGGAGCATCCACAGCAGACATCGACATCGCAACAGCTGTTATCTGGCAGGCCCGGAGCACTCCAAAGACAGGTTCCAAACATCAAAAGAGTTGCTGGACAGCCTGTCCAGAGGGTCAAAAGATCACAGCGTGCTAGGCCGCAAAATGTCTGCCAAAGTAGGAAGAGTGCAGTGTGGCACTTTTTTGAACAAAATCCTCATGATCAGGCCAAGGTTATCTGTAAGAAGTGCACAAAGACCTTTAGCCGAGGGAAAAATCTGAAAAATTTGAATACCAGTTGCATGCTTAGACATTTAACCAGCATGCACTTGCAAGCGTGGACACAACACCAAACCTCAAGTGCCACATGTGCAACTGATCACAACGAAGGTAGTCAGCAACGCTACATTGTTTCCCCCACTGTAAGCCCACCGGTTAGCACAGCAGCAAATGTTGAGGTGTCGTTGCAAGGCCACAGCAGTCAGGGAATCCCACTGTTATATCAACGAAAGACTGATTCTAGGCCATCAGAAAGAACACCAACTCCATCACCATCATCAACCCTCTCTCAGTCCGCCCTGTCCACCGCTACTTCCACCATATGCAGCTCTCAAGTCCAGCTCACCCTCCCAGACACTATGAGTAGGTCAAGAAAGTACTCAGTCTCTCATCCGCGTACACTGGGTTTGAACGCCCACATTGCCAAACTAATCTCGTTTGAGATGATGCCCTTTCGGTTGGTGGAAAGCACAGCTTTCCGCGAACTCATGGCCTATGCAGTACCACGCTATGACCTACCCAGTCGCCACTTCTTCTCTCGCAAAGCCATCCCAGCCCTCCACCATCATGTGAAAGACCGCATTGTCCATGCACTCAAGCAGTCAGTGAGCGGAAAGGTGCACCTCACAACTGATGCATGGTCCAGTCGGCATGGCCAGGGCCGTTACGTGTCCATCACTGCGCACTGGGTTAATGTGGTGGATGCAGGGTCCACAGGGGACAGCGGTGGTGGGACAGTGCTGCCTAGCCCACGGTATAGGAAACAGTTGGCTGTAGGCGTTCGACCCTCCTCCTCCTCCTCCTCCAGAAGCGACAGCTCGTCCACAGAGCGCAGTCGTACGAGCACTCCATCTGCAGCTGCCACTGTTGCACACGATGTGTCCCCCTATCGAGCAGCTAGTGGAAAGCGTCAGCAGGCTGTGTTGCAGATGATGTGTTTGGGCGACAGACACACCGCCGAGGTGCTGGCCGAGTACTTGAAGCTACAAACTGAGTCATGGCTGGGCAGTGTACATCTTGAGGCAGGCAAGGTAGTTAGTGATAACGGCCGTAATTTTGTGGCAGCCATAGCCCTTTCAAAACTCAGCCACATACCTTGCTTGGCTCACACCTTGAACCTGGTGGTGCAGTGCTTCCTCAAAAATTATCCGGAGTTAACAGCCCTGCTCCAGAAGGTGCGAAGACTGTGTGCGCACATCCGCCGGTCGCCTGTACACTCCGTTCGTATGCAGAAGCTGCAGCGATTGCTCCACCTTCCCAACCACCGCCTCATTATCGACATTGCAACAAGGTGGAACTCCACCCTGCACATGGTAGAGCGGCTGTGCGAGCAGAGGCAGGCCATAATGCATTTGTGGGAGGATACACGGCCAGGCACTTTGAGAGCAGACATGGAGTTGACAGGCGTGCAGTGGTCGAAGCTGAAAGACCTTTGTAAAGTCCTTCAGTGTTTTGAGGAATGCACACGGCTCGTAAGCGCAGACGACGCCATCCTAAGCATGAGCATCCCACTTATGCGTCTGCTCATGCAAACTTTGACGCACCTTAAGGAGCAGGCGTCTGCAGCCAATGTTGATGAGGAGGAAGAGGAGGAGGGAATCCTTGATGACATTCAGCCATTGTCTGCTCAGGGACCTCTCCTGGACGAGGTGGAGGAAGAAGAGGAGGAGGAGGAGGATGATGGGGATGATTACTTAGGGGAGGAGGATGCATCTCGTGGGGCAAGTGAAAATGTTGGCGTGGCAAGGTCTGGTACAGGGTTTGTGCATGACTGGAGGGATGTGGATTTGCCAGAAAGTGCTCCTCCACCCAGCACTCGCAGTGCATCATTGACACCGGGAACATTGGCCCACATGTCAGATTATGCCTTGCGGATCCTAAAAAGGGACCCCCGCATAGCCAAAATGATGAACGATGACGACTACTGGTTGGCCAGCATCCTGGATCCACGCTATAAAGGCAAATTACAAAACATCATGCCACAGGAGAACCTTGACCTAATATTGGCTAATAAACAAGCAACTCTGGTAAATCGGTTGCTTGAGGCATTCCCAGCACACAGCAGCGGTGATGGTTCTCACACGAGCCGTACGGGCCGGGGGCAGCTTGGCAGAGGTGTTCGTGGTGCACACAGCAGAAGTGGCGTTGGAGACAGGGGTTTCATCACAATGTTGTGGACTGATTTTTCAAATACCGCTCACACAACTGGTAATACTGCATTGATGGAAAGTGACAGGAGACAGCAGTTGTCAACTATGGTTACAAACTACTTTTCCTCCCATATCGATGTTCTCCCACACAGGTCATTCCCCTTTGACTATTGGGCCCCTAAAATGGACACCTGGCCTGAATTGGCACAATATGCCTTACAGGAGCTCGCTTGCCCAGCTGCAACTGTGATATCGGAAAGAGTCTTCAGTGCAGCTGGATCAATCCTGACAGAAAAAAGGACCCGTCTGTCAACCCAAAATGTGGATGATCTAGCCTTCATTAACATGAACCATGCATGGGTTTCCAAGGATTTTGTCCCACCTTCCCCTGATGACACATAGGGTGACAGAAAAATGGCTTGCTTTGGTCCACCTCTTCCTGGTACTTCACCTATTTCGCCTTTTGCATCAGTTGAATGTCCAACATCAACATATGCCACTTTCTAAAACTCCCTAACTGTGCTGCCTCCCCCCCATGGCCGGGGTCACCACCTAACGCACGACACCGTGCGAGTGCCGTTGCCCTGGACAGGTGGGTAGGCCGACTCTTGGGCGCGGGCACTGGCACAGGGTCCCTCATAGTGCAATCAAGTGTCTCTGACGGTGGTGGTGCACACCCGCCGTCAGACACACCGCTGTACTATGAGGGGCCCAGTGCCAGTACCGACGCCCACGAGTGGGCCCCCCTTGCTTGGCAAGGGCCCCAGCATTTGCAATCTTTACCTCTCCCTGCTCCTCCGCTGTGCAATCTGGGCCGTCAAATCCATACTGTGCCTGACACCGTCTGAGCCTGCCTCCTGAGACATATATTTTGAATGTGTACGCTATCCATACATGTTATCCAGGGATACGGTACCCTTTCTAACCTTTGTGCAATGACGTGCAATCCATACTGGGCCTAACACCGTCTGAGCCTGCCTCATGCTGTATAGACATATATTTTGAATGTGTACGCTATCCATACATGTTATCCGGGGATACGGTACCCCTTCTAACCTTTGTGCAATGACGTGCAATCCATACTGGGCCTAACACCGTCTGAGCCTGCCTCATGCTGTATAGACATATATTTTGAATGTGTACGCTATCCATACATGTTATCCAGGGATACGGTACCCTTTCTAACCTTTGTGCAATCACGTGCAATCCATACTGGGCCTAACACCGTCTGAGCCTGCCTCATGCTGTATAGACATATATTTTGAATGTGTACGCTATCCATACATGTTATCCGGGGATACCGTACCCCTTCTAACCTTTGTGCAATGACGTGCAATCCATACTGGGCCTAACACCGTCTGAGCCTGCCTCATGCTGTATAGACATATATTTTGAATGTGTACGCTATCCATACATGTTATCCGGGGATACGGTACCCCTTCTAACCTTTGTGCAATGACGTGCAATCCATACTGGGCCTAACACCGTCTGAGCCTGCCTCATGCTGTATAGACATATATTTTGAATGTGTACGCTGTCCATACATGTTATCCGGGGATACGGTACCCCTTCTAACCTTTGTGCAATGACGTGCAATCCATACTGGGCCTAACACCGTCTGAGCCTGCCTCATGCTGTATAGACATATATTTTGAATGTGTACGCTATCCATACATGTTATCCGGGGATACGGTACCCCTTCTATCCTTTGTGCAATGACGTGCAATCCATACTGGGCCTAACACCGTCTGAGCCTGCCTCATGCTGTATAGACATATATTTTGAATGTGTATGCTATCCATACATGTTATCCGGGGATACGGTACCCCTTCTAACCTTTGTGCAATGACGTGCAATCCATACTGGGCCTAACACCATCTGAGCCTGCCTCATGCTGTATAGACATATATTTTGAATGTGTACGCTATCCATACATGTTATCCGGGGATACGGTACCCTTTCTAACCTTTGTGCAATGACGTGCAATCCACACTGGGCCTAACACCGTCTGAGCCTGCCTCATGCTGTATAGACATATATTTTGAATGTGTACGCTATCCATACATGTTATCCGGGGATACGGTACCCCTTCTAACCTTTGTGCAATGACGTGCAATCCATACTGGGCCTAACACTCTCTGAGCCTGCCTCATGCTGTAAAGACATATATTTTGAATGTGTACGCTATCCATACATGTTATCCGGGGATACGGTACCCCTTCTAACCTTTGTGCAATGACGTGCAATCCATACTGGCCCTAACACCGTCTGAGCCTGCCTCATGCTGTATAGACATATATTTTGAATGTGTACGCTATCCATACATGTTATCCAGGGATACGGTACCCTTTCTAACCTTTGTGCAATCACGTGCAATCCATACTGGGCGTGAGAACGGCTGGCGAGCTGTTAAGCAAGCTACAGCACCTGTCCAGACAAGTACAGGGATTCCCTAGCGAGGAGACTTATTTGATTGTTTTCTATGTTGGGACAGCAATTTTTGAGGCGCACTATACTCTGGAGAATGATAGATGGGGCCCACCATACACTGGAACATTCCAAAGGTGGACATCAGACACTGGAGCAGCATTTACAGGGCCCATTATACACTAGAGCATTAGAAATGGGGCCCATTATGTTTGGAGCATTATTTGGGCCCATAAGACAGTGGAGCTTCATCCATGGGGACCAACATATACTGTAGCATTATGTGGAGCTCATCATATACTGTTTCAAACATTATATGGGACCAATGATTTTGTATGGAGAAATAGATGGGCCTCGTCATGAGATGTAAAAAGTGAGGTATTTTTCATTGTACTATACCGCTATTTCTCTGCCGTATCGGAGCATGATGAGTTGTGGTATGTGTTAAAGGGGCGCTCTTTCGCCCAGGGCACATGAAAACCTGCAGCCAGCCCTCCCCCCCACAAATTTAGCCAAATAACCCCCATTTTTCAGTGCGTAACTTGTATTATGAAGTTAATTAAGGTTGACAAGCTTAAGTAAGAAGAATTGATGCTTTTGGCATTCAAATGGGCACTGTAGGTGTGTTTCCTGTCCTCCTCTCACTGCCGACTTTTATTCCCCATTGACTTACATTGGGATTCGTGTTTCGGGACGACCCCGACTTCTCCCTATAATCGGACGATCTTGCTCGACCCGACTTTTGGAAAAGTCGGGTTTCACGAAACGAAACGCGACCCTAAAAAACCAAAAGTCGCTCAACTCTAGTGACAACCACTACACTTCAGAAACTCCATGCAAAGCTAAAGATGTTTAAACATGCTGAAATGAACTTGAAAAAGAAAAAAACAGCCAGCCAAAGTCAAGAGGTCTTCCTCTATGTCTGAAGACAGGACAAAGTGCATTTTGCAACACAGGAACCTTTCATTTGTCAGGCTATTGGAGAAAAAGAACAAACAGGGAAACAAAACCATGCTCCACAAAACATTCTCATGCCTTTGTCCAAAAGCCAAAAAGAAAAAGCACCTAGATGCCTGCTTTCGCACCTTGATCCTATCAGGTGTTACTTGAATTAGGAACACTTAGACACTGTCAAAAACACACATGCTTGCCAAAAGCAAAAACGGGTAGAAATAATCACATTGGTAAAAGTAATGCTCATTAAACCAGCAATAGAATATGATAACTAAGGCTAATTAAGCCAACAATATACGTTTGTGATCAAAATAAAGAAAAGCCACATGTTTCTGCCCGGGATCAAAACAGGGAACTTTCAGGAGGATGGCAAACAGGACAATCACTACACTACAGTAACAAGACAAGAGCATTTACTGTGGTCATGGCAAGCATTAAAGATCAAGCACTCATTGTCAAAAGCGCTAGTTTGCAAGAGGAACGCTGTGTTTCTACCCAGTTTCGAACTGAGGACCTTTCACGTGTAAAGCGAACGTGATAACCGCTACACTACAGAAACCAACCGATTCAAACAAACAAAAAATGCTGTGGTCATGGCAAGCAATAAAGAACAAGCACTGAAAGTCAAAAAGATCGTTTTCCAAGAGAAAAAGCTGTGTTTCTGCCCAGTTTCGAACTGGGGACCTTTCGCGTGTGATGCGAACGTGATAACCGCTACACTACAGAAACCGGATGCAAGCGCTTACTGTGGTGACAACAAGCAATCGAGATCAGGAACTGAAAGTCAAAAGCTTGGATACCAAAGGGTAACAGCGTGTTTCTGCCCAGTTTCGAACTGGGGACCTTTCGCGTGTTAGGCGAACGTGATAACCACTACACTACAGAAACCGGCTGCGGAAGGTTACTGTGGTCATGACGCACCATTGAGAACAAAGACTCAACGTCAAAAGCTTTAATATCAACGCCTAATGTCATGCTTCTATCCAGTTTCGAACTGGGGACCGGTCGCGTGTGAGGTGAACGTGACAACAACTACACTTCAGAAACTCCATGCAAAGCTAAAGATGTTTAAACATGCTGAAATGAACTTGAAAAAGAAAAAAACAGCCAGCCAAAGTCAAGAGGTCTTCCTCTATGTCTGAAGACAGGACAAAGTGCATTTTGCAACACAGGAACCTTTCATTTGTCAGGCTATTAGAGAAAAAGAACAAACAGGGAAACAAAACCATGCTCCACAAAGCATTCTCATGCCTTTGTCCAAAAGTCAAAAAGAAAAAGCACCTAGATGCCTGCTTTCGCACCTTGATCCTATCAGGTGTTACTTGAATTAGGAACACTTAGACACTGTCAAAAACACACATGCTTGCCAAAAGCAAAAACGGGTAGAAATAATCACATTGGTAAAAGTAATGCTCATTAAACCAGCAATAGAATATGCTAACTAAGGCTAATTAAGCCAACAATATACGTTTGTGATCAAAATAAAGAAAAGCCACATGTTTCTGCCGGGGATCAAAACAGGGAACTTTCAGGAGGATGGCAAACAGGACAATCACTACACTACAGTAACCAGACAAGAGCGTTTACTGTGGTCATGGCAAGCATTAAAGATCAAGCACTCATTGTCAAAAGCACTAGTTTGCAAGAGGAACGCTGTGTTTCTGCCCAGTTTCGAACTGAGGACCTTTCGCGTGTAAAGCGAACGTGATAACCGCTACACTACAGAATCCAACCGATTCAAGCAAACAAAAAATGCTGTGGTCATGGCAAGCAATAAAGAACAAGCACTGAAAGTCAAAAAGATCATTTTCCAAGAGTAAAAGCTGTGTTTCTGCCCAGTTTCGAACTGGGGACCTTTCGCGTGTGAGTCGAACGTGATAACCGCTACACTACAGAAACCGGATGCAAGCGCTTACTGTGGTGACAACAAGCAATCGAGATCAAGAACTGAAAGTCAAAAGCTTGGATACCAAAGGGTAACAGCGTGTTTCTGCCCAGTTTCAAAATGGGGACCTTTCGCGTGTTAGGCGAACGTGATAACCACTACACTACAGAAACCGGCTGCGGAAGGTTAATGTGGTCATGACGAGCCATCGAGAACAAAGACTCAACGTCAAAAGCTTTAATATCAACGCCGAATGTCATGCTTCTATCCAGTTTCGAACTGGGGACCGTTCGCGTGTGAGGCGAACGTGATAACAGCTACACTACAGAAACCGGATGCAAGTGCTTACTTTGGTGACAACAAGCAATCGAGATCAAGAACTGAAAGTCAAAAGCTTGGATACCAAAGGGTAACAGCGTGTTTCTGCCCAGTTTCAAACTGGGGACCTTTCGCGTGTTAGGCGAACGAGATAACCACTACACTACAGAAACCAGATGCAAGTGTTTACTGTGGTGACAACAAGTAATCGAGATCAAGAACTGAAAGTCAAAAGCTTGGATACCAAAGGGTAACAGATTGTTTCGAACTGGGGACCTTTCGCGTGTTAGTCGAAAGTGATAACCACTACACTACAGAAACCGGCTGAGGAAGGTTACTGTGGTCATGACGAGCCATCGAGAACAAAGACTCAACGTCAAAAGCTTTAATATCAACACCTAATGTCATGCTTCTATCCAGTTTTGAACTGGGGACCGTTTGCGTGTGAGGTGAACGTGACAACCACTACACTTCAGAAACTCCATGCAAAGCTAAAGATGTTTAAACATGCTGAAATGAACTTGAAAAAGAAAAAAACAGCCAGCCAAAGTCAAGAGGTCTTCCTCTATGTCTGAAGACAGGACAAAGTGCATTTTGCAACACAGGAACCTTTCATTTGTCAGGCTATTGGAGAAAAAGAACAAACAGGGAAACAAAACCATGCTCCACAAAACATTCTCATGCCTTTGTCCAAAAGCCAAAAAGAAAAAGCACCTAGATGCCTGTTTTCGCACCTTGATCCTATCAGGTGTTACTTGAATTAGGAACACTTAGACACTGTCAAAAACACACATGCTTGCCAAAAGCAAAAACGGGTAGAAATAATCACATTGGTAAAAGTAATGCTCATTAAACCAGCAATAGAATATGCTAACTAATGCTAATTAAGCCAACAATATACATTTGTGATCAAAATAAAGAAAAGCCACATGTTTCTGCCCGGGATCAAAACAGGGAACTTTCAGGAGGATGGTGATAGGAACTGAAGGAGTTAAATTGAGTTCTGTCTATGTTGCATTTTCTTGTTTAAAACTTATCTTTTCTGTTCCCTTGTGAACCAAGGTCAAATACTCCTGCTTTTTAGCCTACATGACTTTCTTTGTAGAAAACAAGTTGTGAAATCATTTTTTATACTGCGCATGTCTGTAAATGTTTAAATTCTTTGCTATAAAAGATGGAAGCCTAACTGATAAGCCAGAGGCGTATTGGCAGGCATCCCGAGTGGTATTATACAGCTTGTGTCTGTGTTATCCTTCTCGACGAAGCAATCAATTAGAGACATATGGTGCCTTACACCCAAGAACATCGGTCCTTCAGAAGAAAGAGATATCTGAGGGATCCCGACAGTTTCCTGGCGCCCGAAACAGGGACCTTATATATGCACCTCTCCAAGACTATCCGATCTACAGACCACTCCAGTTACTGATGAAATTGTGAACAGCAGACCTAAACACCTGGCCAGGTAAGAGATCAATTCTTCTCTTCTCTGCTCTTCATAATCTATCATTATAACTAAGGTCCGTATCAAGGGGAATCTAGTAGAGGAGGGGGCCATAAAATTAGGTCCATATAAGAACTCTGAGGAAATCGGGTGTGACACGCATATGTAATTCCTGTCCGAATGAGAGGCTATTGCAGATTCTGCCTGTGTACTGCTATTTTTAGGAGAAGAACTGATGCAAATCATAACGGGTATGGTGATTGGACATTTGCAGGGACAACCCCAGACACAAACATAAAAAGTTTCATCACTTCAAGAAGGGAGAACAGTGGTGGGTATTGTTAGCATTGAATACACATGTCCCATTGAGTGACATGTTGAGAGGTCTGACATTACGGAATATAAGGCTGGGTGAACAGTTCATACTGCGCAGCCCGGACGGACAAGTTTTTCACAATAGACGGTTCCGCACTAGGAATAGAGGAGGTTGTTGAGTGACTGCCTTGATTTGAAGGACTGTGGAAAGTAGACAAATAAGCTGCACAGTAGGTATTCGTTCAAAGAGTGGTGATATTGCCTAACTGGGTCATGTGACAGCGTCCTTTCGGGGAGGTCACCGCCTAAGCTTAAATCAACACCCTTTACGAATAAACCTTGTGACAGATAAGAGTGTGACCGAATGAGCACAGGACCACGAAATGAGCCTGTGACAGGATATGACTGAAGAACCCCGATAAATGGATACTTTGTTTACAATCCTGTGTGTTGTGGGAGTGTTACTGTTCGGATGCTACCTAGCATATAAGTACACGAGACACGTAGTACAAGGAGGAACAGACACCCCGTTTAACCTGTTGGCACCTTAGGAAGAAGGTAACGAGGTATAGTAGAGCCTAGTCTTGAGCTTACCCAATACACCACCTAAGGCAGGGGACTAACAGGAAGAAACAAGAGAAACAGGATAGAAAGATGGGGAACAGTCAGGGAAAGACACCTGAAGAAGGAGACCGGTTATGTGATATAATTGAGGATAGATATGGAAGTAGTGCAGCAAAGAACCTGGAAAAAGTATTAATCAAATCCAAAGTGCAAGATAGGCAGGCTGTGTGAATCCTTGTATATATGTCTATGAGAACCTTTGAATAAGATGAGAGATGAGTAATTGAGTAAAAAAAAAATCAAAAAAAAAAAATCAGTGAATGAGCACGTATGAATGAATCATCACACATCATTTTTGTGTCAAGAGATTTGTGACCTTTCTAGTTGTGGTGGAATCCCGGACAGATGCGTTATAGATATTTCAAATCTACATCTGAGACTGAATGAATTGAGTAATGATATAGTTCGTGTTATATGTGGCATTACATTGTAAAGTTTCCTGAATGCATTTGGCCAGAAAAAGGGCAAGGCATGGTTAATCTCATTATACAGTTATCTGCCCTTACAGTGAAATCCCGTGATTTTGAGTTTCTTTGTAGAAATTGATTTTGATAAGTCTAAAGAACTACAGAATTCTGTGAAGGACGACGCTGCATTCTGACGGGAGGGAGGAAAGATGGCGCTGCGCAGTTTTTCTTCTCCCTTCGCTCTTATCTCTGCTGAGTGTGAGCTGTGCTCAAAATTCTCTGTAATTCTATCCGTAAGGTACGCGCTGAAAGATTTGTGCATTTTAAAGCAACAGTACTTAATTGAAGATTGGAAGTTAAAAGTAAGATATGGTGCCTAATTTAGAAGGGAATTGTAAGTGATTGTTTGGTCATTGTAAGTGATTGCTTGGTCATTAATGTGTTTGAACCTGCTTCTAGTTGTGTGATTGATTTGTATAGCAAATTGTGTCAAATTACAAAAGACAGAGCAGGAAGGAAGCAGTAAAACAAGTGGGACAAATATTGAAAAAGGCAAAAATACTAGAGTGTGAATGTTTGGATGTACAAAAAGGCACAGACAAGGGAAGAAAATAGCAAGTGAATAAATGATGCTTGAGAATGTGCAGCAGTATGGAAGGTGTATTATGAATGTTTGATTGACAAAGTGTAACCAGAGACCCAGACAAAACAGATGGACTTGTAAACACTGTGGTCAGACTCAGACAAACCCAGACTGAATAGCTACTTGTGTGACCTGTGCTACTGACCTAAGCGAATTGCACTAAATCCTATCCAGACAAGATCATAAGAAGCTGACATAATAGTGTGGATAGTGGGTAGTGGGGACATTGGCCCTTGAGGAGTAAGCTGACAGTAGACATCAGACGACCAACCCCATCAGGACCTAGAAGTGTGACTAGAATAAGAAAGATGCAGGAGTATTGTCCCTGGAGCCCCTCTGACCAGCTAGCTTTGCTGAAGCAGCTGCCTGACCCTGAAGACCAACCATTCCTGTTTTACAGACACATAAAGGAAGTACAGCAGACATATAAGTGTACCTGGGCAGACCTAGAGAGGTTGGTGAGTTTAAAGGCAGGTGACGCACTAGGACATATAATTAAGACACACACAGATGTGACAAAGAATCAGGCTTGGGGCATGGATGATAAATCTGCACGATCTGGGGAGACGTACTGTGAGTCACTAAGACAATGGGCTGCAGTGGAACAATCAGAGCAGTCTGTACTCCTGACTAATGTGACACAGCAAAAAGGAGAGAGTGTAGAGATGTACTTTGGACGGTTACAGCTGAAATGGGCAGACATGGGGTACATTTGCATAAACCCACTTGATGTTAGAATACTGGTGAATGCATTCATTGACGGTATGAACAAAGACTTACGAGACGCAGTACAGACAGCCAGACCTGAATGGAGACATGTAGATCTGAAAGACCTCCTTAAGGTAGCTAAAGAAATTGAGCAAACAAGGACAATAAAACGACCTGTCATGTATGCTGGAGCACAAGGAAAAAAGTGGAGACGTAATAGGGAAGGCATGTGAGATGACACTGACGTTTCTTTTGACAATCTATTCCCCACATGACATCCATGCCATACTCCTACAAGTTCAACCAAAACATCTGTCTATGGCCAGATAGCTCCAACTTGAGTGTGCTCTACTAATTCCTGAGTATGTCACTCCTCACAAGATGTAACGTTCTGAATCCAGCCACCCTCCTGCCTGTGGATTCAGAAAAGGGGGAATTGGTGACCGTATTAGCAAGTGAGGAAGGATACTTTGACATGACGCATGAACATGTCTGCATAGAACTGATGAGTCAGGAGACAGTTGGGTTTGCACACATTCATGAAAAACCTGTTCCTAATGCAGACTTTGAGTTTCTTTTTTGTAGATGGCCCCAGATACCACCAGGATGGACGATTCTACACTGGATATGCAGTAGTATACTGACATGAGGTAATCCGAGCGGAACCACTCTCTCCTCACATGTCGGCGCAGGAGGCAGAGTTGAAGGCACTCACTGAGGCGTGTAGAGCTGCTGCAGGTAAAGTCGCTAATATTTTCACAGATTCGAAGCCCATTAAAAATGCAGAGCTGGTGAAACAATTGATGGAGGCATTGATGTTACCAGTCCAGTTTGGCATTGTCAAGGTAAAAGCACACACAAAGGTGACTCCGTGGAGGTAGAGGGCAATAGAAGGGCGAACGAGGCTGCTAAAATAGCACAAGGCAGCCTAGAGAGAGCAGTGGACGGTGGCGGGGAGTCAGCGTATTCCAGCCACATTGGGTCTAGATGTCCTGAAATCCCTCCAGCAAAAGGCTGCCCAAACAGAGAAGGTACACCAGGGGAGACTAGGAGCTGAGCTGAACTCAAATGGAGTATGGGAGAATAAGGATAAAATGTGCCCACCAAAGTCCCTGTTCCCAATCATGGCGCAAGCAGCACATGGCCCCAATCACACCTCAAAAAGTCACATGTGTGCCATGGTAGATGCCTTCTGGATCGCTCCTGGTTTCAGTTACGCAGCCGCGAAACTTGTACAATCATGCCTCATCTGTGCACAGCACAACCCAGGTAAAACAGTAAAAGTCCCTAAGAAAGCGACACCTAGGCCTCTCTACCCATTTCAGAGACGGCAGATTGACGACATACAGCTACCAAGGTAGGAGTGTATGCAAATATCCTAGTATGTGTAGATCTCTTCTCTGGATGGCCAGAGGCCTACCCGGTGAAAACGGCTACAGCTCGAGCTACTGCAAAGAAACTGGTGATGGAACTAGTACCACGATTCGGTGTCCCTGAAACAATTGAATCAGACAGAGGTACACACTTTACTGCTGAGGTAATGCAAAATGTAATGCAAATGATAGGTGTAGAACAAGCATTTCATACACCCTACCACCCACAGAGTTCAGGGAAGGTAGAAAGAATGAACGGGACACTAAAAATGAAAATACAGAAAACCATGGAGCAGACCCATAGACCATGGCCAGAGTGTCTCCCATTAGCATTATTCTCAGTAGGGTACACACCCATGGGGAAAGCTAAACTGTCACCCTTCGAGATACTGTTTGGAAGACCACCAAACACAGGGTTGTACTACCCACAGGTCTTAACACTCAATGTGGATAATTTGACAAGTTATGTAATCCAGTTGCAAAAGCATTTAACTCAAATGCATTCTCTAGTTTTCTCTTCCATTCCAGATCCAGATAGTGTGGAAGGAACTCACTGTCTGCAACCTGGTGATTACGTATATGTCAAGAAACACTCCAGAAAGACCCTTGAACCCCGATATCAGGGACCTTACCAAATACTCCTGACAACGCCTACTTCTGTTAAGTTGGAAGGACGACCAACCTGGATCCACGCATCACATTGCAAACTAGCCACAGGAATTAACAAAGCATAAGAGTGCATAATGTTTTGGTTTAGTTTTGTTGCATTATCTGTAATAATGGTAGCTGCATGGGACAGTCTAAATTCTCCAATGTCCTTGAATAATAAGTTTATACAACATCATGAAAAATTACTGAATGATTGGTCAAATCATTTGCTGGATCTGCACACATTCACCAGTATCAGCCACTAGTATTCCGTTCCTTGTTATTCCTGTGCCACCCGAGGAATTATTTGCCTGGACCAGTTGTTCTGATACACTTGCTAATAATGCCACAAATAATGTGAAGTTATGGAACACAACTGTTGGAATACCTATTGTGGGATGGGTAGGATACCCTTGGTGGCAGGGTAACCTTTCAGGAAGTAATGCACACCTTCAATATCTGGCATATAAAGGGGGGGCTCGGGTACCCAGGAATAGAACTCGATTAACCTACCTGGGGCAAATTCCAATGTATGGCCTACAAGTTAGTTTTAATGTAACTTCCCACTCTACTGATGCCTTCAAACCAATACTGCTAGAAAGAAGGTTGCATAACACGTCCTGGGAGTATTCCAATTTATTTCCCCAGGGCAATAATGAAACTTGTTTTAATATTTCAGGTAATATACCTTGCAACGAGTCATCTGGATATGAGAAAGGAATTCCCACCTGTGGAAATCCCGATGTAGGCTATTGTAGCCCTTTAGGACAACTTCCAAATTGGTGTATGCTTCAGAATGTATCTGCGTTCATAGATTTGGTTCATAGACTGGTATTACAACATTCAGCCCTATGGGACCTACCTAGTGACATGTACTGGATATGTGGAGACAATGCATATAAATGGTTACCAGTAGGGGTTTTAGGTTGACATCTCATTTCTGGCATGAAGGAGCGTACTCTTGTGATGACAGACGTGGCCTTAGTAACTGGGGGATGGAGAGGGTAAAAGAAGATACCTGTCTCCCTCGGGCAACCCGTCGGCCTGGGATAGTACCTGGTGAATAGGGCACTATCAGCTGTCGTTGCAGGATCCAGTGTTCCAGATTGTGAAGAATAAAGATGTCAAAGGGGGGAATGATAGGAACTGAAGGAGTTAAATTGAGTTCTGTCTATGTTGCATTTTCTTGTTTAAAACTTATCTTTTCTGTTCCCTTGTGAACCAAGGTCAAATACTCCTGCTTTTTAGCCTACATGACATTCTTTGTAGAAAACAAGTTGGGAAATCATTTTTTATACTGCGCATGTCTGTAAATGTTTAAATTCTTTGCTATAAAAGATGGAAGCCTAACTGATAAGCCAGAGGCGTCTTGGCAGGCATCCAGAGTGGTATTATACAGCTTGTGTCTGTGTTATCCTTCTCGACGGAGCAATCAATTAGAGACATATGGTGCCTTACACGCAAGAACATCGGTCCTTCAGAAGAAAGAGATATCTGAGGGATCCCGACAATGGCAAACAGGATAATCACTACACTACAGTAACCAGACAAGAGCATTTACTGTGGTCATGGCAAGCATTAAAGATCAAGCACTCATTGTCAAAAGCGCTAGTTTGCAAGAGAAAAGCTGTGTTTCTGCCCAGTTTCGAACTGGGGACCTATGGCGTGTGAGGCGAACGTGATAACCGCTACACTACAGAAACCTACAGATTCAAACAAACAAAAAATGCTGTGGTCATGGCAAGCAATAAAGAACAAGCACTGACAGTCAAAAAGATCGTTTTCCAAGATGAACGCTGTGTTTCTGCCCAGTTTCGAACTGGGGACCTATGGCGTGTGAGGTGAACGTGATAACCGCTACACTACAGAAACCAGATGCAAGCGCTTACTGTGGTGACAACAAGCAATCGAGATCAAGAACTGAAAGTCAAAAGCTTGGATACCAAAGAGTAACAGCGTGTTTCTGCCCAGTTTCGAACTGGGGACCTTTCGCGTGTTAGGCGAAAGTGATAACCACTACACTACTGAAACCGGCTGTGGAAGGTTACTGTGGTCATGACGAGCCATCGAGAACAAAGACTCAATGTCAAAAGCTTTAATATCAACGCCTAATGTCATGCTTCTATCCAGTTTCGAACTGGGGACCATTCGCGTGTGAGGTGAACGTGACAACCACTACACTTCAAAAACTCCATGCAAAGCTAAAGATGTTTAAACATGCTGAAATGAACTTGAAAAAGAAAAAAACAGCCAGCCAAAGTCAAGAGGTCTTCCTCTATGTCTGAAGACAGGACAAAGTGCATTTTGCAACACAGGAACCTTTCATTTGTCAGGCTATTGGAGAAAAAGAACAAACAGGGAAACAAAACCATGCTCCACAAAACATTCTCATGCCTTTGTCCAAAAGTCAAAAAGAAAAAGCACCTAGATGCCTGCTTTCGCACCTTGATCCTATCAGGTGTTACTTGAATTAGGAACACTTAGACACTGTCAAAAACACACATGCTTGCCAAAAGCAAAAACGGGTAGAAATAATCACATTGGTAAAAGTAATGCTCATTAAACCAGCAATAGAATATGCTAACTAAGGCTAATTAAGCCAACAATATACGTTTGTGATCAAAATAAAGAAAAGCCACATGTTTCTGCCCGGGATCAAAACAGGGAACTTTCAGGAGGATGGCAAACAGGACAATCACTACACTACAGTAACCAGACAAGAGCGTTTACTGTGGTCATGGCAAGCATTAAAGATCAAGCACTCATTGTCAAAAGCGCTAGTTTGCAAGAGGAACGCTGTGTTTCTGCCCAGTTTCGAACTGAGGACTTTTCACGTGTAAAGCAAACGTGATAACCGCTACACTACAGAAAACAACCAATTCAAACTAACAAAAAATGCTGTGGTCATGGCAAGCAATAAAGAACAAGCACTGAAAGTCAAAAAGATCGTTTTCCAAGAGGAAAAGCTGTCTTTCTGCCCAGTTTCGAACTGGGGACCTTTCGCGTGTGAGGCGAACGTGATAACCGCTACACTACAGAAACCAGATGCAAGCGCTTACTGTGGTCACAACAAGCAATCAAGATCAAGAACTGAAAGTCAAAAGCTTGGATACCAAAGGGTAACAGCGTGTTTCTGCCCAGTATCGAACTGGGGACCTTTCGCGTGTTAGGCGAACGTGATAACCACTACACTACAGAAACCGGCTGCGGAAGGTTACTGTGGTCATGACGAGCCATCGAGAACAAAGACTCAACGTCAAAAGCTTTAATATCAACGCCTAATGTCATGCTTCTGTAGGGAAGGTGACCTGACGGATGGACGGACTAGTCAGAGTGAAGAAAGATAGGTTTGCACAGTGTAGGTAGGAGTCAGTGATTACAGTGGGGAAACAACTAGGAAAGTGTAGTGGACGTGCAGTACCTTGGGATGACCATTAGATGGCAGGGTGGAGTGTGAGCAAAGGACTTTACAGCAGCTTAGGGCTTTAGAAACCGTTGGTCATGGGGGGCGTGGTGACAGTTAGAGTGACAGTTTCAAGGAACCGGGGGAGTTATAAATACTGAGGGAGGGTTCCAGAAAGATCCAGTCCCCAGGGGGAGCCCAGGTGACAGGAGGACTACGCCAGTCTGTGTGCCCTGAGGAGAATCCAGACCAGGGGGACTGAGGAGAGAGGACGTCAGGGGGGTGGTCCTGACAAGAAAGGACCGCAGTTGAGACGAGGTACTGGGTGTAAGACACCGTATGTGACACGACGACTGTGCAGTAGAAGCGCTGTTGGTTAATGGGCCTAAGGTGGCCACAGTGACGGAACTGTCAGGAGCGTCGACAGTAAAGGAGGGGACGGTGTGTGCAGACACGTCTCCAGTGTACGGTGTGAGAAGCGGCTCTGGAAACGGAGGGCCGCGAGGTGTGCCGTCAGTCGGACGGCAAGTGAAGAAATAAACTTGGACCTGTTGCACCCAGAATCTGCCTCCATCGTGTCTCTGTTGTCATCTCTGCGCGGTATAAAAGTAGGACCACCCCCCCAGCTCAGCACCCCACCACCGACCCTACATTTGGCGTAGTCAGCAGGATCGCCGCCGCTAATACCTCATCTTCTGCGGCAGACCTGCCTCAAAGAATGGAAAAGGACTTGGACTACTCTGTTTGGATTACAATTACCTGTGGATTACAAATGACCTACCTGTGGAATACAAATGGGAAGCGCTGTGGCGGATCTGTGTGGCCAGCAGAGGATCCGGGGCGGTACCAGGTACTGTGCAGTATGGCGGTGTTGCTTCAGCGCAGAGGAGAGGTCCGGGTGTTTGCAGTCGTGTTGAATGGACTGGGACCCCCTCCAACGTACCCCAAAAGGAAGCAGTATGTGCCTGGAAATCGACGCTTCCATATATTGGACCCTGACAGGATGGTGGAGAGGCCTGCCGACACCTCACCTCACAGAGGGAGTGGCACAGAAGAAAAACTTGGCTGCGGCTGTCTGATGCCATTCGAGTGCTGCCCAACGGACGGTATGAGACTCTGCAGGTGTCGGGGCATCGGCCGCCTAGAGTGGCAGTGGCGGCAGGGGATGGAGCTGTGCCAGAAGTCGCCCTCAGAGCCACGGGAGAGCAGCGGGATGCTGAGCTGGGGAGCGGAGCCTGAGCGGAGTCAGCGAAAACGGCCGCCACCAATACCAGCAGAGGACTTCTCAGCGGAGCCCCCGAGTTTAGGGGAAAAACCCGCGGGACAGTGGAGCAAGGGACGGAGGCTGCGGGTGAAGCCACGTATTGATGTGATGGAGGCCGCAGCGCCGGGGAAGGTGAGAGTACCCCCGGCACCACCAGTGCCTCCGCCAGCGGCCCTCATCATTCCGCCGCAGCACGCTGCCCCCTGCGCACCGGAAGGCCTGGGTACATCGGGCCCAGTGGTGTATGCAGAGTTGTGCGAGGCCCCTGCTCAAGTCCCTGAGGTACCCCGCCTGGAGCCGCCAGTGCGGAAGTCATCCAAAGAAGACGCTGCTGCGTTCCCCCTGCTGATAGCAGCTGCGTCGTTGGAACCGGCCGTTACTCCGGCTCCATTGGAAGTAGTGGATGCGGCCTGTCCTGAGGCCGCGGTTATGCCGCTGCTGAAGTCGACTGCGGCCGACTTAGTGGGCCTTGTGATTCCAGCCTCCAAGGACCCGGTTGTCCCCATTTGCCACCTGGCCCCAGCGGCTGTTGAGCTGCAGGAATCATCGGCCGCCTCTGATCCACGTCCTTCCTCGGTTAAGTCCCGCCCACCGGACTCCAGGGCTCATGCCGGACCCTCTGTTTGGGTCGCAGGAGTTATAGAGAAGAAGAGGGCCAGGGGGCAGGAAGTCTGGAACCTGCTCCATGAGAGGGGAGAGGCTGGCATGGCGGCTGCACGACCCCCGGGATGGCTCGTTTATACTATCTTGCAGAAAGGGACACTTCTTGCATCCTGGGAGCTCCACGGTTGTGGGGTTCCATACTACTGACCACCGAAAGGAGGATTGAACTGTCAGGAGTTCGTTGTGCAGGTCAAAAGGACAGTTCGCGGTCAGCTTTTAAAAAAAAAAAGAAATGTTTATCTGTGATTTTTATGTCTGTTTTTCTATGTTCCTCTTACAGGATAGATTGTGTTTACTTTTTAGACTGACAGAGCGCGGGATACTTAGAAGAGAGGGAGTGTCCATGTCCAAGGAAGGGAGGAGGAAAGGAGACTTGCAATGTTATGTTATATTTTGGTTTTAAAAGCAAGAAAAAAAAAATTATAAAAATGGGTACTTGTGCTATTATAAAGTTGTTTAATGTATAATATGCCAAAGTAAATGCAACAGGTCCGGGTAAGGGAAGGTCTGCGGGACCAAAGGAAAGTGTGAGATCCGGTAGGGATCTAAGAGTTGAGGAGGTCTGGGAGACCGGGACGCCGACCATGACATGTAATTGAAAGAAGGAAAATGAGTTGGAAGACGTGAGAAAGACAGCCGTCCTAGGTCAGGTCCCCAACACCACGGACACCCCTGAAGAAGGAAAGGCGGGCGCCGGCAATGATCTGGTAGGTGAGTGGCCTCGATCATGGCGTACCGGATAGTGAAAGGTAACAGTAGGGGAGAGTAGGGGAAAGATACACGCCGTAGAGAGAATACGGGTGTACCTTGCCCAATTTGAAAGACATTGTCATGTGGCGTGCGCGCTGGTGAGTAGCAGTAGGCTGCTCAGAGCATAGTGCTCCCAGTATGGTTCGGCCCCCGCAGATAGTGGGTTTGGCTCAACTTCTGGTCCGACAACAGAATGTAGGTGTAGATTCAGAACGACGAAGGCAGGGATGACGATTGTCGAGGACGACAATGGACAAAGGAAGGGGGAGTGTAGGGAAGGTGACCTGACGGATGGACGGACTAGTCAGAGTGAAGAAAGATAGGTTTGCACAGTGTAGGTAGGAGTCAGTGATTACAGTGGGGAAACAACTAGGAAAGTGTAGTGGACGTGCAGTACCTTGGGATGACCATTAGATGGCAGGGTGGAGTGTGAGCAAAGGACTTTACAGCAGCTTAGGGCTTTAGAAACCGTTGGTCATGGGGGGCGTGGTGACAGTTAGAGTGACAGTTTCAAGGAACCGGGGGAGTTATAAATACTGAGGGAGGGTTCCAGAAAGATCCAGTCCCCAGGGGAAGCCCAGGTGACAGGAGGACTACGCCAGTCTGTGTGCCCTGAGGAGAATCCAGACCAGGGGGACTGAGGAGAGAGGACATCAGGGGGGTGGTCCTGACAGGAAAGGACCGCAGTTGAGACGAGGTACTGGGTGTAAGACACCGTATGTGACACGACGACTGAGCAGTAGAAGCGCTGTTGGTTAATGGGCCAAAGGTGGCCACAGTGACGGAACTGTCAGGAGCGTCGACAGTAAAGGAGGGGACGGTGTGTGCAGACACGTCTCCAGTGTACGGTGTGAGAAGCGGCTCTGGAAACGGAGGGCCGCGAGGTGTGCCGTCAGTCGGACGGCAAGTGAAGAAATAAACTTGGACCTGTTGCACCCAGAATCTGCCTCCATCGTGTCTCTGTTGTCATCTCTGCGCGGTATAAAAGTAGGACCACCCCACCACCACCGACACTACACTTCTATCCAGTTTCGAACTGGGGACCGTTCGCGTGTGAGGTGAACGTGACAACCACTACACTTCTGAAACTCCATGCAAAGCTAAAGATGTTTAAACATGCTGAAATGAACTTGAAAAAGAAAAAAACAGCCAGCCAAAGTCAAGAGGTCTTCCTCTATGTCTGAAGACAGGACAAAGTGCATTTTGCAACACAGGAACCTTTCATTTGTCAGGCTATTGGAGAAAAAGAACAAACAGGGAAACAAAACCATGATCCACAAAACATTCTCATGCCTTTGTCCAAAAGCCAAAAAGAAAAAGCACCTAGATGCCTGCTTTCGCACCTTGATCCTATCAGGTGTTACTTGAATTATGAACACTTAGACACTGTCAAAAACACACATGCTTGCCAAAAGCAAAAACGGGTAGAAATAATCACATTGGTAAAAGTAATGCTCATTAAACCAGCAATAGAATATGCTAACTAAGGCTAATTAAGCCAACAATATACGTTTGTGATCAAAATAAAGAAAAGCCACATGTTTCTGCCCGGGATCAAAACAGGGAACTTTCAGGAGGATGGCAAACAGGACAATCACTACACTACAGTAACCAGACAAGAGCGTTTACTGTGGTCATGGCAAGCATTAAAGATCAAGCACTCATTGTCAAAAGCGCTAGTTTGCAAGAGGAACGCTGTGTTTCTGCCCAGTTTCGAACTGAGGACTTTTCGCCTGTAAAGCAAATGTGATAACCGCTACACTACAGAAACCAACCGGTTCAAGCAAGCAAAAAATGCTGTGGTCATGGCAAGCAATAAAGAACAAGCACTGAAAGTCAAAAAGATCGTTTTCCAAGAGAAAAAGCTGTGTTTCTGCCCAGTTTCGAACTGGGGACCTTTCGCGTGTGAGGCGAACTTGATAACCGCTACACTACAGAAACCGGATGCAAGCGCTTACTGTGGTGACAACAAGCAATCGAGATCAAGAACTGAAAGTCAAAAGCTTGGATACCAAAGGGTAACTGCGTGTTTCTGCCCAGATTCGAACTGGGGACCTTTCGCGTGTTAGGCGAACGTGATAACCACTACACTACAGAAACCGGCTGGGGAAGGTTACTGTGGTCATGACGAGCCATCGAGAACAAAGACTCAACGTCAAAAGCTTTAATATCAACGCCTAATGTCATGCTTCTATCCAGTTTCGAACTGGGGACCGTTCGCGTGTGAGATGTACGTGACAACCACTACACTTCAGAAACTCCATGCAAAGATAAAGATGTTTAAACATGATGAAATGAACTTGAAAAAGAAAAAAACAGCCAGCCAAAGTCAAGAGGTCTTCCTCTATGTCTGAAGACAGGACAAAGTGCATTTTGCAACACAGGAACCTTTCATTTGTCAGGCTATTGGAAAAAAGAACAAACAGGGAAACAAAACCATTTTCCACAAAACATTCTCATGCCTTTGTCCAAAAGCCAAAAAGAAAAAGCACCTAGATGCCTGCTTTCGCACCTTGAGCCTATCAGGTGTTAATTGAATTAGAATCATAGAGTTGGAAGGGACCTCCTGGGCCATCTGGTCCAACCCCCTGCTCAAAGCAGGATTCGCTAAATCATCCCAGTCAGATATCTGTCCAGCCTCTGTTTGAAGACTTCCAATGAAGGAGAACTCACTACTTCTCGTGTCAGCCTGTTCCACTCATTGATCACTCTAACTGTCAACAAGTTTTTTCTAATATCTAATCTGTGTCTCCTCCCATTCAGTTTCATCCCATTGCTTCTAGTCTTTCCTTGTGCAAATGAGAATAAATTTGATCCTTCTACAATGTGACAGCCCTTTAGATATTTGTATACAGCTATTAAGTCTCCTCTCAGTCTTCTCTTTTGCAAACTAAACATTCCCAAATCCTGCAACCTTTCCTCATAAGACAGGGTTTGCAGACCGGTCACCATTCTGGTCGCTCTTTTCTGAACTTGCTCCAGTTTGTTGATGTCTTTTTTAAAATGTGGTGCCCAAAACTGGACACAATATTCCAGATGAGGTCTGACCAAAGAGGAGTAGAGGGAAATAATGACTTCACGTGATCTAGACTGTATGCTTCTGTTAATACATCCTAGAATTGCATTTGCCTTTTTTGCTGCTGCATCACACTGTTGACTCATATTCAGTCTGTGATCTATTAGTATACCCAAGTCTTTTTCACATGTGCTGTCACTTAGCCCTATTCCTCCCATTCTATATATGCTTTTTTCATTTTTATTGCCCAGATGTAGTACTTTGCATTTCTCCCTGTTAAAAACCATTCTGTTAGTTGCTGCCCACTTCTCCAGTTTATTTAAATCTTTTTGAATCCTCTCTCTCTCTTCTCTAGTATTAGCTATCCCTCCTAGCTTTGTGTCATCAGCAAATTTAATCAGTTTACCCTCAATTCCTTCATCTAAATCGTTGATAAAGATGTTGAACAATACAGGGCCCAGGACAGAGCCCTGTGGTACCCCACTTGAGACATTCTTCCAACTGGATGTGCAGCCATTTACGACCACTCTTTGGGTCCGATCACTAAGCCAGTTATGAATCCACCTAACAGTTGCCTTGTCCATTCCATACTTAGTCATTTTTTCAATAAGGATTGTATGAGAGACTTTGTCAAATGCTTTGCTGAAGTCAAGATATACTATATCTACAGCATTTCCTTGATCCACCCAATCAGTGATACCATCATAGAAGGAAATTAAATTAGTGTGACATGACTTATTAGTTACAAACCCATGCTGACTCTGTATAATCACTTCATTCTTATCCAGGTATTGACATACATGTTGTTTAATAATTTGTTCAAAGATCTTTCCTGGTATAGAAGTCAGACTCACCAGCCTATAGTTGCCTGGGTCCACCTTCTTCCCCTTTTTGAAGATAGGAACAACATTTGCTCTTCTCCAGTCTTCTGGCACTCTGGGGTGTAATTCATCTGGACCTGGAGACTTGAATTCATTTAGGTTAGCTAAGTGTTTTCTCACTATCTTTCTGTTTATAGATATCCTGGATTCTTCTATTCCCTTAATAGCACAGTGAATAACAGTTGATGTTACATTTCCTTTCTGAGAGAAAACAGATGCAAAATAGGAATTTAAAAGTTCAGCCTTCTCAACATCCTGTCTTACCATTTCATCATTTTCATCCTGTAAAAATCCTATAGCATCTTTGACTTTTCTTTTACTTTTGACATATCCCCAAAATCCTTTATTATTGCTTTTGACATCTCTTGCAAGCCTCAATTCATTTTCAGCTTTAGCTAATCTGATTTGTGCCCTGCAGGTTCTGCAGACAGAATTATATTCTTCTTTAGATATGCCTCCGTCTTTCCATTTTATAAACATTTTTTTCTTCCTTTTTAGCATGTGCTTAAGTTCTGTGTTCATCCATCCTGGTTTCCTTAAATGCTTCCTATTCTTCCCTCTTTTCGGAATTGTTAACAACTGTGCTTTGAGAATTTCATTTTTCAAGATTTCCCATCCTTCCTGGACATTTTTGTCTTTAAGGATATCCAGCCATTGGATCCCTCCAATTCTCTTTCTGAATCCCTTAAAATCTGCCTTTCTGAAATCTAACCTTGACGTCTGAGTCTTCACAGGTCTTCCGCCTCTAGTTATCCAAAATTCTAAAATAGCATGGTCGCTACCTCCTAGGGTCCCAGCCACTTTTACCTCCTCAACCATTTCCTCCCTGTTTATAAGGATTAGATCCAAGGTAGCAGTTCCCCTTGTTTTCTCCCTTACCTTTTGGAAGATAAAGTTGTCAGCAAGAGAGGATAAGAATTTCCTTGACCTGTTAGTTTTGCCTGAGAGAGATTCCCAACAAATGTCTGGATAGTTGAAATCTCCCATGACAACTATGTCATATTTTTTGGAGAACTTGGCCATTTGATGCATAAAGAGTTCATCCATATCTTCAGCTTGCACAGGCGGCCTGTAGTAAATGCCTACAATGGTGTCCTTTCCATTGTACTGTCCTTGTATTCTTACCCAAACAGTTTCCACAGAACTCCCAGTCTCTGAAGCTTCAATCTCTGTGCAGATATACGCGTTTCTAACATACAATGCGACACCCCCTCCTCGTTTATCAAGTCTGTTTCTTGCAAATAAGTTGTATCCTTCTAGTCTTGTATTCCAATCATGTGTATTGTCCCACCAAGTTTCGGTGATTCCAATTACATCATATTTCTTTTCCTGTGTTAGTAGTTCCAATTCTCCTTGTTTGTTGCCCATGCTTTGTGCATTAGTATAGAAACATTTTAGTTTGTGATTGGTTTCTCTTTCTCCAATATTTTTATTAATTAGATTCTTTCGTCTTTGTTCTTCCTTTCCACTTCTAATAGCAGAGTTCTCAATAGCATTTGTCAGGTGTATGGCTTTTTCTGGTCTTTTGCTTCCCTTCCCATGTTGTTCTAGTTTAAAGCTCTCCTTACAAGTGTAGCAAGGCGACTTCCAAATACCTGCTTTCCAGTCTTCGTAAGGTGCACCCCATCTCTAGCAAGTAGTCCATCGTATAAGTAGTTCACTCCGTGATCCAGAAATCCAAATCGTTGCTGACGGCACCATCGACGTAGCCAGTTGTTCACCTGCAGAATCTTATTCCACCTCCTTGTTCCATGGCCATCCACTGGGAGGATGGAAGAGAAGACCACCTGCGCTCCCAGTTCTTTTACTTTCTTGCCTAAGTCTTCAAAGTCTCTGCAGATGGTTACCAGGTCGTTTCTTGCGGTGTCATTTGTTCCCACATGTAGTAGCAGGAATGGATAGTCATCTGTAGGTCTGAAGAGTCCTGATATCCTGTCAGACACATCTTTAATTTTTGCACCTGGAAGACAGCACATTTCTCTTGAAGTTATATCCGGTCTGCAGATAGCGGCCTCTGTTCCTCTCAACAGGGAATCCCCCATGACCACCACTCTCCGTTTCTTCTTCACAACATTTTTCTTTCTCCATCTAGGAGGACTCTGAAGGCGTACAAGGTTGCTGTTTGTTGGCAAAGTCTTATCCTGATGTGTTTCGTCATCGTTTTCCTGCGTGAGAGCCTGGTACTGGTTTCTGAGCAGTATGGGTGCTGACTGCCTCCTGATCCTCCTGCTTCTCTGGGTCACATGTCTCCATTCCTCTGTTTATTCAGGTGCACTTCGAATTTCTTCTCTTTCTGTAACATGAAGAGATAATTCTGCTCTGTCCAAGAACTCTTCACCTTCCTTAATGATCTTCAACGTAGCTAACCTCTCTTCGAGATTTTGCAACTTTTCCTCCAACAGGGTCACAAGCTTGCATTTGTGGCAAGAGAAGTTTGGCTTTTCCACTGGTAAATCTGTAAACATGTAGCAAGAAATGCAGCTCACCAAATGGCTCCTGGCCTCTTCCATCTTGAGATTTCTTAAAAATGATGAAAGATGAGCAAAAATTTTTCCGATTTCCTCTTTTCAGCTGCAACGGCCAAAACCCAGTGATCGTTGAGCTCACGGAGACTCTTCACTTATCCCAGAAGGCACTGGGAATATGCAAATGATCTCCTCAAGACTCTTCCCCTGGAACACTTAGACACTGTCAAAAACACACATGCTTGCCAAAAGCAAAAAAGGGTAGAAATAATCACATTGGTAAAAGTAATGCTCATTAAACCAGCAATAGAATATGCTAACTAATGCTAATTAAGCCAACAATATACGTTTGTGATCAAAATAAAGAAAAGACACATGTTTCTGCCCGGGATCAAAACAGGGAACTTTCAGGAGGATGGCAAACAGGACAATCACTACACTACAGTAACCAGACAAGAGCGTTTACTGTGGTCATGGCAAGCATTAAAGATCAAGCACTCATTGTCAAAAGCGCTAGTTTGCAAGAGAAACGCTGTGTTTCTGCCCAGTTTCGAAGTGAGGACCTTCCGCGTGTAAAGCGAACATGATACACGCTACACTACAGAAACCAACCAATTCAAAAAAACAAAAAGTGCTGTGGTCATGACAAGCAATAAAAAACAAGCACTGAAAGTCAAAAAGATCGTTTTCCAAGAGAAAAGCTGTGGTTCTGCCCAGTTTCGAACTGGGGACCTTTCGCGTGTGAGGTGAACGTGATAGCCTCTACACTACAGAAACCAGAAGCAAGTGCTTACTGTGGTGACAACAAGCAATCGAGATCAAGAACTGAAAGTCAAAAGCTTGGATACCAAAGGGTAACATCGTGTTTCTGCCCAGTTTCGAACTGGGGACCTTTCGCGTGTTAGGCGAACGTGATAACCACTACACTACAGAAACCAGCTGCGGAAGGTTACTGTGGTCATGACGAGCCATCGAGAACAAAGACTCAACGTCAAAAGCTTTAGCATCAACGCCTAATGTCATGCTTCTATCCAGTTTCGAACTGAGGACCTTTCGTGTGTAAAGCAAACGTGATAACCGCTACACTACAGAAACCAACCGATTCAAAAAAAAACAAAAAATGCTGTGGTCATGGCAAGCAATAAAGAACAAGCACTGAAAGTCAAAAATATCGTTTTCCAAGAGAAAAAAAAGCTGTGTTTCTGCCCAGGTTCGAACTGGGGACCTGTCACGTGTGAGGAGAACGTGACAACCACTACACTTCAGAAACTCCATGCAAAGCTAAAGATGTTTAAACATGCTGAAATGAACTTGAAAAAGAAAAAAACAGCCAGCCAAAGTCAAGAGGTCTTCCTCTATGTCTGAAGACAGGACAAAGTGCATTTTGCAACACAGGAACCTTTCATTTGTCAGGCTATTGGAGAAAAAGAACAAACAGGGAAACAAAACCATGCTCCACAAAACATTCTCATGCCTTTGTCCAAAAGCCAAAAAGAAAAAGCACCTAGATGCCTGCTTTCGCACCATGATCCTATCAGGTGTTACTTGAATTAGGAACACTTAGACACTGTCAAAAACACACATGCTTGCCAAAAGCAAAAACGGGTAGAAATAATCACATTGGTAAAAGTAATGCTCATTAAACCAGCAATAGAATATGCTAACTAAGGCTAATTAAGCCAACAATATACGTTTGTGATCAAAATAAAGAAAAGCCACATGTTTCTGCCCGGGATCAAAACAGGGAACTTTCAGGAGGATGGCAAACAGGACAATCACTACACTACAGTAACCAGACAAGAGCGTTTACTGTGGTCATGGCAAGCATTAAAGATCAAGCACTCATTGTCAAAAGCACTAGTTTGCAAGAGGAACGCTGTGTTTCTGCCCAGTTTCGAACTGAGGACCTTTCGCATGTAAAGCGAACGTGATAACCGCTACACTACAGAAACCAACCGATTCAAACAAACAAAAAATGCTGTGGTCATGGCAAGCAATAAAGAACAAGCACTGAAAGTCAAAAAGATCGTTTTCCAAGACAAAAAGCTCGTTTTCCAAGACAAAAGCTGTGTTTCTGCCCAGTTTCGAACTGGGGACTTTTCGCGTGTGAGGCAAACGTGATAACCGCTACACTACAGAAACCGGATGCAAGCGCTTACTGTGGTGACAACAAGCAATCGAGATCAAGAACTGAAAGTCAAAAGCTTGGATACCAAAGGGTAACAGCGTGTTTCTGCCCAGTTTCGAACTGGGGACCTTTCGCGTGTTAGGCGAACGTGATAACCACTACACTACAGAAACCGGCTGCGGAAGGTTACAGTGGTCATGACGAGCCATCGAGAACAAAGACTCAACGTCAAAAGCTTTAATATCAACGCCTAATGTCATGCTTCTATCCAGTTTCGAACAGAGGACCTTTCGCGTGTGAGGTGAACGTGACAACCACTACACTTCAAAAACTCCATGCAAATATAAAGATGTTTAAACAAGCTGAAATGAACTTGAAAAAGAAAAAAACAGCCAGCCAAAGTCAAGAGGTCTTCCTCTATGTCTGAAGACAGGACAAAGTACATTTTGCAACACAGGAACCTTTCATTTGTCAGGCTATTGGAGAAAAAGAAAAAACAGGGAAACAAAACCATGCTCCACAAAACATTCTCATGCCTTTGTCCAAAAGCCAAAAAGAAAAAGCACCTAGATGCCTGCTTTCGCACCATGATCCTATCAGGTGTTACTTGAATTAGGAACACTTAGACACTGTCAAAAACACACATGCTTGCCAAAAGCAAAAACGGGTAGAAATAATCACATTGGTAAAAGTAATGCTCATTAAACCAGCAATAGAATATGCTAACTAAGGCTAATTAAGCCAACAATATACGTTTGTGATCAAAATAAAGAAAAGCCACATGTTTCTGCCCGGGATCAAAACAGGGAACATTCAGGAGGATGGCAAACAGGACAATCACTACACTACAGTAACTAGACAAGAGGGTTTACTGTGGTCATGGCAAGCATTAAAGATCAAGCACTCATTGTCAAAAGCGCTAGTTTGCAAGAGGAACGCTGTGTTTCTGCCCAGTTTCAAACTGAGGACTTTTCACGTGTAAAGCGAACGTGATAACCGCTACACTACAGAAACCAACCGATTCAAACAAACAAAAAATGCTGTGGTCATGGCAAGCAATAAAGAACAAGCACTGAAAGTCAAAAAGATCATTTTCCAAGAGAAAAAGCTGTGTTTCTGCCCAGTTTCGAACTGGGGACCTTTCGCGTGTGAGGCGAACGTGATAACCGCTACACTACAGAAACCAGATGCAAGCGCTTACTGTGGTGACAACAAGCAATCGAGATCAAGAACTGAAAGTCAAAAGCTTGGATACCAAATGGTAACAGCGTGGTTCTGCCCAATTTCGAACTGGGGACCTTTCGCGTGTTAGGCGAACGTGATAACCACTACACTACAGAAACCGGCTGCGGAAGGTTACTGTGGTCATGACGAGCCATCGAGAACAAAGACTCAACGTCAAAAGCTTTAATATCAACGCCTAATGTCATGCTTCTATCCAGTTTCTAACTGGGGACCGTTCGCGCGTGAGGTGAACGTGACAACCACTACACTTCAGAAACTCCATGCAAAGCTAAAGATGTTTAAACATGCTGAAATGAACTTGAAAAAGAAAAAAACATCCAGCCAAAGTCAAGAGGTCTTCCTCTATGTCTGAAGACAGGACAAAGTGCATTTTGCAACACAGGAACCTTTCATTTGTCAGGCTATTGGAGAAAAAGAACAAACAGGGAAACAAAACCATGCTCCACAAAACATTCTCATGCCTTTGTCCAAAAGCCAAAAAGAAAAAGCACCTAGATGCCTGCTTTCGCACCTTGATCCTATCAGGTGTTACTTGAATTAGGAACACTTAGACACTGTCAAAAACACACATGCTTGCCAAAAGCAAAAACGGGTAGAAATAATGATATTGGTAAAAGTAATGCTCATTAAACCAGCAATAGAATATTCTAACTAAGGCTAATTAAGCCAACAATATACGTTTGTGATCAAAATAAAGAAAATCCACATGTTTCTGCCCGGGATCAAAACAGGGAACTTTCAGGAGGATGGCAAACAGGACAATCACTACACTACAGTAACCAGACAAGAGCGTTTACTGTGGTCATGGCAAGCATTAAAGATCAAGCACTCATTGTCAAAAGCACTAGCTTGCAAGAGGAACGCTGTGTTTCTGCCCAGTTTCGAACTGAGGACCGTTCGCGTGTAAAGCGAACGTGATAACCGCTACACTACAGAAACCAACCGATACAAACAAGCAAAAAATGCTGTGGTCATGGCAAGCAATAAAGAACAAGCACTGAAAGTCAAAAAGATCGTTTTCCAAGACAAAAAGCTCGTTTTCCAAGACAAAAGCTGTGTTTCTGCCCAGTTTCGAACTGGGGACTTTTCGCGTGTGATGCGAAAGTGATAACCGCTACACTACAGAAACCGGAAGCAAGCGCGTACTGTGGTGACAACAAGCAATCGAGATCAAGACCTGAAAGTCAAAAGCTTGGATACCAAAGGGTAACAGCGTGTTTCTGCCCAGTTTAGAACTGGGGACCTTTGGTGTGTTAGGCGAACGTGATAACCACTACACTACAGAATCCGGCTGCGGAAGGTTACTGTGGTCATGACGAGCCATCGAGAACAAAGACTCAACGACAAAAGCTTTAATGTCAACGCCTAATGTCATGCTTCTATCCAGTTTCGAACTGGGGACCGTTCGCGTGTGAGGTGAACTTGACAACCACTACACTTCAGAAACTACATGCAAAGATAAAGATGTTTAAACATGCTGAAATGTACTTGAAAAAGAAAAAAACAGCCAGCCAAAGTCAAGAGGTCTTCCTCTATGTCTGAAGACAGGACAAAGTGCAGTTTGCAACACAGGAACCTTTCATTTGTCAGGCTATTGGAGAAAAAGAACAAACAGGGAAACAAAACCATGCTCCACAAAACATTCTCATGCCTTTGTCCAAAAGCCAAAAAGAAAAAGCACCTAGATGCCTGCTTTCGCACCTTGATCCTATCAGGTGTTACTTGAATTAGGAACACTTAGACACTGTCAAAAACACACATGCTTGCCAAAAGCAAAAACGGGTAGAAATAATCACATTGGTAAAAGTAAAGCTCATTAAACCAGCAATAGAATATGCTAACTAAGGCTAATTAACCCCTTCACCCCCAAGGGTGGTTTGCACGTTCATGACCAGGCCAATTTTTACAATTCTGACCACTGTCCCTTTATGAGGTAATAACTCTGAAACGCTTCCATGGATCCCGGTGATTCTGACATTGTTTTCTCGTGACATATTGTACTTCATGTTAGTGGTAAAATTTCATTCAAATAACTTGCGTTTATTTGTGAGAAAAACGGAAATTTGGCGAAAATTTTGAAAATTTTGCAATTTTCCAACTTTGAATTTTTATGCCCTTAAATCACAGAGATACGGCACACAAAAAACTTGATAACTAACATTTCCCACATGATTACTTTACATCAGCACAATTTTGTAACCAAAATTTTTTTTTGTTAGGAAGTTATAAGGGTTAAAATTTGACCAGCAATTTCTCATTTTTACAACACCATTTTATTTTTAGGACCACATCACATTTGAAGCCACTTTGAGGGGTCTATATGATAGAAAATACCCAAAAGTGACACCATTCTAAATACTGCACCCCTTAAGGTGCTCAAAACCACATTCAAGAAGTTTATTAACCCTTTAGGTGCATCACATGAAATTTTTTGAATATTTTAAAAAAAATGAACATCTAACTTTTTTTCGTAAAAAAAATACTTCAGGTTCAATTTTTTTTATTTTACCAAGGGTAACAGGAGAAATTGAACTGCAAAAGTTATTGTGCAGTTTGTCCTGAGTACGCAGATACCTGATATGTGGGGGGGAACGACTGTTTCGGCGCATGGCAGAGCTCAGAATGGAAGGAGCGCAGTTTGACTTTTTCAATGCAAAATTGGCTGGAATTCAGATTGGACGCCATGTCACGTTTGGAGAGTCCCTGATGTACCTAAACAGTGGAAACCCCCTACAAGTGACCCCATTTTGGAAACTAGACCCCCCAAGGTACTTATCTAGATGTGTGGTGAGAACTTTGAACCCCCATGGGCTTCACAGAAGTTTATAACATAAAGCCATACAATTAAAAAATCATATTTTTTTCCACAAAAATGATCTTTTCACCCTCAATTCTTATTTTCCCAAGGGTAACAGGACCCTAAAAGTTATTGTGCAATTTGTCCTGAGTACGCTGATACCCCACATGTGGGGGTAAACCACTATTTGGGCGCATGGCAGAGCTCGGAAGGGAAGCAGCGCCACTTGACGTTTTTGGCTGGAATTGAGATCGGACACCATGTCGCGTTTGGAAAACCCCTGATGTACCAAAACAGTGGAAACCCCCCACAAATGACACCATTTTGGAAAATAGACCCCCTAAGGAACTTATCTAGATGTGTGGTGAGAACTTTGACCCCCCCAGTGCTTCACAGAAGTTTACAACGCCCGGGCGTGAAAATAAAAAATTCGTATTTTTTCCACAAAGATGATCTTTTAGTCACCATTTTTTTATTTTCCCAAGGGTACCAGGAGAAATTGGACCCCAAAAGTTGTTGTCCAATTTGTCCTGAGTATGCTGATACCCCATATGTGGGAGAAAACTACTGTATGGGCACACGTCGGGGCTCGGAAGGGAAGTAGTGACGTTTTGGAATGCAGACTTTGATGGAATGGTCTGCGGGTGTCATGTTGCCTTTGGAGAGCCCCTAATGTACCTAAACAGTGGAAACCCCCCACAAATGACACCATTTTGTAAACTAGACCCCCCAAGGAACTTATCTAGATGTGTGGTGAGCACTTTGACCCCCCCAGTGCTTCACAGAAGATTACAGCGCCCGGGCGTGAAAATAAAAAATTCGTATTTTTTCCACAAACATGATCTTTTAGTCACCATTTTTTTATTTTCCCAAGGGTACCAGGAGAAATTGGACCCCAAAAGTTGTTGTCCAATTTGTCCTGAGTATCAATACCCCATATGTGGGAGAAAACTACTGTATGGGCACACGTCGGGGCTCGGAAGGGAAGTAGTGACGTTTTGGAATGCAGACTTTGATGGAATGGTCTGCGGGTGTCATGTTGCCTTTGGAGAGCCCCTAATGTACCTAAACAGTGGAAACCCCCCACAAATGACACCATTTTGTAAACTAGACCCCCCTAGGAACTTATCTAGATGTGTGGTGAGCACTTTGACCCCCCCAGTGCTTCACAGAAGTTTACAACGCCCGGGCGTGAAAATAAAAAATTCGTATTTTTTCCACAAACATGATCTTTTAGTCACCATTTTTTTATTTTCCCAAGGGTACCAGGAGAAATTGGACCCCAAAAGTTGTTGTCCAATTTGTCCTGAGTATGCTGATACCCCATATGTGGGAGAAAACTACTGTATGGGCACACGTCGGGGCTCGGAAGGGAAGTAGTGACGTTTTGGAATGCAGACTTTGATGGAATGGTCTGCGGGTGTCATGTTGCCTTTGGAGAGCCCCTAATGTACCTAAACAGTGGAAACCCCCCACAAATGACACCATTTTGTAACCTAGACCCCCCAAGGAACTTATCTAGATGTGTGGTGAGCACTTTGACCCCCCCAGTGCTTCACAGAAGTTTACAACGCCCGGGCGTGAAAATAAAAAATTCGTATTTTTTCCACAAACATGATCTTTTAGTCACCATTTTTTTATTTTCCCAAGGGTACCAGGAGAAATTGGACCCCAAAACTTGTTGTCCAATTTGTCCTGAGTACGCTGATTTCCCATATGTGGGAGAAAACTACTGTATGAACACACGTCGGGGCTCGGAAGGGAAGCAGTGACGTTTTGGAATGCATACTTTGATGGAATGGTCTGCGGGTGTCATGTGCGTTTGGAGAGCCCCTGATGTACCTAAACTATTGAAACTCCCCACAAGTGACCCCATTTTGGACACTAGACCCCCACGGAACTTTTCTAGATGTGTGGTGAGCACTTTGAACCCCCAAGTGCTTCACAGAAGTTTATAACGCTCGGACGTGAAAATAAAAAAATCATTTTTTTCCACAAAAATGATATTTTTGCCCCCAATTTTTTATTTTCCTAAGGGTAACAGGAGAAATTGGACCCCAAAAATTGTTTTGCAATTTGTCCTGAGTAGGCTGATACCCTACATGTGGGGGTAAAACACTGTTTGGGCGCATAGCAGAGCTTGGAAGGGAAGGAGCACCATTTGACTTTTTCAACTCAGAATTGGCTGGAATTGAGATCAGACGCCTTGTTGCATTTGGAGAGCCCCTGATGTGCCCAAACAGTGGAAACCCCCAATTCTAACTCCAACCCGAACCCCAACACGCCCCTAACCCTAGCCCTAACCCTAGCCCTAACCCTAGCCCTAGCCCTAACCCTAGCCCTAACCCTAGCCCTAACCCTAGCCCTAGCCCTAGCCCTAGCCCTAGCCCTAACCCTAACCCTACCCTAACCCTACCCCAACACACCCCTAGCCCTAACCCTAATGGAAAAATGGAAATAAATACATTTTTTTATTTTATTATTTTTCCCTAACTAAGGGGGTGATAACGGGGGGTTTGATTTACTATTTATGGCGGTTTTTATGTTTGGCGGCTGTCGCACGCTAAAAGACGCTTTTTATTGTAAAAATAGTTTTTGCATCACCACATATTGAGAGCTATAATTTTTCCGTATTTTGATCCACCGAGTCATGTGAGGTCTTATTTTTTGCGGGACGAGTTGACGTTTTTATTGGTACCATTTTCGGGCACGTGAAATTTTTTGATCGCTTTTTATTCCGATTTTTGTGACGCAGAATGAACAAAAACCAGCGTTTCATGAATTTCTTTTGGGGGGGGTGCGTTTACACCGTTCCGCGTGCGGTAAAATTGATAAAGCGGTTTTATTCTTCGGGTCAGTACGGTTACAGCGATACCTCATTTAGGTCGTTTTTTTATGTTTTTGTCAGTTTTATGCAATGAAAACTATTTTATATAAAAAATAATTATTTTTGCATCGCTTTATTCTGCGAGTTATAACTTTTTTATTTTTTTGCTGATGATGCTGTGTGGCGGCTTGTTTTTTGCGGGACAAGATGACGTTTTCAGCGGTACCATGGATATTTATATGCGTCTTTTTGATCGCGCGTTATTGCACTTTTTGTTTGGCGGTATGAAAATAAATCATTATTTTTTGCTTCGTTTTTTATTTTTGTTTTTTAAGGGGTTCGCTAAAGGGGTTAACTATTGGGACAGTTTTATAGGGCAGGTCGTTACGGACGCGGCGATACCTAATATGTGTACTTTTATTGTTTTTTTTTTTATTATTTTCAAAAAATGAATTTATTGGGGAATATTTTTTTTTTTTTTTACTAATTTATTTGGCGATTTTTTTTAATTTATTTTTACACTTTTTTTTAATATTTTTTTTAACTTTATTACATAGTCCCAGGTGGGACATCACTGTCCTGTGACAGATCGCTGATCTGTCACATCACAGATCACTGTGACAGATCAGCAATCTGTCACAGGCAGTGCACAAGGCTTCCTCATGCATGCGCTTTGCAGGCACTGAGGAAGCCAGCTTCCCCAGGCCCCCGAAGGCCCCCGTCGCCATCTTGGATTCGGGGGCCTGGAGGAAAGGAGCCCCCCGCAGCAGCGCTGCACATTGCGCTGCCGTGGGGGGCTCAGGGAAGCACGGAGGGAGCCCCCTCCCTGCCGATGCTTCCCTTTAACCCCCGGTACACCGCGATCATGTTTGATCGCGGTGTGCAAGGGGTTAACGTGTCGGGGGCGGTCCGTGACCGCCCCTGACACATTGTGCCGGGTGTCAGCTGTGATAATCAGCTGACACCCGGCCGCGATCAGCGGCGCTCACCACGTGGGCGCCGCTGATCGCGGTAGACATACTATCCCGTCCCCGGTCATACGGGCCCGGGTACTGTGGACGGGATAGTACGTCTCATGTCAGGAAGGGGTTAAGCCAACAATATACGTTTGTGATCAAAATAAAGAAATGCCACGTGTTTCTGCCCGGGATCAAAGCAGGGAACTTTCAGGAGGATGGCAAACAGGACAATCACTACACTACAGTAACCAGACAAGAGCGTTTACTGTGGTCATGGCAAGCATTAAAGATCAAGCACTCATTGTCAAAAGCACTAGTTTACAAGAGAAACGCTGTGTTTCTGCCCAGTTTCGAACTGAGGACCTTTCGCATGTAAAACGAACATGATAACAGCTACACTACAGAAACCAACCAATTCAAAACAACAAAAAATGCTGTGGTCATGGCAAGCAATAAAGAACAAGCAATGAAAGTCAAAAAGATCATTTTCCAAGAGAAAAGCCTTGTTTCTGCCCAGTTTCGAACTGGGGACCTTTCGCGTGTGAGGCAAACATGATAACCGCTACACTACAGAAACCAGAAGCAGGTGCTTACTGTGGTGACAACAAGCAATCGAGATCAAGAACTGAAAGTCAAAAGCTTGGATACCAAAGGGTAACAGCGTGTTTCTGCCCAGTTTCAAACTGTGGACCTTTCGCGTGTTAGGCAAACGTGATTACCACTACACTACAGAAACCGGCTGCAGAAGGTTACTGTGGTCATGACGAGCCTTCGAGAATAAAGACTCAACGTCAAAAGCTTTAATATCAACTCCTAAGGTCATGCTTCTATCCATTTTCGAACTGTGGACCTTTCTCGTGTTAGGCGAACGTGATAACCACTACACTACAGAAACCGGCTGCGGAAGGTTACTGTGGTCATGACGAGCCATCGAGAACAAAGACTCAACGTCAAAAGCTTTAATATCAACGCCTAAGGTCATGCTTCTATCCATTTTCGAACTGGGGACCGTTCACGTGTAAGATGAACGTGACAACCACTACACTTCGGAAACTACGTGCAAAGCTAAAGATGTTTAAACTTGCTGAAATGAACTTGAAAAATAAAAAAACATCCAGCCAAAGTCAAGAGGTCTTCCTCTATGTCTGAAGACAGGACAAAGTGCATTTTGCAACACAGGAACCTTTCATTTGTCAGGCTATTGGAGAAAAAGAACAAACAGGGAAACAAAACCATGCTCCACAAAACATTCTCATGCCTTTGTCCAAAAGCCAAAAAGAAAAAGCACCTAGATGCCTGCTTTCGCACCTTGATCCTATCAGGTGTTACTTGAATTAGGAACACTGAGACACTGTCAAAAACACACATGCTTGCCAAAAGCAAAAACGGGTAGAAATAATCACATTGGTAAAAGTAATGCTCATTAAACCAGCAATAGAATATGCTAACTAATGCTAATTAAGCCAACAATATACGTTTGGGATCAAAACAAAGAAAAGCCACATTTTTCTGCCCGGGATCAAAACAGGGAACTTTCAGGAGGATGGCAAACAGGACAATCACTACACTACAGTAACCAGACAAGAGCGTTTACTGTGGTCATGGCAAGCATTAAAGATCAAGCACTCATTGTCAAAAGCGCTAGTTTGCAAGAGAAACGCTGTGTTTCTTCCCAGCAGGGCTGCCATTAGGAATTTCAGGGCACCATACTGTAAAAATGTTTGGACCCCCTTGAGACTCCGTCCAGGCTCCACTCCAGCCCTGCCTCCACCCCTCAAGAGTCCCACTACCCACTCTTGGAAAAACTCCACTTCTGCACCACGTCCTCAACAATCACACATTAACATTTCCCAGATCATACATATAGCCAGCAGCTTTTGTTCTGGCCAAAAGAATTTTAAGCCGCCACCACAACAAGGTAGACTCTTTTGGATGAGCTCTACTGTACTGTAACTTATTAATCATTTGTTAAAATACCCAATACTCTGTTTAGGTATATTTTTCTTTTTCTTTAACCCCTTCACTACCAAGGGTGGTTTGCACGTTAACTACCGGGCCCATTTTTACAATTCTGACCACTGTCCCTTTATGAGGTAATAACTCTGAAACGCTTCCATGGATCCCGGTGATTCTGACATTCTTTTCTCGTGACATATTGTACTTCATGTTAGTGGTAAAATTTCATTCATATAACTTGCGTTTATTTGTGAGAAAAACGGAAATTTGGCGAAAATTTTGAAAATTCCGCAATTTTCCAACTTTGAATTTTTATGCCCGTAAACCACAGAGATATGGCACACAAAAAACTTAATAAGTAACATTTGCCACATGTTTACTTTACATCAGCACAATTTTGGAACCAAAATTTTTATTTGTTAGTAAGATATAAGGGTTAAAAGTTGACCAGCGATCTCTCATTTTTGCAACACCATTTTATTTTTACGGACTACATCACATTTGAAGCCACTTTGAGGGGTCTATATGATAGAAAATACCCAAAAGTGACACCATTCTAAAAACTGCACCCCTTAAGGTGCCACATTCACAAACCACATTCAAGGAGTTTATTAACCCTTCAGGTGCGTCACAGGAATTTTTTGAATATTTAAAAATAATTAACATTTAACTTTTTTTCACAAAAAAAATTACTTCAGGTTCAATTTTTTTTATTTTACCAAGGGTAACAGGAGAAATTGGACTGCAAAAATTATTGTGCAATTTGTCCTGAGTACGCTGATACCTGATATGTGGGAGGGAACCACTGTTTCGGCGCATGGCAGAGCTCAGAATGGAAGGAGCGCCGTTTGACTTTTTCAATGCAAATTGGCTGGAATTCTGATCGGACGCCATGTCGCGTTTGGAGAGCCCCTGATGTACCTAAACAGTGGAAACCCCCCACAAGTGACCCCATTTTTGAAACTAGACCCCCCAAAGAACTTATCTAGATGTGTGGTGAGAACTTTGAACCCACAAGGGCTTCACAGAAGTTTATAACGCCCAGGCGTGAAAATAACAAAACATTTTTTTTCCACAAAAATGATATTTTTGCCCCAAAATTTTTATTTTCCTAAGGGCAACAGGAGAAATAGGACCCCAAAAGTAGTTTTGCAAATTGTCCTGAGTAGGCTGATACCCCATATGAGGGGGTAAAACACTGTTTGGGTGCATGGCAGAGCTTGGAAGGGAAGGAGCACCATTTGACTTTTTCAACGCAGAATTGGCTGGAATTGAGATCAGACGCCATGTTGCGTTTGGAGAGCACCTCATGTACGCAAATAGTGGAAACCCCCAATTCTAACCCTAGCCCTAACCCTAGCCCTAACCCTAACCCTAGCCCTAACCCTAGCCCTAACCCTAACCCTAACCCTAGCCCTAACCCTAGCCCTAGCCCTAACCCTAGCCCTAATGGGAAAATGGAAATAAATACATTTTTTTAATTTTATTATTTTTCCCTAACTAAGGGGGTGATAACGGGGGGTTTGATTTACTATTTATGGCGGTTTTTATGTTTGGCAGCTGTCGCACGCTAAAAGACGCTTTTTATTGTAAAAATAGTTTTTGCATCACCACATATTGAGAGCTATAATTTTTCCATATTTTGACCCACCGAGTCATGTGAGGTCTTATTTTTTGCGGGACGAGTTGACGCTTTTATTGGTATCATGTTTGGGCATGTGACATTTTTTGATTGCTTTTTATTTCGTTTTTTGGGACGCAGAATGAACAAAAACCAGCGTTTCATGAATTTCTTTTGGGTGGTGCGTTTATGCCGTTCCGGGTGCGGTAAAATTTATAAGGCAGTTTTATTCTTCGGTTCAGTACGGTTACAGCGATACCTCATTTAGGTCATTTTTTTATGTTTTGGCGCTTTTATGCAATGAAAACAATTTTATATAAAAAATAATTATTTTTGCATCACTTTATTCTGCGAGCTATAACTTTTTTATTTTTTCGCTGATGATGCTGTATGGTGGCTTGTTTTTTGCTGGACAAGATGACGTTTTCAGCGGTACCATGGATATTTATATGCGTCTTTTTGATCGCGCGTTATTGCACTTTTTGTTCGGCGGTAGGATAATAAATCATTATTTTTTGCTTCGTTTTTTATTTTTATTTTTTAAGGGGTTCACTTAAGGGGTTATCTATTGGGACAGTTTTATAGGGCGGGTCGTTACGGACGCGGCGATACCAAATATGTGTACTTTTATTGTTTTTGGGTTTTTTTATTTGCAAAAAATGAATTTTTTGGGGAATATTTTTTTTTTTTTTTTGAATTTATTTAGCGATTTTTTTTTTATTATTTTTACACTTTTTTTAATTTTTTTTTTACTTTATTACAATGTCCCAGGGGGGACATAACTGTCCTGTGACAGATCGCTGATCTGTCACATCACAGATCACTGTGACAGATCAGCGATCTGTCACAGGCACTGCACAGGCTTCCTCATGCCTGCGCTTTGCAGGCACTGAGGAAGCCAGCTTCCTGCAGGCCCCCGGAGGTCCCCGTCGCCATATTGGATCCGGGGACCTGCAGGGAAAGAGCCCCCCGCAGCAGCGCTGCACATTGCGCTGCCGTGGGGGGCTCAGGGAAGCACGGAGGGAGCCCCCTCCCTGCCGATGCTTCCTTTTAACCCCCGGTACACCGCGATCGTGTCCGTCCCTGACACATTGTGCCGGGTGTCAGCTATGATAATTAGCTGACACTCGGCCGCGATCAGCGGCGCTCACCACGTGGGCGCCGCTGATCGCGATGACGTAATATTCCGTCCATGGTAATTAGGTCCAGGGTCACATGGACGGAATATTACGTCAATTGTAGGTAAGGGGTTAAGGAAATGAGTCACATACTTTTTTAAAAAATAATTGAAACCAGATTGTGATTTTTTTTATAATCTGTATTTCTGATTGTAGATTATTGTATTGTTTTCTGTACATGTATGAAGCTGTCGGTGGATATCGATCTGCGCTCGGACCGCAGTACATGGACGGGCCGCCGGTCTCCTGACTAGAACTCAGCAGCCTCACAGCATGTATGAGGATGCAGGCCAGGAGATCGGCGCCCAGTCCATGCACCGCAGTGCGAGCGCAGAACAATCTAATATAGAAAGCTCAAAGTGTGTGTGTGTATGTCCGGGATAGGCATCTGCACCGTCGCAGCTACAGCCACAAAATGTCACACGTCACACGTCTGGACCCGAGAGTGTCCTAGGCTATGTTGTGAGGCAAAATTTTAACCCCGTGCGTTCCAATTCACCAATTTTGCCCCTATCTACATAATGAGGAAAAAGTGTGTGCGCGTCAAGCCCCGCCCCTCATTGTGATGTTATAATGCCCCTATTTGCATACTGGGGAACCAGTGTGTGCGCATCAAGCCCCGCCCCTCATTATGATGTCACTATGGTTGACTATGGGATGGAGGATGTGTGATGGGTATATGGGCACCGGACTATGGGATGGAGGATATGTATGATGGGTATATGGGCATGGGACTATGGGATGGAGGATGTGTATGATGGGTATATGGGCATGGGACTATGGGATGGAGGATATGTATGATGGGTATATGGGCATGGGACTATGGGATGGAGGATATGTATGATGGGTATATGGGCATGGGACTATGGGATGGAGGATATGTATGATGAGTATATGGGCATGGGACTATGGGATGGAGGATATGTATGATGGGTATATGGGCACGGGACTATGGGATGGCGGATAATTATAATTTGCTATAACTAACCACAGTTAGTTACTATGCCCGGGCAGCGCCGGGCTCTTCAGCTAGTTTCCCAAATAAAGATGTTTCCCAGTCATATATACCCACTTTTTATTTTTCCATCAATATGGCCGTGTGAGGGCTTGTTTTTTGCAGGACGAGTTGTACTTTTGAATGACATGATTGGCTTTATCAAATAGCGTACTCGAAAATGGGAAAAAAATTCAAAGTGCGTTGAAATTGAAAAAAGTGGAATTCTAGAATTTTTTTGGTCGTCTCAGCAGCCTCCCATCTCCACACGTCAGCAGCCTCCCATCTCCACACGTCAGCAGCCTCCCATCTCCTCACCTCAGCAGCCTCCCATCTCTTCAGCAGCCTCCCATCTCCTCACCTCAGCAGCCTCCCATCTCCACACCTCAGCAGCCTCCCATCTCCTCTCCTCAGCAGCCTCCCATCTCCACACCTCAGCAGCCTCCCATCTCCACACCTCAGCAGCCTCCCATCTCCTCTCCTCAGCAGCATCCCATCTCCTCTCCTCAGCAGCCTCCCATCTCCTCACCTCAGCAGCCTCCCATCTCCTCACCTCAGCAGCCTCCCATCTCCTCAGCAGCCTCCCATCTCCTCACCAGCCTCCATCTCCTCACCTCAGTAGCCTCCCATCTCCTCTCCTCAGCAGCCTCCCATCTCCACACGTCAGCAGCCTCCCATCTCCACACCTCAGCAGCCTCCCATCTCCTCACCTCAGCAGCCTCCCATCTCCACACCTCAGCAGCCTCCCATCTCCACACCTCAGCAGCCTCCCATCTCCTCTCCTCAGCAGCCTCCCATCTCCACACCTCAGCAGCCTCCCATCTCCTCTCCTCAGCAGCCTCCCATCTCCTCTCCTCAGCAGCCTCCCATCTCCTCTCCTCAGCAGCCTCCCATCTCCTCAGCAGCCTCCCATCTACTCATCAGCCTCCATCTCCTCACCTCAGTAGCCTCCCATCTCCTCTCCTCAGCAGCCTCCCATCTCCTCTCCTCAGCAGCCTCCCATCTCCTCACCTCAGCAGCCTCCCATCTCCTCAGCATCCTTCCATCTCCTCACCAGCCTCCATCTCCTCACCTCAGCAGCCTCCCATCTCCTCTCCTCAGCAGCCTCCCATCTCCACACCTCAGCAGCCTCCCATCTCCACACCTCAGCAGCCTCCCATCTCCTCACCTCAGCAGCCTCCCATCTCCTCAGCAGCCTCCCATCTCCTCAGCAGCCTCCCATCTCCTCACCAGCCTCCATCTCCTCACCTCAGTAGCCTCCCATCTCCTCTCCTCAGCAGCCTCCCATCTCCACACGTCAGCAGCCTCCCATCTCCACACCTCAGCAGCCTCCCATCTCCACACGTCAGCAGCCTCCCATCTCCACACCTCAGCAGCCTCCCATCTCCTCTCCTCAGCAGCCTCCCATCTCCTCAGCAGCCTCCCATCTCCTCACCTCAGCAGCCTCCCATCTCCACACCTCAGCAGCCTCCCATCTCCTCTCCTCAGCAGCCTCCCATCTCCACACCTCAGCAGCCTCCCATCTCCACACCTCAGCAGCCTCCCATCTCCTCTCCTCAGCAGCCTCCCATCTCCTCTCCTCAGCAGCCTCCCATCTCCTCTCCTCAGCAGCCTCCCATCTCCTCAGCAGCCTCCCATCTCCTCTCCTCAGCAGCCTCCCATCTCCTCTCCTCAGCAGCCTCCCATCTCCTCAGCAGCCTCCCATCTCCTCACCAGCCTCCATCTCCTCTCCTCAGTAGCCTCCCATCTCCTCTCCTCAGCAGCCTCCCATCTCCTCACCTCAGCAGCCTCCCATCTCCTCAGCAGCCTCCCATCTCCTCACCAGCCTCCCATCTCCTCTCCTCAGCAGCCTCCCATCTCCACACCTCAGCAGCCTCCCATCTCCTCACCTCAGCAGCCTCCCATCTCCTCAGCAGCCTCCCATCTCCTCACCAGCCTCCATCTCCTCACCTCAGTAGCCTCCCATCTCCTCAGCAGCCTCCCATCTCCTCACCAGCCTCCATCTCCTCACCTCAGTAGCCTCCCATCTCCTCTCCTCAGCAGCCTCCCATCTCCACACCTCAGCAGCCTCCCATCTCCACACCTCAGCAGCCTCCCATCTCCTCTCCTCAGCAGCCTCCCATCTCCACACCTCAGCAGCCTCCCATCTCCTCACCTCAGCAGCCTCCCATCTCCTCACCTCAGCAGCCTCCCATCTCCTCACCTCAGCAGCCTCCCATCTCCTCACCTCAGCAGCCTCCCATCTCCACACCTCAGCAGCCTCCCATCTCCACACCTCAGCAGCCTCCATCTCCTCACCTCAGCAGCCTCCCATCTCCTCACCTCAGCAGCCTCCCATCTCCTCACCTCAGCAACCTCCCATCTCCTCAGCAGATTGCCATCTCCTCACCTCACTCCCCTCTGCAACTTCCTGCAAGTCCTGGCACACTGCCCACCTCCTCTGCCTCTGCCGATTTCAGCATCTTCTGTCTCCCAGAAACATGACATGTTGCTGCTCTGCTGGAGAATGAAGAAGAGCGCGCAGTGTGTCACATGACCTGCGTCAGGACCATGATGCACTTGGTCCTGCTGCTGCTTTAAAGGTACAGCACTGAATTCTGGCCGCCGCATTCACTAACAACACTGTAGGTGTATCTTTAAATCACCGCGGTGTTGTTAGGTATCTGGCTTGCAGCGGCCATGACCTATTGCACCTGTAGCCCAAACAGCAGTATCAAGAGAGGAGGGCCCAGCCTGCCAGCGCTTCCGGGCCTCTCCTTTTGCTACTGTTCATGGGGCCCCATACAGTAGTAAGGGCAGTAATGCCCTGATGGCGGCCCTGCTGCCCAGTTTCGAACTGAGGACCTTTCGCGTGTAAAGCGAAAGTGATAACCGCTACACTACAGAAACCAACCGATTCAAAAAAAACCAAAAAATGCTGTGGTCATGGCAAGCAATAAAGAACAAGCTCTGAAAGTCAAAAAGATCGTTTTCCAAGAGAAAAGCAGTGTTTCAGCCCAGTTTCGAACTGAGGACCTGTCACGTGTGAGGCGAACGTGATAACGGCTACACTACAGAAACCGGATGCAAGCACTTACTGTGGTGACAACAAGCAATCGAGATCAAGAACTGAAAGTCAATAGCTTGGATACCAAAGGGCAAGGCTAGTTTAAAAAACGCATAAAAAAGCATACAGATGCTGCGTTTTTTTCAAGCATTATTATGAGCATGCATGAAAAAATGCAGCGTTTTTATGCGTTTGTATGCGTTTTTAGTGCGTTTTTACCGCGTTTGCGTTTTTTTCCAACATTAGGTGGCCTCTCACACTAACCCAAACCATGACTTTACTAACCCTAACCCTGACCCTAACCCTAACCCTGACCCTGACCCTAACCCTAACCCTGACCCTAACCCTGACACTAACCCTGACCCTGACCCTAACCCTAACCCTAACCCTGACCCTAACCCTAACCCTAACTCTTAACCAAACCATACCCTGATCCTAACCCTAACCCTAACCCTGACCCTGACCCTAACCCTAACCCTTAACCAAACCATACCCTGATCCTAACCCTAACCCTGACCCTGACCCTAGCCCTGACCCTAACCCTAACCCTAACCCTTAACCAAACCATACCCTGATCCTAACCCTAACCCTGACCCTGACCCTAACCCTAACCCTTAACCAAACCATACCCTGATCCTAACCCTGACCCTGACCCTAACCCTAACCCTAACCCTAAACCCCCTTAACTAACCCTAACTCTAACCCAAACCCCTAAATTCCATTGTCTAAACTAATGGTAAAAAAAAAAACGCATGTGCAAAAAAAGCATACATAAGCATGCCAATGCGCACATATGCTCACCATAGACTTATAATGGGTGTCTTGCTGTAAAAAAATGCATTGCGCGTGCATGCATTGTTTTGAGGCAAGTCGGACGCTCAAAAAATGCAACAGGTTGCATTTTGTGCGCCCGAGCGCATACCGCAAAAAAACGCATGCGCGGTAAAAAGAGTACAAACGCATGTGTATGCGCACATAAGCGCATCCCATGCAAAGTATAGGAGAAAAAAAATGCATGCGCTATTTAGCGCTAAAATACCGCGAAAAAAAACGTAAATGTGAAACCAGCCTATCAGCGTGTATCTGCCCAGTTTCGAACTGGGGACCTTTCGCGTGTGAGGCGAAAGTGATAACCGCTACACTACAGAAACCTGATGCAAGTGCTTACTGTGGTGACAACAAGCAATTGAGATCAAGAACTGAAAGTCAAAAGCTTGGATGCCAAAGGGTAACAGCGTGTTTCTGCCCAGTTTCGAACTGGGGACCTTTCGCGTGTTAGGCGAACGTGATAACCACGACACTACAGAAACCGGCTGTGGAAGGTTACTGTGGTCATGACGAGCCATCGAGAACAAAGACTCAACGTCAAAAGCTTTAATATCAACGCCTAATGTCATGCTTCTATGCAGTTTCGAACTGGGGACCGTTCGCGTGTGAGGTGAACGTGACAACCACTACACTTCAGAAACTCCATGCAAAGCTAAAGATGTTTAAACATGCTGAAATGAACTTGAAAAAGAAAAAAACATTCAGCTAAAGTCAAGAGGTCTTCCTCTATGTCTGAAGACAGGACAAAGTGCATTTTGCAACACAGGAACCTTTCATTTGTCAGGCTATTGGAGAAAAGGAACAAACAGGGAAACAAAAACCATGCTCCACAAAACATTCTCATGCCTTTGTCCAAAAGCCAAAAAGAAAAAGCACCTAGATGCCTGCTTTCGCACCTTGATCCTATCAGGTGTTACTTGAATTAGAATCATAGAGTTGAAAGGGACCTCCTGGGGCATCTGGTCCAACCCCCTGCTCAAAGCAGGATTCGCTAAATCATCCCATTCAGATATCTGTCCAGCCTCTGTTTGAAGACTTCCAATGAAGGAGAACTCACTACTTCTCGTGTCAGCCTGTTCCACTCATTGATCACTCTAACTGTCATCAAGTTTTTTCTAATATCTAATCTGTGTCTCCTCCCATTCAGTTTCATCCCATTGCTTCTAGTCTTTTCTTGTGCAAATGAGAATAAAGTTGATCCTTCTACAATGTGACAGCCCTTTAGATATTTGTAGACAGCTATTAAGTCTCCTCTCAGTCTTCTCTTTTGCAAACTAAACATTCCCAAATCCTGCAACCTTTCCTCATAAGACAGGGTTTGCAGACCGGTCACCATTCTGGTCGCTCTTTTCTGAACTTGCTCCAGTTTGTTGATGTCTTTTTTAAAATGTGGTGCCCAAAACTGGACACAATATTCCAGATGAGGTCTGACCAAAGAGGAGTAGAGGGAAATAATGACTTCACGTGATCTAGACTGTATGCTTCTGTTAATACATCCTAGATTTGCATTTGCCTTTTTTGCTGCTGCATCACACTGTTGACTCATATTCAGTCTGTGATCTATTAGTATACCCAAGTCTTTTTCACATGTGCTGTCACTTAGCCCTATTCCTCCCATTCTATATATGCTTTTTTCATTTTTATTGCCCAGATGTAGTACTTTGCATTTCTCCCTGTTAAAAACCATTCTGTTAGTTGCTGCCCACTTCTCCAGTTTATTTAAATCTTTTTGAATCCTCTCTCTCTCTTCTCTAGTATTAGCTATCCCTCCTAGCTTTGTGTCATCAGCAAATTTAATCAGTTTACCCTCAATTCCTTCATCTAAATCATTGATAAAGATGTTGAACAATACAGGGCCCAGGACAGAGCCCTGTGGTACCCCACTTGAGACATTCTTCCAACTGGATGTGCAGCCATTTACGACCACTCTTTGGGTCCGATCACTAAGCCAGTTATGAATCCACCTAACAGTTGCCTTGTCCATTCCATACTTAGTCATTTTTTCAATAAGGATTGTATGAGAGACTTTGTCAAATGCTTTGCTGAAGTCAAGATATACTATATCTACAGCATTTCCTTGATCCACCCAATCAGTGATACCGTCATAGAAGGAAATTAAGTTAGTCTGACATGACTTATTAGTTAGAAACCCATGCTGACTCTGTTTAATCACTTCATTCTTATCCAGGTACTGACATACATGTTGTTTAATAATTTGTTCAAAGATCTTTCCTGGTATAGAAGTCAGACTCACCAGCCTATAGTTGCCTGGGTCCACCTTCTTCCCCTTTTTGAAGATAGGAACAACATTTGCTCTTCTCCAGTCTTCTGGCACTTCTCCTGTTCTCCAAGAATTTTCAAAGATTATGGAGAGGGGTTCAAAAATTTCTTCTGCTATCTCCTTCAGTACTCTGGGGTGTAATTCATCTGGACCTGGAGACTTGAATTCATTTAGGTTAGCTAAGTGTTTTCTCACTATCGTTCTGTTTATAGATATCCTGGATTCTTCTATTCCCTTAATAGCACAGTGAATAACAGTTGATGTTACATTTCCTTTCTGAGAGAAAACAGATGCAAAATAGGAATTTAAAAGTTCAGCCTTCTCAACATCCTGTCTTACCATTTCATCATTTTCATCCTGTAAAAATCCTATAGCATCTTTGACTTTTCTTTTACTTTTGACATATCCCCAAAATCCTTTATTATTGCTTTTGACATCTCTTGCAAGCCTCAATTCATTTTCAGCTTTAGCTAATCTGATTTGTGCCCTGCAGGTTCTGCAGACAGAATTATATTCTTCTTTAGATATGCCTCCCTCTTTCCATTTTATAAACATTTTTTTCTTCCTTTTTAGCATGTGCTTAAGTTCTGTGTTCATCCATCCTGGTTTCCTTAAATGCTTCCTATTCTTCCCTCTTTTCGGAATTGTTAACAACTGTGCTTTGAGAATTTCATTTTTCAAGATTTCCCATCCTTCCTGGACATTTTTGTCTTTAAGGATATCCAGCCATTGGATCCCTCCAATTCTCTTTCTGAATCCCTTAAAATCTGCCTTTCTGAAATCTAACCTTGACGTCTGAGTCTTCACAGGTCTTCCGCCTCTAGTTATCCAAAATTCTAAAATAGCATGATCGCTACCTCCTAGGGTCCCAGCCACTTTTACCTCCTCAACCATTTCCTCCCTGTTTTATAAGGATTAGATCCAAGGTAGCAGTTCCCCTTGTTTTCTCCCTTACCTTTTGGAAGATAAAGTTGTCAGCAAGAGAGGATAAGAATTTCCTTGACCTGTTAGTTTTGCCTGAGAGAGATTCCCAACAAATGTCTGGATAGTTGAAATCTCCCATGACAACTATGTCATATTTTTTGGAGAACTTGGCCATTTGATGCATAAAGAGTTCATCCATATCTTCAGCTTGCACAGGCGGCCTGTAGTAAATGCCTACAATGGTGTCCTTTCCATTGTTCTGTCCTTGTATTCTTACCCAAACAGTTTCCACAGAACTCCCAGTCTCTGAAGCTTCAATCTCTGTGCAGATATACGCGTTTCTAACATACAATGCGACACCCCCTGCTCGTTTATCAAGTCTGTTTCTTGCAAATAAGTTGTATCCTTCTAGTCTTGTATTCCAATCATGTGTATTGTCCCACCAAGTTTCGGTGATTCCAATGACATCATATTTCTTTTCCTGTGTTAGTAGTTCCAATTCTCCTTGTTTGTTGCCCATGCTTTGTGCATTAGTATAGAAACATTTTAGTTTGTGATTGGTTTCTCTTTCTCCAATATTTTTATTAATTAGATTCTTTCGTCTTTGTTCTTCCTTTCCACTTCTAATAGCAGAGTTCTCAATAGCATTTGTCAGGTGTATGGCTTTTTCTGGTCTTTTGCTTCCCTTCCCATGTTGTTCTAGTTTAAAGCTCTCCTTACAAGTGTAGCAAGGTGACTTCCAAATACATGCTTTCCAGTCTTCGTAAGGTGCACCCCATCTCTAGCAAGTAGTCCATCGTATAAGTAGTTCACTCCGTGATCCAGAAATCCAAATCGTTGCTGACGGCACCATCGACGTAGCCAGTTGTTCACCTGCAGAATCTTATTCCACCTCCTTGTTCCATGGCCATCCACTGGGAGGATGGAAGAGAAGACCACCTGCGCTCCCAGTTCTTTCACTTTCTTGCCTAAGTCTTCAAAGTCTCTGCAGATGGTTTCCAGGTCGTTTCTTGCGGTGTCATTTGTTACCACATGTAGTAGCAGGAATGGATAGTCATCTGTAGGTCTGAAGAGTCCTGATATCCTGTCAGACACATCTTTAATTTTTGCACCTGGAAGACAGCACATTTCTCTTGAAGTTATATCCGGTCTGCAGATAGCGGCCTCTGTTCCTCTCAACAGGGAATCCCCCATGACCACCGCTCTCCGTTTCTTCTTCACAACATTTTTCTTTCTCCATCTAGGAGGACTCTGAAGGCGTACAAGGTTGCTGTTTGTTGGCAAAGTCTTATCCTGATGTATTTCGTCATCATTTTCCTGCGTGAGAGCCTGGTACTGGTTTCTGAGCAGTATGGGTGCTGACTGCCTCCTGATCCTCCTGCTTCTCTGGGTCACATGTCTCCATTCCTCTGTTTATTCAGGTGCACTTCGAATTTCTTCTCTTTCTGTAACATGAAGAGATAATTCTGCCCTGTCCAAGAACTCTTCACCTTCCTTAATGATCTTCAACGTAGCTAACCTCTCTTCGAGATTTTGCAACTTTTCCTCCAACAGGGTCACAAGCTTGCATTTGTGGCAAGAGAAGTTTGGCTTTTCCACTGGTAAATCTGTAAACATGTAGCAAGAAATGCAGCTCACCAAATGGCTCCTGGCCTCTTCCATCTTGAGATTTCTTAAAAATGATGAAAGATGAGCAAAAAATTTTCCGATTTCCTCTTTTCAGCTGCAACGGCCAAAACCCAGTGATCGTTGAGCTCACGGAGACTCTTCACTTATCCCAGAAGGCACTGGGAATATGCAAATGATCTCCTCAAGACTCTTCCCCTGGAACACTTAGACACTGTCAAAAATACACATGCTTGCCAAAAGCAAAAAAGGGTAGAAATAATCACATTGGTAAACGTAATGCTCATTAAACCAGCAACAGAATATGCTAACTAAGGCTAATTAAGCCAACAATATACGTTTGTGATCAAAATAAAGAAAAGCAACATGTTTCTGCCCGGGATCAAAACAGGGAACTTTCAGGAGGATGGCAAACAGGACAATCACTACACTACAGTAACCAGACAAGAGCGTTTACTGTGGTCATGGCAAGCATTAAAGATCAAGCACTCATTGTCAAAAGCACTAGTTTGCAAGAGAAATGCTGTGTTTCTGCCCAGTTTCGAAGTGAGGACCTTCCGCGTGTAAAGTTAACGTGATACCCGCTACACTACAGAAACCAACCGATTCAAAAAAACAAAAAGTGCTGTGGTCATGGCAAGCAATAAAGAACAAGCACTGAAAGTCAAAAAGATCGTTTTCCAAGAGAAAAGCTGTGTTTCTGCCCAGTTTCGAACTGGGGACCTTTCGCGTGTGAGGTGAAAGTGATAGCCTCTACACTACAGAAACCAGAAGCAAGCCCTTACTGTGGTGACAACAAGCAATCGAGATCAAGAACTGAAAGTCAAAAGCTTGGATACCAAAGGGTAACATCGTGTTTCTGCCCAGTTTCGAACTGGGGACCTTTCTCGTGTTAGGCGAACGTGATAACCACTACACTACAGAAACCGGCTGCGGAAGGTTACTGTGGTCATGACGAGCCATCGAGAACAAAGACTCAACGTCAATAGCTTTAGTATCAACGCCTAATGTCATGCTTCTATCAAGTTTCGAACTGGGGACCGTTCGCGTGTGAGGTGAACGTGACAACCACTACACTTCAGAAACTACATGCAAACCTAAAGATGTTTAAACATGCTGAAATGAACTTGAAAAAGAAAAAAACAGCCAGCCAAAGTCAAGAGGTCTTCCTCTATGTCTGAAGACGGGACAAAGTGCATTTTGCAACACAGGAACCTTTCATTTGTCAGGCTATTGGAAAAAAGAACAAACAGGGAAACAAAACCATGCTCCACAAAACATTCTCATGCCTTTGTCCAAAAGCCAAAAAGAAAAAGCACCTAGATGCCTGCTTTCGCACCTTGTTCCTATCAGGTGTTTCTTGAATTAGGAACACTTAGACACTGTCAAAAACACACATGCTTGCCAAAAGCAAAAACGGGTAGAAATAATCACATTGGTAAAAGTAATGCTCATTAAACCAGCAATAGAATATGCTAACTAATGCTAATTAAGCCAACAATATACATTTGTGATCAAAATAAAGAAAAGACACATGTTTCTGCCTGGGATCAAAACAGGGAACTTTCAGGAGGATTGCAAACAGGACAATCACTACACTACAGTAACCAGACAAGAGAGTTTACTGTGGTCATGGAAAACATTAAAGATCAAGCACTCATTGTCAAAAGCGCTAGTTTGCAAGAGAAACGCTGTGTTTCTGCCCAGATTCAAACTGGAGAACTTTCGCGTGTGAGGCGAACGTGATAACCGCTACACTACAGAAACAAGATGCAAGTGCTTACTGTGGTGACAACAAGCAATCGAGATCAAGAACTGAAAGTCAAAAGCTTAAATACCAAAGGGTAACATCGAGTTTATGCCCAGTTTCGAACTGGGGACCTTACGCGTGTTAGGCGAAAGTGATAACCACTACACTACAGAAACCAGCTGCAGAAGGTTATTGTGGTCATGACGAGCCATCGAGAACAAAGACTCAACGTCAAAAGCTTTAACATAAACGCCTAATGTCATGCTTCTATCCAGTTTCGAACTGGGGACCGTTCGCGTGTGAGGTGAACGTGACAACCACTACACTTCAGAAACTCCATGCAAAGCTAAAGATGTTTAAACATGCTGAAATGAACTTGAAAAAGAAAAAAACAGCCAGCCAAAGTAAAGAGGTCTTCCTCTATGTCTGAAGACAGGACAAAGTGCATTTTGCAACACAGGAACCTTTCATTTGTCAGGCTATTGGAGAAAAAGAACAAACAGGGAAACAAAACCATGCTCCACAAAACATTCTCATGCCTTTGTCCAAAAGCCAAAAAGAAAAAGCACCTAGATGCCAGCTTTCGCACCTTGATCCTATCAGGTGTTACTTGAATTAGGAACACTTAGACACTGTCAAAAACACACATGCTTGCCAAAAGCAAAAACGGGTAGAAATAATCACATTGGTAAAAGTAATGCTCATTAAACCAGCAATAGAATATGCTAACTAAGGCTAATTAAGCCAACAATATACGTTTGTGATCAAAATAAAGAAAAGCCACATGTTTCTGCCCGGGATCAAAACAGGGAACTTTCAGGAGGATGGCAAACAGGACAATCACTACACTACAGTAACCAGACAAGAGCATTTACTGTGGTCATGGCAAGCATTAAAGATCAAGCACTCATTGTCAAAAGCGCTAGTTTGCAAGAGGAATGCTGTGTTTCTGCCCAGTTTCGAACCGAGGACCTTTCGCGTGTAAAGCGAACGTGATAACCGCTACACTACAGAAACCAAGCGATTCATACAACCAAAAAATGCTGTGGTCATGGCAAGCAATAAAGAACAAGCACTGAAAGTCAAAAAGATCGTTTGCCAAGAGAAAAAGCTGTGTTTCTGCCCAGTTTCGAACAGGGGACCTTTTGCGTGTGAGGCGAACGTGATAACCGCTACACTACAGAAACCTGATGCAAGCGCTTACTGTGGTGACAACAAGCAATCAAGATCAAGAACTGAAAGTCAAAAGCTTGGATACCAAAGAGTAACAGCGTGTTTCTACCCAGTTTCGAACCGAGGACCTTTCGCGTGTAAAGCGAACGTGATAACCGCTACACTACAGAAACCAAGCGATTCATACAACCAAAAAATGCTGTGGTCATGGCAAGCAATAAAGAACAAGCACTGAAAGTCAAAAAGATCGTTTGCCAAGAGAAAAAGCTGTGTTTCTGCCCAGTTTCGAACAGGGGACCTTTTGCGTGTGAGGCGAACGTGATAACCGCTACACTACAGAAACCTGATGCAAGCGCTTACTGTGGTGACAACAAGCAATCGAGATCAAGAACTGAAATTCAAAAGCTTGGATACCAAAGGGTAACAGCGTGTTTCTGCCCAGTTTCGAACTGGGGACCTTTCGCGTGTTAGGCGAACGTGATAACAGCTACACTACAGAAACCGGATGCAAGCGCTTACTGTGGTGACAACAAGCAATCAAGATCAAGAACTGAAAGTCAAAAGCTTGGATACCAAAGAGTAAGAGCGTGTTTCTGCCCAGTTTCTAACTGGGGACCTTTCGCATGTTAGGCGAACGTGATAACCACTACACTACAGAAACCGGCTGCAGAAGGTTACTGTGGGCATGACGAGCCATCGAGAACAAAGACTCAACGTCAAAAGCTTTAACATCAATGCCTAATGTCATGCTTCAATCCAGTTTCAAACTGGGGACCGTTCGCGTGTGAGGTGAACGTGACAACCACTACACGTCAGAAACTCAATGCAAAGCTAAAGATGTTTAAACATGCTGAAATGAACTTGAAAAAGAAAAAAACAGCCAGCCAAAGTAAAGAGGTCTTCCTCTATGTCTGAAGACAGGACAAAGTGCATTTTGCAACACAGGAACCTTTCATTTGTCAGGCTATTGGAGAAAAAGAACAAACAGGGAAACAAAACCATGCTCCACAAAACATTCTCATGCCTTTGTCCAAAAGCCAAAAAGAAAAAGCACCTAGATGCCTGCTTTCGCACCTTGATCCTATCAGGTGTTACTTGAATTAGGAACACTTAGACACTGTCAAAAACACACATGCTTGCCAAAAGCAAAAACGGGTAGAAATAATCACATTGGTAAAAGTAATGCTCATTAAACCAGCAATAGAATATGCTAACTAAGGCTAATTAAGCCAACAATATACGTTTGTGATCAAAATAAAGAAAAGCCACATGTTTCTGCCCGGGATCAAAACAGGGAACTTTCAGGAGGATGGCAAACAGGACAATCAGTACACTTCAGTAACCAGACAAGAGTGTTTACTGTGGTCATGGCAAGCATTAAAGATCAAGCACTCATTGTCAAAAGCGCTAGTTTGCAAGAGGAATGCTGTGTTTCTGCCCAGTTTCGAACTGAGGACCTTTCGCGTGTAAAGCGAACGTGATAACCGCTACACTACAGAAACCAACCGATTCAAACAAACAAAAAATGCTGTGGTCATGGCAAGCAATAAAGAACAAGCACTGAAAGTCAAAAAGATCGTTTTCCAAGAGAAAAAGCTGTGTTTCTGCCCAGTTTCGAACTGGGGACATTTCGCGTGTGAGGCGATCGTGATAACCGCTACACTACAGAAACCGGATGCAAGCGCTTACTGTGGTGACAACAAGCAATCGAGATCAAGAACTGAAAGTCAAAAGCTTGGATACCAAAAGGTAACAGTGTGTTTCTGCCCAGTTTCGAACTGGGGACCTTTCGCGTGTTAGGCGAACGTGATAACCACTATACTACAGAAACCGGCTGCGGAAGGTTACTGTGGTCATGACGAGCCATCGAGAACAAAGACTCAACGTCAAAAGCTTTAATATCAACGCCTAATGTCATGCTTCTATCCAGTTTCGAACTGGGGACCGTTCGCGTTTGAGGTGAACGTGACAACCACTACACTTCAGAAACTCCATGCAAAGCTAAAGATGTTTAAACATGCTGAAATGAACTTGAAAAAGAAAAAAACAGCCAGCCAAAGTCAAGAGGTCTTCCTCTATGTCTGAAGACAGGACAAAGTGCATTTTGCAACACAGGAACCTTTCATTTGTCAGGCTATTGGAGAAAAAGAACAAACAGGGAAACAAAACCATGCTCCACAAAACATTCTCATGCCTTTGTCCAAAAGCCAAAAAGAAAAAGCACCTAGATGGCTGCTTTCGCACCTTGATCCTATCAGGTGTTACTTGAATTAGGAACACTTAGACACTGTCAAAAACACACATGCTTGCCAAAAGCAAAAACGGGTAGAAATAATCACATTGGTAAAAGTAATGCTCATTAAACCAGCAATAGAATATGCTAACTAAGGCTAATTAAGCCAACAATATACGTTTGTGATCAAAATAAAGAAAAGCCACATGTTTCTGCCCGGGATCAAAACAGGGAACTTTCAGGAGGATGGCAAACAGGACAATCACTACACTACAGTAACCAGACAAGAGCGTTTACTGTGGTCATGGCAAGCATTAAACATCAAGCACTCATTGTCAAAAGCGCTAGTTTGCAAGAGGAACGCTGTGTTTCTGCCCAGTTTCAAACTGAGGACCTTTCGCGTGTAAAGCGAACGTGATAACCGCTACACTACAGAAACCAACCGATTCAAACACACAAAAAATGCTGTGGTCATGGCAAGCAATAAAGAACAAGCACTGAAAGTCAAAAAGATCGTTTTCCAAGAGAAAAATCTGTGTTTCTGCCCAGTTTCGAACTGGCGACCTTTCGCGTTTGAGGCGAAAGTGATAACCGCTGCACTACAGAAACCGGATGCAAGTGTTTACTGTGGTGACAACAAGCAATCGAGATCAAGAACTGAAAGTCAAAAGCTTGGATACCAAAGGGTAACAGCGGGTTTCTGCCCAGTTTCGAACTGGGGACCTTTCTCGTGTTAGGCGAACGTGATAACCACTGCACTACAGAAACCGGCTGTGGAAGGTTACTGTGGTCATGACGAGTCATCGAGAACAAAGACTCAACATCAAAAGCTTTAATATCAACGCCTAATGTCATGCTTCTATCCAGTTTCGAACTGGGGACCGTTCGCGTGTGAGGTGAACGTGACAACAACTAAACTTCAGAAACTCCATGCAAAGCTAAAGATGTTTAAACATGCTGAAATGAACTTGAAAGAGAAAAAAACAGCCAGCCAAAGTCAAGAGGTCTTCCTCTATGTCTGAAGACAGGACAAAGTGCATTTTGCAACACAGGAACCTTTCATTTGTCAGGCTATTGGAAAAAAAGAACAAACAGGGAAACAAAACCATGCTCCACAAAACATTCTCATGCCTTTGTCCAAAAGCCAAAAAGAAAAAGCACCTAGATGCCTGCTTTCGCACCTTGATCCTATCAGGTGTTACTTGAATTAGGAACACTTAGACACTGTCAAAAACACATATGCTTGCCAAAAGCAAAATCGGGTAGAAATAATCACATTGGTAAAAGTAATGCTCATTAAACCAGCAATAGAATATGCTAACTAAGGCTAATTAAGCCAACAATATACGTTTGTGATCAAAATAAAGAAAAGCCACATGTTTCTGCCCGGGATCAAAACAGGGAACTTTCAGGAGGATGGCAAACAGGACAATCACTACACTACAGTAACCAGACAAGAGCGTTTACTGTGGTCATGGCAAGCATTAAAGATCAAGCACTCATTGTCAAAAGCACTAGTTTGCAAGAGAAAAGCTGTGTTTATGCCCAGTTTCGAACTGAGGACCTTTCGCGTGTAAAGTGAACGTGATAACCGCTACACTACAGAAACCAACCGATTCAAACAAAAAAAAAATGCTGTGGTCATGGCAAGCAATAAAGAACAAGCACTGAAAGTCAAAAAGATCGTTTTCCAAGAGAAAAAGCTGTGTTTCTGCCCAGTTTCGAACTGGGGACCTTTCGCGTGTGAGGCGAACGTGATAACCGCTACACTACAGAAACCGGATGCAAGTGCTTACTGTGGTGACAACAAGCAATCGAGATCAAGAACTGAAAGTCAAAAGCTTGGATACCAAAGTGTAAAAGCGTGTTTCTGCCCAGTTTCGATCTGGGGACCTTTCGCGTGTTAGGCGAACGTGATAACTAGAGTTGAGCGAAACGGGTCGAAAAAATTCAAAAGTCGGGTTTCATGAAACGAAACCCGACCCTAGGATGAGGTCGGCCACGAGGTCGGCGACTTACGCGCCAAAGTCGCGTTTCAAAAGTTTGTTTTGGGCTCTTTTTCAGCCAATCAGGATCCACGGACAATGTGGGCAACGTGATGACCTAGGCACGGGTCACCACCATCTTTCAGAATGGCATGCAAGTGATTGGCTTGCTTTGGTGGGCGTCACAGGGGGTATAAAAGGGCGTGCACGCCGACCGCCATCTTACTTCTGCCGATCTTAGTATAGGGAGAGGTTGCTGCTGATTCTGTAGGGAGAGCGTTAGGCAGGGAAGAAGACAAAAAAACTGCTTCTGCTGCTAGCGATTTGGCCTGCACAACACACAAGTCACTGTGTGTGCAGTGCAAGGGGAGGCTATATTGTGGTGTATCAGTGGTGTTGGTTGTTGGGCTGCCTTTTAAGGCTTCCTGACACGCTGGCATTGCTGTTTACCCACTGCTCTGCAAACTGCTTTTTTAAAAGCAATCCAATCTCCCTTATCCTCTAGTCACTTTTGTCACAGCTGTGCCATCGAGCGTGTCACATAGCGCTCAGATATCAGTGGGCCTCACACAATCCACAAGTGTCCAGTGTCCAAAAGTGTACGCAGAGATTCAAAATCTCCATTATCCTCTCGTCACTTTGGTCACAGGCAGCTGTGCCATCGAGCGTGTCACATAGCGCTCAGATATCAGTGGGCCTCACACAATCCACAAGTGTCCAGTGTCCAAAAGTGTGCGCAGAGATTCAAAATCTCCATTATCCTCTCGTCACTTTGGTCACAGGCAGCTGTGCCATCGAGCGTGTCACATAGCGCTCAGATATCAGTGGGCCTCACACAATCCACAAGTGTCCAGTGTCCAAAAGTGTGCGCAGAGATTCAAAATCTCCATTATCCTCTCGTCACTTTGGTCACAGGCAGCTGTGCCATCGAGCCTGTCACATAGCGCTCAGATATCAGTGGGCCTCACACAATCCACAAGTGTCCAGTGTCCAAAAGTGTACGCAGAGATTCAAAATCTCCATTATCCTTTCATCACTTTGGTCACAGGCAGCTGTGCCATCGAGCGTGTCACATAGCGCTCAGATATCAGTGGGCCTCACACAATCCACAAGTGTCCAGTGTCCAAAAGTGTACGCAGAGATTCAAAATCTCCATTATCCTCTCGTCACTTTGGTCACAGGCAGCTGTGCCATCGAGCGTGTCACATAGCGCTCAGATATCAGTGGGCCTCACACAATCCACAAGTGTCCAGTGTCCAAAAGTGTACGCAGAGATTCAAAATCTCCATTATCCTCTCGTCACTTTGGTCACAGGCAGCTGTGCCATCGAGTGTGTCACATAGCGCTCAGATATCAGTGGGCCTCACACAATCCACAAGTGTCCAGTGTCCAAAAGTGTACGCAGAGATTCAAAATCTCCATTATCCTCTCGTCACTTTGGTCACAGGCAGCTGTGCCATCGAGTGTGTCACATAGCGCTCAGATATCAGTGGGCCTCACACAATCCACAAGTGTCCAGTGTCCAAAAGTGTACGCAGAGATTCAAAATCTCCATTATCCTCTCGTCACTTTGGTCACAGGCAGCTGTGCCATCGAGCGTGTCACATAGCGCTCAGATATCAGTGGGCCTCACACAATCTACAAGTGTCCAGTGTCCAAAAGTGTACGCAGAGATTCAAAATCTCCATTATCCTCTCGTCACTTTGGTCACAGGCAGCTGTGCCATCGAGCGTGTCACATAGCGCTCAGATATCAGTGGGCCTCACACAATCTACAAGTGTCCAGTGTCCAAAAGTGTACGCAGAGATTCAAAATCTCCATTATCCTCTCGTCACTTTGGTCACAGGCAGCTGTGCCATCGAGCGTGTCACATAGCGCTCAGATATCAGTGGGCCTCACACAATCTACAAGTGTCCAGTGTCCAAAAGTGTACGCAGAGATTCAAAATCTCCATTATCCTCTCGTCACTTTGGTCACAGGCAGCTGTGCCATCGAGCATGTCACATAGCGCTCAGATATCAGTGGGCCTCACACAATCCACAAGTGTCCAGTGTCCAAAAGTGTACGCAGAGATTCAAAATCTCCATTATCCTCTCGTCACTATGGTCACAGGCAGCTGTGCCATCGAGCGTGTCACATAGCGCTCAGATATCAGTGGGCCTCACACAATCCACAAGTGTCCAGTGTCCAAAAGTGTACGCAGAGATTAAAAATCTCCATTATCCTCTCGTCACTTTGGTCACAGGCAGCTGTGCCATCGAGCCTGTCACATAGCGCTCAGATATCAGTGGGCCTCACACAATCTACAAGTGTCCAGTGTCCAAAAGTGTACGCAGAGATTCAAAATCTCCATTATCCTCTCGTCACTTTGGTCACAGGCAGCTGTGCCATCGAGCGTGTCACATAGCGCTCAGATATCAGTGGGCCTCACACAATCCACAAGTGTCCAGTGTCCAAAAGTGAACGCAGAGATTCAAAATCTCCATTATCCTCTCGTCACTTTGGTCACAGGCAGCTGTGCTATCGAGCGTGTCACATAGCGCTCAGATATCAGTGGGCCTCACACAATCCACAAGTGTTCAGTGTCCAAAAGTGTACGCAGAGATTCAAAATCTCCATTATCCTCTCATCACTTTGGTCACAGGCAGCTGTGCCATCGAGCGTGTCACATAGCGCTCAGATATCAGTGGGCCTCACACAATCTACAAGTGTCCAGTGTCCAAAAGTGTACGCAGAGATTCAAAATCTCCATTATCCTCTCGTCACTTTGGTCACAGGCAGCTGTGCCATCGAGCGTGTCACATAGCGCTCAGATATCAGTGGGCCTCACACAATCCACAAGTGTCCAGTGTCCAAAAGTGTACGCAGAGATTCAAAATCTCCATTATCCTCTCTTCACTTTGGTCACAGGCAGCTGTGCCATCGAGCATGTCACATAGCGCTCAGATATCAGTGGGCCTCACACAATCCACAAGTGTCCAGTGTCCAAAATTGTACGCAGAGATTCAAAATCTCCATTATCCTCTCGTCACTTTGGTCACAGGCAGCTGTGCCATCGAGCGTGTCACATAGCGCTCAGATATCAGTGGGCCTCACACAATCCACAAGTGTCCAGTGTCCAAAAGTGTACGCAGAGATTCAAAATCTCCATTATCCTCTCTTCACTTTGGTCACAGGCAGCTGTGCCATCGAGCATGTCACATAGCGCTCAGATATCAGTGGGCCTCACACAATCCACAAGTGTCCAGTGTCCAAAAGTGTACGCAGAGATTCAAAATCTCCATTATCCTCTCGTCACTTTGGTCACAGGCAGCTGTGCCATCGAGCGTGTCACATAGCGCTCAGATATCAGTGGGCCTCACACAATCCACAAGTGTCCAGTGTCCAAAAGTGTACGTAGAGATTCAAAATCTCCCTTATCCTCTCGTCACTTTGGTCACAGGCAGCTGTGCCATCGAGCGTGTCACATAGCGCTCAGATATCAGTGGGCCTCACACAATCCACAAGTGTCCAGTGTCCAAAAGTGTACGCAGAGATTAAAAATCTCCATTATCCTCTCGTCACTTTGGTCACAGGCAGCTGTGCCATCGAGCGTGTCACATAGCGCTCAGATATCAGTGGGCCTCACACAATCCACAAGTGTCCAGTGTCCAAAAGTGTACGCAGAGATTCAAAATCTCCATTATCCTCTCGTCACTTTGGTCACAGGCAGCTGTGCCATCGAGCGTGTCACATAGCGCTCAGATATCAGTGGGCCTCACACAATCCACAAGTGTCCAGTGTCCAAAAGTGTACGCAGAGATTCAAAATCTCCATTATCCTCTCGTCACTTTGGTCACAGGCAGCTGTGCCATCGAGCGTGTCACATAGCGCTCAGATATCAGTGGGCCTCACACAATCCACAAGTGTCCAGTGTCCAAAAGTGTACGCAGAGATTCAAAATCTCCATTATCCTCTCGTCACTTTGGTCACCGGCAGCTGTGCCATCGAGCGTGTCACATAGCGCTCAGATATCAGTGGGCCTCACACAATCCAAAAGTGTCCACTGTCCACAAGTGTGTGCAGAAATTCTAAATCTCCCCTGTCCTATAGACACCTTGTACCTTGTTTTACATTACTATATAGTTTGTAGGACTTTGTCTACATTTCTACCAAAAATGAGGAAGGATGGTGGAAGAGGCCGTGGAATTGGGCGGGGGTTGGCAGCTGGTAATGATGGTGTTGGTGGTGGATCTGATGGTAGTGGCAAGAGCAAAATAGGACCGAATGCAGGAGGTGCTGACCCTGCGTCATCGTCTGGCTACATAAGGCCTCGAACGCTTAGTTTTCTAGGAGTTGGCAAACCGCTTTTAAAGGCAGAGCATCAGGAAAAAGTTTTGTCTTACATTGCTGACTCAGCCTCCAGCTCTATCGCCTCCTCTTCTTCAGTTGTAAAAAGTAAAAGCACTGAGTCGTCATTGGAGGCTCATGTTCATGAACCACACCTTTCCTTGTGTCCTTCACCCCAACCAAGATTGAAGGATGACGCAGGCCATACTACTGATTACTCCATGGAGCTGTTTTCACATACCATGCCTGGATTATCAAGTCAAATGGTGAATTACCCAGGCCAAGATGAATCTGACATGGAGTGCACTGATGCACAGCCGCTGATGGATGATTCTGCTGGTACATTCACTCAGAGCACTACATTGTCCTCGCAGTGTACAGAGCCAGATTTTGACCCTGATGAGACTCAGGTGCCCCTTCCCGCACACTATACCACCATACACGGTGACACAGAGAAAGGTGCACATGACATAGAAGAGGAGGTGATGGATGACCCAGTTGTTGACCCAGATTGGCATCCATTGGGGGAAGAGGGTGCTGCTTCCAATAGCTCAGATGAGGAGCATCCACAGCAGACATCGACATCGCAACAGCTGTTATCTGGCAGGCCCGGAGCACTCCAAAGACAGGTTCCAAACATCAAAAGAGTTGCTGGACAGCTTGTCCAGAGGGTCAAAAGATCACAGCGTGCTAGGCCGCAAAATGTCTGCCAAAGTAGGAAGAGTGCAGTGTGGCACTTTTTTGAACAAAATCCTCATGATCAGGCCAAGGTTATCTGTAAGAAGTGCGCAAAGACCTTTAGCCGAGGGAAAAATCTGAAAAATTTGAATACCAGTTGCATGCTTAGACATTTAACCAGCAAGCACTTGCAAGCGTGGACACAACACCAAACCTCAAGTGCCACATGTGCAACTGATCACAACGAAGGTAGTCAGCAACGCTACATTGTTTCCCCCACTGTAAGCCCACCGGTTAGCACAGCAGCAAATGTTGAGGTGTCGTTGCAAGGCCACAGCAGTCAGGGAATCCCACTGTTATATCAACGAAAGACTGATTCTAGGCCATCAGAAAGAACACCAACTCCATCACCATCATCAACCCTCTCTCAGTCCGCCCTGTCCACCGCTACTTCCACCATATGCAGCTCTCAAGTCCAGCTCACCCTCCCAGACACTATGAGTAGGTCAAGAAAGTACTCAGTCTCTCATCCGCGTACACTGGGTTTGAACGCCCACATTGCCAAACTAATCTCGTTTGAGATGATGCCCTTTCGGTTGGTGGAAAGCACAGCTTTCCGCGATCTCATGGCCTATGCAGTACCACGCTATGACCTACCCAGTCGCCACTTCTTCTCTCGCAAAGCCATCCCAGCCCTCCACCATCATGTGAAAGACCGCATTGTCCATGCACTCAAGCAGTCAGTGAGCGGAAAGGTGCACCTCACAACTGATGCATGGTCCAGTCGGCATGGCCAGGGCCGTTACGTGTCCATCACTGCGCACTGGGTTAATGTGGTGGATGCAGGGTCCACAGGGGACAGCGGTGGTGGGACAGTGCTGCCTAGCCCACGGTATAGGAAACAGTTGGCTGTAGGCGTTCGACCCTCCTCCTCCTCCAGAAGCGAAAGCTTGTCCACAGAGCGCAGTCGTACGAGCACTCCATCTGCAGCTGCCACTGTTGCACACGATGTGTCCCCCTATCGAGCAGCTAGTGGAAAGCGTCAGCAGGCTGTGTTGCAGATGATGTGTTTGGGCGACAGACACACCGCCGAGGTGCTGGCCGAGTACTTGAAGCGACAAACTGAGTCATGGCTGGGCAGTGTACAACTTGAGGCAGGCAAGGTAGTTAGTGATAACGGCCGTAATTTTGTGGCAGCCATAGCCCTTTCAAAACTCAGCCACATACCTTGCTTGGCTCACACCTTGAACCTGGTGGTGCAGTGCTTCCTCAAAAATTATCCGGAGTTAACAGCCCTGCTCCAGAAGGTGCGAAAACTGTGCGCGCACATCCGCCGGTCGCCTGTACACTCCGTTCGTATGCAGAAGCTGCAGCGATTGCTCCACCTTCCCAACCACCGCCTCATTATCGACATTGCAACAAGGTGGAACTCCACCCTGCACATGGTGGAGCGGCTGTGCGAGCAGAGGCAGGCCATAATGCATTTGTGGGAGGATACACGGCCAGGCACTTTGAGAGCAGACATGGAGTTGACAGGCGTGCAGTGGTCGAAGCTGAAAGACCTTTGTAAAGTCCTTCAGTGTTTTGAGGAATGCTCACGGCTGGTAAGCGCAGACGACGCCATCCTAAGCATGAGCATCCCACTTATGCGTCTGCTCATGCAAACTTTGACGCACCTTAAGGAGCAGGCGTCTGCAGCCAATGTTGATGAGGAGGAAGAGGAGGAGGGAATCCTTGATGACATTCAGCCATTGTCTGCTCAGGGACCTCTCCTGGACGAGGTGGAGGAAGAAGAGGAGGAGGAGGATGATGGGGATGATTACTTAGGGGAGGAGGATGCATCTCGTGGGGCAAGTGAAAATGTTGGCGTGGCAAGGTCTGGTACAGGGTTTGTGCGTGACTGGAGGGATGTGGATTTGCCAGAAAGTGCTCCTCCACCCAGCACTCGCAGTGCATCATTGACACCGGGAACATTGGCCCACATGTCAGATTATGCCTTGCGGATCCTAAAAAGGGACCCCCGCATTGCCAAAATGATGAACGAATGACGACTACTGGTTGGCCAGCATCCTGGATCCACGCTATAAAGGCAAATTACAAAACATCATGCCACAGGAGAACCTTGACCTAATATTGGCTAATAAACAAGCAACTCTGGTAAATCGGTTGCTTGAGGCATTCCCAGCACACAGCAGCGGTGATGGTTCTCACACGAGTCGTACGGGCCGGGGGCAGCTTGGCAGAGGTGTTCGTGGTGCACACAGCAGAAGTGGCGTTGGAGACAGGGGTTTCATGACAATGTTGTGGACTGATTTTTCAAATACCGCTCACACAACTGGTAATACTGCATCGATGGAAAGTGACAGGAGACAGCAGTTGTCAACTATGGTTACAAACTACTTTTCCTCCCATATCGATGTTCTCCCACACAGGTCATTCCCCTTTGACTATTGGGCCGCTAAACTGGACACCTGGCCTGAATTGGCCCAATATGCCTTACAGGAGCTCGCTTGCCCAGCTGCAAGTGTGCTATCGGAAAGAGTCTTCAGTGCAGCTGGATCAATCCTGACAGAAAAAAGGACCCGTCTGTCAACCCAAAATGTGGATGATCTAACCTTCATTAAAATGAACCACGCATGGGTTTCCAAGGATTTTGTCCCACCTTCCCCTGATGACACATAGGGTGACAGAAAAATGGCTTGCTTTGGTCCACTTCTTCCTGGTACTTCACCTATTTCGCCTTTTGCATCAGCTGAATGTCCAACATCAACATATGCCACTTTCTAAAACTCCCTAACTGTGCTGCCTCCCCCCCCCATGGCCGGGGTAACCACCTAGCGCACGACACCGTGCGAGTGCCGTTAGCCTGGACAGGTGGGTAGGCCGACTCTTGGGCGCGGGCACTGGCACAGGGTCCCTCATAGTGCAATCAAGTGTCTCTGACGGTGGTGGTGCACACCCGCCGTCAGACACACCGCTGTACTATGAGGGGCCCAGTGCCAGTACCGACGCCCAAGTGTGGGCCCCCCTTGCTTGGGCAGGGCCCCAGCATTTGCAATCTTTACCTCTCCCTGCTCCTCCGCTGTGTAATCTGGGCCGTCAAATCCATACTGTGCCTGACACCGTCTGAGCCTGCCTCCTGAGACATATATTTTGAATGTGTACGCTATCCATACATGTTATCCAGGGATACGGTACCCTTTCTAACCTTTGTGCAATGACGTGCAATCCATACTGGGCCTAACACCGTCTGAGCCTGCCTCATGCTGTATAGACATATATTTTGAATGTGTACGCTATCCATACATGTTATCCGGGGATACGGTACCCTTTCTAACCTTTGTGCAATGACGTGCAATCCATACTGGGCCTAACACCGTCTGAGCCTGCCTCATGCTGTATAGACATATATTTTGAATGTGTACGCTATCCATACATGTTATCCGGGGATACGGTACCCTTTCTAACCTTTGTGCAATGACGTGCAATCCATACTGGGCCTAACACCGTCTGAGCCTGCCTCATGCTGTATAGACATATATTTTGAATGTGTACGCTATCCATACATGTTATCCGGGGATACGGTACCCTTTCTAACCTTTGTGCAATGACGTGCAATCCATACTGGGCCTAACACCGTTTGAGCCTGCCTCATGCTGTATAGACATATATTTTGAATGTGTATGCTATCCATACATGTTATCCGGGGATACGGTACCCTTTCTAACCTTTGTGCAATGACGTGCAATCCATACTGGGCCTAACACCGTCTGAGCCTGCCTCATGCTGTATAGACATATATTTTGAATGTGTACGCTATCCATACATGTTATCCGGGGATACGGTACCCTTTCTAACCTTTGTGCAATGACGTGCAATCCATACTGGGCCTAACACCGTCTGAGCCTGCCTCATGCTGTATAGACATATATTTTGAATGTGTACGCTATCCATACATGTTATCCGGGGATACGGTACCCTTTCTAACCTTTGTGCAATGACGTGCAATCCATACTGGGCCTAACACCGTCTGAGCCTGCCTCATGCTGTATAGACATATATTTTGAATGTGTACGCTATCCATACATGTTATCCGGGGATACGGTACCCTTTCTAACCTTTGTGCAATGACGTGCAATCCATACTGGGCCTAACACCGTTTGAGCCTGCCTCATGCTGTATAGACATATATTTTGAATGTGTATGCTATCCATACATGTTATCCGGGGATACGGTACCCTTTCTAACCTTTGTGCAATGACGTGCAATCCATACTGGGCCTAACACCGTCTGAGCCTGCCTCATGCTGTATAGACATATATTTTGAATGTGTACGCTATCCATACATGTTATCCGGGGATACGGTACCCTTTCTAACCTTTGTGCAATGACGTGCAATCCATACTGGGCCTAACACCGTCTGAGCCTGCCTCATGCTGTATAGACATATATTTTGAATGTGTACGCTATCCATACATGTTATCCAGGGATACGGTACCCTTTCTAACCTTTGTGCAATGACGTGCAATCCATACTGGGCCTAACACCGTCTGAGCCTGCCTCATGCTGTATAGACATATATTTTGAATGTGTACGCTATCCATACATGTTATCCAGGGATACGGTACCCTTTCTAACCTTTGTGCAATGACGTGCAATCCATACTGGGCCTAACACCGTCTGAGCCTGCCTCATGCTGTATAGACATATATTTTGAATGTGTACGCTATCCATACATGTTATCCGGGGATACGGTACCCTTTCTAACCTTTGTGCAATGACGTGCAATCCATACTGGGCCTAACACCGTCTGAGCCTGCCTCATGCTGTATAGACATATATTTTGAATGTGTACGCTATCCATACATGTTATCCGGGGATACGGTACCCTTTCTAACTTTTGTGCAATGACGTGCAATCCATACTGGGCCTAACACCGTCTGAGCCTGCCTCATGCTGTATAGACATATATTTTGAATGTGTACGCTATCCATACATGTTATCCGGGGATACGGTACCCTTTCTAACCTTTGTGCAATGACGTGCAATCCATACTGGGCCTAACACCGTCTGAGCCTGCCTCATGCTGTATAGACATATATTTTGAATGTGTACGCTATCCATACATGTTATCCAGGGATACGGTACCCTTTCTAACCTTTGTGCAATCACGTGCAATCCATACTGGGCGTGAGAACGGCTGGCGAGCTGTTAAGCAAGCTACAGCACCTGTCCAGACAAGTACAGGGATTCCCTAGCGAGGAGACTTATTTGATTGTTTTCAATGTTGGGACAGCAATTTTTGGGGAGCACTATACTCTGGAGAATGATAGATGGGGCCCACCATACACTGGAACATTCCAAAGGTGGACATCAGACACTGGAGCAGCATTTACAGGGCCCATTATACACTAGAGCATTAGAAATGGGGCCCATTATGTTTGGAGCATTATTTGGGCCTATAAGACAGTGGAGCTTCATCCATGGGGACCAACATATACTGTAGCATTATGTGGAGCTCATCATATACTGTTTCAAACATTTTATGGGACCAATGATTCTGTATGGAGAAATAGATGGGCCTCGTCATGAGATGTAAAAAGTGAGGTATTTTTCATTGTACTATACCGCTATTTATCTGCCATATCGGAGCATGATGAGTTGTGGTATGTGTTAAAGGGGCGCTCTTTCGCCCAGGGCACATGAAAACCTGCAGCCAGCCCTCCCCCCCACAACTTTAGCCAAATAACACCCATTTTTCAGTGCGTAACCTATATTATGAAGTTAATTAAGGTTGACAAGCTTAAGTAAGAAGAATTGATGCTTTTGGCATTCAAATGGGCACTGTAGGTGTGTTTCCTGTCCTCCTCTCACTGCCGACTTTTATTCACCATTGACTTACATTAAGTTTTGTGTTTCGGGACGACCCCGACTTTTCCCTATAATCGGACGATCTTGCTCGACCCGACTTTTGGAAAAGTCGGGTTTCACGAAACGAAACGCGACCCTAAAAAACCAAAAGTCGCTCAACTCTAGTGATAACCACTACACTACAGAAACCGGCTGCGAAAGGTTACTGTAGTCATGACGAGCCATCGAGAACAAAGACTCAACGTCAAAAGCTTTAATATCAACGCCTAATGTCATGCTTCTATCTAGTTTCGAACTGGGGACCGTTCGCGTGTGAGGTGAACGTGACAACCACTACACTTCAGAAACTCAATGCAAAGCTAAAGATGTTTAAACATGCTGAAATGAACTTGAAAAAGAAAAAAACAGCCAGCCAAAGTCAAGAGGTCTTCCTCTATGTCTGAAGACAGGACAAAGTGCATTTTGCAACACAGGAACCTTTCATTTGTCAGGCTATTGGAGAAAAAGAACAAACAGGGAAACAAAACCATGCTCCACAAAACATTCTCATGCCTTTGTCCAAAAGCCAAAAAGAAAAAGCACCTAGATGCCTGCTTTCGCACCTTGATCCTATCAGGTGTTACTTGAATTAGGAACACTTAGACACTGTCAAAAACACACATGCTTGCCAAAAGCAAAAACGGGTAGAAATAATCTCATTGCTAAAAGTAATGCTCATTAAACCAGCAATAGAATATGCTAACTAAGGCTAATTAAGCCAACAATATACGTTTGTGATCAAAATAAAGAAAAGCCACATGTTTCTGCCCTGGATCAAAACTGGGAACTTTCAGGAGGATGGCAAACAGGACAATCACTACACTACAGTAACCAGACAAGAGCGTTTACTGTGGACATGGCAAGCATTAAAGATCAAGCACTCATTGTTAGAAGCGCTAGTTTGCAAGAGGAACGCTGTGTTTCTGCCCAGTTTCAAACTGAGGACCTTTCGTGTGTAAAGCAAACGTGATAACCGCTACACTACAGAAACCAACCGATTCAAACAAGCAAAAAATGCTGTGGTCATGGCAAGCAATAAAGAACAAGCACTGAAAGTCAAAAAGATCGTTTTCCAAGAGAAAAAGCTGTGTTTCTGCCCAGTTTCGAACTGGGGAACTTTCACGTGTGAGGCGAACGTGATAACCGCTACACTACAGAAACCGGATGCAAGCGCTTACTGTGGTGACAACAAGCAATCGAGATCAAGAACTGAAAGTCAAAAGCTTGGATACCAAAGGGTTTCAGCGTGTATCTGCCCAGTTTCGAACTGGGGACCTTTTGCGTGTTAGGCGAACGTGATACCCACTACACTACAGAAACCAGCTGCGGAAGGTTACTGTGGTCATGACGAGCCATCGAGAACAAAGACTCAACGTCAAAAGCTTTAATATCAACGCCTAATGTCATGCTTCTATCCAGTTTCGAACTGGGGACCGTTCTTGTGTGAGGTGAACGTGACAACCACTACACTTCAAAAACTCCATGCAAAGCTAAAGATGTTTAAACATGCTGAAATGAACTTGAAAAAGTAAAAAACAGCCAGCCAAAGTCAAGAGGTCTTCCTCTATGTCTGAAGACAGGACAAAGTGCATTTTGCAACACAGGAACCTTTCATTTGTCAGGCTATTGGAGAAAAAGAACAAACAGGGAAACAAAACCATGCTCCACAAAACGTTCTCATGCCTTTGTCCAAAAGCCAAAAAGAAAAAGCACCTAGATGCCTGCTTTCGCACCTTGATCCTATCAGGTGTTACTTGAATTAGGAACACTTAGACACTGTCAAAAACACACATGCTTGCCAAAAGCAAAAACGGGTAGAAATAATCACATTGGTAAAAGTAATGCTCATTAAACCAGCAATAGAATATGCTAACTAATTCTAATTAAGCCAACAATATACGTTTGTGATCAAAATAAAGAAAAGCCACATGTCTCTGCCCGGGATCAAAACAGGGAACTTTCAGGAGGATGGCAAACAGGACAATCACTACACTACAGTAACCAGACAAGAGCGTTTACTGTGGTCATGGAAATCATTTAAGATCAAGCACTCATTGTCAAAAGCGCTAGTTTGCAAGAGGAACGCTGTGTTTCTGCCCAGTTTCGAACTGAGGACCTTTCCCGTGTAAAGCGAACGTGATAACCACTACACTACAGAAACCAACCGATTCAAACAAGCAAAAAATGCTGTGGTCATGGCAAGCAATAAAGAACAAGCACTGAAAGTCAAAAAGATCATTTTCCAAGAGAAAAAAAAGATGTGTTTCTGCCCATTTTCGAACTGGGGACCTTTCGCGTGTGAGTCGAACGTGATAACCGCTACACTACAGAAACCGGATGCAAGCGCTTACTGTGGTGACAACAAGCAATCGAGATCAAGAACTGAAAGTCAAAAGCTTGGATACCAAAGGGTAACAGCGTGTTTCTGCCCAGTTTCGAACTGGGGACCCTTCGCGTGTTAGGCGAAAGTGATAACCACTACACTACAGAAACCGGCTGCAGAAGGTTACTGTGGTCATGACGAGCCATCGAGAACAAAGACTCAATGTCAAAAGCTTTAATATCAACGCCTAATGTCATGCTTCTATCCAGTTTTGAACTGGGGACCGTTCGCGTGTGAGGTGAACGTGACAACCACTACACTTCAGAAACTCTATGCAAAGCTAAAGATGTTTAAACATGCTGAAATGAACTTGAAAAAGAAAAAACATTCAGCCAAAGTCAAGAGGTCTTCCTCTATGTCTGAAGACAGGACAAAGTGCATTTTGCAACACAGGAACCTTTCATTTTTCAGGCTATTGGAGAAAAAGAACAAACAGGGAAACAAAACCATGCTCCACAAAACATTCTCTTGCCTTTGTCCAAAAGCCAAAAAGAAAAAGCACCTAGATGCCTGCTTTCGCAACTTGATCCTATCAGGTGTTACTTGAATTAGGAACACTTAGACACTGTCAAAAACACACATGCTTGCCAAAAGCAAAAACGGGTAGAAATAATCACATTAGTAAAAGTAATGCTCATTAAACCAGCAATAGAATATGCTAAATAAGGCTAATTACGCCAACAATGTACGTTTGTGATCAAAATAAAGAAAAGCCACATGTTTCTGCCCGGGATCAAAACAGGGAACTTTCAGGAGGATGGCAAACAGGACAATCACTACACTACAGTAACCAGACAAGAGCGTTTACTGTGGTCATGGCAAGCATTAAAGATCAAGCACTCATTGTCAAAAGCGCTAGTTTGCAAGAGGAACGCTGTGTTTCTGCCCAGTTTCGAACTGAGGACCTTTCATGTGTAAAGCGAACGTGATAACCACTACACTCCAGAAACCAACCGATTCAAGCAATCAAAAAATGCTGTGGTCATGGCAAGCAATAAAGAACAAGCACTGAAAGTCAAAAAGATCATTTTCCAAGAGAAAAAAAGCTGTGTTTCTGCCCACTTTCGAACTGGGGACCTCTCGCGTGTGAGGCGAACGTGATAACCGCTACACTACAGAAACCGGATGCAAGCGCTTACTGTGGTGACAACAAGCAATCAAGATCAAGAACTGAAAGTCAAAAGCTTGGATACCAAAGGGTAACAGCGTGTTTCTGCCCAGTTTCGAACTGGGGACCTTTCGCGTGTTAGGCTACTTTCACACATCATGTTTTCGGCGTTAGGCGCGATCCGGCGTCGTGCCGGAATGCCGGATCCGGCAAATGTTTTGTAAAACCTGATGTGCCGGATCCGGTTTTCTGCCGGATCCGTCTTGTTCTTGACAGACAAAACCGAATCCGTCTCATCCGGTTCATCCGTTTTTCTATCTGTTTTTCGACGGATTACGATTATCCGGTTTTTAAAATTGACCCTCAAGGCAGAGTACACTGGCAGGATGACAGAGTGTGAAAGATTTGTGCCCTAACCAAACTTGTGTACCTTCTGGACCAACAGTATATACCTTTGCCAACCAAAGTTGTCTATCTTGTCATGGTCTACTATTTTTAGCTTTAAGCCACAGGTGTGTACCTGGTTGTGTTTTATGCAAAGTATTTCACCTTTTAACAAAAGTTGTGTACATTGGTAGGAAATCACCAACAATAAACACAACTTTTTAGGTGAAATACTTTGCTTCAAACACAACCAGGAACACAACTGTGGCAAAAAGCTAAAATTTACCCACAGTTACATACCTGGTTTTGAATACCTTTTTACCTTTGAAATACCCTGTATTTAACCTTTTTTTTAAACATAGTTCGCCGCAGAAAGAAAAGACAGACAACCATTGTGAAACGATAATTTAACTTTTATTTAAATTTTTTTTTTTTTTTTAAATGTTTTTAAAGTGCAAAAAACTTTTTTAATAAAGGTTTTAAACCCAATGGGCATTTTTATTAAAAAAAAAAAAAAATTACAAATCTGTGTAGTGTGGGGTGGAAATACTGCTGGAGGGGCTGCGGGACACTTCGACACTGGGTGTGTGGAGAGAGGACTGGGATCGTGGTGGGGAAGGAACAGTTAGAGGTGAAGGTGTGGAAAAAGCTACAGAATGGGTGGACATGTTGGAGGCAGAAGAGGTGGTGGGCGGTGGAGTGGAGGGTTGGGCAGGGACTGTAGGAGCAGATGATGTTGATGGAAAGTTGTATGGGGAAGGAGTTTGGTACGGGGAAGGAGTTTGGTACGGGGAAGGAGTTTGGTATGGGGCAGGTTGCTGGAAGTGGGGAGATGTCTGGTACTGGGGAGGTTGCTGGTACTGGTGAGGTTGCTGGTATGTAATAGGAGGGGGAGGATGGAAAGTGGCTGGAGGGGGTGCAGATGTAATAGGAGGGGGAGGATGGAAAGTGGCTGGAGGGGGTGCAGATGTAATAGGAGGGGGAGGATGGAAAGTGGCTGGAGGGGGTGCAGGTGGAGGAACTACAGTCGTGGGAGGTGGAGGTTGGGAGGTAACCTGCTGTAGAGCACCGTGGCACGAATGCATAACATGCATCTGCTGGGTAGGAGATAGTGTTGCCATGCGCTCCACAACAGACCTGAAAAAGGTGTGGTTTGGCGAAGATCTTGCTTCTGAATGCATGGTTTGCAGAAGTGTCTTCACCTCCAGAATGCTAGAGTTGATCTGCTGAAAGCCTGCGGAGATTTGCTCTGACAAGACTTTTAGACAGTTCTGGAAAGAAGCATTCAGATGCAAGAACTCTTGCGCATAACTCTTTTCCTGACCCCTCTGCCGCTGCCGCCCAGTACCCGCAGGTGTAGTAGAGGTGGCAGGGGCAGAAGGGTGGGGTAAAGGGAAAGCGATCTCCTCACCAGCAGCTTCATGTAATGTAGGCGGCCACGATGCTCCTGTGCTGGTGGATGGGACAGATGGGTCGAATGTGTGGGAAGGCTGGGAAGGTGCAGATGTACCGGGGCGGTCGAAGTGTCCCTCGGTGCCGGTCTCCTCAGGGATCGCCTCAGAAGGGTCCAATCGTGCAGGCTCCCGAGTGCTGCTCACCGTTCTGTGGAATAAAGAGAAAAAAAACAATTAAAATACTGACATGGTATGGCCCTGGCTGAAAAAAAAAAGTTACATCTAACATTTTTTTTCACATGTGGTGTGTAATATTTACCTTCTGGTGAGCATTGTTTCCCGGAGGAACGACAGGGCTTGTGCGTACTTGTACTTGCTCCTGCGTCCTCCAGATCCACTCGGGGCCCGCATCTCTTTATTGAACTCCTTCTTGAAACGATCCCTCACAGACCGCCACCGATTCACAATTCTGTTCCCTGAAACGAGAAAGGAGTGGTTAGTATACAACATCAGTGTTTCACAAACTCCAGTCCTCATGGTCCCCAGGGGTCATGTTTTCAGGATTTCCATAGTAAATAGAAATCCTGAACACATGATCCGTGGGGACCACGAGGACTGGAGTTCGGGAAACACTGGTTTACATCAAGCAACTGGTACTGTATATACTTACGCTCTTTAATCTGGGCCCGAACATCGAGGTCCTCCCAGCGGCCCACAAGGAGCGAACAGATTTCCTCCCAGAGTCGTCGGGTAACGATCAGGTCAGCGTGGCGGCGGTCAGCCATATTCCAGAGCGGCTCCCTTTCTCTGATGAGATCGATGAGGCGGTCCACATCAATCCCTCCATCCTCACCGTCAGAGTCGGGAGCACGCTGTGAAGGCTGTTAAAGAAAAAGACAAAAATAACATAATTAGCCTCCACAAAAGAAATGAAATAAAAAGTGCAAAAAAACAAAGCAAAAATATTTATACTTACACGATGGTGACCGCCGCGTTGCTGTCGCCGACGACCCTGGGAGGCACTGCGAGGACCTCTTGGCCGAGCACCAGATTGGGAAGACTAGGGAAAAAAACAAAAAATGTTATGTATTTGGATGTAGGCATTTGTTTGCTGTGTGTGGTCTGCAGAACGTTGTTTTCTATGTGTTGTGTGTAGTGTGATGTTGTGTTTCTGCGTTTGATGCAAAAAACTTACCAATTGTGAGCCCACTCCAGGTGTCTGTCCACCCCTTCCTTCTTCTTCTGGGAGCTCCTCTTCATCTTGTGATTCCTGTTTTGAAATAAAAGGCAATGAATAGACATATATTACAGAGATGATGGATTTTGGAAATAAAAACTTACCGTCAAACGCTGACGATGCGAGGGAGGGCTCCCAGAAGAAGACGTGCTGTCCTGTTGATGGCCAGACTCCATGGCTGTGGGTATTGCTGCTGCTGTTGCTGCTGCCAGTGATGCCATTTCTGCTGCTGCTGCTGCATCTCTTTGGCGGCTGTTGAATAAAGAGAAACAAAGGGCCAATGAATATCTTGATATTCCATGGCCCTAGTTTGGAGGAATGGGGGATTTGATAATTACCGTCTCTTATCTGCTGCTGGACTCCCCTCCTCAGCATGTTCCATTTGCTGCTCCATTTGTGGTGGTGCTGATGGTGCTGCTGCTGCAGATGTCTGCTGCCTTCTCCTGCTCCTGGTTCTTGGCTTGGGTGGCATGTTGGGTGTGGCTGAGGGTCCCATTGTCTTGCTTTTATATATCTCCTGTGGGCAGAGCTACTGAGCATGCTCAGACCAAAAAACCGGATTCGGCCGCCGGATCCGGCTCATTGCGGCGCTCATTGTGTGAAAAAGCCGGACGCGCCGGATCCGGCGTGTCTGGCTTTTTCGCCGGAGACAAAAAACGTTACAGTAGCCGTTTTTTCCAGACGCCGGATCGCGACACATTGCCGGATCCGGCGAAAACCGGATGAAACGCATGGCCATCCGGCGCGATCAGGCGCAAATGCAAGTCAATTGGGGGGAAACCGGAGCCGGCATTGCATTTCGCCGGATCCGGTTTCTGTCAAAAGCGCCGGATCGCGCCTGACGGCGAAAACCTGATGGGTGAAAGAGGCTTTAGGCGAACGTGATAACCACTACACTACAGAAACCGGCTGCCGAAGGTTACTGTGGTCATGACGAGCCATCGAGAACAAAGACTCAGTGTCAAAAGCTTTAATATCAACGCCTAATGTCATGCTTCTATCCAGTTGCGAACTGAGGACCTTTCGCGTGTAAAGCGAACGTGATAACCGCTACACTACAGAAACCAACCGATTCAAACAAACAAAAAATGCTGTGGTCATGGCAAGCAATAAAGAACAAGCACTGAAAGTCAAAAAGATCGTTTTCCAAGAGAAAAAGCTGTGTTTCTGCCCAGTTTCGAACTGGGGACCTGTCAGGCGAACGTGATAACCGCTACACTACAGAAACCAGATGCAAGTGCTTACTGTGGTGACAACCAGCAATCGAGATCAAGAACTGAAAGTCAAAAGCTTGGATACCAAAGGGTAACATCTTGTTTCTGCCCAGTTTCGAACTGGGGACCTTTCGCGTGTTAGGCGAACGTGATAACCACTACACTACAGAAACCGGCTGCGGAAGGTTACTGTGGTCATGACGAGCCATCGAGAACAAAGACTCAACGTCAAAAGCTTTAGTATCAACGCCTAATGTCATGCTTCTATCCAGTTTCGAACTGGGGACCGTTCGCGTGTGAGGTGAACGTGACAACCACTACACTTCAGAAACTCTATGCAAAGCTAAAGATGCTTAAACATGCTGAAATGAACTTGAAAAAGAAAAAAACATCCAGCCAAAGTCAAGAGGTCTTCCTCTATGTCTGAAGACAGGACAAAGTGCATTTTGCAACACAGGAACCTTTCATTTGTCAGGCTATTGGAAAAAAGAACAAACAGGGAAACAAAACCATGCTCCACAAAACATTCTCATGCCTTTGTCCAAAAGCCAAAAAGAAAAAGCACCTAGATGCCTGCTTTCGGACCTTGATCCTATCAGGTTTTACTTGAATTAGGAACACTTAGACACTGTCAAAAACACACATGCTTGCCAAAAGCAAAAACGGGTAGAAATAATCACATTGGTAAAAGTAATGCTCATTAAACCAGCAATAGAATATGCTAACTAATGCTAATTAAGCCAACAATATACATTTGTGATCAAAATAAAGACAAGCCACATGTTTCTGCCCGGGATCAAAACAGGGAACTTTCAGGAGGATGGCAAACAGGACAATCAATACACTACAGTAACCAGACAAGAGCGTTTACTGTGGTCATGGCAAGCATTAAAGATCAAGCACTCATTGTCAAAAGCGCTAGTTTGCAAGAGAAATGCTGTGTTTCTGCCCAGTTTCGAACTGAGGACCTTTCGCGAGTAAAGAAAACGTGATAACCGCTACACTACAGAAACCAAGCGATTCAAAAAAAAAAAAAAAGGCTGTGGTCATGGCAAGCAATAAAGAACAAGCACTGAAAGTCAAAAAGATCATTTTCCAAGAGAAAAAGCTGTGTTTCTGCCCAGTTTCGAACTGGGGACCTGTCACACGTGAGGCGAATGTGAAAACCGCTACACTACAGAAACCAGATGCAAGTGCTTACTGTGGTGACAACAAGCAATCGAGATCAAGAACTGAAAGTGAAAAGCTTGGATACCAAAGGGTAACATCGTGTTTCTGCCCAGTTTCGAACTGGGGACCTTTCGCGTGTTAGGCAAACGTCTTAACCACTACACTACAGAAACTGGCTGCGGAAGGTTACTGTGGTCATGACGAGCCATCGAGAACAAAGACTCAACGTCAAAAGCTTTAATATCAACGCCTAATGTCATGCTTCTATCCAGTTTCGAACTGGGGACCGTTGGCGTGTGAGGTGAACGTGACAACCACTACACTTCAGAAACTCCATGCAAAGATAAAGATGTTTAAACATGCTGAAATGAACTTGAAAAAGAAAAAAACATCCAGCCAAAGTCAAGAGGTCTTCCTCTATGTCTGAAGACAGGACAAAGTGCATTTTGCAACACAGGAACCTTTCATTTGTCAGGCTATTGGAAAAAAGAACAAACAGGGAAACAAAACCATGCTCCACAAAACATTCTCATGCCTTTGTCCAAAAGCCAAAAAAAAAGAGCACCTAGATGCCTGCTTTCGCACCTTGATCCTATCAGGTGTTACTTGAATTAGGAACACTTAGACACTGTCAAAAACACACATGCTTGCCAAAAGCAAAAACGGGTAGAAATAATCACATTGGTAAAAGTAATGCTCATTAAACCAGCAATAGAATATGCTAACTAAGGCTAATTAAGCCAACAATATACATTTGTGATCAAAATAAAGAAAAGCCACATGTTTCTGCCCGGGATCAAAACAGGGAACTTTCAGGAGGATGGCAAACAGGACAATCACTACACTACAGTAACCAGACAAGAGCGTTTACTGTGGTCATGGCAAGCATTAAAGATCAAGAACTCATTGTCAAAAGCGCTAGTTTGCAAGAGAAACGCTGTGTTTCTGCCCAGCTTCGAACTAAGGACCTTTCGCGTGTAAAGCGAACATCACCGCTACACTACAGAAACGAACCGATTTAAAAAAAACAAAAAATGCTGTGGTCATTGCAAGCAATAAAGAACAAGCACTGAAAGTCAAAAAGATCGTTTTCCAAGAGAAAAGCTGTGTTTCTGCCCAGTTTCGAACTGGGGACCCGTCACGTATGAGGCGAACGCGATAACCGCTACACTACAGAAAGCAGATGCAAGTGCTTACTGTGGTGACAACAAGCAATCGAGATCAAGAGCTGAAAATCAAAAGCTTGGATACCAAAGGGTAACATCGTGTTTCTGCCCAGTTTCGAACTGGGGACCGTTCGCGTGTTAGGCGAACGTGATAACCACTACACTACAGAAACCGGCTTCGGAAGGTTACTGTGGTCATGATGAGCCATCGAGAACAAAGACTCAACGTCAAAAGCTTTAATATCAACGCCTAATGTCATGCTTCTATCCAGTTTCGAACTGGGGACCGTTCGCGTGTGAGGTGAACGTGACAACCACTACTCTTCAGAAACTCCATGCAAAGCTAAAGATGTTTAAACATGCTGAAATGAACTTGAAAAAGAAAAAAACATCCAGCCAAAGTCAAGAGGTCTTCCTCTATGTCTGAAGACAGGACAAAGTGCATTTTGCAACACAGGAACCTTTCATTTGTCAGGCTATTGGAAAAAAGAACAAACAGGGAAACAAAACCATGCTCCACAAAACATTCTCATGCCTTTGTCCAAAAGCCAAAAAGAAAAAGCACCTAGATGCCTGCTTTCGCACCTTGATCCTATCAGGTGTTACTCGAATTAGGAACACTTAGACACTGTCAAAAACACACATGCTTGCCAAAAGCAAAAACGGGTAGAAATAATCACATTGGTAAAAGTAATGCTCATTAAACCAGCAATAGAATATGGTAACTAAGGCTAATTAAGCCAACAATATACATTTGTGATCAAAATAAAGAAAAGCCACATGTTTCTGCCCGGGATCAAAACAGGGAACTTTCAGGAGGATGGCAAACAGGACAATCACTACACTACAGTAACCAGACAAGAGCGTTTACTGTGGTCATGGCAAGAATTAAAGATGAAGCACTCATTGTCAAAAGCGCTAGTTTGCAAGAGAAACGCTGTGTTTCTGCCCAGTTTCGAACTGAGGACCTTTCGCGTATAAAGCGAACATCACCGCTACACTACAGAAACCAACCAATTCAAACAAACAAAAAATTCTGTGGTCATGGCAAGCAATAATGAACAAGCACTGAAAGTCAAAAAGATCGTTTTCCAAGAGAAAAAACTGTGTTTCTGCCCAGTTTCGATCTGGGGACCTTTCGCGTGTGAGGCGAACGTGATAACCGCTACACTACAGAAACCTGAAGCAAGCGCTTACTGTGGTGACAACAAGCAATCGAGATCAAGAACTGAAAGTCAAAAGCTTGGATACCAAAGGGTAACAGCCTGTTTCTGCCCAGTTTCGAACTGGGGACCTTTCTCGTGTTAGGCGAACGTGATAACCACTACACTACAGAAACCGGCTGCGGAAGGTTACTGTGGTCATGACGAGCCATCGAGATCAAAGACTCAACGTCAAAAGCTTTAATATCAACGCCTAATGTCATGCTTCTATCCAGTTTCGAACTGGGGACCGTTCGCGTGTGAGGTGAACGTGACAACCACTACACTTCAGAAACTCCATGCAAAGCTAAAGATGTTTAAACATGCTGAAATGAACTTGAAAAAGAAAAAAACAGCCAGCCAAAGTCAAGAGGTCTTCCTCTATGTCTGAAGACAGGACAAAGTGCATTTTGCAACACAGGAACCTTTCATTTGTCAGGCTATTGGAGAAAAAGAACAAACAGGGAAACAAAACCATGCTCCACAAAACATTCTCATGCCTTTGTCCAAAAGCCAAAAAGAAAAAGCACCTAGATGCCTGCTTTCGCACCTTGATCCTATCAGGTGTTACTTGAATTAGGAACACTTAGACACTGTCAAAAACACACATGCTTGCCAAAAGCAAAAACGGGTAGAAATAATCACATTGGTAAAAGTAATGCTCATTAAACCAGCAATAGAATATGCTAACTAAGGCTAATTAAGCCAACAATATACGTTTGTGATCAAAATAAAGAAAAGACACATGTTTCTGCCCGGGATCAAAACAGGGAACTTTCAGGAGGATGGCAAACAGGACAATCACTACACGACAGTAACCAGACAAGAGCGTTTACTGTGGTCATGGCAAGCATTAAAGATCAAGCACTCATTGTCAAAAGCGCTAGTTTGCAAGAGGAACGCTGTGTTTCCGCCCAGTTTCTAACTGAGGACCTTTCGCGTGTAAAGCGAACGTGATAACTACTACACTACAGAAACCAACCGATTCAAACAGACAAAAAATACTGTGGTCATGGCAAGCAATAAAGAACAAGCACTGAAAGTCAAAAAGATCGTTTTCCAAGAGAAAAAGCTGTGTTTCTGCCCAGTTTCGAACTGAGGACCTTTCGCGTGTAAAGCGAAAGTGATAACCGCTACACTACAGAAACCAACCGATTCAAACAAACAAAAAATGCTGTGGTCATGGCAAGCAATAAAGAACAAGCACTGAAAGTCAAAAAGATCGTTTTCCAAGAGAAAAAGCTGTGTTTCTGCCCAGTTTCGAACTGGGGACCTTTCGCGTGTGAGGCGAACGTGATAACCGCTACACTACAGAAACCGGACGCAAGTGTTTACTGTGGTGACAACAAGCAATCGAGATCAAGAACTGAAAGTCAAAAGCTTGGATACCAAAGGGTAACAGCGTGTTTCTGCCCAGTTTCGAACTGGGGACTTTTCGCGTGTTAGGCGAACGTGATAAGCACTACACTACAGAAATCGGCTGCGGAAGGTTACTGTGGTCATGACGAGCCATAGAGAACAAAGACTCAACATCAAAAGCTTTAATATCAACGCCTAATGTCATGCTTCTATCCAGTTTAGAACTGGGGACCGTTCGCGTGTGAGGTGAACGTGACAACCACTACACTTCAGAAACTCCATGCAAACCTAAATATGTTTAAACATGCTGAAATGAACTTGAAAAAGAAAAAAACAGCCAGCCAAAGTCAAGAGGTCTTCCTCTATGTCTGAAGTCAGGACCAAGTGCATTTTGAAACACAGGAACCTTTCATTTGTCAGGCTATTGGAGAAAAAGAACAAACAGGGAAACAAAACCATGCTCCACAAAACATTCTCATGCCTTTGTCCAAAAGCCAAAAAGAAAAAGCACCTAGATGCCTGCTTTCGCACCTTGATCCTATCAGGTGTTACTTGAATTAGGAACACTTAGACACTGTCAAAAACACACATGCTTGCCAAAAGCAAAAACGGGTAGAAGTAATCACATTGGTAAAAGTAATGCTCATTAAACCAGCAATAGAGTATGCTAACTAAGGCTAATTAAGCCAACAATATACGTTTGTGATCAAAATAAAGAAAAGCCACATGTTTCTGCCCAGGATCAAAACAGGGAACTTTCAGGAGGATGGCAAACAGGACAATCACTACACTAGAGTAACCAGACAAGAGCGTTTACTGTGGTCATGGCAAGCATTAAAGATCAAGCACTCATTGTCAAAAGCGATAGTTTGCAAGAGGAACGCTGTGTTTCTGCCCAGTTTCGAACTGAGGACCTTTCGCGTGTAAAGCAAATGTGATAACCGCTACACTACAGAAACCAACCAATTCAAACATAAAAAAAATGCTGTGGTCATGGCAAGCAATAAAGAACAAGCACTGAAAGTCAAAAAGATCATTTTCCAAGAGAAAAAGCAGTGTTTCTGCCCAGTTTCGAACGGGGAACCTTTCACTTGTGAGGCAAACGTGATAACCTCTACACTACAGAAACCGGATGCAAGCGTTTACTGTGGTGACAACAAGCAATCGAGATCAAGAACTGAAAGTCAAAAGCTTGGATACCAAAAGGTAACAGCGTGTTTCTGCCCAGTTTCGAACTGGGGACCTTTCGCCTGTTAGGCGAACGTGATAACCACTACACTACAGAAACCGGCTGCGGAAGGTTACTGTGGTCATGACGAGCCATCGAGAACAAAGACTCAACGTCAAAAGCTTTAATATCAACGCCTAATGTCATGCTTCTATCCAGTTTCGAACTGGGGACCGTTCGCATGTGAGGTGAACGTGACACCCACTACACTTCAGAAACTCCATGCAAAGCTAAAGATGTTTAAACATGCTGAAATGAACTTGAAAAAGAAAAAAACAGCCAGCCAAAGTCAAGAGGTCTTCCTCTATGTCTGAAGACAGGACAAAGTGCATTTTGCAACACAGGAACCTTTCATTTTTCAGGCTATTGGAGAAAGAGAACAAACAGGGAAACAAAACCATGCTCCACAAAACATTCTCATGCCTTTGTCCAAAAGCCAAAAAGAAAAAGCACCTAGATGCCTGCTTTCGCACCTTGATCCTATCAGGTGTTACTTGAATTAGGAACACTTAGACACTGTCAAAAACACACATGCTTGCCAAAAGCAAAAACGGGTAGAAATAATCACATTGGTAAAAGTAATGCTCATTAAACCAGCAATAGAATATGCTAACTAAGGCTAATTAAGCCAACAATATACGTTTGTGATCAAAATAAAGAAAAGCCACATGTTTCTGCCCGGGATCAAAACAGGGAACTTTCAGGAGGATGGCAAACAGGACAATCACTACACTACAGTAACCAGACAAGAGCGTTTACTGTGGTCATGGCAAGCATTAAAGATCAAGCACTCATTGTCAAAAGCGCTAGTTTGCGAGAGGAACGCTGTGTTTCTGCCCAGTTTCGAACTGGGGACCTTTTGCGTGTAAAGCGAACGTGATAACCGCTACACTACAGAAACCAACCAATTCAAACAAAAAAAAAATGCAGTGGTCATGGCAAGCAATAAAGAACAAGCACTGAAAGTCAAAAACATCATTTTCCAAGAGAAAAAGCTGTGTTTCTGCCCAGTTTCGAACTGGGGACCTTTCACGTGTGAGGCGAACGTGATAACCTCTACACTACAGAAACCGGATGCAAGTGCTTACTGTGGTGACAACAAGCAATCGAGATCAAGAACTGAAAGTCAAAAGCTTGGATTCCAAAGGGTAACAGCGTGTTTCTGCCCAGTTTCGAACTGGGGACCTTTCGCGTGTTAGGCGAACGTGATAACCACTACACTACAGAAATCGGCTGCGGAAGGTTACTGTGGTCATGACGAGCCATCGAGAACAAAGACTCAACGTCAAAAGCTTTAATATCAACGCCTAATGTCATGCTTCTATCCAGTTTCGAACTGGTGACCGTTCGCATGTGAGGTGAACGTGACAACCACTACACTTCAGAAACTCCATGCAAAGCTAAAGATGTTTAAACATGCTGAAATGAACTTGAAAAAGAAAAAAACAGCCAGCCAAAGTCAAGAGGTCTTTCTCTATGTCTGAAGACAGGACAAAGTGCATTTTGCAACACAGGAACCTTTCATTTGTCAGGCTATTGGAGAAAAAGAACAAATAGGGAAACAAAACCATGCTCCACAAAACATTCTCATGCCTTTGTCCAAAAGCCAAAAAGAAAAAGAACCTAGATGCCTGCTTTCGCACCTTGATCCTATCAGGTGTTACTTGAATTAGGAACACTTAGACACTGTCAAAAACACACATGCTTGCCAAAAGCAAAAACGGGTAGAAATAATCACATTGGTAAAAGTAATGCTCATTAAACCAGCAATAGAATATGCTAACTAAGGCTAATTAAGCCAACAATATACGTTTGTGATCAAAATAAAGAAAAGCCACATGTTTCTGCCCGGGATCAAAACAGGGAACTTTCAGGAGGATGGCAAACAGGACAATCACTACACTACAGTAACCAGACAAGAGCGTTTACTGTGGTCATGGCAAGCATTAAAGATCAAGCACTCATTGTCAAAAGCGCTAGTTTGCAAGAGGAGCGCTGTGTTTCTGCCAAGTTTCGAACTGAGGACCTTTCGCGTGTAAAGCGAACGTGATAACCGCTACACTACAGAAACCAACCGATTCAAACGCACAAAAAATGCTGTGGTCATGGCAAGCAATAAAGAACAAGCACTGAAAGTCAAAAAGATCGTTTTCCAAGAGAAAAAGCTGTGTTTCTGCCCAGTTTCGAACTGGCGACCTTTCGCGCGTGAGGCGAATGTGATAACCGCTACACTACAGAAACCGGATGCAAGTGCTTACTGTGGTGACAACAAGCAATCGAGATCAAGAACTGAAAGTCAAAAGCTTGGATACCAAAGGGTAACAGCGTGTTTCTGCCCAGTTTCGAACTGGGGACCTTTCTCGTGTTAGGCGAACGTGATAACCACTACACTACAGAAACCGGCTGAGGAAGGTTACTGTGGTCATGATGAGCCATCGAGAACAAAGACTCAACATCAAAAGCTTTAATATCAACACCTAATGTCATGCTTCTATCCAGTTTCGAACTGAGGACCTTTCGCGTGCAAAGCGAACGTGATAAACGCTACACTACAGAAACCAACCGATTCAAACAAACAAAAAATGCTGTGGTCATGGCAAGGAATAAAGAACAAGCACTGAAAGTCAAAAAGATCGTTTTCCAAGAGAAAAAGTTTTGTTTCGGCCCAGTTTCGAACTGGGGACCTTTCGCTTGTGAGGCGAACGTGATAACCGCTACACTACAGAAACCGGATGCAAGCACTTACTGTGGTGACAACAAGCAATCAAGATCAAGAACTGAAAGTCAAAAGCTTGGATACCAAAGGGTAACAGCGTGTTTCTGCCCAGTTTCGAACTGGGGACCTTTCGCGTGTTAGGCGAAAGTGATAACCACTACACTACAGAAACCGGCTGCGGAAGGTTACTGTGGTCATGACAAGCCATTAAGAACAAAGACTCAACGTCAAAAGCTTTAATATCAATGCCTAATGTAATGCTTCTATCCAGTTTCGAACTGGGGACCGTTCGCGTGTGAGGTGAACGTGACAACCACTACACTTCAGAAACTCCACGCAAAGCTAAAGATGTTTAAACATGCTGAAATGAACTTGAAAAAGAAAAAAACAGCCAGCCAAAGTCAAGAGGTCTTCCTCTATGTCTGAAGACAGGACAAAGTGCATTTTGCAACACAGGAACCTTTCATTTGTCAGGCTATTGGAGAAAAAGAACAAACAGGGAAACAAAGCCATGCTCCACAAAACATTCTCATGCCTTTGTCCAAAAGCCAAAAAGAAAAAGCACCTAGATGCCTGCTTTCGCACCTTGATCCTATCAGGTGTTACTTGAATTAGGAACACTTAGACACTGTCAAAAACACACATGCTTGCCAAAAGCAAAAACGGGTAGAAATAATCACATTGGTAAAAGTAATGCTCATTAAACCAGCAATAGAATATGCTAACTAAGGCTAATTAAGCCAACAATATACGTTTGTGATCAAAATAAAGAAAAGCCACATGTTTCTGCCCGGGATCAAAACAGGGAACTTTCAGGAGGATGGCAAACAGGACAATCACTACACTACAGTAACCAGACAAGAGCGTTTACTGTGGTCATGGCAAGCATTAAAGATCAAGCACTCATTGTCAAAAGCGCTAGTTTGCAAGAGGAACGCTGTGTTTCTGCCCAGTTTCGAACTGAGGACCTTTCGCGTGTAAAGTGAACGTGATAACTGCTACACTACAGAAACCAACCGATTCAAACAAACAAAAAATGCTGTGTTCATGGCAAGCAATAAAGAACAAGCACTGAAAGTCAAAAAGATCGTTTTCCAAGAGAAAAAAAGCTGTGTTTCAGCCCAGTTTCGAACTGGGGACCTTTCGCGTGTGAGGCGAACGTGATAACCGCTACACTACAGAAACCGGATGCAAGCGCTTACTGTGGTGACAACAAGCAATCGAGATCAAGAACTGAAAGTCAAAAGCTTGGATACCAAATGGTAACAGCGTGTTTCTGCCCAGTTTCGAACTGGTGACCTTTCGCGTGTTAGGCGAACGTGATAACCACTACACTACAGAAACCGGCTGCGGAAGGTTACTGTGGTCATGACGAGCCATCGAGAACAAAGACTCAACGTCAAAAGCTTTAACATCAATGCCTAATGTCATGCTTCTATCTAGTTTCGAACTGGGGACCGTTCGCGTGGGAGGTGAACGTGACAACCACTACACTTCAGAAACTCCATGCAAAGCTAAAGATGTTTAAACATGCTGAAATGAACTTGAAAAAGAAAAAAACAGCCAGCCAAAGTCAAGAGGTCTTCCTCTATGTCTGAAGACAGGACAAAGTGCATTTTGCAACACAGGAACCTTTCATTTGTCAGGCTATTGGAGAAAAAGAACAAACAGGGAAACAAAACCATGCTCCACAAAACATTCTCATGCCTTTGTCCAAAAGCCAAAAAGAAAAAGCACCTGGATGCCTGCTTTCGCACTGATAGGAACTGAAGGAGTTAAATTGAGTTCTGTCTATGTTGCATTCTCTTGTTTAAAACCTTATCTGTTCTTCGAGGAGATGTCTCAGACATCTCCCTTGTGAACCAAGGTCAAATACCTCTGCTTTTTTGCCTAAGTGACTTTCTTTGTAGAAAACAAGTTGTGAAATCATTTGTACTGCGCATGTCTGTAAATGTTTAAATTCTTTACTATAAAAGACGGAAGCCTAACTGATAAGCCAGAGGCGTCTTGGCAGGCATCCCGATTGGTATTATACAGCCCGTGTCTGTGTTATACTTCTCGACGGAGCAATTGATTAGAGACATATGGTGCTTCACACCTAAGAACATCGGTCCTTCAGATGAAAGAGTAATCTGAGGTATCCCGACAGTTTCCTGGCGCCCGAAACAGGGACCTGATATAGGCACCTCTCCAAGACTACCCGATCTACAGACCACTCCAGTTACTGATGAAATTGTGAACAGCAGACCTAAACACCTGGCCAGGTAAGAGATCAATTTTTCTCTTCTCTGCTCTTTATAATCTATCATTATAACTAAGGTCCGTATAAAGGGGAATCTAGTAGAGGAGGGGGCCGTAAAATCAGGTCCATATAAGAACTCTGAGGAAATCGGGTGTGACACGCATATGTAATTTCTGCTCGAATGAGAGGTTACTGTAGGTTCTGTCTGTGCACAGCTATTTTTAGAAAAAGAGCTGATGCAAATCAAAATGGGAGAGGTCTGACATTACGGAATATAAGGCTGGGTGAACAGTTCATACTGCGCAGCCCGGACGGACAAGTTTTTCACAATAGACGATTCCGCACTAGAAATAGAGGAGGTTGTTGAGTGACTGCCTTGATTTGAAGGACTGTGAAAAGTAGACAAATAAGCTGCACAGTAGGTATTCGTTCAAAGAGTGGTGATATTGCCTAACTGGGTCATGTGACAGCGTCCTTTCGGGGAGGTCACCGCCTAAGCTTAAATCAACACCCTTTACGAATAAACCTTGTGACAGATAAGAGTGTGATAGAATGAGCACAGGACCACGAAATGAGCCTGTGACAGGATATGACTGAAGAACCCCGATAGATGGACACTTTGTTTACAATCCTGTGTGTTGTGGGAGTATTTCTGTTCGGATGCTACATAGCATATAAGTACACAAAACACGTAGTACACCGAGGAACAGACACTCCATTTAGCCTGTTAGCACCTTAGGAAGAAGGTAACGAGGTATAGTAGAGCCTAGTCTTGAGCTTACCCAATACACCACCTAAGGCAGGGGACTAACAGGAAGACAACAAGAGAAACAGGATAAGAATAAAAGATAAAATGGGGAACAGTCAGGGAAAGACACCTGAAGAAGGAAATCGGTTATGTGATATAATTGAGGATAGATATGGAAGTAGTGCAGCAAAGAACCTGGAAAAAGTATTAATCAAATCCAAAGTGCAAGATAGGCAGGCTGTGTGAATCCTTGTATATATGTCTATGAGAACCTCTGAATAAGATGAGAGATGAGTAATTGAGTAAAAAAAAAAAAATAAATAAAAAAAAATCAGTGAATGAGCACGTATGAATGAATCATCACACATCATTTTTGTGTCAAGAGATTTGTGACCTTTCTAGTTGTGGTGGAATCCCGGACAGATGCGTTATAGATATTTCAAATCTACATCTGAGACTGAATGAATTGAGTAATGATATAGTTCGTGTTATATGTGGCATTACATTGTAAAGTTTCCTGAATGCATTTGGCCAGAAAAAGGGCAAGGCATGGTTAATCTCATTATACAGTTATCTGCCCTTACAGTGAAATCCCGTGATTTTGAGTTTCTTTGTAGAAATTGATTTTGATAAGTCTAAAGAACTACAGAATTCTGTGAAGGACGACGCTGCATTCTGATGGGAGGGGTGAAGGATGGCGCTGCGCAGTTTTTCTTCTCCCTTCGCTCTTATCTCTGCTGAGTGTGAGCTGTGCTCAAAATTCTCTGTAATTCTATCCGTAAGGTACGCGCTGAAAGATTTGTGCATTTTAAAGCAACAGTACTTAATTGAAGATTGGAAGTTAAAAGTAAGATATGGTGCCTAATTTAGAAGGGAATTGTAAGTGATTGTTTGGTCATTGTAAGTGATTGCTTGGTCATTAATGTGTTTGAACCTGCTTCTAGTTGTGTGATTGATTTGTATAGCAAATTGTGTCAAATTACAAGAGACAGAGAAGGAAGGAAGCAGTAAAACAAGTGGGACAAATATTGAAAAAGGCAAAAATACCAGAGTGTGAATGTTTGGATGTACAAAAAGGCACAGACAAGGGAAGAAAATAGCAAGTGAATAAATGATGCTTGAGAATGTGCAGCAGTGTGGAAGGTGTATTATGAATGTTTGATTGACAAAGTGTAATCAGAGACCCAGACAAAACAGATGGACTTGTAAACACTGTGGTCAGACTCAGACAAATCCAGACTGAATAGCTACTTGTGTGACCTGTGCTACTGACCTAAGAGAATTGCACTAAATCCTATCCAGACAAGATTATAAGAAGCTGACATAATAGTGTGGATAGTGGGTAGTGGGGACATTGGCCCTTGAGGAGTAAGCTGACAGTAGACATCAGACGACCAACCCCATCAGGACCTAGAAGTGTGACTAGAATAAGAAAGATACAGGTGTATTATCCCTGGAGCCCCTCTGACCAGCTAGCTTTGCTGAAGCAGCTGCCTGCCCCTGAAGACCAACCATTCCCGTTTTACAGACACATAAAGGAAGTACAGCAAACATATAAGTGTACCTGGGCAGACCTAGAGAGGTTGGTGAGTTTAAAGGCAGGTGACGCACTAGATCATATAATTAAGACACACAGATGTGACAAAGAATCAGGCTTGGGGCATGGATGATAAATCTGCACGATCTGGGGAGACGTACTGTGAGTCACTAAGACAATGGGCTGCAGTGGAACAATCAGAGCAGTCTGTACTCCTGACTAATGTGACACAGCAAAGATGAGAGAGAGTAGAGATGTACTTTGGACGGTTACAGCTGAAATGGGCAGACATGGGGTACATTTGCATAAACCCACTTGATGTTAGAATACTGGTGAATGCATTCATTAACGGTATGAACAAAGACTTACGAGACGCAGTACAGACAGCCAGACCTGAATGGAGATATGTAGATCTGAAAGACCTCCTTAAGGTAGCTAAAGAAATTGAGCAAACAAGGACAATAAAACGACCTGTCATGTATGCTGGAGCACAAGGAAAAAAGTGGAGACGTAATAGGGAAGGCATGTGAGATGACACTGACGTTTCTTTTGACAATCTATTCCCCACATGACATCCATGCCATACTCCTACAAGTTCAACCAAAACATCTGTCTATGGCCAGACAGCTCCGACTTGAGTGTGCTCTACTAATTCCTGAGTATGTCACTCCTCACAAGATGTAACGTTCTGAATCCAGCCACCCTCCTGCCTGTGGATTCAGAAAAGGGGGAATTGGTGACCGTATTGGCAAGTGAGGAAGGATACTTTGACATGACGCATGAACATGTCTGCATAGAACTGATGAGTCAGGAGACAGTTGGGTTTGCACACATTCATGAAAAACCTGTTCCTAATGCAGACTTTGAGTTTCTTTTTTGTAGATGGCCCCAGATACCACCAGGATGGACGATTCTACACTGGATATGCAGTAGTATCCTCACATGAGGTAATCCGAGCGGAGCCACTCTCTCCTCACATGTCGGCGCAGGAGGCAGAGTTGAAGGCACTCACTGAGGCGTGTAGAGCCGCTGCAGGTAAAGTCGCTAATATTTTCACAGATTCGAAGCCCATTAAAAATGCAGAGCTGGTGAAACAATTGATGGAGGCATTGATGTTACCAGTCCAGGTTGGCATTGTCAAGGTAAAAGCACACACAAAGGTGACTCCGTGGAGGTAGAGGGCAATAGAAGGGCGAACGAGGCTGCTAAAATAGCACAAGGCGGCCTAGAGAGAGCAGTGGACGGTGGCGGGGAGTCAGCGTATTCCAGCCACATTGGGTCTAGATGTCCTGAAATCCCTCCAGCAAAAGGCTGCCCAAACAGAGAAGGTACACCGGGGGAGACTGGGAGCTGAGCTGAACTCAAATGGAGTATGGGAGAATAAGGATAAAATGTGCCCACCAAAGTCCCTGTTCCCAATCATGGCGCAAGCAGCACATGGCCCCAATCACACCTCAAAAAGTCACATGTGTGCCATGGTAGATGCCTTCTGGATCGCTCCTGGCTTCAGTTGCGCAGCCGCGAAACTTGTACAATCATGCCTCATCTGTGCACAGCACAACCCAGGTAAAACAGTAAAAGTCCCTAAGAAAGCGACACCTAGGCCTCTCTACCCGTTTCAGAGACGGCAGATTGACGACATACAGCTACCAAGGTAGGAGTGTATGCAAATATCCTAGTATGTGTAGATCTCTTCTCTGGATGGCCAGAGGCCTACCCGGTGAAAACGGCTACAGCTCGAGCCACTGCAAAGAAACTGGTGATGGAACTAGTACCACGATTCGGTGTCCCTGAAACAATTGAATCAGACAGAGGTACACACTTTACTGCTGAGGTAATGCAAAATGTAATGCAAATGATCATAGAATCATAGAATCATAGAATCGTAGAGTTGGAAGGGACCTCCTGGGCCATCTGGTCCAACCCCCTGCTCAAAGCAGGATTCGCTAAATCATCCCAGTCAGATGTCTGTCCAGCCTCTGTTTGAAGACTTCCATTGAAGGAGAACTCACCACTTCTCGTGGCAGCCTGTTCCACTCATTGATCACTCTTACTGTCAAAAAGTTTTTTCTAATATCTAATCTGTGTCTCCTCCCATTCAGTTTCATCCCATTGCTTCTAGTCTTTCCTTGTGCAAATGAGAATAAAGTTGATCCTTCTACAATGTGACAGCCCTTTAGATATTTGTAGACAGCTATTAATCTCCTCTCAGTCTTCTCTTTTGCAAACTAAACATTCCCAAATCCTGCAACCTTTCCTCATAAGACAGGGTTTGCAGACCGGTCACCATTCTGGTCGCTCTTTTCTGAACTTGCTCCAGTTTGTTGATGTCTTTTTTAAAATGTGGTGCCCAAAACTGGACACAATATTCCAGATGAGGTCTGACCAAAGAGGAGTAGAGGGAAATAATGACTTCACGTGATCTAGACTGTATGCTTCTGTTAATACATCCTAGAATTGCATTTGCCTTTTTTGCTGCTGCATCACACTGTTGACTCATATTCAGTCTGTAATCTATTAGTATACCCAAGTCTTTTTCACATGTGCTGTCACTTAGCCCTATTCCTCCCATTCTATATATGTTTTTTCCATTTTTATTGCCCAGATGTAGTACTTTGCATTTCTCCCTGTTAAAAACCATTCTGTTAGTTGCTGCCCACTTCTCCAGTTTATTTAAATCTTTTTGAATCCTCTCTCTCTCTTCTCTAGTATTAGCTATCCCTCCTAGCTTTGTGTCATCAGCAAATTTAATCAGTTTACCCTCAATTCCTTCATCTAAATCGTTGATAAAGATGTTGAACAATACAGGGCCCAGGACAGAGCCCTGTGGTACCCCACTTGAGACATTCTTCCAACTGGATGTGCAGCCATTTACGACCACTCTTTGGGTCCGATCACTAAGCCAGTTATGAATCCACCTAACAGTTGCCTTGTCCATTCCATACTTAATCATTTTTTCAATAAGGATTGTATGAGAGACTTTGTCAAATGCTTTGCTGAAGTCAAGATATACTATATCTACAGCATTTCCTTGATCCACCCAATCAGTGATACCGTCATAGAAGGAAATTAAGTTAGTCTGACATGACTTATTAGTTACAAACCCATGCTGACTCTGTTTAATCACTTCATTCTTATCCAGGTATTGACATACATGTTGTTTAATAATTTGTTCAAAGATCTTTCCTGGTATAGAAGTCAGACTCACCGGCCTATAGTTACCTGGGTCCACCTTCTTCCCCTTTTTGAAGATAGGAACAACATTTGCTCTTCTCCAGTCTTCTGGCACTTCTCCTGTTCTCCAAGAATTTTCAAAGATTATAGAGAGGGGTTCAAAAATTTCTTCTGCTATCTCCTTCAGTACTCTGGGGTGTAATTCATCTGGACCTGGAGACTTGAATTCATTTAGGCTAGCTAAGTGTTTCCTCACTATCTTTCTGTTTATAGATATCCTGGATTCTTCTATTCCCTTAATAGGACAGTGAATAACAGTTGATGTTACATTTCCTTTCTGAGAGAAAACAGATGCAAAATAGGAATTTAAAAGTTCAGCCTTCTCAACATCCTGTCTTACCATTTCATCATTTTCATCCTGTAAAAATCCTATAGCATCTTTGACTTTTCTTTTACTTTTGACATATCCCCAAAATCCTTTATTATTGCTTTTGACATCTCTTGCAAGCCTCAATTCATTTTCAGCTTTAGATAATCTGATTTGTGCCCTGCAGGTTCTGCAGACAGCATTATATTCTTCTTTAGATATGCCTCCCTCTTTCCATTTTATAAACATTTTTTTCTTCCTTTTTAGCATGTGCTTAAGTTCTGTGTTCATCCATCCTGGTTTCCTTAACTGCTTCCTATTCTTCCCTCTTTTCGGAATTGTTAACAACTGTGCTTTGAGAATTTCATTTTTCAAGATTTTCCATCCTTCCTGGACATTTTTGTCTTTAAGGGTATCCAGCCATTGGATCCCTCCAATTCTCTTTCTGAATCCCTTAAAATCTGCCTTTCTGAAATCTAACCTTGATGTCTGAGTCTTCACAGGTCTTCCGCCTCTAGTTATCCAAAATTCTAAAATAGCATGGTCGCTACCTCCTAGGGTCCCAGCCACTTTTACCTCCTCAACCATTTCCTCCCTGTTTATAAGGATTAGATCCAAGGTAGCAGTTCCCCTTGTTTTCTCCCTTACCTTTTGGAAGATAAAGTTGTCAGCAAGAGAGGATAAGAATTTCCTTGACCTGTTAGTTTTGCCTGAGAGAGATTCCCAACAAATGTCTGGATAGTTGAAATCTCCCATGACAACTATGTCATATTTTTTGGAGAACTTGGCCATTTGATGCATAAAGAGTTCATCCATATCTTCAGCTTGCACAGGCGGCCTGTAGTAAATGCCTACAATGGTGTCCTTTCCATTGTTCTGTCCTTGTATTCTTACCCAAACAGTTTCCACAGAACTCCCAGTCTCTGAAGCTTCAATCTCTGTGCAGATATACGCGTTTCTAACATACAATGCGACACCCCCTCCTCGTTTATCAAGTCTGTTTCTTGCAAATAAGTTGTATCCTTCTAGTCTTGTATTCCAATCATGTGTATTGTCCCACCAAGTTTCAGTGATTCCAATGACATCATATTTCTTTTCCTGTGTTAGAGTTGATCTGCTGAAAGCCTGCGGAGATTTGCTCTGACAAGACTTTTAGACAGTTCTGGAAAGATGCATTCAGATGCAAGAACTCTTGCGCATAACTCTTTTCCTGACCCCTCTGCCGCTGCCGCCCAGTACCCGCAGGTGTAGTAGAGGTGGCAGGGGCAGAAGGGTGGGGTAAAGGGAAAGCGATCTCCTCACCAGCAGCTTCATGTAATGTAGGCGGCCACGATGCTCCTGTGCTGGTGGATGGGACAGATGGGTCGAATGTGTGGGAAGGCTGGGAAGGTGCAGATGTACCGGGGCGGTCGAAGTGTCCCTCGGTGCCGGTCTCCTCAGGGATCGCCTCAGAAGGGTCCAATCGTGCAGGCTCCCGAGTGCTGCTCACCGTGCTGTGGAATAAAGAGAAAAAAACAATTAAAATACTGACATGGTATGGCCCTGGCTGAAAAAAAAAGTTACATCTAACATTTTTTTTCACATGTGGTGTGTAATATTTACCTTCTGGTGAGCATTGTTTCCCGGAGGAACGACAGGGCTTGTGCGTACTTGTACTTGCTCCTGCGTCCTCCAGATCCACTCGGGGCCCGCATCTCTTTATTGAACTCCTTCTTGAAACGATCCCTCACAGACCGCCACCGATTCACAATTCTGTTCCCTGAAACGAGAAAGGAGTGGTTAGTATACAACATCAGTGTTTCACAAACTCCAGTCCTCATGGTCCCCAGGGGTCATGTTTTCAGGATTTCCATAGTAAATAGAAATCCTGAACACATGATCCGTGGGGACCACGAGGACTGGAGTTCGGGAAACACTGGTTTACATCAAGCAACCGGTACTGTATATACTTACGCTCTTTAATCTGGGCCCGAACATCGAGGTCCTCCCAGCGGCCCACAAGGAGCGAACAGATTTCCTCCCAGAGTCGTCGGTTAACGATCAGGTCAGCGTGGCGGTGGTCAGCCATATTCCAGAGCGGCTCCCTTTCTCTGACGAGATCGATGAGGCGGTCCACATCAATCCCTCCATCCTCACCGTCAGAGTCGGGAGCACGCTGTGAAGGCTGTTAAAGAAAAAGACAAAAATAACATAATTAGCCTCCACAAAAGAAATGAAATAAAAAGTGCAAAAAAACAAAGCAAAAATATTTATACTTACACGATGGTGATCGCCGCGTTGCTGTCGCCGACGACCCTGGGAGGCACTGCGAGGACCTCTTGGCCGAGGACCAGATTGGGAAGACTAGAGAAAAAAACAAAAAATGTTATGTATTTGGATGTAGGCATTTGTTTGCTGTGTGTGGTCTGCAGAACGTTGTTTTCTATGTGTTGTGTGTAGTGTGATGTTGTGTTTCTGCGTTTGATGCAAAAAACTTACCAATTGTGAGCCCACTCCAAGTGTCTGTCCACCCCTTCCTTCTTCTTCTGGGAGCTCCTCTTCATCTTGTGATTCCTGTTTTGAAATAAAAGGCAATGAATAGACATATATTACAGAGATGATGGATTTTGGAAATAAAAACTTACCGTCAAATGCTGACGATGCGAGGGAGGGCTCCCAGAAGAAGATGTGCTGTCCTGTTGATGGCCAGACTCCATGGCTGTGGGTATTGCTGCTGCTGTTGCTGCTGCCAGTGATGCCATTTCTGCTGCTGCTGCTGCATCTCTTTGGCGGCTGTTGAATAAAGAGAAACAAAGGGCCAATGAATATCTTGATATTCCATGTCCCTAGTTTGGAGGAATGGGGGATTTGATAATTACCATCTCTTATCTGCTGCTGGACTCCCCTCCTCAGCATGTTCCATTTGCTGCTCCATTTGTGGTGGTGCTGATGGTGCTGCTGCTGCAGATGTTTGCTGCCTTCTCCTGCTCCTGGTTCTTGGCTTGGGTTGGGTGTGGCTGAGGGTCCCATTGTCTTGCTTTTATATATCTCCTGTGGGCAGAGCTACTGAGCATGCTCAGACCAAAAAAACGGATCCGGCCGCCTGATCCGGCGCATTGCGGCGCTCATAGGCTTTCATTGTGTGAAAAAGCTGGACGCGCCGGATCCGGCATGTCCGGCTTTTTCGCCGGAGACAAAAAACGTTACAGTAGCCGTTTTTTCCAGACGCCGGATCGCGACACATTGCCGGATCCGGCGAAAACCGGATGAAACGCATGGCCATCCGGCGCAAATGCAAGTCAATTGGGGGAAACCAGATCCGGCATAGCATTTCGCCAGATCCGGTTTCTGTCAAAAGCGCCGGATCGCGCCTGACGGCGAAAACCTGATGTGTGAAAGAGGCCTTAGGCGAACGTGATAACCACTACACTACAGAAACCGGCTGCCGAAGGTTACTGTGGTCATGACGAGCCATCGAGAACAAAGACTCAATGTCAAAAGCTTTAATATCAACGCCTAATGTCATGCTTCTATCCAGTTTCGAACTGAGGACCTTTCACGTGTAAAGCGAACATGATAACCGCTACACTACAGAAACCAGCCGATTCAAATAAACTAAAAATGCTGTGGTCATGGCAAGCAATAAAGAACAAGCACTGAAAGTCAAAAAGATCGTTTTCCAAGAGAAAAAGCTGTGTTTCTGCCCAGTTTCAAACTGGGGACCTTTCGTGTGTTAGGCGAACATGATAACCACTACACTACAGAAACCGGCTGCGGAAGGTTACTGTGGTCATGACGAGCCATCGAGAACAAAGACTCAACGTCAAAAGCTTTAATATCAACGCCTAATGTCATGCTTCTATCCAGTTTCGAACTGGGGACCGTTCGCATGTGAGGTGAACGTGACAACCACTAAACTTCAGAAACTCCATGCAAACCTAAAGATGTTTAAACATGCTGAAATGAACTTGAAAAAGAAAAAAACATCCAGCCAAAGTCAAGAGGTCTTCCTCTATGTCTGAAGACAGGACAAAGTGCATTTTGCAACACAGGAACCTTTCATTTGTCAGGCTATTGGAGAAAAAGAACAAACAGGGAAACAAAACCATGCTCCACAAAACATTCTCATGCCTTTGTCCAAAAGCCAAAAAGAATAAGCACCTAGATGCCTGCTTTCGCACCTTGATCCTATCAGGTGTTACTTGAATTAGGAACACTTAGGCACTGTCAAAAACACACATGCTTGCCAAAAGCAAAAACGGGTAGAAATAATCACATTGGTAAAAGTAATGCTCATTAAACCAGCAATAGAATATGCTAACTAAGGCTAATTAAGCCAACAATATACGTTTGTGATCAAAATAAAGAAAAGCCACATGTTTCTGCCCGGGATCAAAACAGGGAACTTTCAGGAGGATGGCAAACAGGACAATCACTACACTACAGTAACCAGACAAGAGCGTTTACTGTGGTTATGTCAAGCATTAAAGATCAAGCACTCATTGTCAAAAGTGCTAGTTTGCAAGAAAATCACTGTGTTTCTGCCCAGTTTCGAACTGAGGACCTTTCGCATGCAAAGCGAACGTGATAACCTCTACACTACAGAAACCAACCCATTCGAACAAACAAAAAATGCTGTGGTCATGGCAAGCAATAAAGAACAAGCACTGAAAGTCAAAAAGATAGTTTTCCAAGAGAAAAAGCAGTGTTTCTGCCCAGTTTCGAACTGGGGACCTTTCGCGTGTGAGGTGAACGTGATAACCGCTACACTACAGAAACCGGAAGCAAGCGTTTACTGTGGTGACAACAAGCAATCGAGATCAAGAACTGAAAGTCAAAAGCTTGGATACCAAAAGGTAACAGCGTGTTTCTGCCCAGTTTTGAACTGGGGACCTTTCGCGTGTTAGGCGAACGTGATAACCACTATACTACAGAAACCGGCTGCGGATGGTTACTGTGGTCATGACGAGCCATCGAGAACAAAGACTCAACGTCAAAAGCTTTAATATCAACGCCTAATGTCATGCTTCTATCGAGTTTCGAACTGGGGACCGTTCGCTTTTGAGGTGAACGTGACAACCACTACACTTCAGAAACTCCATGCAAAGCTAAACATGTTTAAACATGCTGAAATGAACTTGAAAAAGAAAAAAACAGCCAGCCAAAGTCAAGAGGTCTTCCTCTATGTCTGAAGACAGGACAAAGTGCATTTTGCAACACAGGAACCTTTCATTTGTCAGGCTATTGGAGAAAAAGAACAAACAGGGAAACAAAACCATGCTCCACAAAACATTCTCATGCCTTTGTCCAAAAGCCAAAAAGAAAAAGCACCTAGATGCCTGCTTTCGCACCTTGATCCTATCAGGTGTTACTTGAATTAGGAACACTTAGACACTGTCAAAAACACACATGCTTGCCAAAAGCAAAAACGGGTAGAAATAATCACATTGGTAAAAGTAATGCTCATTAAACCAGCAATAGAATATGCTAATTAAGGCTAATTAAGCCAACAATATACGTTTGTGATCAAAATAAAGAAAAGCCACATGTTTCTGCCCGGGATCAAAACAGGGAACTTTCAGGAGGATGGCAAACAGGACAATCAGTACACTACAGTAACCAGACAAGAGCGTTTACTGTGGTCATGGCAAGCATTAAAGATCAAGCCCTCATTGTCAAAAGCGCTAGTTTGCAAGAGGAACGCTGTGTTTCTGCCCAGTTTCGAACTGAGGACCTTTCGCGTGTAAAGCGAACGTGATAACCGCTACACTACAGAAACCAACCGATTCAAACAAACAAAAAATGCTGTGGTCATGGCAAGCAATAAAGAACAAGCACTGAAAGTCAAAAAGATCGTTTTCCAAGAGAAAAAGCTGTGTTTCTGCCCAGTTTCGAACTGGGGACCTTTCGAGTGTGAGGCGAAAGTAATAACCGCTACACTACAGAAACCGGATGCAAGCGCTTACTGTGGTGACAACAAGCAATCGAGATCAAGAACTGAAAGTCAAAAGCTTGGATACCAAAGGGTAACAGCGTGTTTCTGCCCAGTTTTGAACTGGGGACCTTTCGCGTGTTAGGCGAACGTGATAACCACTCTACTACAGAAACCGGCTGCGGAAGGTTACTGTGGTCATGACGAGCCATCGAGAACAAAGACTCAACGTCAAAAGCTTTAGTATCAACGCCTAATGTCATGCTTCTATCGAGTTTCGAACTGGGGACCGTTCGCGTTTGAGGTGAACGTGACAACCACTACACTTCAGAAACTCCATGCAAAGCTAAAGATGTTTAAACATGCTGAAATGAACTTGAAAAAGAAAAAAACAGCCAGCCAAAGTCAAGAGGTCTTCCTCTATGTCTGAAGACAGGACAAAGTGCATTTTGCAACACAGGAACCTTTCATTTGTCAGGCTATTGGAGAAAAAGAACAAACAGGGAAACAAAACCATGCTCCACAAAACATTCTCATGCCTTTGTCCAAAAGCCAAAAAGAAAAAGCACCTAGATGCCTGCTTTCGCACCTTGATCCTATCAGGTGTTACTTGAATTAGGAACACTTAGACACTGTCAAAAACACACATGCTTGCCAAAAGCAAAAACGGGTAGAAATAATCACATTGGTAAAAGTAATGCTCATTAAACCAGCAATAGAATATGCTAACTAAGGCTAATTAAGCCAACAATATACGTTTGTGATCAAAATAAAGAAAAGCCACATGTTTCTGCCCGGGATCAAAACAGGGAACTTTCAGGAGGATGGCAAACAGGACAATCACTACACTACAGTAACCAGACAAGAGCGTTTACTGTGGTCATGGCAAGCATTAAAGATCAAGCACTCATTGTCAAAAGCGCTAGTTTGCAAGAGGAACGCTGTGTTTGTGCCCAGTTTTGAACTGAGGACCTTTCGCGTGTAAAGCGAACGTGATAACCACTACACTACAGAAACCAACCGATTCAAACAAACAAACAATGCTGTGGTCATGGCAAGCAATAAAGAACAAGCACTGAAAGTCAAAAAGATCGTTTTCCAAGAGAAAAAGCTGTGTTTCTGCCCAGTTTCGAACTGGGGACCTTTCGAGTGTGAGGCGAAAGTTATAACCGCTACACTACAGAAACCGGATGCAAGCGCTTACTGTGGTGACAACAAGCAATCGAGATCAAGAACTGAAAGTCAAAAGCTTGGATACTAAAGGGTAACAGCGTGTTTCTGCCCAGTTTTGAACTGGGGACCTTTCGCGTGTTAGGCGAACGTGAAAACCACTCTACTACAGAAACCGGCTGCGGAAGGTTACTGTGGTCATGACGAGCCATCGAGAACAAAGACTCAACGTCAAAAGCTTTAATATCAACGCCTAATGTCATGCTTCTATCGAGTTTCGAACTGGGGACCGTTCGCGTTTGAGGTGAACGTGACAACCACTACACTTCAGAAACTCCATGCAAAGCTAAAGATGTTTAAACATGCTGAAATGAACTTGAAAAAGAAAAAAACAGCCAGCCAAAGTCAAGAGGTCTTCCTCTATGTCTGAAGACAGGACAAAGTGCATTTTGCAACACAGGAACCTTTCATTTGTCAGGCTATTGGAGAAAAAGAACAAACAGGGAAACAAAACCATGCTCCACAAAACATTCTCATGCCTTTGTCCAAAAGCCAAAAAGAAAAAGAACCTAGATGCCTGCTTTCGCACCTTGATCCTATCAGGTGTTACTTGAATTAGGAACACTTAGACACTGTCAAAAACACACATGCTTGCCAAAAGCAAAAACGGGTAGAAATAATCACATTGGTAAAAGTAATGCTCATTAAACCAGCAATAGAATATGCTAACTAAGGCTAATTAAGCCAACAATATACGTTTGTGATCAAAATAAAGAAAAGCCACATGTTTCTGCCCGGGATCAAAACAGGGAACTTTCAGGAGGATGGCAAACAGGACAATCACTACACTACAGTAACCAGACAAGAGCGTTTACTGTGGTCATGGCAAGCATTAAAGATCAAGCACTCATTGTCAAAAGCGCTAGTTTGCAAGAGGAACGCTGTTTTTGTGCCCAGTTTTGAACTGAGGACCTTTCGCGTGTAAAGCGAACGTGATAACCACTACACTACAGAAACCAACCGATTCAAACAAACAAAAAATGCTGTGGTCATGGCAAGCAATAAAGAACAAGCACTGAAAGTCAAAAAGATCGTTTTCCAAGAGAAAAAGCTGTGTTTCTGCCCAGTTTCAAACTGGCGACCTTTCGCGAGTGAGGCGAACGTGATAACGGCTACACTACAGAAACCGGATGCAAGCACTTACTGTGGTGACAACAAGCAATTGAGATCAAGAACTGAAAGTCAAAAGCTTGGATACCAAAGGGTAACAGCGTGTTTCTGCCCAGTTTCGAACTGGGGACCTTTCGTGTGTTAGGCGAACATGATGACCACTACACTACAGAAACCGGCTGCGGAAGGTTACTGTGGTCATGACGAGCCATCGAGAACAAAGACTCAACGTCAAAAGCTTTAATATCAACGCCTAATGTCATGCTTCTATCCAGTTTCGAACTGGGGACCGTTCGCGTGTGAGGTGAACGTGACAACCACTAAACTTCAGAAACTCCATGCAAACCTAAAGATGTTTAAACATGCTGAAATGAACTTGAAAAAGAAAAAAACAGCCAGCCAAAGTCAAGAGGTCTTCCTCTATGTCTGAAGACAGGACAAAGTGCATTTTGCAACACAGGAACCTTTCATTTGTCAGGCTATTGGAGAAAAAGAACAAACAGGGAAACAAAACCATGCTCCACAAAACATTCTCATGCCTTTGTCCAAAAGCCAAAAAGAATAAGCACCTAGATGCCTGCTTTCGCACCTTGATCCTATCAGGTGTTACTTGAATTAGGAACACTTAGGCACTGTCAAAAACACACATGCTTGCCAAAAGCAAAAACGGGTAGAAATAATCACATTGGTAAAAGTAATGCTCATTAAACCAGCAATAGAATATTCTAACTAAGGCTAATTAAGCCAACAATATACGTTTGTGATCAAAATAAAGAAAAGCCACATGTTTCTGCCCGGGATCAAAACAGGGAACTTTCAGGAGGATGGCAAACAGGACAATCACTACACTACAGTAACCAGACAAGAGCGTTTACTGTGGTTATGTCAAGCATTAAAGATCAAGTACTCATTGTCAAAAGCGCTAGTTTGCAAGAGAATCGCTGTGTTTCTGCCCAGTTTCGAACTGAGGACCTTTCGCGTGCAAAGCGAACGTGATAACCGCTACACTACAGAAACCAACCCATTCTAACAAACAAAAAATGCTGTGGTCATGGCAAGCAATAAAGAACAAGCACTGAAAGTCAAAAAGATCGTTTACCAAGAGAAAAAGTTGTGTTTAGGCCCAGTTTCGAACTGGGGACCTTTCGCGTGTGAGGCGAACGTGATAACCGCTACACTACAGAAACCGGATGCAAGTGCTTACTGTGGTGACAACAAGCAATCAAGATCAAGAACTGAAAGTCAAAAGCTTGGATACCAAAGGGGAACAGCGTGTTTCTGCCCAGTTTCGAACTGGGGACCTTTCGCGCGTTAGGCGAACGTGATAACCACTACACTACAGAAACCGGCTGCGGAAGGGTACTGTGGTCATGACGAGCCATCGAGAACAAAGACTCAACGTCAAACGCATTAATATCAACGCCTAATGTCATGCTTCTATCTAGTTTCGAACTGGGGACCGTTCGCTTGTGAGATGAACGTGACAACCACTACACTTCAGAAACTCCATGCAAAGCTAAAAATGTTTAAACATGCTGAAATGAACTTGAAAAAGAAAAAAACAGCCAGCCAAAGTCAAGAGGTCTTCCTCTATGTCTGAAGACAGGACAAAGTGCATTTTGCAACACAGGAACCTTTCATTTGTCAGGCTATTGGAGAAAAAGAACAAACAGGGAAACAAAACCATGCTCCACAAAACATTCTCATGCCTTTGTCCAAAAGCCAAAAAGAAAAAGCACCTAGATGCCTGCTTTCGCACCTTGATCCTATTAGGTGTTACTTGAATTAGGAACACTTAGACACTGTCAAAAACACACATGCTTGCCAAAAGCAAAAACGGGTAGAAATAATCACATTGGTAAAAGTAATGCTCATTAAACCAGCAATAGAATATGCTAACTAAGGCTAATTAAGCCAACAATATACGTTTGTGATCAAAATAAAGAAAAGCCACATGTTTCTGCCCGGGATCAAAACAGGGAACTTTCAGGAGGATGGCAAACAGGACAATCACTACACTACAGTAACCAGACAAGAGCGTTTACTGTGGTCATGTCAAGCATTAAAGATCAAGCACTCATTGTCAAAAGCGCTAGTTTGCAAGAGAAACGCTGTGTTTCTGCCCAGTTTCGAACTGTGGACCTTTCGCGTGTAAAGCGAACGTAATAACCGCTACACTACAGAAACCAACCGATTAAAACAAACAAAAAATGCTGTGGTCATGGCAAGCAATAAAGAACAAGCACTGAAAGTCAAAAAGATCGTTTTCCAAGAGAAAAAGCTGTGTTTCTGCCCAGTTTCGAACTGGGGACCTTTCGCGTGTGAGGCGAACGTGATAACCGCTACACTACAGAAACCGGATGCAAGTGCTTACTGTGGTGACAACAAGCAATCGAGATCAAGAACTGAAAGTCAAAAGCTTGGATACCAAAGGGTAACAGCGTGTTTCTGCCCAGTTTCGAACTGGGGACCTTTCGCGTGTTAGGCGAACGTGATAACTAGAGTTGAGCGATACCGTCCGATACTTCAAAGTATCGGATCGGAATGGATCGGCCGATCTTTAAAAAAAGTATCGGTATCGCCGATTCCGATACCGGAAGTCCCATTCAAGTCTATGGGACTTCCGGTATCGGAATAAGAAAAACCCTGTTTTTGCCTTGTACAGCCTCTCTGGGGTCTGTACGGGCCTTTCGGGGGGCTGTGCCGGCCTGCCAGGGGGTCTGTGCAGGCTCCGGTGGTCTGTGCCGGCCTGCCGGGGGGCTGTGCAGGCTCCGGGGGGCTGTGCCGGCCTGCCGGGGGGCTGTGCCGGCCTGCCGGTGGCCTGTGCAGGCTCCGGGGGGCTGTGCCGGCCTGCCGGGGGGCTGTGCCGGCCTGCCGGTGGTCTGTGCAGGCTTCGGGGGTCTGTGCAGGCATCGTCCGATGGGACTACAAGTCCCATCGGGCGATGCCTGCTACCATGACAGTGATTGACACATTAGCCAATTATGGGACAGTAGTAGTCCCATCATCCGGCTAATGTGTTGAATGTAAAAAAAAAAAAAAAAAAATACATGCTACATACATGCTACATTCATACTACATATATACTACATACATACTACATATATACTACATGCATGCTACATACATACTGCATGCTACATACATACTACATGCTACATACATACTACATATATGCTACATACATACTACATATATACTACATGCATGCTACATACATACTGCATGCTACATACATACTACATGCTACATACATACCACATATATACTACATACATACTACATGCATGCTACATGCTACATACATACCACATACATACTACATACATACTACATACATACTACATGCATGCTACATGCTACATACATACCACATACATACTACATGCATGCTACATACATACTACATGCATGCTACATACATACTACATGCTACATACATACATACTACATATATACTACATGCATGCTACATACATACTACATGCTACATACATACTACATGCTACATACATTCCACATATATACTACATACATACTACATGCATGCTACATGCTACATACATACCACATACATACTACATACATACTACATACATACTACATACATACTACATGCATGCTACATGCTACATACATACCACATACATACTACATGCATGCTACATACATACTACATGCATGCTACATACATACTACATGCTACATACATACATACTACATATATACTACATGCATGCTACATACATACTACATGCTACATACATACTACATATATACTACATGCATGCTACATAGAATCATAGAATCATAGAATCATAGAATCATAGAATCGTAGAGTTGGAAGGGACCTCCTGGGCCATCTGGTCCAACCCCCTGCTCAAAGCAGGATTCGCTAAATCATCCCAGTCAGATGTCTGTCCAGCCTCTGTTTGAAGACTTCCATTGAAGGAGAACTCACCACTTCTCGTGGCAGCCTGTTCCACTCATTGATCACTCTAACTGTCAAAAAGTTTTTTCTAATATCTAATCTGTGTCTCTTCCCATTCAGTTTCATCCCATTGCTTCTAGTCTTTCCTTGTGCAAATGAGAATAAAGTTGATCCTTCTACAATGTGACATCCCTTTAGATATTTGTAGACAGCTATTAAGTCTCCTCTCAGTCTTCTCTTTTGCAAACTAAACATTCCCAAATCCTGCAACCTTTCCTCATAAGACAGGGTTTGCAGACCGGTCACCATTCAGCTCGCTCTTTTCTGAACTTGCTCCAGTTTGTTGATGTCTTTTTTAAAATGTGGTGCCCAAAACTGGACACAATATTCCAGATGAGGTCTGACCAAAGAGGAGTAGAGGGAAATAATGACTTCACGTGATCTAGACTGTATGCTTCTGTTAATACATCCTAGAATTGCATTTGCCTTTTTTGCTGCTGCATCACACTGTTGACTCATATTCAGTCTGCGATCTATTAGTATACCCAAGTCTTTTTCACATGTGCTGTCACTTAGCCCTATTCCTCCCATTCTATATATGCTTTTTTCATTTTTATTGCCCAGATGTAGTACTTTGCATTTCTCCCTGTTAAAAACCATTCTGTTAGTTGCTGCCCACTTCTCCAGTTTATTTAAATCTTTTTGAATCCTCTCTCTCTCTTCTCTAGTATTAGCTATCCCTCCTAGCTTTGTGTCATCAGCAAATTTAATCAGTTTACCCTCAATTCCTTCATCTAAATCGTTGATAAAGATGTTGAACAATACAGGGCCCAGGACAGAGCCCTGTGGTACCCCACTTGAGACATTCTTCCAACTGGATGTGCAGCCATTTACGACCACTCTTTGGGTCCGATCACTAAGGCCGGTTTCACACTAGCGCATTTTCAGCACGGCCGGTGGTAGCTCCGCCCCCGATCTGGCTCTCTGCCTGGCGTGCCCGCCCCTTCCTTGTAGCGCCGCCTCCTAGCGGACAGCGGCGCCTGCGATCGGCGCACCCTATCTTTAGCATAGGGTGCGCCGATCGTGCGCAGGCCGTGCGCTAGTTGCGCTTTGACCTGCGCTGCGCACTTTTGACGGTGCGCCGTGCGCGCCAAAATCCGAAAAGTTTGATTTTGGCGCGCACGGCGCACCGTCAAAAGTGCGCAGCGCAGGTCAAAGCGCAACTAGCGCACGGCCTGCGCACGATCGGCGCACCCTATGCTAAAGATAGGGTGCGCCGATCGCAGGCGCCGCTGTCCGCCAGGAGGCGGCGCTACAAGGAAGGGGCGGGCACGCCGGGCAGAGAGCCGGATCGGGGGCGGAGCTACCCCCGGCCGTGCGCGCGTTGAAAATGCGCTAGTGTGAAACCGGCCTAAGCCAGTTATGAATCCACCAAACAGTTGCCTTGTCCATTCCATACTTAGTCATTTTTTCAATAAGGATTGTATGAGAGACTTTGTCAAATGCTTTGCTGAAGTCAAGATATACTATATCTACAGCATTTCCTTGATCCACCCAATCAGTGATACCGTCATAGAAGGAAATTAAGTTAGTCTGACATGACTTATTAGTTACAAACCCATGCTGACTCTGTTTAATCACTTCATTCTTATCCAGGTATTGACATACATGTTGTTTAATAATTTGTTCAAAGATCTTTCCTGGTATAGAAGTCAGACTCACCGGCCTATAGTTGCCTGGGTCCACCTTCTTCCCCTTTTTGAAGATAGGAACAACATTTGCTCTTCTCCAGTCTTCTGGCACTTCTCCTGTTCTCCAAGAATTTTCAAAGATTATGGAGAGGGGTTCAAAAATTTCTTCTGCTATCTCCTTCAGTACTCTGGGGTGTAATTCATCTGGACCTGGAGACTTGAATTCATTTAGGTTAGCTAAGTGTTTCCTCACTATCTTTCTGTTTATAGATATCCTGGATTCTTCTATTCCCTTAATAGGACAGTGAATAACAGTTGATGTTGCATTTCCTTTCTGAGAGAAAACAGATGCAAAATAGGAATTTAAAAGTTCAGCCTTCTCAACATCCTGTCTTACCATTTCATCATTTTCATCCTGTAAAAATCCTATAGCATCTTTGACTTTTCTTTTACTTTTGACATATCCCCAAAATCCTTTATTATTGCTTTTGACATCTCTTGCAAGCCTCAGTTCATTTTCAGCTTTAGCTAATCTGATTTGTGCCCTGCAGGTTCTTCAGACAGCATTATATTCTTCTTTAGATATGCCTCCCTCTTTCCATTTTATAAACATTTTTTTCTTCCTTTTTAGCATGTGCTTAAGTTCTGTGTTCACCCATCCTGGTTTCCTTAAATGCTTCCTATTCTTCCCTCTTTTCGGAATTGTTAACAACTGTGCTTTGAGAATTTCATTTTTCAAGATTTCCCATCCTTCCTGGACATTTTTGTCTTTAAGGATATCCAGCCATTGGATCCCTCCAGTTCTCTTTCTGAATCCCTTAAAATCTGCCTTTCTGAAATCTAACCTTGACGTCTGAGTCTTCACAGGTCTTCCACCTCTAGTAATCCAAAATTCTAAAATAGCATGGTCGCTACCTCCTAGGGTCCCAGCCACTTTTACCTCCTCAACCATTTCCTCCCTGTTTATAAGGATTAGATCCAAGGTAGCAGTTCCCCTTGTTTTCTCCCATACATACTACATACATACTACATGCTACATACATACATACTACATATATACTACATGCATGCTACATACATACTACATGCTACATACATACTACATATATACTACATGCATGCTACATACATACTACATGCTACATACATACTACATATATACTACATGCATGCTACATACATACTACATGCTACATACATACTACATATATACTACATGCATGCTACATACATACTACATGCTACATACATACTACATATATATCCTACATGCATGTTACATACATACTACATGCTACATACATACTACATATATACTACATGCATGCTACATACATACTACATGCTACATACATACCACATATATACTACATGCATGCTACATACATACTACATGCTACATACATACTACATATATACTACATGCATGCTACATACATACTGCATGCTACATACATACCACATATATACTACATACATACAATACATTCATACAATACATACATAGACATACAGTACATATAACATAGAGTAACATACTTACCAATACTTGTCACATTGTTCCCCGAAGCCATTGTCTTTTCCGGAATAAATATTAACATAACAAACCACAAAAATACTCACCCACGATCCGAAGCAGTCCACGAGTGTGTCCCACGACGATCTTGGGTAGAGAACTGCAGCATCAGCTGATGCTGCCGTTCTCTACGGTCTGCAGGAATCCAATGACGGAAGGTAGGTATCCTTCCGCACTGTATTCCTCCGCCACTTAAAAAAAAAAAAGTCCCTAGTCTCACTTTATGCCATTGCTGTGTGGGAATTTCCCATTGGCTAATGTGTCAATCACTGTCATGGTAGCAGGCATCGCCAGATGGGACTTATAGTCCCATCGGACGATGCTTGCACAGACCCCTGGACATCAGCACAGCCCCCCGGCAGGCCGGCACAGCCCCGCGGCAGGCCGGTACAGACCCCCACAGGGTGCACAGACCACCGGCAGGCCGGCACAGCCCCCCGGCAGGCCGGTACAGACCCCGGGCTGTCCACACAGCCCCCCGGCAGGCTGGCAGAGACCCCCGGAAGGCCCAAAATGACGGTGCATCATGATGCTCACACACCGCGCATCATTATGACGTCAGGCTGTCAATCAACTTTGAACTTCCGATTCCGACATTGAAAAAATATCGGAAGTCGGTATCCCGATACAGCAAGTATCGGCCGATACCCGATACTTGCGGTATCGGAATGCTCAACACTAGTGATAACCACTACACTACAGAAACCGGCTGCGGAAGGTAACTGTGGTCATGACGAGCCATCGAGAACAAAGACTCAACGTCAAAAGCTTTAATATCAACGCCTAATGTCATGCTTCTATCCAGTTTCGAACTGGGGACCGTTCGCGTGTGAGGTGAACGTGACAACCACTACACTTCAGAAACTCCATGCAAAACTAAAGATGTTTAAACATGCTGAAATGAACTTGAAAAAGAAAAAAACAGCCAGCCAAAGTCAAGAGGTCTTCCTCTATGTCTGAAGACAGGACAAAGTGCATTTTGCAACACAGGAACCTTTCATTTGTCAGGCTATTGGAGAAAAAGAACAAACAGGGAAACAAAACCATGCTCCACAAAACATTCTCATGCCTTTGTCCAAAAGTCAAAAAGAAAAAGCACCTAGATGCCTGCTTTCGCACCTTGATCCTATCAGGTGTTACTTGAATTAGGAACACTTAGACACTGTCAAAAACACACATGCTTGCCAAAAGCAAAAACGGGTAGAAATAATCACATTGGTAAAAGTAATGCTCATTAAACCAGCAATAGAGTATGCTAACTAAGGCTAATTAAGCCAACAATATACGTTTGTGATCAAAATAAAGAAAAGCCACATGTTTCTGCCCGGGATCAAAAAAGGAAACTTTCAGGTGGATGGCAAACAGGACAATCACTACACTACAGTAACCAGACAAGAGCGTTTACTGTGGTCATGGCAAGCATTAAAGATCAAGCACTCATTGTCAAAAGCGCTATTTTGCAAGAGGAACGCAATGTTTCTGCCCAGTTTCGAACTGAGGACCTTTAGCGTGTAAAGCAAACCTGATAACCGCTACACTACAGAAACCAACCGATTCAAACAAGCAAAAAATGCTGTGGTCATGGCAAGCAATAAAGAACAAGCACTGAAAGTCAAAAAGATCGTTTTCCAAGAAAAAAAGCTGTGTTTCTGCCCAATTTCAAACTGGGGACCTTTCGCGTGTGAGGCGAACGTGATATCCGCTACACTACAGAAACCAGATGCAATCGCTTACTGTGGAGACAAGCAATCGAGATCAAGAACTGAAAGTCAAAAGCTTAGATACCAATGGGTAACAGCGTGTTTCTGCCCAGTTTCGAACTGGTGAACTTCCGCGTGTGTGGCGAACGTGATAACCACTACACTACAGAAACCAGATGCAAGTACTTACTGTGGTGACAACAAGCAATCGAGATCAAGAACTGAAAGTCAAAAGCTTGGATACCAAAGGGTAACAGCGTGTTTCTGCCTAGTTTCGAACTGGTGACCTTTCGCGTGTTAAGCAAACGTGATAACTACTACACTACAGAAACCGGCTGTGGAAGGTTACTGTGGTCATGACGAGCCATCGAGAACAAAGACTCAATGTTAAAAGCTTTAATATCAACGCCTAATGTCATGCTTCTATCCAGTTTCGAATTGGGGACCGTTCGCGTGTGAGGTGAACGTGACAACCACTACACTTCAGAAACTCCATGCAAAGCTAAAGATGTTTAAACATGCTGAAATAAACTTGAAAAAGAAAAAAACATCCAGCCAAAGTCAAGAGGTCTTCCTCTCTGTCTGAAGACAAGACAAAGTGCATTTTGCAACACAGGAACCTTTCATTTGTCAGGCTATTGGAAAAAAGAACAAACAGGGAAACAAAACCATTTTCCACAAAACATTCTCATGCCTTTGTCCAAAAGCCAAAAAGAAAAAGCACCTAGATGCCTGCTTTCGCACCTTGATCCTATCAGGTGTTACTTGAATTAGGAACACTTAGACACTGTCAAAAACACACATGCTTGCCAAAAGCAAAAACGGGTAGAAATAATCACATTGGTAAAAGTAATGCTCATTAAACCAGCAATAGAATATGCTAACTAAGGCTAATTAAGCCAACAATATACGTTTGTGATCAAAATAAAGAAAAGCCACATGTTTCTGCCCGGGACCAAAACAGGGAACTTTCAGGAGGATGGCAAACAGGACAATCACTACACTACAGTAACCAGACAAGAGCATTTACTGTGGTCATGGCAAGCATTAAAGATCAAGCACTCATTGTCAAAAGCACTAGTTTGCAAGAGGAACGCTGTGTTTCTGCCCAGTTTCGAACGGAGGACTTTCCGCATATAAAGCGAACGTGATAACCGCTACACTACAGAAACCAACCAATTCAAACAAAAAAAAAATGCTGTGGTCATGGCAAGCAATAAAGAACAAGCACTGAAAGTCAAAAAGATCGTTTTCCAAGAGAAAAGCCGTGTTTCTGCCCAGTTTCGAACTGGGGACCTTTCGCGTGTGAGGTGAACGTGATAACCGCTACACTACAGAAACCAGAAGCAAGCGCTTACTGTGGTGACAACAAGCAATCGAGATCAAGAACTGAAAGTCAAAAGCTTGGATACATAAGGGTAACAGCGTGTTTCTGCCCAGTTTTGAACTGGGGACCTTTCGCGTGTTAGGCGAACGTGATAACCACTCTACTACAGAAACCGACTGCGGGAGGTTACTGTGGTCACGACGAGCCATCGAGAACAAAGACTCAACGTCAAAAGCTTTAATATCAACGCCTAATGTCATGCTTCTATCCAGTTTCGAACTGGGGACCGTTCGCGTGTGAAGTGAACGTGACAATCACTACACTTAAGAAACTCCATGCAAAGCTAAAGATGTTTAAACATGCTGAAATGAACTTGAAAAAGAAAAAAACAGCCAGCCAAAGTCAAGAGGTCTTCCTCTATGTCTGAAGACAGGACAAAGTGCATTTTGCAACACAGGAACCTTTCATTTGTCAGGCTATTGGAGAAAAAGAACAAACAGGGAAACAAAACCATGCTCCACAATACATTCTCATGCCTTTGTCCAAAAGCCAAAAAGAAAAAGCACCTAGATGCCTGCTTTCGCACCTTGATCCTATCAGGTGTTACTTGAATTAGGAACACTTAGACACTGTCAAAAACACACATGCTTGCCAAAAGCAAAAACGGGTAGAAATAATCACATCGGTAAAAGTAATGCTCATTAAACCAGCAATAGAATATGCTAACTAAGGCTAATTAAGCCAACAATATACGTTTGTGATCAAAATAAAAAAAAGCCACATGTTTCTGCCCGGGATCAAAACAAGGAACTTTCAGGAGGATGGCAAACAGGACAATCACTACACTACAGTAACCAGACAAGAGCGTTTACTGTGGTCATGGCAAGCATTAAAGATCAAGCACTCATTGTCAAAAGCACTAGTTTGCAAGTGGAACACTGTGTTTCTGCCCAGTTTCGAACTGAGGACCTTTCACATGTAAAGCAAACGTGATAACCGCTACACTACAGAAAACAACTGATTCAAACAAACAAAAAATGCTGTGGTCATGGCAAGCAATAAAGAACAAGCACTGAAAGTCAAAAAGATCGTTTTCCAAGAGAAAAGCTGTGTTTCTGCCCAGTTTCGAAGTGAGGACCTTTCGCGTGTGAGGCGAACGTGATAACCGCTACACTACAGAAACCGGAGGCAAGCGTTTACTGTGGTGACAACAAGCAATCGAGATCAAGAACTGAAAGTCAAAAGCTTGGAGACCAAAGGGTAACAGCGTGTTTCTGCCCAGTTTCGAACTGGGGACCTTTCGCGTGTTAGGCGAACGTGATAACCACTACACTACAGAAACCGGCTGCGGAAGGTTACTGTGGTCATGACGAGCCATCGAGAACAAAGACTCAATGTCAAAAGCTTTAACATCAATGCCTAATGTCATGCTTCAATCGAGTTTTGAACTGGGGATCGTTCGCGTGTGAGGTGAATGTGACAACCACTACACTTCAGAAACTCAATGCAAAGCTAAAGATGTTTAAACATGCTGAAATGAACTTGAAAAAGAAAAAAACAGCCAGCCAAAGTCAAGAGGTCTTCCTCTATGTCTGAAGACAGGACAAAGTGCATTTTGCAACACAGGAACCTTTCATTTGTCAGGCTATTGGAGAAAAAGAACAAACAGGGAAACAAAACCATGCTCCACAAAACATTCTCATGCCTTTGTCCAAAAGCCAAAAAGAAAAAGCACCTAGATGCCTGCTTTCGCACCTTGATCCTATCAGGTGTTACTTGAATGAGGAACACTTAGACACTGTCAAAAACACACATGCTTGCCAAAAGCAAAAACGGGTAGAAATAATCACATTGGTAATAGTAATGCTCATTAAACCAGCAATAGAATATGCTAACTAAGGCTAATTAAGCCAACAATATACGTTTGTGATCAAAATAAAGAAAAGCCACATGTTTCTGCCCGGGATCAAAACAGGGAACTTTCAGGAGGATGGCAAACAGGACAATCACTACACTACAGTAACCAGACAAGAGCGTTTACTGTGGTCATGGCAAGCATTAAAGATCAAGCACTCATTGTCAAAATCGCTAGTTTGCAAGAGGAACGCTGTGTTTCTGCCCAGTTTCGAACTGAGGACCTTTCGCGTGTAAAGTCAACGTGATAACCGCTACACTACAGAAACCAAGCAATTCAAACAAACAAAAAATGCTGTGGTCATGGCAAGCAATAAAGAACAAGCACTGAAAGTCAAAAAGATCGTTTTCCAAGAGAAAAAGCTGTGTTTTTGCCCAGTTTCGAACTGGGGACCTTTCGCGTATGAGGCGAACGTGACAACCACTACACTTCAGAAACTCCATGCAAAGCTAAAGATGTTTAAACATGCTGAAATGAACTTGAAAAAGAAAAAAACAGCCAGCCAAAGTCAAGAGGTCTTCCTCTATGTCTGAAGACAGAATCATAGAATCGTAGAGTTGGAAGGGACCTCCTGGGCCATCTGGTCCAACCCCCTGCTCAAAGCAGGATTCGCTAAATCATCCCAGTCAGATGTCTGTCCAGCCTCTGTTTGAAGACTTCCAGTGAAGGAGAACTCACCACTTCTCGTGGCAGCCTGTTCCACTCATTGATCACTCTAACTGTCAAAAAGTTTTTTCTAATATCTAATCTGTGTCTCCTCCCATTCAGTTTCATCCCATTGCTTCTAGTCTTTCCTTGTGCAGATGAGAATAAAGTTGATCCTTCTACAATGTGACAGCCCTTTAGATATTTGTAGACAGTATTAAGTCTCCTCTCAGTCTTCTCTTTTGCAAACTAAACATTCCCAAATCCTGCAACCTTTCCTCATAAGACAGGGTTTGCAGACCGGTCACCATTCTGGTCGCTCTTTTCTGAACTTGCTCCAGTTTGTTGATGTCTTTTTTAAAATGTGGTGCCGAAAACTGGACACAATATTCCAGATGAGGTCTGACCAAAGAGGAGTAGAGGGAAATAATGACTTCACGTGATCTAGACTGTATGCTTCTGTTAATACATCCTAGAATTGCATTTGCCTTTTTTGCTGCTGCATCACACTGTTGACTCATATTCAGTCTGTGATCTATTAGTATACCCAAGTCTTTTTCACATGTGCTGTCACTAAGCCCTATTCCTCCCATTCTATATATGCTTTTTCCATTTTTATTGCCCAGATGTAGTACTTTGCATTTCTCCCTGTTAAAAACCATTCTGTTAGTTGCTGCCCACTTCTCCAGTTTATTTAAATCTTTTTGAATCCTCTCTCTCTCTTCTCTAGTATTAGCTATCCCTCCTAGCTTTGTGTCATCAGCAAATTTAATCAGTTTACCCTCAATTCCTTCATCTAAATCGTTGATAAAGATGTTGAACAATACAGGGCCCAGGACAGAGCCCTGTGGTACCCCACTTGAGACATTCTTCCAACTGGATGTGCAGCCATTTACGACCACTCTTTGGGTCCGATCACTAAGCCAGTTATGAATCCACCTAACAGTTGCCTTGTCCATTCCATACTTAATCATTTTTTCAATAAGGATTGTATGAGAGACTTTGTCAAATGCTTTGCTGAAGTCAAGATATACTATATCTACAGCATTTCCTTGATCCAACCAATCAGTGATACCGTCATAGAAGGAAATTAAGTTAGTCTGACATGACTTATTAGTTACAAACCCATGCTGACTCTGTTTAATCACTTCATTCTTATCCAGGTATTGACATACATGTTGTTTAATAATTTGTTCAAAGATCTTTCCTGGTATAGAAGTCAGACTCACCGGCCTATAGTTACCTGGGTCCACCTTCTTCCCCTTTTTGAAGATAGGAACAACATTTGCTCTTCTCCAGTCTTCTGGCACTTCTCCTGTTCTCCAAGAATTTTCAAAGATTATAGAGAGGGGTTCAAAAATTTCTTCTGCTATCTCCTTCAGTACTCTGGGGTGTAATTCATCTGGACCTGGAGACTTGAATTCATTTAAGCTAGCTAAGTGTTTCCTCACTATCTTTCTGTTTATAGATATCCTGGATTCTTCTATTCCCTTAATAGGACAGTGAATAACAGTTGATGTTACATTTCCTTTCTGAGAGAAAACAGATGCAAAATAGGAATTTAAAAGTTCAGCCTTCTCAACATCCTGTCTTACCATTTCATCATTTTCATCCTGTAAAAATCCTATAGCATCTTTGACTTTTCTTTTACTTTTGACATATCCCCAAAATCCTTTATTATTGCTTTTGACATCTCTTGCAAGCCTCAATTCATTTTCAGCTTTAGATAATCTGATTTGTGCCCTGCAGGTTCTGCAGACAGCATTATATTCTTCTTTAGATATGCCTCCCTCTTTCCATTTTATAAACATTTTATTCTTCCTTTTTAGCATGTGCTTAAGTTCTGTGTTCATCCATCCTGGTTTCCTTAACTGCTTCCTATTCTTCCCTCTTTTCGGAATTGTTAACAACTGTGCTTTGAGAATTTCATTTTTCAAGATTTCCCATCCTTCCTGGACATTTTTGTCTTTAAGGATATCCAGCCATTGGATCCCTCCAATTCTCTTTCTGAATCCCTTAAAATCTGCCTTTCTGAAATCTAACCTTGACGTCTGAGTCTTCACAGGTCTTCCGCCTCTAGTTATCCAAAATTCTAAAATAGCATGGTCGCTACCTCCTAGGGTCCCAGCCACTTTTACCTCCTCAACCATTTCCTCCCTGTTTATAAGGATTAGATCCAAGGTAGCAGTTGCCCTTGTTTTCTCCCTTACCTTTTGGAAGATAAAGTTGTCAGCAAGAGAGGATAAGAATTTCCTTGACCTGTTAGTTTTGCCTGAGAGAGATTCCCAACAAAGATTCCCAGGACAAAGTGCATTTTGCAACACAGGAACCTTTCATTTGTCAGGCTATTGGAGAAAAAGAACAAACAGGGAAACAAAACCATGCTCCACAAAACATTCTCATGCCTTTGTACAAAAGCCAAAAAGAAAAAGTACCTAGATGCCTGCTTTCGCACCTTGATCCTATCAGGTGTTACTTGAATTAGGAACACTTAGACACTGTCAAAAACACACATGCTTGCCAAAAGCAAAAACGGGTAGAAATAACCACATTGGTAAAAGTAATGCTCATTAAACCAGCAATAGAATATGCTAACTAAGGCTAATTAAGCCAACAATATACGTTTGTGATCAAAATAAAGAAAAGCCACATGTTTCTGCCCGGGATCAAAACAGGGAACTTTCAGGAGGATGGCAAACAGGACGGCAAACAGGACAATCACTACACTACAGTAACCAGACAAGAGCGTTTACTGTGGTCATGGCAAGCATTAACGATCAAGCACTCATTGTCAAAAGCACTAGTTTGCAAGAGGAACGCTGTGTTTCTGCCCAGTTTCGAACTGAGGACCTTTCACATGTAAAGCGAACTTGATAACCGCTACACTACAGCAACAAACCGATTCAAACAAACAAAAAATGCTGTGGTCATGGCAAGCAATAAAGAACAAGCACTGAAAGTCAAAAAGATCATTTTCCAAGAGAAATAAAAGCTGTGTTTCTGCCCAGTTTCGAACTGGGGACCTATCGCATGTGAGGCAAACGTGATAACCGCTACACTACAGAAACCAGATGCAAGCGCTTACTGTGGTGACAACAAGCAATCGAGATCAAGAACTGAAAGTCAAAAGCTTGGGTACCAAAGGGTAACAGCATGTTTCTGCCCAGTTTCGAACTGGGGACCTTTCGCATGTTAGGCGAATGTGATAACCACTACACTACAGAAACCGGCTGCGGAAGGTTACTGTGGTCATGACGAGCCATCGAGAACAGAGACTCAACGTCAAAAGCTTTAATATCAACGCCTAATGTCATGCTTCTATCCAGTTTCGAACTGGGGACCGTTCGCGTGTGAGGTGAACGTGACAACTAGTGTTGAGCATTCCGATACCGCAAGTATCGGGTATCGGCCGATATTAGCGGTATCGGAATTCCGATACTGACTTCCGATACTTTTGTCATATCGGATTCCGGAATCGGAATCGGAAGTTCCCATCATGCTATGAGCCTGCTTGCTTTGATTAAGCCAATGGGAATCCTCCGAAGTGTGGGCACATCCTGTTAGGCATGTAGGCATGTTAACTATTGGCATGGCTGTGATTGGCTGCCGAAATGATGTCATGATGCACTATAAAAGCCACCGCAGCCGCCATTTCTGGTCACTCTGCTGTGAATTCAGTTAGGGACAGGCTGCTGTAGAAGACTGTGAGGGACAGTTAGAAATAGCGATTCCACCAAACATCTAGTGCTTTACCCAGGCTACATAAACCACCACTGTAGCCTTCTTTGCCCTAGCAGCAGTGTTCACAGCTGTCTGCAAGGGCTGTGTGAGTGCAGCTCACCCTGTGGAGTGGGTCCTGCAGCCACGTCAGGCTGTAGGCCACCCAGTGTGATCACTGCTGCCTCATACATCTTTTATTTTTTGAGCTGCATTTTTTACATAATTTCAATCTAGTGTGCTTCCATCCGTATCCATATACGTTGGTTGCAAACACTAGTAGTAGACAGCGGAGCCTTTCTGCAGCCTTTCAGTGCTAGTGTCCACTTTGCTGCACTGTTCACGGCTGTCAGAGAGGTCTCTGACTGTGTGTGAGTGCAGCTCACGCTGAGTAGTGTGTCCTGCAGCTACGTCTGGCTGTAGGACGCTCAGCGTGCGTCAGTGCCTCACACATATTTTTATTTGAGTGCAGCTCATTTTTTCTTCTATTAGTGTGCATCCATCAGTCTCCATCTACGGTGGTTGCAAACACTATATAGGAGTACACAGCGGAGCCTTTCTGCAGTCTGTCAGTGCCAGTGCCCAATTAGCTGCACTGTTGACGGCTGTCTGAGAGGTCTCTGACTGTGTGTGAGTGCAGCTCACGCTGAGTAGAGTGTCCTGCAGCTACGTCTGGTTGTAGGACGCTCAACGTGCGTCACTGCCTCACACATATTTGTCTTTGAGTGCAGCTCATTTTTTCTTCTCCTATTAGTGTGCATCCATCCGTATCCATCAACATTGGTTGGTTGCAAACACTATATAGGAGTAGATAGAGGAGCCTTTTTTTCTGGCTTGTGCCCTGCCGGCGCAGCCAGATTTGTATTACCCAATTTTTTTGGAGCCTCATCTTTTGCATTGTAGGTTACCTGCCTGCATTGTAATAGCTCCAAAACGTTGGTGATACTATCAGTTTCAATTCTTTGTTCACATACTTTGAGTTTGTTTCCAACAAAGAAACCACAAAAAAAGTTCACCAAACACTACATTTGGAACTTGTGTAGGCCACATCAGCTCCTATTAAAGTGTAGTCCACATACACACACTTCATAAAATTAGTGTTTCTTGTACCTGTAACCAGCTGTTCAGGAATAAGCACACTAAGGCCCCCCTTTGTACTTTTCTGCCTATCTTAAGCAGTCTGGCAAGATGAAGAAGGCAGGGAGTAAGGCGCGTGGGCGTGGGCGTGGAGTTTCAGCAGGGAGAGGACGTGGGGATTCTGCAGGGAGAGGATGTGGGGATTCAGCAGGTAGAGGACGTGGGGATTCTGGGCCTGCTGCGGGCACCAGTGGATCAGCATCCCCCAGTTTTAGCAGGCAACAGTCCTTTATGCGCAGCTTTGTAGGACCTCAACGTACCCCACTGCTGTGGGAGGAACAAATTGAAGCCGTTGTCGGATGGATGGCAGCTAACGCATCGACTTCAATTACTTCCGCATCCTCTCAGGATCAGAGCACCGAAGAGGGAGAAATGTCAGCAACCTCAATACCACAAATATGTGGAAACATGTGCGCACCAAGCACAAGTTGGAGTTGCAGAGACACCCTGAAGACGTAGGCCAACGTACAGCACCACCTACCACCTCTTCAGTTCGTGTTGGGGCCTCTTCCTCCAGCTCACACACTGCTGGTTCGGCTTCCTCACAGGATCGCCAAGGAAGAACCTCTGCCACTGTTGTCCGGAGACCCTGTCAGATTCCACCCATAGCAGCACGTTCCCATCCATCACAGCCATCGGTAGCACAGGCATGTGATAATAGGCGCCCTTACTCGGCAAACCATCCCCGAGCACAGTCTCTGAATGCTGGCATTACCAAACTTCTGGCAGTTGAAATGCTGTCATTCAGGCTGGTGGACACTGACACCTTCCGGGACTTAATGGCATTGGCAGTCCCCCAATACAACGTGCCCAGCCGCTTTTATTTCAGCAGGCGAGCCGTCCCTGCCCTGCAGAAACATGTTGAGGGCAAAATAAAACATGCGCTACTAAACGCCGTTAGTAGCAAGGTCCACCTGACTACCGATGCGTGGACCAGTAACCATGGACAGGGACGATACCTTTCCCTCACTGCCCACTGGGTCAATGTTGTGGAGCCGGGTACAGATCTGGAGAGTGGCGCTGTACGTGTTCTTCCAACGCCACGGATTGCAGGACTCCAGTCTGTACACATAGACTCCTCCTCCTACTCAAGTTCCTCAGAAACAGCAGAGCAGGAGACTGTTACGACCGATATGAGCACAGCCGTGGCCAAACGTCAACAGGCTGTACTCAAATTAATTTCTTTGGGGAATCGAAGCCACACAGCGCAGGAGCTCTGGAATGCTATCAAGCTGGAGAGCGATGTGTGGTTTGGGCCAGTGAATCTCAAGCCGGGCTTGGTAGTGTGTGACAATGGCCGAAATCTGGTGGCAGCTCTTGGCCTAGGCAACCTCACACACATCCCATGTCTGGCACATGTGCTTAACTTGGTCGTGCAGAGCTTTCTGAGGGACTATCCGGATCTTGATGCACTGTTGCACAAGGTCCGCATAGAGTGCGCTCACTTGCGACGTTCCAGCACGGCAAGATCGCGCCTCGCTGCTCTGCAGCGACGATTTGGCCTTCCGGAAAATCGCATCATATGTGACCTACCCACCCGGTGGAATTCAACGTTACATATGTTGGAGCGGTTGTGTGAGCAGCAGGCAGCAGTCATGGAGTACCAGCTGCATCAGGCGCAAACAAGTCGCACTGTGCGCCGTTCACACTTCAGCACCATTGAGTGGGCCTCTATGAAGGACATCTGCCTCGTTTTGCGTGCCTTCGATGAATCCACGCGGATGGCGAGTGCAGATGATGCACTAGTCAGCATGACTGTCCCCCTTATCTGCCTGCTTCAACAAACACTGCAAGCACTAAGGGATGAGGTTTCGGAAGAGGTGGAGGATGAGGAGTCCCAAATGCCATCTGCTTCTGGACAGTCTGCGCTACGTGTTTCCTCACAAAGGCCTAGGCAGGGGACACTTTGTGAGGAGGATGAGGAGGAGTCGATGGAGGAGGAAGACATCTCTCCAGAGGAGGGAGGTACACAAACCTCTACTCAGTATGTACAGCGAGGGTGGGGTGATGCAGAGCAGGCCGAGGTCACGCCTCAAACAGGGGACAGCGGTTCTTTGGCAGTTGGGAGTCTGCAGCACATGGTTGATTTCATGCTGCAGTGCCTGAGAAACGACCGCCACATCGCCCACATTCTCGTCTCGGCTGATTATTGGGTGTACACCCTCCTAGATCCTCGCTACCGGGACAGCGTACAAAGGCTCATACCAACGTTGAACCGGGAGCGTAAACTGCGGGAGTACGAAGAGTCACTGGTGCAGTCCATAATGTTTTCCATTCCACCCGACAGCATTCTTGCTAGTGCTTTACAAAGCAGCTCTGTGCGTCGAGGCAGTGGAGGAAACTCTGCACAAAGAGGGAGCAGAGGCAGCGCCGCAGCACAAGGCAAGACCACTATGGCCCAAATGTGGCAAAGCTTTGTGTGTCCACCACAATTGTCTACACCATCAGCGACGCCTCGAGTCAGCAGGAGGCAACGCTTCCGTCAGATGGTGTCAGACTACATGTCTTGCCCTGTCGCTGTACTCCCAGATGGCTCTTCCCCCTTCAAGTTTTGGGTCTCTAAGCTGGATACATGGCCAGAGCTTAGCCAGTATGCATTGGAGGTGCTGGCTTGCCCTGCTGCCAGTGTATTATCGGAACGTGTCTTTAGTGCCGCAGGTGGTGTACTAACAGACCGTCGCACGCGACTATCTTCCGATAATGTTGACCGGCTGACTTTTCTGAAAATGAACAAGGCCTGGATCTCCAAAGACTTTGCCATTCCTCTTACAGACTAAATTAGTGGTTGGCAACTGTATCCAGGTCTGCTGGTGTGTTCATTTTTCTACCACCTGAACTATAATCCCTGTGCTTCAACACAGCCAGTTGTCGCTCAGATGTGTCGTCTGCAGAGAAACACACTAGCTCCTGTGTTAGTGGGGTTCAGTAACGCCAGCTGATCCCCTGCTGTGTGGACAGCAAAGTCACCAGCTCCATCAACATTCAAACCACTACTGATTTTTAACCGTGCCCAACTTAGGTCTCTGGCTCCACTGTCTCTACTATTTCCCCTGACCTCCAACCCCGCCATCTACATCTCTGAAGTGGCGTCAGCACAATCTACACTTGTTCCTGTGTTCCTGTGGCTCAGTCCCATCAGTTTATCCCCTGATGTGTGTCCGGCAAGGTCTCCTGCTCTGCCACATTCCCATAACCAGTAGTGGGAATGAGGACAGAGCTGGCGAACTTGCCAGACAAACATCAGGGGATCAACTGACGGGACTGAGCACCAGTAACACAGGAACAAGTGTAGATTGTGCTGACGCCACTTCAGAGATGTAGCTGGCGGGGTTGGAGGCCAGGGTAAATAGTAGAGACAGTGGAGCCAGAGGCCTAAGTGAAGCATGGTTAGAATCAGTAGTAGTCAACAACCTCCATAAAAACCGCTGCCCATTGGCCTCTGCATGCGGCATGCGTAATCCTGGGCTCCAACAGTGTCAGTTGGTGTTCAGAAGTGTCGTCTCCACAGAGCCAAACACATTCGTTCAAGTGTTAGTGGGGTTCAGCACTGCCAGCTGTTCCCCTGCTGTGGAGATGGCAAGTCTCCTGCTGCCTTCAGCTGCCAAAAGCAACAGGCCCCAGCCTGCTCCTCGCCTAATCCTGGGCTCCAACAGCATCAGTTGGTGTTCAGAAGTGTCATCTCCACAGAGCCAAACACATTCGTTCGAGTGTTAGTGGGGTTCAGCACTGCCAGCTGTTTCCCTGCTGTGGAGATGGCAAGTCTCCTGCTGCCTTCACCTGCCAAAAGCAACAGGCCCCAGCCTGCTCCTCGCCTAATCCTGGGCTCCAACAGCGTCAGTTGGTGTTCAGAAGTGTCGTCTCCACAGAGCCAAACACATTCGTTCGAGTGTTAGTGGGTTTCAGCACTGCCAGCTGTTCCCCTGCTGTGGAGATGGCAAGTCTCCTGCTGCCTACACCTGCCAAAATCCAGTAGGCCCCAGCCTGCTCCACGCCTAATCCTGGGCTCCAACAGCATCAGTTGGTGTTCAGAAGTGACATCTCCACAGAGCCAAACACATTAGTTCGAGTATTAGTGGGTTTCAGCACTGCCAGCTGTTCCCCTGCTGTGGAGATGGCAAGTCTCCTGCTGCCTTCACCTGCCAAAAGCAACAGGCCCCAGCCTGCTCCTCGCCTAATCCTGGGCTCCAACAGCGTCAGTTGGTGTTCAGAAGTGTCGTCTCCACAGAGCCAAACACATTCGTTCGAGTGTTAGTGGGTTTCAGCACTGCCAGCTGTTCCCCTGCTGTGGAGATGGCAAGTCTCCTGCTGCCTACACCTGCCAAAATCCAGTAGGCCCCAGCCTGCTCCACGCCTAATCCTGGGCTCCAACAGCGTCAGTTGGTGTTCAGAAGTGACATCTCCACAGAGCCAAACACATTCGTTCGAGTGTTAGTGGGTTTCAGCACTGCCAGCTGTTCCCCTGCTGTGGAGATGGCAAGTCTCCTGCTGCCTTCACCTGCCAAAAGCAACAGGCCCCAGCCTGCTCCTCGCCTAATCCTGGGCTCCAACAGCGTCAGTTGGTGTTCAGAAGTGTCATCTCCACAGAGCCAAACACATTCGTTCAAGTGTTAGTGGGGTTCAGCACTGCCAGCTGTTCCCCTGCTGTGGAGATGGCAGTCTCTCCTGCTGTCAGCTCATTCCAAATACAGTAGGCCTCTGCCTACACCCTCCTATTTCCTGGGCTTCAACACAGCCAGTTGTAGCTCGGAAGTGCCGTCCACACGGAAAGAGACACTTGCTCCCGTGTCTCAGTGGGGTTCAGTAACGTCAGCTGATCCCCTGTTGTGTGGATGGCAGTCTCTCCTGCTGTCACCTCATTCCAAATACAGTAGGCCTCTGCCTACACCCTCCTATTTCCTGGGATTCAACACAGCCAGTTGTAGCTTGGAAGTGCCGTCCACACGGAAAGAGACACTTGCTCCCGTGTCTCAGTGGGGTTCAGTAACGTCAGCTGATCCCCTGCTGTGTGGATGGCAGTCTCTCCTGCTGTCACCTCATTCCAAGTACAGTAGGCCTGTGCCTACACCCTCCTATTTCCTGGGCTTCAACACAGCCAGTTGTAGCTCGGAAGTGCCGTCCACACGGAAAGAGATACTTGCTCCCGCGTCTCAGTGGGGTTCAGTAACGTCAGCTGATCCCCTGCTGTGTGGATGGCAGTCTCTCCTGCTGTCACCTCATTCCAAATACAGTAGGCCTCTGCCTACACCCTCCTATTTCCTGGGCTTCAACACAGCCAGTTGTAGCTCGGAAGTGCCGTCCACACGGAAAGAGACACTTGCTCCCGTGTCTCAGTGGGGTTCAGTAACGTCAGCTGATCCCCTGCTGTGTGGATGGCAGTCTCTCCTGCTGTCACCACATTCCAAATACAGTAGGCCTCTGCCTACACCCTCCTATTTCCTGGGCTTCAACACAGCCAGTTGTAGCTCGGAAGTGCCGTCCACACGGAAAGAGACACTTGCTCCCGTGTCTCAGTGGGGTTCAGTAACGTCAGCTGATCCCCTGCTGTGTGGATGGCAGTCTCTCCTGCTGTCGCCACATTCCAAATACAGTAGGCCTCTGCCTACACCCTCCTATTTCCTGGGATTCAACACAGCCAGTTGTAGCTCGGAAGTGCCATCCACACGGAAAGAGATACTTGCTCCCGTGTCTCAGTGGGGTTCAGTAACGTCAGCTGATCCCCTGCTGTGTGGATGGCAGTCTCTCCTGCTGTCACCTCATTCCAAATACAGTAGGCCTCTGCCTACACCCTCCTATTTCCTGGGCTTCAACACAGCCAGTTGTAGCTCGGAAGTGCCGTCCACACGGAAAGAGATACTTGCTCCCGTGTCTCAGTGGGGTTCAGTAACGTCAGCTGATCCCCTGCTGTGTGGATGGCAGTCTCTCCTGCTGTCACCTCATTCCAAATACAGTAGGCCTCTGCCTACACCCTCCTATTTCCTGGGCTTCAACACAGCCAGTTGTAGCTCGGAAGTGCCGTCCACACAGAAAGAGACACTTGCTCCCGTGTCTCAGTGGGGTTCAGTAACGTCAGCTGATCCCCTGCTGTGTGGATGGCAGTCTCTCCTGCTGTCACCACATTCCAAATACAGTAGGCCTCTGCCTACACCCTCCTATTTCCTGGGCTTCAACACAGCCAGTTGTAGCTCGGAAGTGCCGTCCACACGGAAAGAGACACTTGCTCCCGTGTCTCAGTGGGGTTCAGTAACGTCAGCTGATCCCCTGCTGTGTGGATGGCAGTCTCTCCTTCTGTCACCACATTCCAAATACAGTAGGCCTCTGCCTACACCCTCCTATTTCCTGGGCTTCAACACAGCCAGTTGTAGCTCGGAAGTGCCGTCCACACGGAAAGAGATACTTGCTCCCGTGTCTCAGTGGGGTTCAGTAACGTCAGCTGATCCCCTGCTGTGTGGATGGCAGTCTCTCCTGCTGTCACCTCATTCCAAATACAGTAGGCCTCTGCCTACACCCTCCTATTTCCTGGGCTTCAACACAGCCAGTTGTAGCTTGGAAGTGCCGTCCACACGGAAAGAGACACTTGCTCCCGTGTCTCAGTGGGGTTCAGTAACGTCAGCTGATCCCCTGCTGTGTGGATGGCAGTCTCTCCTGCTGTCACCACATTCCAAATACAGTAGTCCTCTGCCTACACCCTCCTATTTCCTGGGCTTCAACACAGCCAGTTGTAGCTCGGAAGTGCCGTCCACACGGAAAGAGACACTTGCTCCCGTGTCTCAGTGGGGTTCAGTAACGTCAGCTGATCCCCTGCTGTGTGGATGGCAAAGTCTCCTGCTGCCTACACAGTTGTACCACTACTGATTTTTAACCGTGCTCCAATTAGGCCTGTGGCTCCACTGTCTCTCGTATTTCCCCTGTCCTCCAACCCCGCCAGTTACAGCTCCGAAGTGGCATCTGCACAATCCACACTTGTTCCTGTGTTACAGGTGTTCAGTCCGGTCAGTTAATCCCCTGGTGTGTGTCCGGCAATGTCACCTGCTCTGTCCACATTCACATAACTAGTTATGAGAATGTGGACAGAGCAGGCGACATTGCCGGACACACATCAGGGGATTAACTGACCGGACTGAACACCTGTTACACAGGAACAAGTGTGGATTTTGCAGACGCCACTTCGGAGCTGTAACTGGCGGGGTTGGAGGACAGGGGAAATACGAAAATCAGTGAAGCCACAGTCCTAAGTGGAGCTTGGTTAAAATTAGTAGAAGTCTACAACCGATCTTAAAATTTCTTCAATGCAGCCTCAGCCTGCTCCGTGCTTGTCCCTGGGCTTCAACACAGCCAGTTGTTGCTCGGAAGTGCCGTCTTCACAGAGTAAAACACTAGCTCCTGTGTTTGTGGGGTTCAGTAACGTCAGCTGTTCCCCTGCTGTTTTGATGGCAATCTGTCCTGCTGCCTCCCAATTGACAGCACATCAGGCCTCAGCCTGCTAAGTGCTTGTCCTGGGCTCCAACATCGCCAGTTGCTGCTCATAACTGACTTTGGCACGGGTACTCCCTCCTGCCCAGCTTGGTTCCAGCCCTGCCTGCTGTTTCCGGGAAGTGTCAATGTCAGTTTGCCACCCCAAGTTGCCATTTCGTGTTGCGGTTGGGTTAGCCGAGGCTAGGGTGCCAGCAGTTTAGGTGCTTCCTATGTGGACTGCGGGTTCTGGTAAGAAAGGCTTGTTCCGTAGTGCCAGTAGGACAAGCACCCCCTGTAGGACTGTGTGATTCGGTAACTGCGGCCAGCTTGCAGCATGCCAACTTTGCTTTTCAGGGGTAACTTCTGCTACCCCTCCGGGTTCCAGCACCGTCAGCTGGTTCTCGTCAGAGCCTTTGGCCTAGGTGCCTCCATCTCGGTATCCGAGTTCCGGCAATGTCTGCTGGTCCTTGGTAGTGCTTTGTAGCACAGGTACCTCCTGCTTAGTAACCGGGTTTCAGCACCGTCAGCTGGTCCTCGGTTGTGCCATTGGCTCTTATTCCTTCTGCTGCCCCTCCGGGTGCCAGCACTGTCAGCTGGTCCTCGCTATTTCCATTTGCTCTTGCAGCTTATGCTACCCCTCCGGGTTCCAGCACCGTCAGCTGGTTCTCGTCAGAGCCTTTGGCCTAGGTGCCTCCATCTCGGTATCCGAGTTCCGGCAACGTCTGCTGGTCCTTGGTAGTGCTTTGTAGCACAGGTACCTCCTGCTTAGTAACCGGGTTCCAGCACCGTCAGCTGGTCCTCGGTAGTGCCATTGGCTCTTGTTCCTTCTGCTGCCCCTCCGGGTGCCAGTACAGTCAGCTGGTTCAAGAGGACAAAGAACAGGAAGACAACCACCAAGATGCAGAACAACAAGAGAGAGAAGACAAAGAAGCATAAAAAAACAAAGCAGAAGAACATTAAGCATAAGACTAATACTCTGAGCAAATGATATTATCTTATTTATAAGCAGAAGAAGACTAAGCAGTGTATGGGGGTGAGTCCGTTCCTCCTCGTGGTGCCCCTGGAAAAGGCCTGCTGCTGCAGGCCAAACTGAACGCGGACAAATCCTGTTGTAAATCTTTTGTGACAGGCAGAACGGAAGGTGTAAACTTCTAACTTTTCTAGATAACAACTACAGGAATGCCTGACACAAACAAGAATATGATGAAGAGGAATAGGAAGAAGATGAAGAAGTTGAATATGTAGAATAATAATTGTTGAATAAGAAGAATATGAAGAATGTAAGAAAAGGAAGAAGAAGAAGAATGTAAAAAAAGGAAGTAGAAGAATTTAAAAAAAGGAAGAAGAGTGTAAAAAAAGGAATAAGAAGAAGAATATAAAAAAAGGAAGTAGAAGAATGTAAAAAAAGGAAGAAGAATGTAAAAAAAGGAATAAGAAGAAGAAGAAGGTAAAAAAAGGAAGAAGAATAAGAAAGAAGAAGAAAGAAGAAAGAAGAAGAAGACATACATGTCTGGCAAAATATAAATGAGGCTAACATAGTCAATATCTTTGTAACTCCTAACGTCTTTAAAAAAAAAGTTTAATTCCTGCTATTCCATTTGATTGGGCTAAACCTCTATGGCTTTAATGTCTCCTCCACCTCCCACAATACATTCTACATTATTCTTAGTTGTTTTTCTTCATGTAGAATTAACCTACAAGGAAAGAAAGGGTTTTTTTTAATTCCGATATTTTGGCCCCAGTGACTTGCATTGGTTCCCGGTATCGGAATCGGCGATACCGATACTTTTTTTTAAGATCGGCCGATCCATTCCGATCCGATATTTTCAAGTATCGGCTGGTATCGCTCAACTCTAGTGACAACCACTACACTTCAGAAACTCCATGCAAAGCTAAAGATGTTTAAACATGCTGAAATGAACTTGAAAAAGAAAAAAACATCCAGCCAAAGTCAAGAGGTCTTACTCTATGTCTGAAGACAGGACAAAGTGCATTTTGCAACACAGGAACCTTTCATTTGTCAGGCTATTGGAGAAAAAGAACAAACAGGGAAACAAAAAAATGCTCCACAAAACATTCTCATGCCTTTGTCCAAAAGCCAAAAAGAAAAAGCACTGAGATGCCTGCTTTCGCACCTTGATCCTATCAGGTGTTACTTGAATTAGGAACACTTAGACACTGTCAAAAACACACATGCTTGCCAAAAGCAAAAACGGGTAGAAATAATCACATTGGTAAAAGTAATGCTCATTAAACCAGCAATAGAATATGCTAACTAAGGCTAATTAAGCCAACAATATACGTTTGTGATCAAAATAAAGAAAAGCCACATGTTTCTGCCCGGGATCAAAACAGGGAACTTTCAGGAGGACGGCAAACAGGACAATCACTACACTACAGTAACCTGACAAGAGCGTTTACTGTGGTCATGGCAAGCATTAAAGATCAAGCACTCATTGTCAAAAGCGCTAGTTTGCAAGAGGAACGCTGTGTTTCTGCCTAGTTTCGAACTGAGGACCTTTCACGTGTAAAGCTAACGTGATAACCGCTACACTACAGAAACAAACCAATTCAAACAAACAAAAAATGATGTGGTCATGGCAAGCAATAAAGAACAAGCACTGAAAGTCAAAAAGATCGTTTTCCAAGAGAAATAGCTGTGTTTCTGCAAAGTTTCGAACTGGGGACCTTTCGCGTGTGAGTCAAACGTGATAACGGCTACACTACAGAAACCGGATGCAAGCGCTTACTGTGGTGACAACAAGCAATCGAGATCAAGAACTGAAAGTCAAAAGCTTGGATACCAAAGGGTAACAGCGTGTTTCTGCCCAGTTTCGAACTGTGGACCTTTCGCGAGTTAGGCGAACGTGATAACCACTACACTACAGAAACCGGCTGCGGAAGGTTACTGTGGTCATGACGAGCCATCGAGAACAAAGACTCAACGTCAAAAGCTTTAATACCAACGCCTAATGTCATGCTTCTATCCAGTTTCGAACTGGGGACCGTTCGCGTGTGAGGTGAACGTGACAACCACTACACTTCAGAAACTCAATGCAAAGATAAACATGTTTAAACATGCTGAAATGAACTTGAAAAAGAAAAAAACAGCCAGCCAAAGTCAAGAGGTCTTCCTCTATGTCTGAAGACAGGACAAAGTGCATTTTGCAACACAGGAACCTTTCATTTGTCAGGCTATTGGAGAAAAAGAACAAACAGGGAAACAAAACCATGCTCCACAAAACATTCTCATGCCTTTGTCCAAAAGCCAAAAAGAAAAAGCACCTAGATGCCTGCTTTCGCACCTTGATCCTATCAGGTGTTACTTGAACTAGGAACACTTAGACACTGTCAAAAACACACATGCTTGCCAAACGCAAAAACGGGTAGAAATAATCACATTGGTAAAAGTAATGCTCATTAAACCAGCAAAAGAATATGCTAACTAAGGCTAATTAAGCCAACAATATACATTTGTGATCAAAATAAAGAAAAGCCACATGTTTCTGCCCGGGATCAAAACAGGGAACTTTCAGGAGGATGGCAAACAGGACAATCACTACACTACAGTAACCAGACAAGAGCGTTTACTGTGGTCATGGCAAGCATTAAAGATCAAGCACTCATTGTCAAAAGCGCTAGTTTGCAAGAGAAACGCTGTGTTTCTGCCCAGTTTCGAACTGAGGACCTTTCGCGTGTAAAGCGAACGTGATAACCTCTACACTACAGAATCCAACCAACTCAAAAAAAACCAAAAATGCTGTGGTCATGGCAAGCAATAAAGAACAAGCATTGAAAGTCAAAAAGATAGTTTTCCAAGAGAAAAAGCTGTGTTTCTGCCCAATATCGAACTATGGACCTTTCGCGTGTGAGGCAAACGTGATAACCGGTACACTACAGAAACCGGATGCAAGTGCTTACTGTGGTGACAACAAGCAATTGAGATCAAGAACTGAAAGTCAAAAGCTTGGATGCCAAAGGGTAACATTGTGTTTCAGCCCAGTTTCAAACTGGGGACCTTTCGCGTGTTAGGCGAACGCGACAACCACTACATTACAGAAACCGGCTACGGAAGGTTACTGTGGTCATGACGAGCCATAGAGAACAAAGACTCAACATCAAAAGCTTTAATTTCAACGCCTAATGTCATGCTTTTATCCAGTTTCGAACTGGGGACCGTTCGCGTGTGAGGTGAACGTGACAACCACTACACTTCAGAATCGCCATGCGAAGCTAAAGATGTTTAAACATGCTGAAATGAACTTGAAAAAGGAAAAAAACATCCAGCCAAAGTCAAGAGGTCTTCCTCTATGTCTGAAGACAGGACAAAGTGCATTTTGCAACACAGGAACCTTTCATTTGTCAGGCTATTGGAGAAAAAGAACAAACAGGGAAACAAAACCATGCTCCACAAAACATTCTCATGCCTTTGTCCAAAAGCCAAAAAGAAAAAACACCTAGATGCCTGCTTTCGCACCTTGATCCTATCAGGTGTTACTTGAATTAGGAACACTTAGACACTGTCAAAAACACACATGCTTGCCAAAAGCAAAAACGGGTAGAAATATTCACATTGGTAAAAGTAATGCTCATCAAACCAGCAATAGAATATGTTAACTAAGGCTAATTAAGCCAACAATATATGTTTGTGATCAAAATAAAGAAAAGTCACATGTTTCTACCCGGAATCAAAACAGGGAACATTCAGGAGGATGGCAAACAGGACAATCACTACACTACAGTAACCAGACAAGAGCGTTTACTGTGGTCATGGCAAGCATTAAAGATCAAGCACTCATTGTCAAAAGCGCTAGTTTGCAAGAAAAACACTGTGTTTCTGCCCAGTTTCGAACTAGGGACCTTTCGCGTGTTAGGCAAACGTGATAACCTCTACACTACAGAAACCGGATGCAAGCGCTTACTGTGGTGACAACAAGCAATCGAGATCAAGAACTGAAAGTCAAAAGCTTGGATACCAAAGGGTAACAGCGTGTTTCTGCCCAGTTTCGAACTGGGGACCTTTCGAGTGTTAGGCGAACGTGATAACTAGAGTTGAGCGAAACGGGTCGAAAAAATTCAAAAGTCATCGACTTTTGGCAAAGTCGGGTTTCATGAAACGAAACCCGACCCTAGGATGAGGTCGACCACGAGGCCCGCGACTTACGCGCCAAAGTCGCGTTTCAAAAGTTTGTTTTGCGCTCTTTTTCAGCCAATCAGGATCCACGGACACTGTGGGCAAAGTGATGACCTAGGCACGGGTCACCACCATCTTTCAGAAGGGCATGCAAGTGATTGGCTTGCTTTGGTGGGCGTCACAGGGCGTATAAAAGGGCGTGCACGCCGACCGCCATCTTACTTCTGCCGATCTTAGCATAGGGAGAGGTTGCTGCTGATTCTGTAGGGAGAGCGTTAGGCAGGGAAGAAGACAAAAAAACTGCTTCTGCTGCTAGCGATTTGGCCTGCACAACACACAAGTCACTGTGTGTGCAGTGCAAGGGGAGGCTATATTGTGGTGTATCAGTGGTGTTGGTTGTTGGGCTGCCTTTTAAGGCTTCCTGACACGCTGGCATTGCTGTTTACCCACTGCTCCGCAAACTGCTTTTTTAAAAGCAATCCAATCTCCCTTATCCTCTAGTCACTTTTGTCACAGCTGTGCCATCGAGCCTGTCACATAGCGCTCAGATATCAGTGGGCCTCACGCAATCCACAAGTGTCCAGTGTCCAAAAGTGTGCGCAGAGATTCAAAATCTCCATTATCCTCTCGTCACTTTGGTCACAGGCAGCTGTGCCATCGAGCGTGTCACATAGCGCTCAGATATCAGTGGGCCTCACACAATCCACAAGTGTCCAGTGTCCAAAAGTGTGCGCAGAGATTCAAAATCTCCATTATCCTCTCGTCACTTTGGTCACAGGCAGCTGTGCCATCGAGCGTGTCACATAGCGACCAGATATCAGTGGGCCTCACACTATCCACAAGTGTCCAGTTTCCAAAAGTGTGCGCAGAGATTCAAAATCTCCATTATCCTCTCGTCACTTTGGACACAGGCAACTGTGCCATCGAGCGTGTCACATAGCGCTCAGATATCAGTGGGCCTCACACAATCCACAAGTGTCCAGTGTCCAAAAGTGTGCGCAGAGATTCAAAATCTCCATTATCCTCTCGTCACTTTGGTCACAGGCAGCTGTGCCATCGAGCCTGTCACATAGCGCTCAGATATCAGTGGGCCTCACACATTCCACAAGTGTCCAGTGTCCAAAAGTGTGCGCAGAGATTCAAAATCTCCATTATCCTCTCGTCACTTTGGTCACAGGCAGCTGTGCCATCGAGCGTGTCACATAGCGCTCAGATATCAGTGGGCCTCACACAATCCACAAGTGTCCAGTGTCCAAAAGTGTGCGCAGAGATTCAAAATCTCCATTATCCTCTCGTCACTTTGGTCACAGGCAGCTGTGCCATCGAGCGTGTCACATAGCGCTCAGATATCAGTGGGCCTCACACAATCCACAAGTGTCCAGTGTCCCAAAGTGTGCGCAGAGATTCAAAATCTCCATTATCCTCTCGTCACTTTGGTCACAGGCAGCTGTGCCATCGAGCGTGTCACATAGCGCTCAGATATCAGTGGGCCTCACACAATCCACAAGTGTCCAGTGTCCAAAAGTGTGCGCAGAGATTCAAAATCTCCATTATCCTCTCGTCACTTTGGTCACAGGCAGCTGTGCCATCGAGCCTGTCACATAGCGCTCAGATATCAGTGGGCCTCACACAATCCACAAGTGTCCAGTGTCCAAAAGTGTGCGCAGAGATTCAAAATCTCCATTATCCTCTCGTCACTTTGGTCACAGGCAGCTGTGCCATCGAGCCTGTCACATAGCGCTCAGATATCAGTGGGCCTCACACAATCCAAAAGTGTCCACTGTCCACAGGTGTGTGCAGAAATTCTAAATCTCCCCTGTCCTATAGACACCTTGTACCTTGTTTTACATTACTATATAGTTTGTTGGATTTTGTCTATATTTCTACCAAAAATGAGGAAGGCTGGTGGAAGAGGCCGTGGAATTGGGCGGGGGTTGGCAGCTGGTAATGATGGTGTTGGTGGTGGATCTGATGGTAGTGGCAAGAGCAAAATAGGACCGAATGCAGGAGGTGCTGACCCTGTGTCATCGTCTGGCTACATAAGGCCTCGAACGCTTAGTTTTCTAGGAGTTGGCAAACCGCTTTTAAAGGCAGAGCATCAGGAAAAAGTTTTGTCTTACATTGCTGACTCAGCCTCCAGCTCTATCGCCTCCTCTTCTTCAGTTGTAAAATTAAAAGCACTGAGTCGTCATTGGAGGCTCATGTTCATGAACCACACCTTTCCTTGTGTCCTTCACCCCAACCAAGATTGAAGGATGACACAGGCCATACTACTGATTACTCCATGGAGCTGTTTTCACATACCATGCCTGGATTATCAAGTGAAATGGTGAATTACCCAGGCCAAGATGAATCTGACATGGAGTGCACTGATGCACAGCCGCTGATGGATGATTCTGCTGGTACATTCACTCAGAGCACTACATTGTCCTCGCAGTGTACAGAGCCAGATTTTGACCCTGATGAGACTCAGGTGCCCCTTCCCACACACTATACCACCATACACGGTGACACAGAGAAAGGTGCACATGACATAGAAGAGGAGGTGATGGATGACCCAGTTGTTGACCCAGATTGGCATCCATTGGGGGAAGAGGGTGCTGCTTCCAATAGCTCAGATGAGGAGCATCCACAGCAGACATCGACATCGCAACAGCTGTTATCTGGCAGGCCCGTAGCACTCCAAAGACAGGTTCCAAACATCAAAAGAGTTGTTGGACAGCTTGTCCAGAGGGTCAAAAGATCACAGCGTGCTAGGATGCAAAATGTCTGCCAAAGTAGGAAGAGTGCAGTGTGGCACTTTTTTGAACAAAATCCTCATGATCAGGCCAAGGTTATCTGTAAGAAGTGCGCAAAGACCTTTAGCCGAGGGAAAAATCTGAAAAATTTGAATACCAGTTGCATGCTTAGACATTTAACCAGCATGCACTTGCAAGCGTGGACACAACACCAAACCTCAAGTGCCACATGTGCAACTGATCACAACGAAGGTAGTCAGCAACGCTACATTGTTTCCCCCACTGTAAGCCCACCGGTTAGCACAGCAGCAAATGTTGAGGTGTCGTTGCAAGACCACAGCAGTCAGGGAATCCCACTGTTATATCAACGAAAGACTGATTCTAGGCCATCAGAAAGAACACCAACTCCATCACCATCATCAACCCTCTCTTAGTCCGCCCTGTCCACCGCTACTTCCACCATATGCAGCTCTCAAGTCCAGCTCACCCTCCCAGACACTATGAGTAGGTCAAGAAAGTACTCAGTCTCTCATCCGCGTACACTGGGTTTGAACGCCCACATTGCCAAACTAATCTCGTTTGAGATGATGCCCTTTCGGTTGGTGGAAAGCACAGCTTTCCGCAAACTCATGGCCTATGCAGTACCACGCTATGACCTACCCAGTCGCCACTTCTTCTCTCGCAAAGCCATCCCAGCCCTCCACCATCATGTGAAAGACCGCATTGTCCATGCACTCAAGCAGTCAGTGAGCGGAAAGGTGCACCTCACAACTGATGCATGGTCCAGTCGGCATGGCCAGGGCCGTTACCTGTCCATCACTGCGCACTGGGTTAATGTGGTGGATGCAGGGTCCACAGGGGACAGCGGTGGTGGGACAGTGCTGCCTAGCCCACGGTATAGGAAACAGTTGGCTGTAGGCGTTCGACCCTCCTCCTCCTCCAGAAGCGAAAGCTCGTCCACAGAGCGCAGTCGTACGAGCACTCCATCTGCAGCTGCCACTGTTGCACACGATGTGTCCCCCTATCGAGCAGCTAGTGGAAAGCGTCAGCAGGCTGTGTTGCAGATGATGTGTTTGGGCGACAGACACACCGCCGAGGTGCTGGCCGAGTACTTGAAGCGACAAACTGAGTCATGGCTGGGCAGTGTACATCTTGAGGCAGGCAAGGTAGTTAGTGATAACGGCCGTAATTTTTTGGCAGCCATAGCCCTTTCAAAACTCAGCCACATACCTTGCTTGGCTCACACCTTGAACCTGGTGGTGCAGTGCTTCCTCAAAAATTATCCGGAGTTAACAGCCCTGCTCCAGAAGGTGCGAAGACTGTGCGTGCACATCCGCCGGTCGCCTGTACACTCCGTTCGTAAGCAGAAGCTGCAGCGATTGCTCCACCTTCCCAACCACCGCCTCATTATCGACATTGCAACAAGGTGAAACTCCACCCTGTACATGGTGAAGCGGCTGTGCGAGCAGAGGCAGGCCATAATGCATTTGTGGGAGGATACACGGCCAGGCACTTTGAGAGCAGACATGGAGTTGACAGGCGTGCAGTGGTCGAAGCTGAAAGACCTTTGTAAAGTCCTTCAGTGTTTTGAGGAATGCACACGGCTGGTAAGCGCAGACGACGCCATCCTAAGCATGAGCATCCCACTTATGCGTCTGCTCATGCAAACTTTGACGCACCTTAAGGAGCAGGCGTCTGCAGCCAATGTTGATGAGGAGGAAGAGGAGGAGGGAATCCTTGATGACATTCAGCCATTGTCTGCTCAGGGACCTCTCCTGGACGAGGTGGAGGAAGAAGAGGAGGAGGAGGAGGATGATGGGGATGATTACTTAGGGGAGGAGGATGCATGTCGTGGGGCAAGTGAAAATGTTGGCGTGGCAAGGTCTGGTACAGGGTTTGTGCGTGACTGGAGGGATGTGGATTTGCCAGAAAGTGCTCCTCCACCCAGCACTTGCAGTGCATCATTGACACCGGGAACATTGGCCCACATGTCAGATTATGCCTTGCGGATCCTAAAAAGGGACCCCCGCATTGCCAAAATGATGAACGATGACGACTACTGGTTGGCCAGCATCCTGGATCCACGCTATAAAGGCAAATTACAAAACATCATGCCACAGGAGAACCTTGACCTAATATTGGCTAATAAACAAGCAACTCTGGTAAATCGGTTGCTTGAGGCATTCCCAGCACACAGCAGCGGTGATTGTTCTCACACGAGCCGTACGGGCCGGGGGCAGCTTGGCAGAGGTGTTCGTGGTGCACACAGCAGAAGTGGCGTTGGAGACAGGGGTTTCATGACAATGTTGTGGACTGATTTTTCAAATACCGCTCACACAACTGGTAATACTGCATCGATGGAAAGTGACAGGAGACAGCAGTTGTCAACTATGGTTACAAACTACTTTTCCTCCCATTTCGATGTTCTCCCACACAGGTCATTCCCCTTTGACTATTGGGCCGCTAAACTGGACACCTGGCCTGAATTGGCCCAATATGCCTTACAGGAGCTCGCTTGCCCAGCTGCAAGTGTGCTATCGGAAAGAGTCTTCAGTGCAGCTGGATCAATCCTGACAGAAAAAAGGACCCGTCTGTCAACCCAAAATGTGGATGATCTAACCTTCATTAAAATGAACCACGCATGGGTTTCCAAGGATTTTGTCCCACCTTCCCCTGATGACACATAGGGTGACAGAAAAATGGCTTGCTTTGGTCCACCTCTTCCTCGTACTTCACCTATTTTGCCTTTTGCATCAGCTGAATGTCCAACATCAACATATGCCACTTTCTAAAACTACCTAACTGTGCTGCCTCCCACCCAATGGCCGGGGTCACCACCTACCGCACGACACCGTGCGAGTGCCGTTGCCCTGGACAGGTGGGTGGGCCGATTCTTGGGCGCGGGCACTGGCACAGGGTCCCTCATAGTGCAATCAAGTGTCTCTGACGGTGGTGGTGCACACCCGCCGTCAGACACACCGCTGTACTATGAGGGGAACAGTGCCAGTACCGACGCCCACGAGTGGGCCCCCCTTGCTTGGGCAGGGCCCCAGCATTTGCAATCTTTACCTCTCCCTGCTCCTCCGCTGTGTAATCTGGGCCGTCAAATCCATACTGTGCCTGACACCGTCTGAGCCTGCCTCCTGAGACATATATTTTGAATGTGTACGCTATCCATACATGTTATCTGGGGGTACGGTACCCTTTCTAACCTTTGTGCAATCACGTGCAATCCATACTGGGCCTGACACCGTCTGAGCCTGCCTTCTGAGACATATATTTTGAATGTGTACGCTATCCATACATGTTATCCAGGGATACGGTACCCTTTCTAACCTTTGTGCAATCACGTGCAATCCATACTGGGCCTAACACCGTCTGAGCCTGCCTCCTGAGACATATATTTTGAATGTGTACGCTATCCATACATGTTATCCAGGGATACGGTACCCTTTCTAACCTTTATGCAATCACGTGCAATCCATACTGGGCCTAACACCGTCTGAGCCTGCCTCCTGAGACATATAATTTGAATGTGTACGCTATCCATACATGTTATCCGGGGATACGGTACCCTTTCTAACCTTTGTGCAATCACGTGCAATCCATACTGTGCCTGACACCGTCTGAGCCTGCCTCCTGAGACATATATTTTGAATGTGTACGCTATCCATACATGTTATCCAGGGATACGGTACCCTTTCTAACCTTTGTGCAATCACGTGCAATCCATACTGGGCCTGACACCGTCTGAGCCTGCCTCCTGAGACATATATTTTGAATGTGTACGCTATCCATACATGTTATCCAGGGATACGATACCCTTTCTAACCTTTGTGCAATCACGTGCAATCCATACTGGGCCTAACACCGTCTGAGCCTGCCTCCTGAGACATATATTTTGAATGTGTACGCTATCCATACATGTTATCCGGGGATACGGTACCCTTTCTAACCTTTGTGCAATCACGTGCAATCCATACTGGGCCTAACACCGTCTGAGACTGCCTCCTGAGACATATATTTTGAATGTGTACGCTATCCATACATGTTATCCGGGGATACGGTACCCTTTCTAACCTTTGTGCAATCACGTGCAATCCATACTGGGCCTAACAACGTCTGAGCCTGCCTCCTGAGACATATATTTTGAATATGTACGCTATCCATACATGTTATCCGGGGAAACGGTACCCTTTCTAACCTTTGTGCAATCACGTGCAATCCATACTGTGCCTGACACCGTCTGAGCCTGCCTCCTGAGACATATATTTTGAATGTGTACGCTATCCATACATGTTATCCAGGGATACGGTACCCTTTCTAACCTTTGTGCAATCACGTGCAATCCATACTGGGCCTAACACCGTCTGAGCCTGCCTCCTGAGACATATATTTTGAATGTGTACGCTATCCATACATGTTATCCAGGGATACGGTACCCTTTCTAACCTTTGTGCAATCACGTGCAATCCATACTGGGCCTAACACCGTCTGAGCATGCCTCCTGAGACATATATTTTGAATGTGTACGCTATCCATACATGTTATCCGGGGATACGGTACCCTTTTTAACCTTTGTGCAATCACGTGCAATCCATACTGGGCCTAACACCGTCTGAGCCTGCCTCCTGATACATATATTTTGAATGTGTACGCTATCCATACATGTTATCCGGGGATACGGTACCCTTTCTAACCTTTGTGCAATCACGTGCAATCCATACTGGGCCTAACACCATCTGAGCCTGCCTCCTGAGACATATATTTTGAATGTGTACGCTATCCATACATGTTATCCGGGGATACGGTACCCTTTCTAACCTTTGTGCAATCACGTGCAATCCATACTGTCCCTGACACCGTCTGAGCCTGCCTCCTGAGACATATATTTTGAATGTGTACGCTATCCATACATGTTATCCGGGGATACGGTACCCTTTCTAACCTTTGTGCAATCACGTGCAATCCATACTGGGTCTAACATTGTCTGAGCCTGCCTCCTGAGACATATATTTTGAATGTGTACGCTATCCATACATGTTATCCGGGGATACGGTACCCTTTCTAACCTTTGTGCAATCACGTGCAATCCATACTGTGCCTGACACCGTCTGAGCCTGCCTCCTGAGACATATATTTTGAATGTGTACGCTATCCATACATGTTATCCAGGGATACGGTACCCTTTCTAACCTTTGTGCAATCACGTGCAATCCATACTGGGCCTGACACCGTCTGAGCCTGCCTCCTGAGACATATATTTTGAATGTGTATGCTATCCATACATGTTATCCAGGGATACGGTACCCTTTCTAACCTTTGTGCAATCACGTGCAATCCATACTGGGCGTGAGAACGGCTGGCGAGCTGTTAAGCAAGCTACAGCACCTGTCCAGACAAGTACAGGGATTCCCTAGCGAGGAGACTTATTTGATTGTTTTCAATGTTGGGACAGCAATTTTTGGGGAGCACTATACTCTGGAGAATGATAGATGGGGCCCACCATACACTGGAACATTCCAAAGGTGGACATCAGACACTGGAGCAGCATTTACAGGGCCCATTATACACTAGAGCATTAGAAATGGGGCCCATTATGTTTGGAGCATTATTTGTGCCCATAAGACAGTGGAGCTTCATCCATGGGGACCAACATATACTGTAGCATTATGTGGAGCTCATCATATACTGTTTCAAACATTATATGGGACCAATGATTCTGTATGGAGAAATAGATGGGCCTCGTCATGAGATGTAAAAAGTGAGGTATTTTTCATTGTACTATACCGCTATTTATCTGCCGTATCGGAGCATGATGAGTTGTGGTATGTGTTAAAGGGGCGCTCTTTCGCCCAGGGCACATGAAAACCTGCAGCCAGCCATCCCCCCCACAACTTTAGCCAAATAACACCCATTTTTCAGTGTGTAACTTGTATTATGAAGTTAATTAAGGTTGACAAGCTTAAGTAAGAAGAATTGATGCTTTTGGCATTCAAATGGGCACTGTAGGTGTGTTTCCTGTCCTCCTCTCACTGCCGACTTTTATTCCCCATTGACTTACATTGGGTTTCGTGTTTCGGGACGACCCCGACTTTTCCCTATAATCGGACGATCAAGCTCGACCCGACTTTTGGAAAAGTCGGGTTTCACTAAACGAAACGCGACCCTAAAAAACCAAAAGTCGCTCAACTCTAGTGATAACCACTACACTACAGAAACCGGCTGCGGAAGGTTACTGTGGTCATGACGAGCCATCGAGAACAAAGACTCAATTTCAAAAGCTTTAATATCAACGCCTAATGTCATGCTTCTATCAAGTTTCAAACTGGGGACCGTTCGCCTGTGAGGTGAACGTGACAACCACTACACTTAAGAAACTCCATGCAAAGCTAAAGATGTTTAAACATGCTGAAATGAACTTGAAAAAGAAAAAAACATCCAGCCAAAGTCAAGAGGTCTTCCTCTATGTCTGAAGACAGGACAAAGTGCATTTTGCAACACAGGAACCTTTCATTTGTCAGGCTATTGGAGAAAAAGAACAAACAGGGAAACAAAACCATGCTCCACAAAACATTCTCATGCCTTTGTCCAAAAGCCAAAAAGAAAAAGCACCTAGATGCCTGCTTTCGCACATTGATCCTATCAGGTGTTACTTGAATTAGGAACACTTAGACACTGTCAAAAACACACATGCTTGCCAAAAGCAAAAACGGGTAGAAATAATCACATTGGTAAAAGTAATGCTCATTAAACCAGCAATAGAATATGCTAACTAAGGCTAATTAAGCCAACAATATACGTTTGTGATCAAAATAAAGAAAAGCCACATGTTTCTGCCCGGGATCAAAACAGGGAACTTTCAGGAGGATGGCAAACAGGACAATCACTACACTACAGTAACCAGACAAGAGCGTTTACTGTGGTCATGGCAAGCATTAAAGATCAAGCACTCATTGTCAAAAGCGCTAGTTTGCAAGAGAAACGCTGTGTTTCGGCCCAGTTTCGAACTGAGGACCTTTCGCGTGTAAAACGAAAGTGATAACCGCGACACTACAGAAACAAACAGATTCAAAAAAACAAAAAATGCTGTGGTCATGGCAAGCAATAAAGAACAAGCACTGAAAGTCAAAAAGATCGTTTTCCAAGAGAAAAGCTGTGTTTCTGCCCAGTTTCGAACTGGGACCTTTCGCGTGTGAGGCGAACATGATAACCGCTACACTACAGAAACCAGATGCAAGCGCTTACTGTGGTGACAACTAGAGTTGAGCGATACCGTCCGATACTTCAAAGTATCGGATCGGAATGGATCGGCCGACCTTTAAAAAAAGTATCGGTATCGCCGATTCCGATACCGGAAGTCCCATTCAAGTCTATGGGACTTCCGGTATCGGAATAAGAAAAACCCTGTTTTTGCCTTGTACAGCCTCTCTGGGGTCTGTACGGGCCTTTCGGGGGGCTGTGCCGGCCTGCCAGGGGGTCTGTGCAGGCTCCGGTGGTCTGTGCCGGCCTGCCGGGGGGCTGTGCCGGCCTGCCGGTGGTCTGTGCAGGCTCCGATGGGCTGTGCCGGCCTGCCGGGGGGCTGTGCCGGCCTGCCGGGGGGCTGTGCAGGCTCCGGGGGGCTGTGCCGGCCTGCCGGGGGGCTGTGCCGGCCTGCCGGTGGTCTGTGCAGGCTCCGGGGGGGCTGTGCCGGCCTGCCGGGGGGCTGTGCCGGCCTGCCGGTGGTCTGTGCAGGCTTCGGGGGTCTGTGCAGGCATCGTCCGATGGGACTACAAGTCCCATCGGGCGATGCCTGCTACCATGACAGTGATTGACACATTAGCCAATGATGGGACAGTAGTAGTCCCATCATCCGGCTAATGTGTTGAATGTAAAAAAAAAAAAATTACATGCTACATACATGCAACATGCATACTACATACATGCTACATTCATACTACATACTACATACATGCTACATTCATACTACATAAATACTACATGCAACATACATACTACATATATACTACACACATACTACATATATACTACATGCATGATACATACATACTGCATGCTACATACATACTACATGCTACATACATACCACATATATACTACATACATACTACATGCATGCTACATACATACCACATACTACATACATACTACATACATACTACATGCATGCTACATGCATGCTACATGCTACATACATAACACATATATACTACATGCATGCTACATACATACTACATGCTACATACATACCACATACATACTACATGCATGCTACATACATACTACATGCATGCTACATACATACTACATGCTACATACTACATATATACTACATGCATGCTACATACATACTACATGCTACATACATACTACATATATACTACATGCATGCTACATACATACTACATGCTAAATACATACTACATATATACTACATGCATGCTACATACATACTACATGCTACATACATACTACATATATACTACATGCATGCTACATACACACTGCATGCTACATGCATGCTACATACATACTACATACATGCTACATGCTACATACATACCACATATATACTACATACATACAATACATTCATACAATACATACATAGACATACAGTGCATATAACATAGAGTAACATACTTACCAATACTTGTCACATTGTTCCCCGAAGCCATTGTCTTTTCCGGAATAAATATTAACATAACAAACCACAAAAATACTCACCCACGATCCGAAGCAGTCCACGAGTGTGTCCCAAGACGATCTTGGGTAGAGAACTGCAGCATCAGCTGATGCTGCCGTTCTCTACGGGCTGCAGGAATCCAATGACGGAAGGTAGGTATCCTTCCGCACTGTATTCCTCCGCCACTTAAAAAAAAAAAAAGTCCCTAGTCTCACTTTATGCCATTGCTGTGTGGGAATTTCCCACGCAGCAATTGCATAAAGTGAGACTAGGGACTTTTTTTTTTTTAAGTGGCGGAGGAATACAGTGCGGAAGGATACCTACCTTCCGTCATTGGATTCCTGCAGCCCGTAGAGAACGGCAGCATCATCTAATGCTGCAGTACTCTACCCAAGATCGTCGTGGGACACACTCGTGGACTGCTTCGGATCGTGGGTGAGTATTTTTGTGGTTTGTTATGTTAATATTTATTCCGGAAAAGACAATGGCTTCGGGGAACAATCTGACAAGTATTGGTTAGTATGTTACTCTATGTTATATGTACTGTATGTCTATGTATGTATTGTATGAATGTATTGTATGTATGTAGTATATATGTGGTATGTATGTAGCATGTAGTATGTATGTAGTATGTATGTAGCATGCATGTAGCATGCAGTATGTATGTAGCATGCATGTAGTATATACAGTATGTAGTATGTATGTAGCATGCATGTAGTATATATGTAGTATGTATGTAGCATGTAGCATGTATGTAGTATGTATGTGGTATGTATGTAGCATGTAGTATGTATGTAGCATGCATGTAGTATATATGTAGTATGTATGTAGCATGTAGTATGTATGTAGCATGCATGTAGTATGTATGTAGTATGTATGTAGCATGTAGTATGTATGTAGCATGCATGTAGTATGTATGTAGTATGTATGTAGCATGTATGTAGTATGTATGTAGCATGTAGTATATATGTAGCATGCATGTAGTATGTATGTAGTATGTATGTAGCATGTATGTGGTATGTATGTAGCATGTAGTATGTATGTAGCATGCATGTAGTATGTATGTAGTATATATGTGGTATGTATGTAGCATGTAGTATGTATGTAGTATGTATGTAGCATGCATGTAGTATGTATGTAGTATGTATGTAGTATGTATGTAGTATATATGTAGTATGTATGTAGCATGTAGTATGTATGTAGTATGTATGTGGTATGTATGTAGCATGTAGTATGTATGTAGCATGCATGTAGTATATATGTAGTATGTATGTAGCATGTAGTATGTATGTAGCATGTATGTGGTATGTATGTAGCATGTAGTATGTATGTATCATGCATGTAGCATGCATGTAGCATGTATGTAGTATGTATGTAGTATGTATGTAGCATGCATGTAGCATGCATGTAGTATGTATGTAGTATGTATGTAGTATGTATGTAGTATGTATGTAGCATGCAGTATGTAGCATGTATGTAGTATGTATGTAGTATATATGTAGTATGTATGTAGCATGTAGTATGTATGTAGCATGTAGTATGTATGTAGCATGCATGTAGTATATATGTAGTATGTATGTAGCATGCATGTAGTATATATGTAGTTTGTATGTAGCATGTAGTATGTATGTAGCATGCATGTAGCATGCATGTAGTATGTATGTAGTATTTTTTTTTTTTTAACATTTAACACATTAGCCGGATGATTGGACTACTACTGTCCCATCATTGGCTAATGTGTCAATCACTGTCATGGTAGCAGGCATCGCCAGATGGGACTTGTAGTACCATCGGACGATGCTTGCACAGACCCCCGGACATCAGCACAGCCCCCCGGCAGGCCAGCACAGCCCCCCGGCAGGCCGGTACAGACCCCCACAGGGTGCACAGACCACCGGCAGGCCGGCACAGCCCCCCGGCAGGCCGGTACAGACCCCCACAGGGTGCACAGACCACCGGCAGGCCGGCACAGCCCCCCGGCAGGCCGGTACAGACCCCCACAGGGTGCACAGACCACCGGCAGGCCGGCACAGCCCCCCGGCAGGCCGGTACAGACCCCGGGCAGTCCACACAGCCCCCCGGCAGGCCAGCAGAGACCCCCGGAAGGCCCGAAATGACGGCGCATCATGATGCGCACACACCACGCATCATGATGACGTCAGGCTGTCAATCAACTTTGAACTTCCGATTCCGATGCCGAATTCCGATATTGAAAAAATATCGGAAGTCGGTATCGGAATTCCGATACAGAAAGTATCGGCCGATACCCGATACTTGCGGTATCGGAATGCTCAACACTAGTGACAACAAGCAATCGAGAACAAGAACTGAAAGTCAAAAGCTTGGATACCAAAGGGTAACAGCGTGTTTCTGCCCAGTTTCGAACTGAGGACCTTTCGCATGTAAAGCAAACGTGATAACCGCTACACTACAGAAACCAACAGATTCAAAAAAACAAAAAATGCTGTGGTCATGGCAAGCAATAAAGAACAAGCACTGAAAGTCAAAAAGATCGTTTTCCAAGAGAAAAAGCTGTGTTTCTACCCAGTTTCGAACTGGGGACCTTTCGCGTGTTAGGCGAACGTGATATCCACTACACTACAGAAACCGGCAGCGGAAGGTTACTGTGGTCATGACGAGCCATCGAGAACAAAGACTCAACGTCAAAAGCTTTAATATCAACGCCTAATATCATGCTTCTATCCAGTTTCCAACCAGGGACCGTTCGCATGTGAGGTGAACGTGACAACCACTACACTTCAGAAACTCCATGCAAAGCTAAAGATGTTTAAACATGCTGAAATGAACTTGAAAAAGAAAAAAACATCCAGCCAAAGTCAAGAGGTCTTCCTCTATGTCTGAAGACAGGACAAAGTGCATTTTGCAACACAGGAACCTTTCATTTGTCAGGCTATTGGAAAAAAGAACAAACAGGGAAACAAAACCATTTTCCACAAAACATTCTCATGCCTTTGTCCAAAAGCCAAAAAGAAAAAGCACCTAGATGCCTGCTTTCGCACCTTGATCCTGTCAGGTGTTACTTGAATTAGGAACACTTAGACACTGTCAAAAACACACATGCTTGCCAAAAGCAAAAACGGGTAGAAATAATCACATTGGTAAAGGTAATGCTCATTAAACCAGCAATAGAATATGCTAACTAAGGATAATTAAGCCAACAATATATGTTTGTGATCAAAATAAAGAAAAGCCACATGTTTCTGCCCGGGATCAAAAAAGGGAACTTTCAGGAGGATGGCAAACAGGACAATCAGTACACTACAGTAACCAGACAAGAGCGTTTACTGTGGTCATGGCAAGAATTACAGATCAAGCACTCATTGTCAAAAGCGCTAGTTTGCAAGAGAAACGCTGTGTTTCTGCCCAGTTTCGAACTGAGGACCTTTCGCGTGTAAAGCAAACATGATAACCGCTACACTACAGAAACCAACCATTTCAAAAAATCAAAAAAATGCTGTGGTCATGGCAAGCAATAAAGAACAAGCACTGAAAGTCAAAAAGATCATTTTCCAAGAGAAAAGCTGTGTTTCTGCCCAGTTTCGAACTGGGGACCTTTCGCGTGTGAGGCGAACGTGATAACTGCTACACTACAGCAACCAGCTGCAAGAGGTTACTGTGGTGACAACAAGCAATCGAGATCAAGAACTGAAAGTCAAAAGCTTAGATACCAAAGGTAACATCGTGTTTCTGCCCAGTTTCGACCTGGGGACCTTTCGCGTGTTAGGCGAACGTGATAACCACTACACTACAGAAACCGGCTGTGGAAGGTTACTGTGGTCATGACGAGCCATCGAGAACAAAGACTCAACGTCAAAAGCTATAATATATCAACTCCTAATGTCATGCTTCTATCCAGTTTCGAACTGGGGACCGTTCACGTGTGAGGTGAACGTGACAACCACTACACTTCAGAAACTCCATGCAAAGCTAAAGATATTTAAACATGCAGAAATGAACTTGAAAAAGAAAAAAACATCCAGCCAAAGTCAAGAGGTCTTCCTCTATGTCTGAAGACAGGACAAAGTGCATTTTGCAACACAGGAACCTTTCATTTGTCAGGCTATTGGAAAAAAGAACAAACAGGGAAACAAAACCATTTTCCACAAAACATTCTCATGCCTTTGTCCAAAAGCCAAAAAGAAAAAGCACCGAGATGCCTGCTTTCGCACCTTGATCCTATCAGGTGTTACTTGAATTAGGAAAACTTAGACACTGTCAAAAACACACATGCTTGCCAAAAGCAAAAACTGGTACAAATAAACACATTGGTAAAAGTAATGCTCATTAAACCAGCAATAGAATATGCTAACTAATGCTAATTAAGCCAACAATATACGTTTGTGATCAAAATAAAGAAAAGCCACATGTTTCTGCCCGGGATCAAAACAGGGAACTTTCAGGAGGATGGCAAACAGGACAATCACTACACTACAGTAACCAGACAAAACCATTTACTGTGGTCATGGCAAGCACTAAAGATCAAGCACTCATTGTCAAAAGCTCTATTTTGGAAGAGAAACACTGTGTTTCTGCCCAGTTTCAAACTGAGGCCATTTCGCGTGTAAAGCGAACGTGATAACCGCTACACTACAGAAACCAACCGGTTCAACAACAAAAAAATGCTGTGGTCATGGCAAGCAATAAAGAACAAGCACTGAAAGTCAAAAAGATTATTTTCCGAGAGAAAAACTGTGTTTCTGCCCAGTTTTGAACTGGGGACTTTTCGCGTGTAAGGTGAACGTGATAACCGCTACACTACAGAAACTGGCTGCAACAGGTTGCTGTGGTCATGATGAGCCATCGAGAACAAAGACTGAACGTCAAAAGCTTTAATATCAACGCCTAGTTTCGAACTGAGGACCGTTCGCGTGTGAGGTGAACGTGATAACTAGAGTTGAGCGAAACGGGTCGAAAAATTTCAAAAGTCGCTGACTTTTGGCAAAGTCGGGTTTCATGAAACGAAACCCGACCCTAGGATGAGGTCGGCCACGAGGTCGGCGACTTACGTGCCAAAGTCGCGTTTCAAAAGTTTGTTTTGCGCTCTTTTTCAGCCAATCAAGATCCAAGGACACTGTGGGCAACGTGAAGACATAGGCAGGGGTCACCACCATCTTTCAGAAGGGCATGCAAGTGATTGGCTTGCTTTGGTGGGCGTCACAGGGGGTATAAAAGGGCGTGCACGCCGACCGCCATCTTACTTCTGCCGATCTCAGTATAGGGAGAGGTTGCTGCTGATTCTGTAGGGAGAGCGTTAGGTAGGGAAGAAGACAAAAAAACTGCTTCTGCTGCTAGCGATTTGGCCTGCACAACACACCAGTCACTGTGTGTGCAGTGCAAGGGGAGGCTATATAGTGGTGTATCAGTGGTGTTGGTTGTTGGGCTGCCTTCTAAGGCTTCCTGACATTCCTGCATTGCTGTTTACCCACTGCTCCGCAAACTGCTTTTTTAAAAGCAATCCCAATTTTTTTTTTTGTCTTGCTGAGAAGAAAAAAAACTGCTTCTGCTGCTAGCAATTTGGCCTGCACAACACACCAGTCACTGTGTGTGCAGTGCAAGGGGAGGCTATATTGTGGTGTATCAGTGGTGTTGGTTGTTGGGCTGCCTTTTAAGGCTTCCTGACAGGCTGGCATTGCTGTTTACCCACTGCTCTGCAAACTGCTTTTTTAAAAGCAATCCAATCTCCCTTATCCTCTAGTCACTTTGGTCACAGCTGTGCCATTGAGCCTGTGACATAGCGCTCAGATATCAGTGGGCCTCACACAATCCAAAAGTGTCCAGTGTCCAAAAGCGTGTGCAGAGATTCAAAATCTCCCTTATCCTCTAGTCACTTTGGTCACAGCTGTGCCATCGAGCCTGTCACATAGCGCTCAGATATTCATTGGGCCTCACACAATCCAAAAGTGTCCAGTGTCCACAAGTGTCTGCAGAAATTCAAAATCTCGCCTGTCCTATAGACACCTTGTACCTTGTTTTACATTACTATATAGTTTGTTGGATTTTGTCTACATTTCTACCAAAAATGAGGAAGGCTGGTGGAAGAGGCCGTGGAATTGGGCGGGGGTTGGCAGCTGGTAATGATGGTGCTGGTAGTGGATCTGATGGTAGTGGCAAGAGCAAAATAGGACCGAATGCAGGAGGTGTTGAGCCTGCGTCATCGTCTGGCTACATAAGGCCTCGAACGCTTAGTTTTCTAGGAGTTGGCAAACCGCTTTTAAAGCCAGAGCATCAGGAAAAAGTTTTGTCTTACATTGCTGACTCAGCCTCCAGCTCTATCGCCTCCTCTTCTTCAGTTGTAAAAAGTAAAAGCACTGAGTCGTCATTGGAGGCTCATGTTCATGAACCACACCTTTCCTTGTGTCCTTCACCCCAACCAAGATTGAAGGATGACGCAGGCCATACGACTGATTACTCCATGGAGCTGTTTTCACATACCATGCCTGGATTATCAAGTGAAATGGTGAATTACCCAGGCCAAGATGAATCTGACATGGAGTGCACTGATGCACTGCCGCTGATGGATGATTCTGCTGGTACATTCACTCAGAGCACTACATTGTCCTCGCAGTGTACAGAGCCAGATTCTGACCCTGATGAGACTCAGGTGCCCCTTCCCGCACACTATACCACCATACACGGTGACACAGAGGAAGGTGCACATGACATAGAAGAGGAGGTGATGGATGACCCAGTTGTTGACCCAGATTGGCATCCATTGGGGGAAGAGGGTGCTGCTTCCAATAGCTCAGATGAGGAGCATCCACAGCAGACATCAACATCGCAACAGCTGTTATCTGGCAGGCCCGGAGCACTCCAAAGACAGGTTCCAAACATCAAAAGAGTTGCTGGACAGCTTGTCCAGAGGGTCAAAAGATCACAGCGTGCTAGGCCGCAAAATGTCTGCCAAAGTAGGAAGAGTGCAGTGTGGCACTTTTTTGAACAAAATCCTCATGATCAGGCCAAGGTTATCTGTAAGAAGTGCGCAAAGACCTTTAGCCGAGGGAAAAATCTGAAAAATTTGAATACCAGTTGCATGCTTAGACATTTAACCAGCATGCACTTGCAAGCGTGGACACAACACCAAACCTCAAGTGCCACATGTGCAACTGATCACAACGAAGGTAGTCAGCAACGCTACATTGTTTCCCCCACTGTAAGCCCACCGGTTAGCACAGCAGCAAATGTTGAGGTGTCGTTGCAAGGCCACAGCAGTCAGGGAATCCCACTGTTATATAAACGAAAGACTGATTCTAGGCCATCAGAAAGAACACCAACTCCATCACCATCATCAACCCTCTCTCAGTCCGCCCTGTCCACCGCTACTTCCACCATATGCAGCTCTCAAGTCCAGCTCACCCTCCCAGACACTATGAGTAGGTCAAGAAAGTACTCAGTCTCTCATCCGCGTACACTGGGTTTGAACGCCCACATTGCCAAACTAATCTCGTTTGAGATGATGCCCTTTTGGTTGGTGGAAAGCACAGCTTTCCGCGAACTCATGGCCTATGCAGTACCACGCTATGACCTACCCAGTCGCCACTTCTTCTCTCACAAAGCCATCCCAGCCCTCCACCATCATGTGAAAGACCGCATTGTCCATGCACTCAAGCAGTCAGTGAGCGGAAAGGTGCACCTCACAACTGATGCATGGTCCAGTCGGCATGGCCAGGGCCGTTACGTGTCCATCACTGCGCACTGGGCTAATGTGGTGGATGCAGGGTCCACAGGGGACAGCGGTGGTGGGACAGTGCTGCCTAGCCCACGGTATAGGAAACAGTTGGCTGTAGGCGTTCGACCCTCCTCCTCCACCAGAAGCGAAAGCTCGTCCACAGAGCGCAGTCGTACGAGCACTCCATCTGCAGCTGCCACTGTTGCACACGATGTGTCCCCCTATCGAGCAGCTAGTGGAAAGCGTCAGCAGGCTGTGTTGCAGATGATGTGTTTGGGCAACAGACACACCGCCGAGGTTCTGGACGAGTACTTGAAGCGACAAACTGAGTCATGGCTGGGCAGTGTACATCTTGAGGCAGGCAAGGTAGTTAGTGATAACGGCTGTAATTTTGTGGCAGCCATAGCCCTTTCAAAACTCAGCCATATACCTTGCTTGGCTCACACCTTGAACCTGGTGGTGCAGTGCTTCCTCAAAAATTATCCTGAGTTAACAGCCCTGCTCCAGAAGGTGCGAAGACTGTGCGCGCACATCCGCCGGTCGCCTGTACACTCCGTTCGTATGCAGAAGCTGCAGCGATTGCTCCACCTTCCCAACCACCGCCTCATTATCGACATTGCAACAAGGTGGAACTCCACCCTGCACATGGTGGAGCGGCTGTGCAAGCAGAGGCAGGCCATAATGCATTTGTGGGAGCATACACGGCCAGGCACTTTGAGAGCAGACATGGAGTTGACAGGTGTGCAGTGGTCGAAGCTGAAAGACCTCTGTAAAGTCCTTCAGTGTTTTGAGGAATGCACACGGCTGGTAAGCGCAGACGACGCCATCCTAAGCATGAGCATCCCACTTATGCGTCTGCTCATGCAAACTTTGACGCACCTTAAGGAGCAGGCATCTGCAGCCAATGTTGATGAGGAGGAAGAGGAGGAGGGAATCCTTGATGACATTCAGCCATTGTCTGCTCAGGGACCTCTCCTGGACGAGGTGGAGGAAGAAGAGGAGGAGGAGGAGGAGGATGGGGATGATTACTTAGGGGAGGAGGATGCATCTCGTGGGGCAAGTGAAAATGTTGGCGTGGCAAGGTCTGGTACAGGGTTTGTGCATGACTGGAGGGATGTGGATTTGCCAGAAAGTGCTCCTCCAACCAGCACTCGCAGTGCATCATTGACACCGGGAACATTAATAATAATAATAATTTTTATTTATATAGCGCCAACATATTCCGCAGCACTTTACAATTAAGCGGGGACATGTACAGACAATAAATTCAATACAAGTTAAGACAATTCAAACAATGACATTAGGAGTGAGGTCCCTGCTCGCAAGCTTACAATCTACAAGGAAATGGGGGGACACAGTAGGTGAGAAATGCTTGTTAATTCAGGTCTGGCAATTATAATAGGGATTTTCATATAAAGCTGCATGATCCGGTCATCAGCCCGTGTGTTTAAGTGCAATAGACAAGTATCAAGTGCAGTTATCATGTGCATGAAGGGTGTGGAGACAGATGAATAGTAGGGTGCAGATTCAGAATAATATTTGGAAGGCGGGAACAGGGCAAAGTTAGCTTGCTGAGTAGTTGATGTGATAGGCTTCTTTGAAGAGATGGGTTTTCAAAGCGCGCTTGAATAGGTCAGGGCTAGGTATCAGTCTGATCATCTGGGGAAGTGCATTCCAGAGAGCTGGAGCAGCACGAGAGAAGTCTTGGAGACGGAGGTGCGAGGTTCGGATTACGGGGGATGTTAGTCTTAGGTCATTTGTAGAACGGAGGGCATGTGTAGGGCGATAGACAGAGATGAGAGAGGAGATATAAGGCGGTGCAGAACAGTGGAGAGCTTTGTGGGAGAGAGAGATGAGTTTATACTGGACCCTGTAGCGAATAGGTAGCCAGTGTAATGACTGGCATAAGATGGAGGCATCGGTGAAGCGGCTGGACAGAAATATGACCCTGGCTGCCACATTCAAGATGGATTGGAGAGGAGAAAGTTTGGTAAGAGGGAGACCGATCAGAAGAGAGTTGCAGTAGTCCAGACGAGAATGAATAAGAGCGACAGTAAGAGTCTTAGCAGTTTCAAAGGTGAGAAAAGGTCGGATTCTGGAGATGTTTTTAAGATGCAGGTGACAAGAGCGACTGAGTGATCGGATGTACGGAGTAAAGGAAAGTTCAGTGTCGAATATGACCCCAAGACAGCGGGCATGCTGCTTGGGAGTTATGGTTGAACCCTCCAGGGTTATTTCGATGTTAGGTAGAGTGAGGTTAGTAGAGGGGAGAAACACAAGAAGTTCAGTTTTAGAGAGATTTAGTTTCAGATAGAGGGAGGACATGATGCTAGAGACAGCAGACAGACAATCCTTGGTATTTTGAATTAGGGTAGGGGTGATGTCAGGGGAAGAAGTGTATAATTGGGTGTCATCAGCATAGAGATGATACTGGAACCCAAATCTGCTGATTGTTTGTCCAATAGGGGCAGTGTATAAAGAGAAGAGGAGGGGGCCTAGGACTGAGCCCTGCGGGACCCCGATAGTAAGGGGACGAGAAGAGGAAGAGGAGCCGGAAAAAGATACAGTGAAGGAGCGGTCAGAGAGGTAGGAGGAGAACCAGGAGAGGGCTGTGTCCTTGAGGCCTATAGAGCAGAGCATAGTGAGGAGGAGCTGGTGATCCACAGTGTCAAATGCGGCAGAGAGATCCAGGAGAATCAGCAGGGAGCAATGACCTTTCGATTTAGCTGTTATTAAATCATTAGAGACTTTAGTGAGGGCAGTTTCAGTAGAGTGTAAAGAGCGGAAACCAGATTGTAAGGGGTCGAGAAGAGAGTTATCTGAGAGATAGCGGATTAGACGGGAGTGGACCAGGCGTTCCAGGAGATAAGAGATGAAGGGAAGGTTAGAGACAGGTCTGTAGTTAGCAGTGCAGTTCTGGTCCAGGGATGGCTTTTTAAGTAAACATTGGCCCACATGTCAGATTATGCCTTGCAGATCCTAAAAAGGGACACACGCATTGCCAAAATGATGAACGATGATGACTACTGGTTGGCCAGCATCCTGGATCCACGCTATAAAGGCAAATTGCAAAACATCATGCCACAGGAGAACCTTGACCTAATATTGGCTAATAAACAAGCAACTCTGGTAAATCGGTTGCTTGAGGCATTCCCAGCACACAGCAGCGGTGATGGTTCTCACACGAGCCGTACGGGCCGGGGGCAGCTTGGCAGAGGTGTTCGTGGTGCACACAGCAGAAGTGGCGTTGGAGACAGGGGTTTCATGACAATGTTGTGGACTGATTTTTCAAGTACCGCTCACACAACTGGTAATACTGCATCGATGGAAAGTGACAGGAGACAGCAGTTGTCAACTATGGTTACAAACTACTTTTCCTCCCATATCGATGTTCTCCCACACAGGTCATTCCCCTTTGACTATTGGGCCGCTAAACTGGACACCTGGCCTGAATTGGCCCAATATGCCTTACAGGAGCTCGCTTGCCCAGCTGCAAGTGTGCTATCGGAAAGAGTCTTCAGTGCAGCTGGATCAATCCTGACAGAAAAAAGGACCCGTCTGTCAACCCAAAATGTGGATGATCTAACCTTCATTAAAATGAACCATGCATGGGTTTCCAAGGATTTTGTCCCACCTTCCTCTGATGACACATAGGGTGACAGAAAAATGGCTTGCTTTGGTCCACCTCTTCCTGGGACTTGACCTATTTCACCTTTTGCATCAGCTGAATGTCCAACATCAACATATGCCACTTTCTAAAACTCCCTAACTGTGCTGCCTCCCCCCCCATGGCCGGGGTCACCACCTAGCGCACGACACCGTGCGAGTGCCGTTGCCCTGGACAGGTGGGTAGGCCGACTCTTGGGCGCGGGCACTGGTACAGGGTCCTTCATAGTGCAATCAAGTGTCTCTGACGGTGGTGGTGCACACCCGCCGTCAGACACACCGCCGTACTATGAGGGGCCCAGTGCCAGTACCGACGCCCACGAGTGGGCCCCCCTTGCTTGGGCAGGGCCCCAGCATTTGCAATCTTTACCTCTCCCTGCTCCTCCGCTGTGTAGTCTGGGCCGTCAAATCCATACTGTGCCTGACACCGTCTGAGCCTGCCTCCTGATGTATAGACATATATTTTGAATGTGTACGCTATCCATACATGTTATCCGGGGAAACGGTATCCTTTCTAACCTTTGTGCAATCACGTGCAATCCATACTGGGCCTAACACCGTCTGAGCCTGCCTCCTGAGACATATATTTTGAATGTGTACGCTATCCATACATGTTATCCGGGGATACGGTACCCTTTCTAACCTTTGTGCAATCACGTGCAATCCATACTGGGCCTAACACCGTCTGAGCCTGCCTCCTGAGACATATATTTTGAATGTGTACGCTATCCATACATGTTATCCGGGGATACGGTACCCTTTCTAACCTTTGTGCAATCACGTGCAATCCATACTGGGCCTAACACCATCTGAGCCTGCCTCCTGAGACATATATTTTGAATGTGTACGCTATCCATACATGTTATCCGGGGAAACGGTACCCTTTCAAACCTTTGTGCAATCACGTGCAATCCATACTGGGCCTAACACCGTCTGAGCCTGCCTCCTGATGTATAGACATATATTTTGAATGTGTACGCTATCCATACATGTTATCTGGGGATACGGTACCCTTTCTCACCTTTGTGCAATCACGTGTAATCCATACAGGGCGTGAGAACGGCTGGCGAGCTGTTAAGCAAGCTACAGCACCTGTGGTTTGCACACGTAAGTTTTTCATTTTTTCAGGAATGATGGTTAGGCCTAATTCCGGAACTGCGGTTGACCTGCACTTACTGGGAAATCATTGTTCGCGGGTAATAATTGTAATCAGTGATCCCCATCACTAACGTTGTTCAGCGGGTTATCTGCACCTGTAAGCGACAAACGCTGGCCTTTTCAGTGTAGCGCACATGCAGCCACGGACATGTAAGGGCATGACACACCAGTTATTGGCCAATCTCATGTGCCAGAGCCTCACGTGTCCCTCTAGTAAGCCGGACTCGGACCGCGGGGCATGACGGAGTCTCGTTCGTTAACGGAATTAAGCTTGCAATGTGTGCATCTGTTCTGTAGCTGGCATGGTTGAGGTTTCCCAGGTGGAGTCGAATTTAACCGTAGGCTCCACTCCTGGTGGTGCCCTTCTGGACATTCCTTTAAGGTTCAGCTTTGCAACCATACTGCCCACGTAAAACAAACACTTTGCCTTCATCAAAGCTGTTTGGAGGGTCATGACTCGTGGGAATAACGCCGCCCAATCAGTTAACCTGCTAGAGAGATCCTTCGTTGCTCCCAAGCATGACATCACACTCCCTAGGAAGAAGGTAATGCCACTGTGGTGACCGTACTCCTGGGGGCGACACAAGTGCACTGATGCCCAACCATTGCTCGATGAATCTGCTGGTACATTGACCCAGACCACTACATTCCCCTCGCACGCTACACGACCTGAATCTGACCCTGATGAAACTCAGGTTACCCTTCCCATATACAGTTCCATCTTACACGGTGACAAAGAGGAAGATGCAGATGAAAGTGCAGGTTCGGCCCACCCGCCATCAGACACACGTACTATCAGGGGCCCTGTGCCAGTGCCGTCGCCAACGAGTGGGCCCCCCCTGCTTGCCCAGGATCACAGCACTTGCAAAGTTGAAATACTGTGCAGTGAAATGGAAGATGGGGATGACGAGGAGTCCAGACTAGTACAGGGATTCCCTAGCGAGGAGACTTATTTGATTGTTTTCAATGTTGGGACAGCAATTTTTGGGGAGCACTATACTCTGGAGAATGATAGATGGGGCCCACCATACACTGGAACATTCCAAAGGTGGACATCAGACACTGGAGCAGCATTTACAGGGCCCATTATACACTAGAGCATTAGAAATGGGGCCCATTATGTTTGGAGCATTATTTGGGCCCATAAGACAGTGGAGCTTCATCCATGGGGACCAACATATACTGTAGCATTATGTAGAGCTCATCATATACTGTTTCAAACATTATATGGGACCAATGATTCTGTATGGAGAAATAGATGGGCCTCGTCATGAGATGTAAAAAGTGAGGTATTTTTCATTGTACTATACCGCTATTTCTCTGCCGTATCGGAGCATGATGAGTTGTGGTATGTGTTAAAGGGGCGCTCTTTCGCCCAGGGCACATGAAAACCTGCAGCCAGCCCTCCCCCCCCACAACTTTAGCAAAATAACCCCCATTTTTCAGTGCGTAACTTGTATTATGAAGTTAATTAAGGTTGACAAGCTTAAGTAAGAAGAATTGATGCTTTTGGCATTCAAATGGGCACTGTAGGTGTGTTTCCTGTCCTCCTCTCACTGCTGACTTTTATTCCCCATTGACTTACATTGGGTTTCGTGTTTTGGGACGACCCCGACTTTTCCCTATAATCGGACGATCTTGCTCGACCCGACTTTTGGAAAAGTCGGGTTTCACGAAACGAAACGCGACCCTAAAAAACCAAAAGTCACTCAACTCTAGTGACAACCACTACACTTCAGAAACTCAATGCAAAGCTAAAGATGTTTAAATATGCTGAAAGGAAACTGAAAAAGAAAAAAGAATCCAGCCAAAGTCAAGAGGTCTTCCTCTATGTCTGAAGACAGGACAAAGTGCATTTTGCAACACAGGAACCTTTCATTTGTCAGGCTATTGGAAAAAAGAACAAACAGGGAAACAAAACCATTTTCCACAAAACATTCTCATGCCTTTGTCCAAAAGCCAAAAAGAAAAAGCACCTAGATGCCTGCTTTCGCACCTTGATCCTATCAGGTGTTACTTGAATTAGGAAAACTTAGACACTGTCAAAAACACACATGCTTGCCAAAAGCAAAAACTGGTAGAAATAATCACATTGGTAAAAGTAATGCTCATTAAACCAGCAATAGAACATGCTAACTAAGGCTAATTAAGCCAACAATATACGTTTGTGATCAAAATAAAGAAAAGCCGCATGTTTCTGCCCGGGATCAAAACAGGGAACTTTCAGGAGGATGGCAAACAGGACAATCTCTAACACTACAGTAACCAGACAAAACCATTTACTGTGGTCATGGCAAGTACTAAAGATCAAGCACTCATTGTCAAAAGCTCTATTTTGCACGAGAAACACTGTGTTTCTGCCCAGTTTCGAACAGACGACCTTTAGCGTGTAAAGCGAACGTGATAACCGCTACACTACAGAAACCAACTGATTTAAAAAAAACAAAAAATGCTGTGGTCATGGCAAGCAATAAGGAACAAGCACTGAAAGTCAAAAAGATGATTTTCCAAGAGAAATGCTGTGTTTCTGCCCAGTTTCGAACTGGGGACCTTTCGCGTGTAAGGCGAACGTGATAACCGCTACACTACAGAAACCAGCAACAAGCACTTACTGTGGTGACAACAAGCAATCGAGATCAAGAACTGAAAGTCAAAAGCTTGGATACCAAAGGGTATCGAACTGGGGACCTTTCGCGTGTTAGGCAAACGTGATAACCACTACACTACAGAAACCGGCTGCTGCAGGTTACTGTGGTCATGACGAGCCATCGAGAACAAAGACTCAACGTCAAAAGCTTTAATATCAACGCCTAATGTCATGCTTCTATCCAGTTCCGAACTGGGGACCGTTCGCGTGTGAGGTGAACGTGACAACCACTACACTTCAGAAACTCCATGCCAAGCTAAAGATGTTTAAACATGCTGAAATGAACTTGAAGAAGAAAAAAACATCCAGCCAAAGTCAAGAGGTCTTCTTCTATGTCTGAAGACAGGACAAAGTGCATTTTGCAACACAGGAACCTTTCATTTGTCAGGCTATTGGAAAAAGAACAAACAGGGAAACAAAACCATTTTCCACAAAACATTCTCATGCCTTTGTCCAAAAGCCAAAAAGAAAAAGCACCTAGATGCCTGCTTTCGCACCTTGATCCTATCAGGTGTTACTTGAATTAGGAACACTTAGACACTGTCAAAAACACACATGCTTGCCAAAAGCAAAAACGGGTAGAAATAATCACATTGGTAAAAGTAATGCTCATTAAACCAGCAATAGAATATGCTAACTAAGGCTAATTAAGCCAACAATATACGTTTTGATCAAAATAAAGAAAAGCCACATGTTTCTGCCCGGGATCAAAACAGGGAACTTTCAGGAGGATGGCAAACAGGACAATCACTACAATAAAGTAACCAGACAAGAGCATTTACTGTGGTCATGGCAAGCATTAAAGATCAAGCACTCATTGTCAAAAGCACTAGTTTGCAAGAGGAACGCTGTGTTTCTGCCCAGTTTCGAACTGAGGACCTTTCGCGTGTGAGACGAACGTGATAACCGCTACACTACAGAAACCGGACGCAAGCGCTTACTGTGGTGACAACAAGCAATCGAGATCAAGAACTGAAAGGCAAAAGCTTGGATACCAAAGGGTAACAGCGTGTTTCTGCCCAGTTTCGAACTGGGGACCTTTCACGTGTTAGGCGAACGTGATAACCACTACACTACAGAATCCAGCTGCGGAAGGTTACTGTGGTCATGACGAGCCATCGAGAACAAAGACTCAACGTCAAAAGCTTTAATATCAACGCCTAACGTCATGCTTCTATCTAGTTTCGAACTGGGGACCGTTGGCGTGTGAGGCGAACGTGACAACCACTACACTTCAGAAACTCCATGCAAAGCTAAAGATGTTTAAACATGCTGAAATGAACTTGAAAAAGAAAAAAACAGCCAGCCAAAGTCAAGAGGTCTTCCTCTATGTCTGAAGACAGGACAAATTGCATTTTGCAACACAGGAACCTTTCATTTGTCAGGCTATTGGAGAAAAAGAACACACAGGGAAACAAAACCATGCTCCACAAAACATTCTCATGCCTTTGTCCAAAATCCAAAAAGAAAAAGCACCTGGATGCCTGCTTTCGCACCTTGATCCTATCAGGTGTTACTTGAATTAGGAACACTTAGACACTGTCAAAAACACACATGCTTGCCAAAAGCAAAAACGGGTAGAAATAATCATATTGGTAAAAGTAATGCTCATTAAACCAGCAATAGAATATGCTAACTAAGGCTAATTAAGCCAACAATATACGTTTGTGATCAAAATAAAGAAAAGCCACATGTTTCTGCCCGGGATCAAAACAGGGAACTTTCAGGAGGATGGCAAACAGGACAATCACTACACTACAGTAACCAGACAAGAGTGTTTACTGTGGTCATGGCAAGCATTAAAGATCAAGCACTCATTGTCAAAAGCGCTAGTTTGCAAGAGGAACGCTGTGTTACTGCCCAGTTTCGAACTGAGGACATTTCACGTGTAAAGCGAATGTGATAACTGCTACACTACAGAAACCAACCGATTCAAACAAACAAAAAATGCTGTGGTCATGGCAAGCAATAAAGAACAAGCACTGAAAGTCAAAAAGATCGTTTTCCAAGAGAAAAAGCTGTGTTTCTGCCCAGTTTCGAACTGGGGACCTTTCGCGTGTGAGGCGAACGTGATAACCGCTACACTACAGAAACCGGATGCAAGCGCTTACTGTGGTGACAACAAGCAATCGAGATCAAGAACTGAAAGTCATAAGCTTGGATACCAAAGAGTAACAGCGTGGTTCTGCCAAGTTTCGAACTGGGGACCTTTCGCGTGTTAGGCGAACGTGATAACCACTACACTACAGAAACCGGCTGCGGAAGGTTTCTGTGGTCATGACGAGCCATCGAGAACAAAGACTCAACGTCAAAAGCTTTAATATCAACGCCTAATGTCATGCTTCTATCCAGTTTCAAACTGGGGACCGTTCGCGTGTGAGGTGAACGTGACAACCACTACACTTCAGAAACTCCATGCAAAGCTAAAGATGTTTAAACATGCTGAAATGAACTTGAAAAAGAAAAAAACAACCAGCCAAAGTCAAGAGGTCTTCCTCTATGTCTGAAGACAGGACAAAGTGCATTTTGCAACACAGGAACCTTTCATTTGTCAGGCTATTGGAGAAAAAGAACACACAGGGAAACAAAACCATGCTCCACAAAACATTCTCATGCCTTTGTCCAAAATCCAAAAAGAAAAAGCACCTAGATGCCTGCTTTCGCACCTTGATCCTATCAGGTGTTACTTGAATTAGGAACACTTAGACACTGTCAAAAACACACATGCTTGCCAAAAGCAAAAACGGGAAGAAATAATCACATTGGTAAAAGTAATGCTCATTAAACCAGCAATAGAATATGCTAACTAAGGCTAATTATGCCAACAATATACGTTTGTGATCAAAATAAAGAAAAGCCACATGTTTCTGCCCGGGATCAAAACAGGGAACTTTCAGGAGAATGGCAAACAGGACAATCACTACACTACAGTAACCAGACAAGAGCGTTTACTGTGGTCATGGCAAGCATTAAAGATCAAGCACTCATTGTCAAAAGCGCTAGTTTGCAAGAGGAACGCTGTGTTTCTGCCCAGTTTCGAACTGAGGACCTTTCGCCTGGAAAGCGAACGTGATAACCGCTACACTACAGAAACCAAACTATTCAAACAAACAAAAAATGCTGTGGTCATGGCAAGCAATAAAGAACAAGCACTGAAAGTCAAAAAGATCGTTTTCCAAGAGAAAAAGCTGTGTTTCTGCCCAGTTTCGAACTGGGGACCTTTCGCGTGTGAGGCGAACGTGATAACCGCTACACTACAGAAACCGGAAGCAAGCGTTTACTGTGGTGACAACAAGCAATCGAGATCAAGAACTGAAAGTCAAAAGCTTGGATACCAAAGGGTAACAGCGTGTTTCTGCCCAGTTTCAAACTGGGGACCTTTCGCGTGTTAGGCGAACGTGATAACCACTACACTACAGAAAACGGCTGCGGAAGGTTACTGTGGTCATGACGAGCCATCGAGAACAAAGACTCTACGTCAAAAGCTTTAATATCAACGCCTAATGTCATGCTTCTATCCAGTTTTGAACTGGGGACCGTTCGCGTGTGAGGTGAACGTGACAACCACTACACTTCAGAAACTCCATGCAAAGCTAAAGATGTTTAAACATGCTGAAATGAACTTGAAAAAGAAAAAAACAGCCAGCCAAAGTCAAGAGGTCTTCCTCTATGTCAGAAGACAGGACCAAGTGCATTTTGAAACACAGGAACCTTTCATTTGTCAGGCTTTTGGAGAAAAAGAACAAACAGGGAAACAAAACCATGCTCTACAAAACATTCTCATGCCTTTGTCCAAAAGCCAAAAAGAAAAAGCACCTAGATGCCTGCTTTTGCACCTTGATCCTATCAGGTGTTACTTGAATTAGGAACACTTAGACACTGTCAAAAACACACATGCTTGCCAAAAGCAAAAACGGGTAGAAGTAATCACATTGGTAAAAGTAATGCTCATTAAACCAGCAATAGAATATGCTAACTAAGGCTAATTAAGCCAACAATATACGTTTGTGATCAAAATAAAGAAAAGCCACATGTTTCTGCCCGGAATCAATACAGGGAACTTTCAGGAGGATGGCAAACAGGACAATCACTACACTACAGTAACCAGACAAGAGCGTTTACTGTGGTCATGGCAAGCATTAAAGATCAAGCACTCATTGTCAAAAGCGCTAGTTTGCAAGAGGAACTCTGTGTTTCTGCCCTGTTTCGAACAGAGGACCTTTCGCGTGTAAAGCAAACGTGATAACCGCTACACTACAGAAACCAACCAATTCAAACTAAAAAAAAAATCCTGTGGTCATGGCAAGCAATAAAGAACAAGCACTGAAAGTCAAAAAAAACATTTTCCTAGAGAAAAAGCTGTGTTTCTGCCCAGTTTCAAACTGGGGACCTTTCACGTGTGAGGCGAACGTGATAACCTCTACACTACAGAAACCAAGCGATTCAAAGAAGCAAAAAATGCTGTGGTCATGGCAAGCAATAAAGAACAAGCACTGAAAGTCAAAAAGATCGTTTTCCAAGAGAAAAAGCTGTGTTTCTGCCCAGTTTCAAACTGGGGACCTTTTGCGTGTGAGGCGAACGTGATAACCGCTACACTACAGAAACCTGAAGCAAGCGCATACTGTGGTGACAACAAGCAATCGAGATCAAGAACTGAAATTCAAAAGCTTGGATACCAAAGGGTAACAGCGTGTTTCTGCCCAGTTTCGATCTGGGGACCTTTCGCGTGTTAGGCGAACGTGATAACCACAACACTACATAAACCGGCTGCGGAAGGTTACTGTGGTCATGACGAGCCATCGAGAACAAAGACTCAACGTCAAAAGCGTTAATATCAACGCCTAATGTCATGCTTCTGATAGGAACTGAAGGAGTTAAATTGAGTTCCGTCTATGTTGCATTCTCTTGTTTAAAACCTTATCTGTTCTTCGAGGAGATGTCTCAGACATCTCCCTTGTGAACCAAGGTCAAATACCTCTGCTTTTTCGCCTAAATGACTTTCTTTGTCGAAAACAAGTTGTAAAATCATTTGTACTGCGCATGTCTGTAAAATGTTTAAATTCTTTACTATAAAAGACGGAAGCCTAACTGATAAGCCAGAGGCGTCTTGAGAGGCATCCCGAGTGGTATTATACAGCCGTGTCTGTGTTATCCTTCTCGACGGAGCAATTGATTAGAGACATATGGTGCTTCACACCTAAGAACATCGGTCCTTCAGATGAAAGAGTAATCTGAGGGATCCTGACAGTTTCCTGGCGCCCGAACAGGGACCTCTCCAAGACTACCCGATCTACAGACCACTCCAGTTACTGATGAAATTGTGAACAGCAGACCTAAACACCTGGCCAGGTAAAAGATCAATTTTTCTCTTCTCTGCTCTTCATAATCTATCATTATAACTAAGGTCCGTATAAAGGGGAATCTAGTAGAGGAGGGGGCCGTAAAATCAGGTCCATATAAGAACTCTGAGGAAATCGGGTGTGACATGCATATGTAATTTCTGCTCGAATGAGAGGTTACTGTAGGTTCTGTCTGTGCACAGCTATTTTTAGAAAAAGAGCTGATGCAAATCAAAATGGGAGAGGTCTGACATTATGGAATATAAGGCTGGGTGAACAGTTCATACTGCGCAGCCCGGACGGACAAGTTTTTCACAATAGACGATTCCGCACTAGAAATAGAGGAGGTTGTTGAATGGCTACTTTGATTTGAAAGGTTGTGGAAAGTAGAAAAATAAGCTGCACAGTAGGTATTCGTTCAAAGAGTGGTGATATTGCCTAACTGGGCCATGTGACAGCGTCCTTTCGGGGAGGTCACCGCCTAAGCTTAAATCAACACCCTTTACGAATAAACCTTGTGACAGATAAGAGTGTGACCGAATGAGCACAGGACCGTGAAATGAGCCTGTGACAGGATATGACTGAAGAACCCCAGTAGATGGACACTTTATTTACAATCCTGTGTGTTGTGGGAGTATTTCTGTTCGGATGCTACATAGCATATAAGTACACGAAACACGTAGTACACCGAGGAACAGACACTCCATTTAGCCTGTTAGCACCTTAGGAAGAAGGTAACGAGGTATAGTAGAGCCTAGTCTTGAGCTTACCCAATACACCACCTAAGGCAGGGGACTAACAGGAAGACAACAAGAGAGACAGGATAAGAATAAAAGATAAAATGGGGAACAGTCAGGGAAAGACACCTGAAGAAGGAAATCGGTTATGTGATATAATTGAGGATAGATATGGAAGTAGTGCAGCAAAGAACCTGGAAAAAGTATTAATCAAATCCAAAGTGCAAGATAGGCAGGCTGTGTGAATCCTTGTATATATGTCTATGAGAACCTCTGAATAAGATGAGAGATGAGTAATTGAGTATAAAAAAAAAAAAAAAAAATCAGTGAATGAGCACGTATGAATGAATCATCACACATCATTTTTGTGTCAAGAGATTTGTGACCTTTCTAGTTGTGGTGGAATCCCGGACAGATGCGTTATAGATATTTCAAATCTACATCTGAGACTGAATGAATTGAGTAATGATATAGTTCGTGTTATATGTGGCATTACATTGTAAAGTTTCCTGAATGCATTTGGCCAGAAAAAGGGCAAGGCATGGTTAATCTCATTATACAGTTATCTGCCCTTACAGTGAAATCCCGTGATTTTGAGTTTCTTTGTAGAAATTGATTTTGATAAGTCTAAAGAACTACAGAATTCTGTGAAGGACGACGCTGCATTCTGACGGGAGGGGTGAAGGATGGCGCTGCGTAGTTTTTCTTCTCCCTTCGCTCTTATCTCTGCTGAGTGTGAGCTGTGCTCAAAATTCTCTGTAATTCTATCCGTAAGGTACACGCTGAAAGATTTGTGCATTTTAAAGCAACAGTACTTAATTGAAGATTGGAAGTTAAAAGTAAGATATGGTGCCTAATTTAGAAGGGAATTGTAAGTGATTGCTTGGTCATTAATGTGTTTGAACCTGCTTCTAGTTGTGTGATTGATTTGTATAGCAAATTGTGTCAAATTACAAAAGACAGAGAAGGAAGGAAGCAGTAAAACAAGTGGGACAAACATTGAAAAAGGCAAAAATACCAGAGTGTGAATGTTTGGATGTACAAAAAGGCACAGACAAGGGAAGAAAATAGCAAGTGAATAAATGATGCTTGAGAATGTGCAGCAGTATGGAAGGTGTATTATGAATGTTTGATTGACAAAGTGTAACCAGAGACCCAGACAAAATAGATGGACTTGTAAACACTGTGGTCAGACTCAGACAAACCCAGACTGAATAGCTACTTGTGTGACCTGTGCTACTGACCTAAGAGAATTGCACTAAATCCTATCCAGACAAGATCATAAGAAGCTGACATAATAGTGTGGATAGTGGGTAGTGGGGACATTGGCCCTTGAGGAGTAAGCTGACAGTAGACATCAGACGGCCAACCCCATCAGGACCTAGAAGTGTGACTAGAATAAGAAAGATGCAGGTGTTTGTATTATCCCTGGAGCCCCTCTGACCAGCTAGCTTTGCTGAAGCAGCTGCCTGCCCCTGAAGACCAACCATTCCCGTTTTACAGACACATAAAGGAAGTACAGCAGACATATAAGTGTACCTGGGCAGACCTAGAGAGGTTGATGAGTTTAAAGGCAGGTGACGCACTAGATCATATAATTAAGACACACAGATGTGACAAAGAATCAGGCTTGGGGCATGGATGATAAATCTGCACGATCTGGGGAGACGTACTGTGAGTCACTAAGACAATGGGCTGCAGTGGAACAATCAGAGCAGTCTGTACTCCTGACTAATGTGACACAGCAAAGAGGAGAGAGAGTAGAGATATACCTTGGACGGTTACAGCTGAAATGGGCAGACATGGGGTACATTTGCATAAATCCACTTGATGTTAGAATACTGGTGAATGCATTCATTGACGGTATGAACAAAGACTTACGAGACGCAGTACAGACAGCCAGACCTGAATGGAGACATGTAGATCCGAAAGACCTCCTTAAGGTAGCTAAAGAAATTGAGCAAACAAGGACAATAAAACGACCTGTCATGTATGCTGGAGCACAAGGAAAAAAGTGGAGACGTAATAGGGAAGGCATGTGAGATGACACTGACGTTTCACATGACATCCATGCCATACTCCTACAAGTTCAACCAAAACATCTGTCTATGGCCAGACAGCTCTGACTTGAGTGTGCTCTACTAATTCCTGAGTATGTCACTCCTCAAAAGATGTAACGTTCTGAATCCAGCCACCCTCCTGCCTGTGGATTCAGAAAAGGGGGAATTGGTGACCGTATTGGCAAGTGAGGAAGGATACTTTGACATGACGCATGAACATGTCTGCATAGAACTGATGAGTCAGGAGACAGTTGGGTTTGCACACATTCATGAAAAACCTGTTCCTAATGCAGACTTTGAGTTTCTTTTTTGTAGATGGCCCCAGATACCACCAGGATGGACGATTCTACACTGGATATGCAGTAGTATACTCACATGAGGTAATCCGAGCGGAACCACTCTCTCCTCACATGTCGGCGCAGGAGGCAGAGTTGAAGGCACTCACTGAGGCGTGTAGAGCCGCTGCAGGTAAAGTCGCTAATATTTTCACAGATTCGAAGCCCATTAAAAATGCAGAGCTGGTGAAACAATTGATGGAGGCATTGATGTTACCAGTCCAGGTTGGCATTGTCAAGGTAAAAGCACACACAAAAGGTGACTCCGTGGAGGTAGAGGGCAATAGAAGGGCGAACGAGGCTGCTAAAATAGCACAAGGCGGCCTAGAGAGAGCAGTGGACGGTGGCGGGGAGTCAGCGTATTCCAGCCACATTGGGTCTAGATGTCCTGAAATCCCTCCAGCAAAAGGCTGCCCAAACAGAGAAGGTACACCAGGGGAGACTGGGAGCTGAGCTGAACTCAAATGGAGTATGGGAGAATAAGGATAAAATGTGCCCACCAAAGTCCCTGTTCCCAATCATGGCACAAGCAGCACATGGCCCCAATCACACCTCAAAAAGTCACATGTGTGCCATGGTAGATGCCTTCTGGATCGCTCCTGGCTTCAGTTGCGCAGCTGCGAAACTTGTACAATCATGCCTCATCTGTGCACAGCACAACCCAGGTAAAACAGTAAAAGTCCCTAAGAAAGCGACACCTAGGCCTCTCTACCCGTTTCAGAGACGGCAGATTGACGACATACAGCTACCAAGGTAGGAGTGTATGCAAATATCCTAGTATGTGTAGATCTCTTCTCTGGATGGCCAGAGGCCTACCCGGTGAAAACGGCTACAGCTCGAGCCACTGCAAAGAAACTGGTGATGGAACTAGTACCACGATTCGGTGTCCCTGAAACAATTGAATCAGACAGAGGTACACACTTTACTGCTGAGGTAATGCAAAATGTAATGCAAATGATAGGTGTAGAACAAGCATTTCATACACCCTACCACCCACAGAGTTCAGGGAAGGTAGAGAGAATGAACGGGACACTAAAATTGAAAATACAGAAAACCATGGAACAAACCCATAAACCATGGCCAGAGTGTCTCCCATTAGCATTATTCTCAGTAAGGTACACACCCACGGGGAAAGCTAAACTGTCACCCTTCGAGATACTGTTTGGAAGACCACCAAACACAGGGTTGTACTACCCACAGGTCTTAACACTCAATGTGGATAATTTGACAAGTTATGTAATCCAGTTGCAAAAGCATTTAACTCAAATGCATTCTCTAGTTTTCTCTTCCACTCCAGATCCAGATAGTGTGGAAGGAATCACTGTCTACAACCTGGTGATTACGTATATGTCAAGAAACACTCCAGAAAGACCCTTGAACCCCGATATCAAGGACCTTACCAAGTACTCCTAACAACACCTACTTCTGTTAAGTTGGAAGGACGACCAACCTGGATCCACGCATCACATTGCAAACTAGCCACAGGAATTAACAAAGCATATGAGTGCATAATGTTTTGGTTTGGTTTTGTTGCATTATCTGTAATAATGGTAGCTGCGTGGGACAATCTAAATTCTCCAATGTCCTTGAATAATAAGTTTATACAACATCATGAAAAATTACTGAATGATTGGTCAAATCATTTGCTGGATCTGCACACATTCACCAGTATCAGCCACTAGTATTCCGTTCCTTGTTATTCCTGTGCCACCCGAGGAATTATTTGCCTGGAGCAGTTGTTCTGATACACTTGCTAATAATGCCACAAATAATGTGAAGTTATGGAACACAACTGTTGGTATACCTATTGTGGGATGGGTAGGATACCCTTGGTGGCAGGGTAATCTTTCAGGAAGTAACACATACCTTCAATATCTGGCATATAAAGGGGGGGCTTGGGTACCCAGGAATAGAACTCGATTAACCTACCTGGGGCAAATTCCAATGTATGGCCTACAAGTTAGTTTTAATGTAACTTCCCACTCTACTGATGCCTTCAAACCAATACTGCTAGAAAGAAGGTTGCATAACACGTCCTGGGAGTATTCCAATTTATTTCCCCAGGGCAATAATGAAACTTGTTTTAATATTTCAGGTAATATACCTTGCAACGAGTCATCTGGATATGAGAAAGGAACTCCCACCTGTGGAAATCCCGATGTAGGGTATTGTAGCCCTTTAGGACAACTTCCAAATTGGTGTATGCTTCAGAATGTATCTGCGTTCATAGATTTAGTTCATAGACTGGTATTACAACATTCAGCCCTATGGGACCTACCTAGTGACATGTACTGGGTATGTGGAGACAATGCATATAAATGGTTGCCAGTAGGGGTAAAAGGTGCTTGTACTCTGGGTCGTTTGACTCCAGCTACCTTTGTTATTCCGAATGACCAGTTGAATACTCAGAGCATACCTAAACACACGTTGTACAAAAGAGCTGCTGACAATACACCTCGCCTCTCTGGGAGACCACATATAGTGCAGATGAGTGTGGCTAATAAAATTGTCAGTTCTATTTTTATTTATCCTATGATTACTCAAATGTGGGATAAATTAGTCAGGGCTACAGATTACTTAGATGACCAAATATGGGATATATTGGATATATTGAACACCACCGTTGCTGTCCAAAATCAGCTCATCATAGCCACTAATCAGCATACCATAGTATTAGATTATTTAACTGCAGCGCAAGGAGGTATGTGTCAAGTCATCGGACCAGCTTGCTGTCATTATATAGATCCCAACAGTAGTTTAAAGTTAAGATCAAAAATAGAGGATGTTCAAAAACTTAGAGATCAGTACAATAAAGACAATGATCGTACTAAGGATAGTTGGTGGTCAGATACATTCTCCTTTCTTAATCCAGCTAATTGGTTTAAGGGTATTGGAGGCTGGATAACTGGGATTATACTAAGTCTATTACGTATTGTTGTTTGTATCTTCGTAATATATGTGCTATTGAAACTTGTTTTTTGGTGTATCTCTGTATGCAAGAAAAGATGTAGAAATAGATAAGGAAGTTTGACTGTAAACAACAAGAATTTAACTATTATTCCTTTGAGTCCTAGATTGACATCTCATTTCTGGCATGAAGGAGCGTACTCTTGCAATGATGGACGTGGCTTCAGTATCTGGGGGATGGAGAAGGTAGAAGACCTGTCTCCCTTGGGCAACCCGTCGGCCTGGGATAGTACCTGGTGAACGAGCCACTATCCGCTGTTGTTGCAGGATCCAGTGTTCCAGATTGTGGAAAATGAAGATGTCAAAGGGGGGAATGATAGGAACTGAAGGAGTTAAATTGAGTTCTGTCTATGTTGCATTCTCTTGTTTAAAACCTTATCTGTTCTTCGAGGAGATGTCTCAGACATCTCCCTTGTGAACCAAGGTCAAATACCTCTGCTTTTTCGCCTAAATGACTTTCTTTGTCGAAAACAAGTTGTAAAATCATTTGTACTGCGCATGTCTGTAAAATGTTTAAATTCTTTACTATAAAAGACGGAAGCCTAACTGATAAGCCAGAGGCGTCTTGAGAGGCATCCCGAGTGGTATTATACAGCCGTGTCTGTGTTATCCTTCTCGACGGAGCAATTGATTAGAGACATATGGTGCTTCACACCTAAGAACATCGGTCCTTCAGATGAAAGAGTAATCTGAGGGATCCCGACACTTATATCCAGTTTCGAACTGGGGACCGTTCGCGTGTGAGGTGAACGTGACAACCACTACACTTCAGAAACTCCATTCAAAGCTAAAGATGTTTAAACATGCTGAAATGAACTTGAAAAAGAAAAAAACAGCCAGCCAAAGTCAAGAGGTCTTCCTCTATGTCTGAAGACAGGACAAAGTGCATTTTGCAACACAGGAACCTTTCATTTGTCAGGCTATTGGAGAAAAAGAACAAACAGGGAAACAAAACCATGCTCCACAAAACATTCTCATGCCTTTGTCCAAAAGCCAAAAAGAAAAAGCACCTAGATGCCTGCTTTAGCACCTTGATCCTATCAGGTGTTACTTGAATTAGGAACACTTAGACACTGTCAAAAACACACATGCTTGCCAAAAGCAAAAACGGGAAGAAATAATCACATTGGTAAAAGTAATGCTCATTAAACCAGCAATAGAATATGCTAACTAAGGCTAATTAAGCCAACAGTATAGGTTTGTGATCAAAATAAAGAAAAGCCACATGTTTCTGCCCGGGATCAAAACAGGGAACTTTCAGGAGGATGGCAAACAGGACAATCACTACACTACAGTAACCAGACAAGAGCGTTTACTGTGGTCATGGCAAGCATTAAAGATCAAGCACTTATTGTCAAAAGCGCTAGTTTGCAAGAGGAATGCTGTGTTTCTGCCCAGTTTCGAACTGAGGACCTTTCGCATGTAAAGCGAACGTGATAACCGCTACACTACAGAAACCAACCGATTCAAACAAACAAAAAATGCTGTGGTCATGGCAAGCAATAAAGAACAAGCACTGAAAGTCAAAAAGATCGTTTTCCAAGAGAAAAAGCTGTGTTTCTGCCCAGTTTCGAACTGGGGACCTTTCGCGTGTGAGGCAAACGTGATAACCGCTACACTACAGAAACCGGATGCAAGTTCTTACTTTGGTGACAACAAGCAATCGAGATCAAGAACTGAAAGTCAAAAGCTTGGATACCAAAGGGTAACAGCGTGTTTCTGCCCAGTTTCGAACTGGGGACCTTTCGCGTGTTAGGCGAACGTGATAACCACTACACTACAGAAACCGGCTGTAGAAGATTACTGTGGTCATGACGAGCCATCGAGAACAAAGACTCAACGTCAAAAGCTTTAATATCAACGCCTAATGTCATGCTTCTATCCAGTTTCGAACTGGGGACCGTTCGCGTGTGAGGTGAACGTGACAACCACTACACTTCAGAAACTCCATGCAAAGCTAAAGATGTTTAAACATGCTGAAATGAACTTGAAAAAGAAAAAAACAGCCAGCCAAAGTCAAGAGGTCTTCCTCTATGTCTGAAGACAGGACAAAGTGCATTTTGCAACACAGGAACCTTTCATTTTTCAGGCTATTGGAGAAAAAGAACAAACAGGGAAACAAAACCATGCTCCACAAAACATTCTCATGCCTTTGTCCAAAAGCCAAAAAGAAAAATCACCTAGATGCCTGCTTTTGCACCTTGATCCTATCAGGTGTTACTTGAATTAGGAACACTTAGACACTGTCAAAAACACACATGCTTGCCAAAAGCAAAAACGGGTAGAAATAATCACATTGGTAAAAGTAATGCTCATTAAACCAGCAATAGAATATGCTAACTAAGGCTAATTAAGCCAACAATATACGTTTGTGATCAAAATAAAGAAAAGCCACATGTTTCTGCCCGGGATCAAAACAGGGAACTTTCAGGAGGATGGCAAACAGGACAATCACTACACTACAGTAACCAGACAAGAGCGTTTACTGTGGTCATGGCAAGCATTAAAGATCAAGCACTCATTGTCAAAAGCGCTAGTTTGCAAGAGGAACTCTGTGTTTCTGCCCTGTTTCAAACAGAGGACCTTTCGCGTGTAAAGCAAACGTGATAACCGCTACACTACAGAAACCAACCAATTCAAACTAAAAAAAAAATCCTGTGGTCATGGCAAGCAATAAAGAACAAGCACTGAAAGTCAAAAAAAACATTTTCCTAGAGAAAAAGCTGTGTTTCTGCCCAGTTTCAAACTGGGGACCTTTCACGTGTGAGGCGAACGTGATAACCTCTACACTACAGAAACCAAGCGATTCAAACAAGCAAAAAATGCTGTGGTCATGGCAAGCAATAAAGAACAAGCACTGAAAGTCAAAAAGATCGTTTTCCAAGAGAAAAAGCTGTGTTTCTGCCCAGTTTCAAACTGGGGACCTTTTGCGTGTGAGGCGAACGTGATAACCGCTACACTACAGAAACCTGATGCAAGCGCATACTGTGGTGACAACAAGCAATCGAGATCAAGAACTGAAATTCAAAAGCTTGGATACCAAAGAGTAACAGCGTGTTTCTGCCCAGTTTCGAACTGGGGACCTTTCGCGTGTTAGGCGAACGTGATAACCACAACACTACATAAACCGGCTGCGTAAGGTTACTGTGGTCATGACGAGCCATCGAGAACAAAGACTCAACGTCAAAAGCTTTAATATCAACGCCTAATGTCATGCTTCTATCAAGTTTCGAACTGGGGACCGTTCGCATGTGAGGTGAACGTGACAACCACTACACTTCAGAAACTGCATGCAAAGCTAAAGTTGTTTAAACATGCTGAAATGAACTTGAAAAAGAAAAAAACAGCCAGCCAAAGTCAAGAGGTCTTCCTCTATGTCTGAAGACAGGACAAAGTGCATTTTGCAACACAGGAACCTTTCATTTGTCAGGCTATTGGAGAAAAAGAACAAACAGGGAAACAAAACCATGCTCTACAAAACATTCTCATGCCTTTGTCCAAAAGCCAAAAAGAAAAAGCACCTACATGCCTGCTTTCGCACCTTGATCCTATCAGGTGTTACTTGAATTAGGAACACTTAGACGCTGTCAAAAACACACATGCTTGCCAAAAGCAAAAACGGGTAGAAATAATCACATTGGTAAAAGTAATGCTCATTAAACCAGCAATAGAATATGCTAACTAAGGCTAATTAAGCCAACAATATACGTTTGTGATCAAAATAAAGAAAAGCCACATGTTTCTGCCCGGGATCAAAACAGGGAACTTTCAGGAGGATGGCAAACAGGACAATCACTACACTACAGTAACCAGACAAGAGCGTTTACTGTGGTCATGGCAAGCATTAAAGATCAAGCACTCATTGTCAAAAGCGCTAGTTTGCAAGAGAAACGCTGTGTTTATGCCCAGTTTCGAACTGAGGACCTTTCGCGTGTAAAGTGAACGTGATAACCGCTACACTACAGAAACCAACTGATTCAAACAAAAAAAAAATGCTGTGGTCATGGCAAGCAATAAAGAACAAGCACTGAAAGTCAAAAAGATCGTTTTCCAAGAGAAAAAGCTGTGTTTCTGCCCAGTTTCGAACTGGGGACCTTTCGCGTGTGAGGCGAACGTGATAACCGCTACACTACAGAAACCGGATGCAAGTGCTTACTGTGGTGACAACAAGCAATCGAGATCAAGAACTGAAAGTCAAAAGCTTGGATACCAAAGGGTAACAGCGTGTTTCTGCCCAGTTTCGATCTGGGGACCTTTCGCGTGTTAGGCGAACGTGATAACTAGAGTTGAGCGAAACGGGTCGAAAAAATTCAAAAGTCGGGTTTCATGAAACGAAACCCGACCCTAGGATGAGGTCGGCCACGAGGTCGGCGACTTACGCGCCAAAGTCGCGTTTCAAAAGTTTGTTTTGCGCTCTTTTTCAGCCAATCAGGATCCACGGACACTGTGGGCAACGTGATGACCTAGGCACGGGTCACCACCATCTTTCAGAATGGCATGCAAGTGATTGGCTTGCTTTGGTGGGCGTCACAGGGGGTATAAAAGGGCGTGCACGCCGACCGCCATCTTACTTCTGCCGATCTTAGTATAGGGAGAGGTTGCTGCTGATTCTGTAGGGAGAGCGTTAGGCAGGGAAGAAGACAAAAAAACTGCTTCTGCTGCTAGCGATTTGGCCTGCACAACACACAAGTCACTGTGTGTGCAGTGCAAGGGGAGGCTATATTGTGGTGTATCAGTGGTGTTGGTTGTTGGGCTGCCTTTTAAGGCTTCCTGACACGCTGGCATTGCTGTTTACCCACTGCTCTGCAAACTGCTTTTTTAAAAGCAATCCAATCTCCCTTATCCTCTAGTCACTTTTGTCACAGCTGTGCCATCGAGCGTGTCACATAGCGCTCAGATATCAGTGGGCCTCTCACAATCCACAAGTGTCCAGTGTCCAAAATTGTACGCAGAGATTCAAAATCTCCATTATCCTCTCGTCACTTTGGTCACAGGCAGCTGTGCCATCGAGCGTGTCACATAGCGCTCAGATATCAGTGGGCCTCACACAATCCACAAGTGTCCAGTGTCCAAAAGTGTACGCAGAGATTCAAAATCTCCATTATCCTCTCGTCACTTTGGTCACAGGTAGCTGTGCCATCGAGCGTGTCACATAGCGCTCAGATATCAGTGGGCCTCACACAATCCACAAGTGTCCAGTGTCCAAAAGTGTGCGCAGAGATTCAAAATCTCCATTATCCTCTCGTCACTTTGGTCACAGGCAGCTGTGCCATCGAGCGTGTCACATAGCGCTCAGATATCAGTGGGCCTCACACAATCCACAAGTGTCCAGTGTCCAAAAGTGTACGCAGAGATTCAAAATCTCCATTATCCTCTCGTCACTTTGGTCACAGGCAGCTGTGCCATCGAGCGTGTCACATAGCGCTCAGATATCAGTGGGCCTCACACAATCCACAAGTGTCCAGTGTCCAAAAGTGTGCGCAGAGATTCAAAATCTCCATTATCCTCTCGTCACTTTGGTCACAGGCAGCTGTGCCATCGAGCGTGTCACATAGCGCTCAGATATCAGTGGGCCTCACACAATCCACAAGTGTCCAGTGTCCAAAAGTGTACGCAGAGATTCAAAATCTCCATTATCCTCTCGTCACTTTGGTCACAGGCAGCTGTGCCATCGAGCGTGTCACATAGCGCTCAGATATCAGTGGGCCTCACACAATCCACAAGTGTCCAGTGTCCAAAAGTGTACGCAGAGATTCAAAATCTCCATTATCCTCTCGTCACTTTGGTCACAGGCAGCTGTGCCATCGAGCGTGTCACATAGCGCTCAGATATCAGTGGGCCTCACACAATCCACAAGTGTCCAGTGTCCAAAAGTGTACGCAGAGATTCAAAATCTCCATTATCCTCTCGTCACTTTGGTCACAGGCAGCTGTGCCATCGAGCGTGTCACATAGCGCTCAGATATCAGTGGGCCTCACACAATCCACAAGTGTCCAGTGTCCAAAAGTGTACGCAGAGATTCAAAATCTCCATTATCCTCTCGTCACTTTGGTCACAGGCAGCTGTGCCATCGAGCGTGTCACATAGCGCTCAGATATCAGTGGGCCTCACACAATCCACAAGTGTCCAGTGTCCAAAAGTGTACGCAGAGATTCAAAATCTCCATTATCCTCTCGTCACTTTGGTCACAGGCAGCTGTGCCATCGAGCGTGTCACATAGCGCTCAGATATCAGTGGGCCTCACACAATCCTCAAGTGTCCAGTGTCCAAAAGTGTACGCAGAGATTCAAAATCTCCATTATCCTCTCGTCACTTTGGTCACAGGCAGCTGTGCCATCGAGCGTGTCACAAAGCGCTCAGATATCAGTGGGCCTCACACAATCCACAAGTGTCCAGTGTTCAAAAGTGTACGCAGAGATTCAAAATCTCCATTATCCTCTCGTCACTTTGGTCACAGGCAGCTGTGCCATCGAGCGTGTCACATAGCGCTCAGATATCAGTGGGCCTCACACAATCCACAAGTGTCCAGTGTCCAAAAGTGTATGCAGAGATTAAAAATCTCCATTATCCTCTCGTCACTTTGGTCACAGGCAGCTGTGCCATGGAGCCTGACACATATCGCTCAGATATCAGTGGGCCTCACACAATCTACAAGTGTCCAGTGTCCAAAAGTGTACGCAGAGATTCAAAATCTCCATTATCCTCTCGTCACTTTGGTCACAGGCAGCTGTGCCATCGAGCGTGTCACATAGCGCTCAGATATCAGTGGGCCTCACACAATCCACAAGTGTCCAGTGTCCAAAAGTGTACGCAGAGATTCATAATCTCCATAATTCTCTCGTCACTTTGGTCACAGGCAGCTGTGCCATCGAGCGTGTCACATAGCGCTCAGATATCAGTGGGCCTCACACAATCCACAAGTGTCCAGTGTCCAAAAGTGTACGCAGAGATTCAAAATCTCCATTATCCTCTCGTCACTTTGGTCACAGGCAGCTGTGCCATCGAGCGTGTCACATAGCGCTCAGATATCAGTGGGCCTCACACAATCTACAAGTGTCCAGTGTCCAAAAGTGTGCGCAGAGATTCAAAATCTCCATTATCCTCTCGTCACTTTGGTCACAGGCAGCTGTGCCATCGAGTGTGTCACATAGCGCTCAGATATCAGTGGGCCTCACACAATCCACAAGTGTCCAGTGTCCAAAAGTGTACGCAGAGATTCAAAATCTCCATTATCCTCTCGTCACTTTGGTCACAGGCAGCTGTGCCATCGAGTGTTTCACATAGCGCTCAGATATCAGTGGGCCTCACACAATCCACAAGTGTCCAGTGTCCAAAAGTGTACGCAGAGATTCAAAATCTCCATTATCCTCTCGTCACTTTGGTCACAGGCAGCTGTGCCATCGAGCGTGTCACATAGCGCTCAGATATCAGTGGGCCTCACACAATCCACAAGTGTCCAGTGTCCAAAAGTGTACGCAGAGATTCAAAATCTCCATTATCCTCTCGTCACTTTGGTCACAGGCAGCTGTGCCATCGAGCGTGTCACATAGCGCTCAGATATCAGTGGGCCTCACACAATCTACAAGTGTCCAGTGTCCAAAAGTGTACGCAGAGATTCAAAATCAACATTATCCTCTCGTCACTTTGGTCACAGGCAGCTGTGCCATCGAGCGTGTCACATAGCGCTCAGATATCAGTGGGCCTCACACAATCCACAAGTGTCCAGTGTCCAAAAGTGTACGCAGAGATTCAAAATCTCCATTATCCTCTCGTCACTTTGGTCACAGGCAGCTGTGCCATCGAGCGTGTCACATAGCGCTCAGATATCAGTGGGCCTCACACAATCTACAAGTGTCCAGTGTCAAAAAGTGTACGCAGAGATTCAAAATCTCCATTATCCTCTCGTCACTTTGGTCACAGGCAGCTGTGCCATCGAGCGTGTCACATAGCGCTCAGATATCAGTGGGCCTCACACAATCTACAAGTGTCCAGTGTCCAAAAGTGTACGCAGAGATTCAAAATCTCCATTATCCTCTCGTCACTTTGGTCACAGGCAGCTGTGCCATCGAGCGTGTCACATAGCGCTCAGATATCAGTGGGCCTCACACAATCCACAAGTGTCCAGTGTCCAAAAGTGTACGCAGAGATTAAAAATCTCCATTATCCTCTCGTCACTTTGGTCACAGGCAGCTGTGCCATCGAGCCTGTCACATAGCGCTCAGATATCAGTGGGCCTCACACAATCTACAAGTGTCCAGTGTCCAAAAGTGTACGCAGAGATTCAAAATCTCCATTATCCTCTCGTCACTTTGGTCACAGGCAGCTGTGCCATCGAGCGTGTCACATAGCGCTCAGATATCAGTGGGCCTCACACAATCCACAAGTGTCCAGTGTCCAAAAGTGTACGCAGAGATTCAAAATCTCCATTATCCTCTCGTCACTTTGGTCACAGGCAGCTGTGCCATCGAGCGTGTCACATAGCGCTCAGATATCAGTGGGCCTCACACAATCCACAAGTGTCCAGTGTCCAAAAGTGTACGCAGAGATTCAAAATCTCCATTATCCTCTCGTCACTTTGGTCACAGGCAGCTGTGCCATCGAGCCTGTCACATAGCGCTCAGATATCAGTGGGCCTCACACAATCTACAAGTGTCCAGTGTCCAAAAGTATACGCAGAGATTCAAAATCTCCATTATCCTCTCGTCACTTTGGTCACAGGCAGCTGTGCCATCGAGCGTGTCACATAGCGCTCAGATATCAGTGGGCCTCACACAATCCACAAGTGTCCAGTGTCCAAAAGTGTACGCAGAGATTCAAAATCTCCATTATCCTCTCGTCACTTTGGTCACAGGCAGCTGTGCCATCGAGCGTGTCACATAGCGCTCAGATATCAGTGGGCCTCACACAATCTACAAGTGTCCAGTGTCCAAAAGTGTGCGCAGAGATTCAAAATCTCCATTATCCTCTCGTCACTTTGGTCACAGGCAGCTGTGCCATCGAGTGTGTCACATAGCGCTCAGATATCAGTGGGCCTCACACAATCCACAAGTGTCCAGTGTCCAAAAGTGTACGCAGAGATTCAAAATCTCCATTATCCTCTCGTCACTTTGGTCACAGGCAGCTGTGCCATCGAGCGTGTCACATAGCGCTCAGATATCAGTGGGCCTCACACAATCCACAAGTGTCCAGTGTACAAAAATGTACGCAGAGATTCAAAATCTCCATTATCCTCTCGTCACTTTGGTCACAGGCAGCTGTGCCATCGAGCGTGTCACATAGCGCTCAGATATCAGTGGGCCTCACACAATCCACAAGTGTCCAGTGTCCAAAAGTGTACGCAGAGATTCAAAATCTCCATTATCCTCTCGTCACTTTGGTCACAGGCAGCTGTGCCATCGAGCGTGTCACATAGCGCTCAGATATCAGTGGGCCTCACACAATCTACAAGTGTCCAGTGTCCAAAAGTGTACGCAGAGATTCAAAATCTCCATTGTCCTCTCGTCACTTTGGTCACAGGCAGCTGTGCCATCGAGCGTGTCACATAGCGCTCAGATATCAGTGGGCCTCACTCAATCCACAAGTGTCCAGTGTCCAAAAGTGTACGCAGAGATTCAAAATCTCCATTATCCTCTCGTCACTTTGGTCACAGGCAGCTGTGCCATCAAGCGTGTCACATAGCGCTCAGATATCAGTGGGCCTCACACAATCTACAAGTGTCCAGTGTCCAAAAGTGTACGCAGAGATTCAAAATCTCCATTATCCTCTCGTCACTTTGGTCACAGGCAGCTGTGCCATCGAGCGTGTCACATAGCGCTCAGATATCAGTGGGCCTCACACAATCCACAAGTGTCCAGTGTCCAAAAGTGTACACAGAGATTCAAAATCTCCATTATCCTCTCGTCACTTTGGTCACAGGCAGCTGTGCCATCGAGCGTGTCACATAGCGCTCAGATATCAGTGGGCCTCACACAATCCTCAAGTGTCCAGTGTCCAAAAGTGTACGCAGAGATTCAAAATCTCCATTATCCTCTCGTCACTTTGGTCACAGGCAGCTGTGCCATCGAGCGTGTCACATAGCGCTCAGATATCAGTGGGCCTCACACAATCCACAAGTGTCCAGTGTCCAAAAGTGTACGCAGAGATTAAAAATCTCCATTATCCTCTCGTCACTTTGGTCACAGGCAGCTGTGCCATCGAGCCTGTCACATAGCGCTCAGATATCAGTGGGCCTCACACAATCTACAAGTGTCCAGTGTCCAAAAGTGTACGCAGAGATTCAAAATCTCCATTATCCTCTCGTCACTTTGGTCACAGGCAGCTGTGCCATCGAGCGTGTCACATAGCGCTCAGATATCAGTGGGCCTCACACAATCCACAAGTGTCCAGTGTCCAAAAGTGTACGCAGAGATTCAAAATCTCCATTATCCTCTCGTCACTTTGGTCACAGGCAGCTGTGCCATCGAGCGTGTCACATAGCGCTCAGATATCAGTGGGCCTCACACAATCCACAAGTGTCCAGTGTCCAAAAGTGTACGCAGAGATTCAAAATCTCCATTATCCTCTCGTCACTTTGGTCACAGGCAGCTGTGCCATCGAGCCTGTCACATAGCGCTCAGATATCAGTGGGCCTCACACAATCTACAAGTGTCCAGTGTCCAAAAGTATACGCAGAGATTCAAAATCTCCATTATCCTCTCGTCACTTTGGTCACAGGCAGCTGTGCCATCGAGCGTGTCACATAGCGCTCAGATATCAGTGGGCCTCACACAATCCACAAGTGTCCAGTGTCCAAAAGTGTACGCAGAGATTCAAAATCTCCATTATCCTCTCGTCACTTTGGTCACAGGCAGCTGTGCCATCGAGCGTGTCACATAGCGCTCAGATATCAGTGGGCCTCACACAATCTACAAGTGTCCAGTGTCCAAAAGTGTGCGCAGAGATTCAAAATCTCCATTATCCTCTCGTCACTTTGGTCACAGGCAGCTGTGCCATCGAGTGTGTCACATAGCGCTCAGATATCAGTGGGCCTCACACAATCCACAAGTGTCCAGTGTCCAAAAGTGTACGCAGAGATTCAAAATCTCCATTATCCTCTCGTCACTTTGGTCACAGGCAGCTGTGCCATCGAGCGTGTCACATAGCGCTCAGATATCAGTGGGCCTCACACAATCCACAAGTGTCCAGTGTACAAAAATGTACGCAGAGATTCAAAATCTCCATTATCCTCTCGTCACTTTGGTCACAGGCAGCTGTGCCATCGAGCGTGTCACATAGCGCTCAGATATCAGTGGGCCTCACACAATCCACAAGTGTCCAGTGTCCAAAAGTGTACGCAGAGATTCAAAATCTCCATTATCCTCTCGTCACTTTGGTCACAGGCAGCTGTGCCATCGAGCGTGTCACATAGCGCTCAGATATCAGTGGGCCTCACACAATCTACAAGTGTCCAGTGTCCAAAAGTGTACGCAGAGATTCAAAATCTCCATTGTCCTCTCGTCACTTTGGTCACAGGCAGCTGTGCCATCGAGCGTGTCACATAGCGCTCAGATATCAGTGGGCCTCACACAATCCACAAGTGTCCAGTGTCCAAAAGTGTACGCAGAGATTCAAAATCTCCATTATCCTCTCGTCACTTTGGTCACAGGCAGCTGTGCCATCAAGCGTGTCACATAGCGCTCAGATATCAGTGGGCCTCACACAATCTACAAGTGTCCAGTGTCCAAAAGTGTACGCAGAGATTCAAAATCTCCATTATCCTCTCGTCACTTTGGTCACAGGCAGCTGTGCCATCGAGCGTGTCACATAGCGCTCAGATATCAGTGGGCCTCACACAATCCACAAGTGTCCAGTGTCCAAAAGTGTACACAGAGATTCAAAATCTCCATTATCCTCTCGTCACTTTGGTCACAGGCAGCTGTGCCATCGAGCGTGTCACATAGCGCTCAGATATCAGTGGGCCTCACACAATCCTCAAGTGTCCAGTGTCCAAAAGTGTACGCAGAGATTCAAAATCTCCATTATCCTCTCGTCACTTTGGTCACAGGAAGCTGTGCCATCGAGCGTGTCACAAAGCGCTCAGATATCAGTGGGCCTCACACAATCCACAAGTGTCCAGTGTTCAAAAGTGTACGCAGAGATTCAAAATCTCCATTATCCTCTCGTCACTTTGGTCACAGGCAGCTGTGCCATCGAGCGTGTCACATAGCGCTCAGATATCAGTGGGCCTCACACAATCCACAAGTGTCCAGTGTCCAAAAGTATACGCAGAGATTAAAAATCTCCATTATCCTCTCGTCACTTTGGTCACAGGCAGCTGTGCCATCGAGCCTGTCACATATCGCTCAGATATCAGTGGGCCTCACACAATCTACAAGTGTCCAGTGTCCAAAAGTGTACGCAGAGATTCAAAATCTCCATTATCCTCTCGTCACTTTGGTCACAGGCAGCTGTGCCATCGAGCATGTCACATAGCGCTCAGATATCAGTGAGCCTCACACAATCTACAAGTGTCCAGTGTCCAAAAGTGTACGCAGAGATTCAAAATCTCCATTATCCTCTCGTCACTTTGGTCACAGGCAGCTGTGCCATCGAGCCTGTCACATATCGCTCAGATATCAGTGGGCCTCACACAATCTACAAGTGTCCAGTGTCCAAAAGTGTACGCAGAGATTCAAAATCTCCATTATCCTCTCGTCACTTTGGTCACAGGCAGCTGTGCCATCGAGCGTGTCACATAGCGCTCAGATATCAGTGAGCCTCACACAATCCACAAGTGTCCAGTGTCCAAAAGTGTACGCAGAGATTCATAATCTCCATTATTCTCTCGTCACTTTGGTCACAGGCAGCTGTGCCATCGAGCGTGTCACATAGCGCTCAGATATCAGTGGGCCTCACACAATCCACAAGTGTCCAGTGTCCAAAAGTGTACGCAGAGATTCAAAATCTCCATTATCCTCTCGTCACTTTGGTCACAGGCAGCTGTGCCATCGAGCGTGTCACATAGCGCTCAGATATCAGTGGGCCTCACACAATCCACAAGTGTCCAGTGTCCAAAAGTATACGCAGAGATTCAAAATCTCCATTATCCTCTCGTCACTTTGGTCACAGGCAGCTGTGCCATCGAGCGTGTCACATAGCGCTCAGATATCAGTGGGCCTCACACAATCTACAAGTGTCCAGTGTCCAAAAGTGTACGCAGAGATTCAAAATCTCCATTATCCTCTCGTCACTTTGGTCACAGGCAGCTGTGCCATCGAGCGTGTCACATAGCGCTCAGATATCAGTGGGCCTCACACAATCCACAAGTGTCCAGTGTCCAAAAGTGTACGCAGAGATTCAAAATCTCCATTTTCCTCTCGTCACTTTGGTCACAGGCAGCTGTGCCATCGAGCGTGTCACATAGCGCTCAGATATCAGTGGGCCTCACACAATCTACAAGTGTCCAGTGTCAAAAAGTGTACGCAGAGATTCAAAATCTCCATTATCCTCTCGTCACTTTGGTCACAGGCAGCTGTGCCATCGAGCGTGTCACATAGCGCTCAGATATCAGTGGGCCTCACACAATCTACAAGTGTCCAGTGTCCAAAAGTGTGCGCAGAGATTCAAAATCTCCATTATCCTCTCGTCACTTTGGTCACAGGCAGCTGTGCCATCGAGTGTGTCACATAGCGCTCAGATATCAGTGGGCCTCACACAATCCACAAGTGTCCAGTGTCCAAAAGTGTACGCAGAGATTCAAAATCTCCATTATCCTCTCGTCACTTTGGTCACAGGCAGCTGTGCCATCGAGCGTGTCACATAGCGCTCAGATTTCAGTGGGCCTCACACAATCCACAAGTGTCCAGTGTCCAAAAGTGTACGCAGAGATTCAAAATCTCCATTATCCTCTCGTCACTTTGGTCACAGGCAGCTGTGCCATCGAGCGTGTCACATAGCGCTCAGATATCAGTGGGCCTCACACAATCCACAAGTGTCCAGTGTCCAAAAGTGTACGCAGAGATTCAAAATCTCCATTATCCTCTCGTCACTTTGGTCACAGGCAGCTGAGCCATCGAGCGTGTCACATAGCGCTCAGATATCAGTGGGCCTCACACAATCCACAAGTGTCCAAAAGTGTACGCAGAGATTCAAAATCTCCATTATCCTCTCGTCACTTTGGTCACAGGCAGCTGTGCCATCGAGCGTGTCACATAGCGCTCAGATATCAGTGGGCCTCACACAATCTACAAGTGTCCAGTGTCCAAAAGTGTACGCAGAGATTCAAAATCTCCATTATCCTCTCGTCACTTTGGTCACAGGCAGCTGTGCCATCGAGCGTGTCACATAGCGCTCAGATATCAGTGGGCCTCACACAATCCACAAGTGTCCAGTGTCCAAAAGTGTACGCAGAGATTCAAAATCTCCATTATCCTCTCGTCACTTTGGTCACAGGCAGCTGTGCCATCGAGCGTGTCACATAGCGCTCAGATATCAGTGGGCCTCACACAATCCACAAGTGTCCAGTGTCGAAAAGTGTACGCAGAGATTCAAAATCTCCATTATCCTCTCGTCACTTTGGTCACAGGCAGCTGTGCCATCGAGCGTGTCACATAGCGCTCAGATATCAGTGGGCCTCACACAATCCACAAGTGTCCAGTGTCCAAAAGTTTACGCAGAGATTCAAAATCTCCATTATCCTCTCGTCACTTTGGTCACAGGCAGCTGTGCCATCGAGCGTGTCACATAGCGCTCAGATATCAGTGGGCCTCACACAATCCACAAGTGTCCAGTGTCCAAAAGTGTACGCAGAGATTCAAAATCTCCATTATCCTCTCGTCACTTTGGTCACAGGCAGCTGTGCCATCGAGCGTGTCACATAGCGCTCAGATATCAGTGGGCCTCACACAATCCACAAGTGTCCAGTGTCCAAAAGTGTACGCAGAGATTCAAAATCTCCATTATCCTCTCGTCACTTTGGTCACAGGCAGCTGTGCCATCGAGCGTGTCACATAGCGCTCAGATATCAGTGGGCCTCACACAATCCACAAGTGTCCAGTGTCCAAAAGTGTACGCAGAGATTCAAAATCTCCATTATCCTCTCGTCACTTTGGTCACATTCAGCTGTGCCATCGAGCGTGTCACATAGCGCTCAGATATCAGTGGGCGTCACACAATCCTCAAGTGTCCAGTGTCCAAAAGTGTACGCAGAGATTCAAAATCTCCATTATCCTCTCGTCACTTTGGTCACAGGCAGCTGTGCCATCGAGCGTGTCACATAGCGCTCAGATATCAGTGGGCCTCACACAATCCACAAGTGTCCATTGTTCAAAAGTGTACACAGAGATTCAAAATCTCCATTATCCTCTCGTCACTTTGGTCACAGGCAGCTGTGCCATCGAGCGTGTCACATAGCGCTCAGATATCAGTGGGCCTCACACAATCCACAAGTGTCCAGTGTCCAAAAGTGTACGCAGAGATTAAAAATCTCCATTATATTCTCGTCACTTTGGTCACAGGCAGCTGTGACATCGAGCCTGTCACATAGCGCTCAGATATCAGTGGGCCTCACACAATCTACAAGTGTCCAGTGTCCAAAAGTGTACGCAGAGATTCAAAATCTCCATTATCCTCTCGTCACTTTGGTCACAGGCAGCTGTGCCATCGAGCATGTCACATAGCGCTCAGATATCAGTGGGCCTCACACAATCCACAAGTGTCCAGTGTCCAAAAGTGTACGCAGAGATTCAAAATCTCCATTATCCTCTCGTCACTTTGGTCACAGGCAGCTGTGCCATCGAGCATGTCACATAGCGCTCAGATATCAGAGGGCCTCACACAATCCACAAGTGTCCAGTGTCCAAAAGTGTACGCAGAGATTCAAAATCTCCATTATCCTCTCGTCACTTTGGTCACAGGCAGCTGTGCCATCGAGCGTGTCACATAGCGCTCAGATATCAGTGGGCCTCACACAATCTACAAGTGTCCAGTGTCCAAAAGTGTGCGCAGAGATTCAAAATCTCCATTATCCTCTCGTCACTTTGGTCACAGGTAGCTGTGCCATCGAGTGTGTCACATAGCGCTCAGATATCAGTGGGCCTCACACAATCCACAAGTGTCCAGTGTCCAAAAGTGTACGCAGAGATTCAAAATCTCCATTATCCTCTCGTCACTTTGGTCACAGGCAGCTGTGCCATCGAGCGTGTCACATAGCGCTCAGATATCAGTGGGCCTCACACAATCCACAAGTGTCCAGTGTCCAAAAGTGTACGCAGAGATTCAAAATCTCCATTATCCTCTCGTCACTTTGGTCACAGGCAGCTGTGCCATCGAGCGTGTCACATAGCGCTCAGATATCAGTGGGCCTCACACAATCCACAAGTGTCCAGTGTCCAAAAGTGTACGCAGAGATTCAAAATCTCCATTATCCTCTCGTCACTTTGGTCACAGGCAGCTGTGCCATCGAGCGTGTCACATATCGCTCAGATATCAGTGGGCCTCACACAATCTACAAGTGTCCAGTGTCCAAAAGTGTACGCAGAGATTCAAAATCTCCATTATCCTCTCGCCACTTTGGTCACAGGCAGCTGTGCCATCGAGCGTGTCACATAGCGCTCAGATATCAGTGGGCCTCACACAATCCACAAGTGTCCAGTGTCCAAAAGTGTACGCAGAGATTCAAAATCTCCATTATCCTCTCGTCACTTTGGTCACAGGCAGCTGTGCCATCGAGCGTGTCACATAGCGCTCAGATATCAGTGGGCCTCACACAATCTACAAGTGTCCAGTGTCCAACAGTGTACGCAGAGATTCAAAATCTCCATTATCCTCTCGTCACTTTGGTCACAGGCAGCTGTGCCATCGAGCGTGTCACATAGCGCTCAGATATCAGTGGGCCTCACAAAATCTACAAGTGTCCAGTGTCAAAAAGTGTACGCAGAGATTCAAAATCTCCATTATCCTCTCGTCACTTTGGTCACAGGCAGCTGTGCCATCGAGCGTGTCACATAGCGCTCAGATATCAGTGGGCCTCACAAAATCCACAAGTGTCCAGTGTCCAAAAGTGTACGCAGAGATTCAAAATCTCCATTATCCTCTCGTCACTTTGGTCACAGGCAGCTGTGCCATCGAGCGTGTCACATAGCGCTCAGATATCAGAGGGCCTCACACAATCCACAAGTGTCCAGTGTCCAAAAGTGTACGCAGAGATTCAAAATCTCCATTATCCTCTCGTCACTTTGGTCACAGGCAGCTGTGCCATCGAGCGTGTCACATAGCGCTCAGATATCAGTGGGCCTCACACAATCTACAAGTGTCCAGTGTCCAAAAGTGTGCGCAGAGATTCAAAATCTCCATTATCCTCTCGTCACTTTGGTCACAGGTAGCTGTGCCATCGAGTGTGTCACATAGCGCTCAGATATCAGTGGGCCTCACACAATCCACAAGTGTCCAGTGTCCAAAAGTGTACGCAGAGATTCAAAATCTCCATTATCCTCTCGTCACTTTGGTCACAGGCAGCTGTTCCATCGAGTGTGTCACATAGCGCTCAGATATCAGTGGGCCTCACACAATCCACAAGTGTCCAGTGTCCAAAAGTGTACGCAGAGATTCAAAATCTCCATTATCCTCTCGTCACTTTGGTCACAGGCAGCTGTGCCATCGAGCGTGTCACATAGCGCTCAGATATCAGTGGGCCTCACACAATCCACAAGTGTCCAGTGTCCAAAAGTGTACGCAGAGATTCAAAATCTCCATTATCCTCTCGTCACTTTGGTCACAGGCAGCTGTGCCATCGAGCGTGTCACATATCGCTCAGATATCAGTGGGCCTCACACAATCTACAAGTGTCCAGTGTCCAAAAGTGTACTCAGAGATTCAAAATCTCCATTATCCTCTCGTCACTTTGGTCACAGGCAGCTGTGCCATCGAGCGTGTCACATAGCGCTCAGATATCAGTGGGCCTCACACAATCTACAAGTGTCCAGTGTCCAAAAGTGTACGCAGAGATTCAAAATCTCCATTATCCTCTCGTCACTTTGGTCACAGGCAGCTGTGCCATCGAGCGTGTCACATAGCGCTCAGATATCAGTGGGCCTCACAAAATCTACAAGTGTCCAGTGTCAAAAAGTGCACGCAGAGATTCAAAATCTCCATTATACTCTCGTCACTTTGGTCACAGGCAGCTGTGCCATCGAGCATGTCACATAGCGCTCAGATATCAGTGGGCCTCACACAATCCACAAGTGTCCAGTGTCCAAAAGTGTACGCAGTGATTCAAAATCTCCATTATCCTCTCGTCACTTTGGTCACAGGCAGCTGTGCCATCGAGCGTGTCACATAGCGCTCAGATATCAGTGGGCCTCACACAATCCACAAGTGTCCAGTGTCCAAAAGTGTACGCAGAGATTAAAAATCTCCATTATCCTCTCGTCACTTTGGTCACAGGCAGCTGTGCCATCGAGCCTGTCACATAGCGCTCAGATATCAGTGGGCCTCACACAATCTACAAGTGTCCAGTGTCCAAAAGTGTGCACAGAGATTCAAAATCTCCATTATCCTCTCGTCACTTTGGTCACAGGCAGCTGTGCCATCGAGTGTGTCACATAGCGCTCAGATATCAGTGGGCCTCACACAATCCACAAGTGTCCAGTGTCCAAAAGTGTACGCAGAGATTCAAAATCTCAATTATCCTCTCGTCACTTTGGTCACAGGCAGCTGTGCCATCGAGTGTGTCACATAGCGCTCAGATATCAGTGGGCCTCACACAATCCACAAGTGTCCAGTGTCCAAAAGTGTACGCAGAGATTCAAAATCTCCATTATCCTCTCGTCACTTTGGTCACAGGCAGCTGTGCCATCGAGCGTGTCACATAGCGCTCAGATATCAGTGGGTCTCACACGATCCACAAGTGTCCAGTGTCCAAAAGTGTACGCAAAGATTCAAAATCTCCGTTATCCTCTCGTCACTTTGGTCACAGGCAGCTGTGCCATCGAGCGTGTCACATAGCGCTCAGATATCAGTGGGCCTCACACAATCTACAAGTGTCCAGTGTCCAAAAGTGTACGCAGAGATTCAAAATCTCCATTATCCTCTCGTCACTTTGGTCACAGGCAGATGTGCCATCGAGCGTGTCACATAGCGCTCAGATATCAGTGGGCCTCACACAATCTACAAGTGTCCAGTGTCCAAAAGTGTACGCAGAGATTCAAAATCTCCATTATCCTCTCGTCACTTTGGTCTCAGGCAGCTGTGCCATCGAGCATGTCACATAGCGCTCAGATATCAGTGGGCCTCACACAATCCACAAGTGTCCAGTGTCCAAAAGTGTACGCAGAGATTCAAAATCTCTATTATCCTCTCGTCACTTTGGTCACAGGCAGCTGTGCCATCGAGCGTGTCACATAGCGCTCAGATATCAATGGGCCTCACACAATCTACAAGTGTCCAGTGTCCAAAAGTGTGCGCAGAGATTCAAAATCTCCATTATCCTCTCGTCACTTTGGTCACAGGCAGCTGTGCCATCGAGTGTGTCACATAGCGCTCAGATATCAGTGGGCCTCACACAATCCACAAGTGTCCAGTGTCCAAAAGTGTACGCAGAGATTCAAAATCTCCATTATCCTCTCGTCACTTTGGTCACAGGCAGCTGTGCCATCGAGCGTGTCACATAGCGCTTAGATATCAGTGGGCCTCACACAATCCACAAGTGTCCAGTGTCCAAAAGTGTACGCAGAGATTCAAAATCTCCATTATCCTCTCGTCACTTTGGTCACAGGCAGCTGTGCCATCGAGCGTGTCACATAGCGCTCAGATATCAGTGGGCCTCACACAATCCACAAGTGTCCAGTGTCCAAAAGTGTACGCAGAGATTCAAAATCTCCATTATCCTCTCGTCACTTTGGTCACAGGCAGCTGTGCCATCGAGCGTATCACATAGCGCTCAGATATCAGTGGGCCTCACACAATCTACAAGTGTCCAAAAGTGTACGCAGAGATTCAAAATCTCCATTATCCTCTCGTCACTTTGGTCACAGGCAGCTGTGCCATCGAGCGTGTCACATAGCGCTCAGATATCAGTGGGCCTCACACAATCCACAAGTGTCCAGTGTCCAAAAGTGTACGCAGAGATTCAAAATCTCCATTATCCTCTCGTCACTTTGGTCACAGGCAGCTGTGCCATCGAGCGTGTCACATAGCGCTCAGATATCAGTGGGCCTCACACAATCTACAAGTGTCCAGTGTCCAAAAGTGTACGCAGAGATTCAAAATCTCCATTATCCTCTCGTCACTTTGGTCACAGGCAGCTGTGCCATCGAGCGTGTCACATAGCACTCAGATATCAGTGGGCCTCACACAATCTACAAGTGTCCAGTGTCCAAAAGTGTACGCAGAGATTCAAAATCTCCATTATCCTCTCGTCACTTTGGTCACAGGCAGCTGTGCCATCGAGCATGTCACATAGCACTCAGATATCAGTGGGCCTCACACAATCCACAAGTGTCCAGTGTCCAAAAGTGTACGCAGAGATTCAAAATCTCCATTATCCTCTCGTCACTTTGGTCACAGGCAGCTGTGCCATCGAGCGTGTCACATAGCGCTCAGATATCAGTGGGCCTCACACAATCCAAAAGTGTCCACTGTCCACAAGTGTGTGCAGAAATTCTAAATCTCCCCTGTCCTATAGACACCTTTTTTCTCTTTTTTCTTATTACTATATAGTTTGATGGATTTTGTCTACATTTCTACCAAAAATGAGGAAGGCTGGTGGAAGAGGCCGTGGAATTGGGCGGGGGTTAGCAGCTGGTAATGATTGTATTGGTGGTGGATCTGATGGTAGTATCAAGAGCAAAATAGGACTGAATGCAGGAGGTGCTGCCCCTGCGTCATCGTCTGGCTACATAAGGCCTCGAACGCTTAGTTTTCTAGGAGTTGGCAAACCGCTTTTAAAGGCAGAGCATCAGGAAAAAGTTTTGTCTTACATTGCTGACTCAGCCTCCAGCTCTGTCGCCTCCTCTTCTTCAGTTGTAAAAAGTAAAAGCACTGAGTCGTCATTGGAGGCTCATATTCATGAACAACACCTTTCCTTGTGTCCTTCACCCCAACCAAGATTGAAGGATGACGCAGGCCATACTACTGATTACTCCATGGAGCTGTTTTCACATACCATGCCTGGATTATCAAGTCAAATGGTGAATTACCCAGGCCAAGATGAATCTGACATGGAGTGCACTGATGCACAGCCGCTGATGGATGATTCTGCTGGTACATTCTCTCAGAGCACTACATTGTCCTCGCAGTGTACAGAGCCAGATTTTGACCCTGATGAGACTCAGGTGCCCCTTCCCGCACACTATACCACCATACACGGTGACACAGAGAAAGGTGCACATGACATAGAAGAGGAGGTGATGGATGACCCAGTTGTTGACCCAGATTGGCATCCATTGGGGGAAGAGGGTGCTGCTTCCAATAGCTCAGATGAGGAGCATCCACAGCAGACATCGACATCGCAACAGCTGTTATCTGGCAGGCCCGGAGCACTCCAAAGACAGGTTCCAAACATCAAAAGAGTTGCTGGACAGCTTGTCCAGAGGGTCAAAAGATCACAGCGTGCTAGGCCGCAAAATGTCTGCCAAAGTAGGAAGAGTGCAGTGTGGCACTTTTTTGAACAAAATCCTCATGATCAGGCCAAGGTTATCTGTAAGAAGTGCGCAAAGACCTTTAGCCGAGGGAAAAATCTGAAAAATTTGAATACCAGTTGCATGCTTAGACATTTAACCAGCATGCACTTGCAAGCGTGGACACAACACCAAACCTCAAGTGCCACATGTGCAACTGATCACAACGAAGGTAGTCAGCAATGCTACATTGTTTCCCCCACTGTAAGCCCACCGGTTAGCACAGCAGCAAATGTTGAGGTTTCGTTGCAAGGCCACAGCAGTCAGGGAATCCCACTGTTATATCAACGAAAGACTGATTCTAGGCCATCAGAAAGAACACCAACTCCATCACCATCATCAACCCTCTCTCAGTCCGCCCTGTCCACCGCTACTTCCATCATATGCAGCTCTCAAGTCCAGCTCACGCTCCCAGACACTATGAGTAGGTCAAGAAAGTACTCAGTCTCTCATCCGCGTACACTGGGTTTGAACGCCCACATTGCCAAACTAATCTCGTTTGAGATGATGCCCTTTCGGTTGGTGGAAAGCACAGCTTTCTGCGAACTCATGGCCTATGCAGTACCACGCTATGACCTACCCAGTCGCCACTTCTTCTCTCGCAAAGCCATCCCAGCCCTCCACCATCATGTGAAAGACCGCATTGTCCATGCACTCAAGCAGTCAGTGAGCGGAAAGGTGCACCTCACAACTGATGCATGGTCCAGTCGGCATGGCCAGGGCCGTTACGTGTCCATCACTGTGCACTGGGTTAATGTGGTGGATGCAGGGTCCACAGGGGACAGCGGTGGTGGGACAGTGCTGCCTAGCCCACGGTATAGTAAACAGTTGGCTGTAGGCGTTCGACCCTCCTCCTTCTTCTCCTCCTCCTCCAGAAGCGAAAGCTCGTCCACAGAGCGCAGTCGTACGAGCACTCCATCTGCAGCTGCCACTGTTGCACACGATGTGTCCCCCTATCGAGCAGCTAGTGGAAAGCGTCAGCAGGCTGTGTTGCAGATGATGTGTTTGGGCGACAGACACACCGCCGAGGTGCTGGCCGAGTACTTGAAGCGACAAACTGAGTCATGGCTGGGCAGTGTACATCTTGAGGCAGGCAAGGTAGTTAGTGATAACGGCCGTAATTTTGTGGCAGCCATAGCCCTTTCAAAACTCAGCCACATACCTTGCTTGGCTCACACCTTGAACCTGGTGGTGCAGTGCTTCCTCAAAAATTATCCGGAGTTAACAGCCCTGCTCCAGAAGGTGCGAAGACTGTGCGCGCACATCCGCCGGTCGCCTGTACACTCCGTTCGCATGCAGAAGCTGCAGCGATTGCTCCACCTTCCCAACCACTGCCTCATTATCGACATTGCAACAAGGTGGAACTCCACCCTGCACATGGTGGAGCGGCTGTGCGAGCAGAGGCAGGCCATAATGCATTTGTGGGAGGATACACGGCCAGGCACTTTGAGAGCAGACATGGAGTTGACAGGCGTGCAGTGGTCGAAGCTGAAAGACCTTTGTAAAGTCCTTCAGTGTTTTGAGGAATGCACATGGCTGGTAAGCGCAGACGACGCCATCCTAAGCATGAGCATCCCACTTATACGTCTGCTCATGCAAACTTTGACGCACCTTAAGGAGCAGGCGTCTGCAGCCAATGTTGATGAGGAGGAAGAGGAGGAGGGAATCCTTGATGACATTCAGCCATTGTCTGCTCAGGGACCTCTCCTGGGCGAGGTGGAGGAAGAAGAGGAGGAGGAGGAGGAGGAGGATGATGGGGATGATTACTTAGGGGAGGAGGATGCATCTCGTGGGGCAAGTGAAAATGTTGGCGTGGCAAGGTCTGGTACAGGGTTTGTGCGTGACTGGAGGGATGTGGATTTGCCAGAAAGTGCTCCTCCACCCAGCACTCGCAGTGCATCATTGACACCGGGAACATTGGCCCACATGTCAGATTATGCCTTGCGGATCCTAAAAAGGGACCCCCGCATTGCCAAAATGATGAACGATGACGATTACTGGTTGGCCAGCATCCTGGATCCACGCTATAAAGGCAAATTACAAAACATCATGCCACAGGAGAACCTTGACCTAATATTGGCTAATAAACAAGCAACTCTGGTAAATCGGTTGCTTGAGGCATTCCCAGCACACAGCAGCGGTGATGGTTCTCACATGAGCCGTACGGGCCGGGGGCAGCTTGGCAGAGGTGTTCGTGGTGCACACAGCAGAAGTGGCGTTGGAGACAGGGGTTTCATGACAATGTTGTGGACTGATTTTTCAAATACCGCTCACACAACTGGTAATACTGCATCGATGGAAAGTGACAGGAGACAGCAGTTGTCAACTATGGTTACAAACTACTTTTCCTCCCATATTGATGTTCTCCCACACAGGTCATTCCCCTTTGACTATTGGGCCGCTAAACTGGACACCTGGCCTGAATTGGCCCAATATGCCTTACAGGAGCTCGCTTGCCAAGCTGCAAGTGTGCTATCGGAAAGAGTCTTCAGTGCAGCTGGATCAATCCTGACAGAAAAAAAGACCCGTCTGTCAACCCAAAATGTGGATGATCTAACCTTCATTAAAATGAACCACGCATGGGTTTCCAAGGATTTTGTCCCACCTTCCCCTGATGACACATAGGGTGACAGAAAAATGGCTTGCTTTGGTCCACCTCTTCCTGGTACTTCACCTATTTCGCCTTTTGCATCAGCTGAATGTCCAACATCAACATATGCCACTTTCTAAAACTCCCTAACTGTGCTGCCTCCCCCTCATGGCCGGGGTAACCACCTAGCGTACGACACCGTGCGAGTGCCGTTGCCCTGGACAGGTGGGTAGGCCGACTCTTGGGCGCGGGCACTGGCACAGGGTCCCTCATAGTGCAATCAAGTGTCTCTGACGGTGGTGGTGCACACCCGCCGTCAGACACACCGCTGTACTATGAGGGGCCCAGTGCCAGTACCGATGCCCAAGAGTGGGCCCCCCTTGCTTGGGCAGGGCCACAGCATTTGCAATCTTTACCTCTCCCTGCTCCTCCGCTGTGTAATCTGTGCCGTCAAATCCATACTGTGCCTGACACCGTCTGAGCCTGCCTCCTGAGACATATATTTTGAATGTGTATGCTATCCATACATGTTATCCAGGGATACGGTACCCTTTCTAACCTTTGTGCAATGACGTGCAATCCATACTGGGCCTAACACCGTCTGAGCCTGCCTCATGCTGTATAGACATATATTTTGAATGTGTACGCTATCCATACATGTTATCCGGGGATACGGTACCCTTTCTAACCTTTGTGCAATGACGTGCAATCCATACTGGGCCTAACAACGTCTGAGCCTGCCTCATGCTGTATAGACATATATTTTGAATGTGTACGCTATCCATACATGTTATCCGGGGATACGGTACCCTTTCTAACCTTTGTGCAATGACGTGCAATCCATACTGGGCCTAACACCGTCTGAGCCTGCCTCATGCTGTATAGACATATATTTTGAATGTGTACGCTATCCATACATGTTATCCGGGGATACGGTACCCTTTCTAACCTTTGTGCAATGACGTGCAATCCATACTGGGCCTAACACCGTCTGAGCCTTCCTCATGCTGTATAGACATATATTTTGAATGTGTACGCTATCCATACATGTTATCCGGGGATACGGTACCCTTTCTAACCTTTGTGCAATGACGTGCAATCCATACTGGGCCTAACAACGTCTGAGCCTGCCTCATGCTGTATAGACATATATTTTGAATGTGTACGCTATCCATACATGTTATCCGGGGATACGGTACCCTTTCTAACCTTTGTGCAATGACGTGCAATCCATACTGGGCCTAACACCGTCTGAGCCTGCCTCATGCTGTATAGACATATATTTTGAATGTGTACGCTATCCATACATGTTATCCGGGGATACGGTACCCTTTCTAACCTTTGTGCAATGACGTGCAATCCATACTGGGCCTAACACCGTCTGAGCCTGCCTCATGCTGTATAGACATATATTTTTAATGTGTACGCTATCCATGCATGTTATCCGGGGATACGGTACCCTTTCTAACCTTTGTGCAATGACGTGCAATCCATACTGGGCCTAACACCGTCTGAGCCTGCCTCATGCTGTATAGACATATATTTTGAATGTGTACGCTATCCATACATGTTATCCGGGGATACGGTACCCTTTCTAACCTTTGTGCAATGACGTGCAATCCATACTGGGCCTAACACCGTCTGAGCCTGCCTCATGCTGTATAGACATATATTTTGAATGTGTACGCTATCCATACATGTTATCCGGGGATACGGTACCCTTTCTAACCTTTGTGCAATGACGTGCAATCCATACTGGGCCTAACACCGTCTGAGCCTGCCTCATGCTGTATAGACATATATTTTTAATGTGTACGCTATCCATACATGTTATCCAGGGATACGGTACCCTTTCTAACCTTTGTGCAATGATGTGCAATCCATACTGGGCCTATCACCGTCTGAGCCTGCCTCATGCTGTATAGACATATATTTTGAATGTGTACGCTATCCATACATGTTATCCAGGGATACGGTACCCTTTCTAACCTTTGTGCAATGACGTGCAATCCATACTGGGCCTAACACCGTCTGAGCCTGCCTCATGCTGTATAGACATATATTTTGAATGTGTACGCTATCCATACATGTTATCAGGGGATACGGTACCCTTTCTAACCTTTGTGCAATGACGTGCAATCCATACTGGGCCTAACACCGTCTGAGCCTGCCTCATGCTGTATAGACATATATTTTGAATGTGTACGCTATCCATACATGTTATCCGGGGATACGGTACCCTTTCTAACCTTTGTGCAATGACGTGCAATCCATACTGGGCCTAACACCGTCTGAGCCTGCCTCACGCTGTATAGACATATATTTTGAATGTGTACGCTATCCATACATGTTATCCAGGGATACGGTACCCTTTCTAACCTTTGTGCAATCACGTGCAATCCATACTGGGCGTGAGAACGGCTGGCGAGCTGTTAAGCAAGCTACAGCACCTGTCCAGACAAGTACAGGGATTCCTTAGCGAGGAGACTTATTTGATTGTTTTCAATGTTGGGACAGCAATTTTTGGGGAGCACTATACTCTGGAGAATGATAGATGGGGCCCACCATACACTGGAACATTCCAAAGGTGGACATCAGACACTGGAGCAGCATTTACAGGGCCCATTATACACTAGAGCATTAGAAATGGGGCCCATTATGTTTGGAGCATTATTTGGGCCCATAAGACAGTGGAGCTTCATCCATGGGGACCAACATATACTGTAGCATTATGTGGAGCTCATCATATACTGTTTCAAACATTATATGGGACCAATGATTCTGTATGGAGAAATAGATGGGCCTCGTCATGAGATGTAAAAAGTGAGGTATTTTTCATTGTACTATACCGCTATTTATCTGCCGTATCGGAGCATGATGAGTTGTGGTATGTGTTAAAGGGGCGCTCTTTCGCCCAGGGCACATGAAAACCTGCAGCCAGCCCTCCCCCCCCACAACTTTAGCCAAATAACACCCATTTTTCAGTGCGTAACTTATATTATGAAGTTAATTAAGGTTGACAAGCTTAAGTAAGAAGAATTGATGTTTTTGGCATTCAAATGGGCACTGTTGGTGTGTTTCCTGTCCTCCTCTCACTGCCGACTTTTATTCCCCATTGACTTACATTGGGTTTCGTGTTTCGGGACGACCCCGACTTTTCCCTTTAATCGGACGATCTTGCTCGACCCGACTTTTGGAAAAGTCGGGTTTCACGAAACGAAACGCGACCCTAAAAAACCAAAAGTCACTCAACTCTAGTGATAACCACTACACTACAGAAACTGGCTGCGGAAGGTTACTGTGGTCATGACGAGCCATCGAGAACAAAGACTCAACGTCAAAAGCTTTAATTTCAACGCCTAATGTCATGCTTCTATCCAGTTTCGAACTGGGGACCGTTCGCGTGTGAGGTGAACGTGACAACCACTACACTTCAGAAACTCCATGCAAAGATAAAGATGTTTAAACATGCTGAAATGAACTTGAAAAAGAAAAAAACAGCCAGCCAAAGTCAAGAGGTCTTCCTCTATGTCTGAAGACAGGACAAAGTGCATTTTGCAACACAGGAACCTTTCATTTGTCAGGCTATTGTAGAAAAAGAACAAACAGGGAAACAAAACCATGCTCCACAAAACATTCTCATGCCTTTGTCCAAAAGCCAAAAAGAAAAAGCACCTAGATGCCTGCTTTCGCACCTTGATCCTATCAGGTGTTTCTTGAATTAGGAACACTTAGACACTGTCAAAAACACACATGCTTGCCAAAAGCAAAAACGGGTAGAAATAATCACATTGGTAAAAGTAATGCTCATTAAACCAGCAACAGAATATGCTAACTAAGGCTAATTAAGCCAACAATATACGTTTGTGAATCAAATAAAGAAAAGCCACATGTTTCTGCCCGGGATCAAAACAGGGAACTTTCAGTTGGATGGCAAACAGGACAATCACTACACTACAGTAACCAAACAAGAGCGTTTACTGTGGTCATGGCAAGCATTAAAGATCAAGCACTCATTGTCAAAAGCGCTAGTTTGCAAGAGAAACGCTGTGTTTCTGCCCAGTTTCGACCTGAGGACCTTTCGCATGTAAAGCGAACGTGAAACCGCTACACTACAGAAACCAACCGATTCAAACAAACAAAAAATGCTGTGGTCATGGCAAGCAATAAAGAACAAGCACTGAAAGTCAAAAAGATCGTTTTCCAAGAGAAAAAGCTGTGTTTCTGCCCAGTTTCGAACTGGGGACCTTTCGCGTGTGAGGCAAACGTGATGACCGCTACACTACAGAAACAGGATGCAAGTGCTTACTGTGGTGACAACAAGCAATCGAGATCAAGAACTGAAAGTCAAAAGCTTGGATACCAAAGGGTAACTGCGTGTTTCTGCCCAGTTTCGACCTGAGGACCTTTCGCGTGTAAAGCGAACGTGAAACCGCTACACTACAGAAACCAACCGATTCAAACAAACAAAAAATGCTGTGGTCATGGCAAGCAATAAAGAACAAGCACTGAAAGTCAAAAAGATCGTTTTCCAAGAGAAAATGCTGTGTTTCTGCCCAGTTTCGAACTGGGGACCTTTCGCGTGTGAGGCGAACGTGACAACCACTACACTTCAGAAACTCCATGCAAAGCTAAAGATGTTTAAACATGCTGAAATGAACTTGAAAAAGAAAAAAACAGCCAGCCAAAGTCAAGAGGTCTTCCTCTATGTCTGAAGACAGGACAAAGTGCATTTTGCAACACAGGAACCTTTCATTTGTCAGGCTATTGGAGAAAAAGAACAAACAGGGAAACAAAACCATGCTCCACAAAACATTCTCATGCATTTGTCCAAAAGTCAAAAAGAAAAAGCACCTGGATGCCTGCTTTCGCACTGATAGGAACTGAAGGAGTTAAATTGAGTTCTGTCTATGTTGCATTCTCTTGTTTAAAACCTTATCTGTTCTTCGAGGAGATGTCTCAGACATCTCCCTTGTGAACCAAGGTCAAATACCTCTGCTTTTTTGCCTAAGTGACTTTCTTTGTAGAAAACAAGTTGTGAAATCATTTGTACTGCGCATGTCTGTAAATGTTTAAATTCTTTACTATAAAAGACGGAAGCCTAACTGATAAGCCAGAGGCGTCTTGGCAGGCATCCCGAGTGGTATTATACAGCCCGCGTCTGTGTTAGCCTTCTCGACGGAGCAATTGATTAGAGACATATGGTGCTTCACACCTAAGAACATCGGTCCTTCAGATGAAAGAGTAATCTGAGGTATCCCGACAGTTTCCTGGCGCCCGAAACAGGGACCTGATATAGGCACCTCTCCAAGACTACCCGATCTACAGACCACTCCAGTTACTGATGAAATTGTGAACAGCAGACCTAAACACCTGGCCATGTAAGAGATCAATTTTTCTCTTCTCTGCTCTTTATAATCTATCATTATAACTAAGGTCCGTATAAAGGGGAATCTAGTAGAGGAGGGGGCCGTAAAATCAGGTCCATATAAGAACTCTGAGGAAATCGGGTGTGACACGCATATGTAATTTCTGCTCGAATGAGAGGTTACTGTAGGTTCTGTCTGTGCACAGCTATTTTTAGAAAAAGAGCTGATGCAAATCAAAATGGGAGAGGTCTGACATTACGGAATATAAGGCTGGGTGAACAGTTCATACTGCGCAGCCCGGACGGACAAGTTTTTCACAATAGACGATTCCGCACTAGAAATAGAGGAGGTTGTTGAGTGACTGCCTTGATTTGAAGGACTGTGAAAAGTAGACAAATAAGCTGCACAGTAGGTATTCGTTCAAAGAGTGGTGATATTGCCTAACTGGGTCATGTGACAGCGTCCTTTCGGGGAGGTCACCGCCTAAGCTTAAATCAACACCCTTTACGAATAAACCTTGTGACAGATAAGAGTGTGATAGAATGAGCACAGGACCACGAAATGAGCCTGTGACAGGATATGACTGAAGAACCCCGATAGATGGACACTTTGTTTACAATCCTGTGTGTTGTGGGAGTATTTCTGTTCGGATGCTACATAGCATATAAGTACACGAAACACGTAGTACACCGAGGAACAGACACTCCATTTAGCCTGTTAGCACCTTAGGAAGAAGGTAACGAGGTATAGTAGAGCCTAGTCTTGAGCTTACCCAATACACCACCTAAGGCAGGGGACTAACAGGAAGACAACAAGAGAAACAGGATAAGAATAAAAGATAAAATGGGGAACAGTCAGGGAAAGACACCTGAAGAAGGAAATCGGTTATGTGATATAATTGAGGATAGATATGGAAGTAGTGCAGCAAAGAACCTGGAAAAAGTATTAATCAAATCCAAAGTGCAAGATAGGCAGGCTGTGTGAATCCTTGTATATATGTCTATGAGAACCTCTGAATAAGATGAGAGATGAGTAATTGAGTAAAAAAAAAAAAAAAAAAATCAGTGAATGAGCACGTATGAATGAATCATCACACATCATTTTTGTGTCAAGAGATTTGTGACCTTTCTAGTTGTGGTGGAATCCCGGACAGATGCGTTATAGATAATTCAAATCTACATCTGAGACTGAATGAATTGAGTAATGATATACACTCACTGGCCACTTTATTAGGTACACCATGCTAGTAACGGGTTGGACCCCCTTTTGCCTTCAGAACTGCCTCAATTCTTCGTGGCAGAGATTCAACAAGGTGCTGGAAGCATTCCTCAGAGATTTTGGACCATATTGACATGATGGCATCACACAGTTGGCGCAGATTTGTCGGCTGCACATCCCTGATGCGAATCTCCCGTTCCACCACATCCCAAAGATGCTCTATTGGATTGAGATCTGGTGACTGAGGAGGCCATTTGAGTACAGTGAACTCATTGTCATGTTCAAGAAACCAATCTGAGATGATTCGAGCTTTATGACATGGCGCATTATCCTGCTGAAAGTAGCCATCAGATGCCTGTTCTTAGCTGAGAGGAGTGGTACCCAGTGTGGTCTTCTGCTGCTGTAGCCCATCTGCCTCAAAGTTCGACGCACTGTGCGTTCAGAGATGCTCTTCTGCCTACCTTGGTTGTAACGGGTGGCAATTTGAGTCACTGTTGCCTTTCTATCAGCTCGAACCAGTATGCCCATTCTCCTCTGACCTCTGGCATCAACAAGGCATTTCCGGCCACAGAACTGCCGCTCACTGGATTTTTTTTCTTTTTCGGACCATTCTCTGTAAACCCTAGAGATGGTTGTGCGTGAAAATCCCAGTAGATCAGCAGTTTCTGAAATACTCAGACCAGCCCTTCTGGCACCAACAATCATGCCACGTTCAAAGGCACTCAAATCACCTTTCTTCCCCATACTGATGCTCGGTTTGAACTGCAGGAGATTGTCTTGACCATGTCTACATGCCTAAATGCACTGAGTTGCCGTCATGTGATTGGCTGATTAGAAATTAAGTCTTAACACACAGTTGGACAGGTGTACCTAATAAAGTGGCCAGTGAGTGTAGTTCGTGTTATATGTGGCATTACATTGTAAAGTTTCCTGAATGCATTTGGCCAGAAAAAGGGCAAGGCATGGTTAATCTCATTATACAGTTATCTGCCCTTACAGTGAAATCCCGTGATTTTGAGTTTCTTTGTAGAAATTGATTTTGATAAGTCTAAAGAACTACAGAATTCTGTGAAGGACGACGCTGCATTCTGACGGGAGGGGGGAAGGATGGCGCTGCGCAGTTTCTTCTCCCTTCGCTCTTATCTCTGCTGAGTGTGAGCTGTGCTCAAAATTCTCTGTAATTCTATCCGTAAGGTACACGCTGAAAGATTTGTGCATTTTAAAGCAACAGTACTTAATTGAAGATTGGAAGTTAAAAGTAAGATATGGTGCCTAATTTAGAAGGGAATTGTAAGTGATTGCTTGGTCATTAATGTGTTTGAACCTGCTTCTAGTTGTGTGATTGATTTGTGTAGCAAATTGTGTCAAATTACAAAAGACAGAGCAGGAAGGAAGCAGTAAAACAAGTGGGACAAATATTGAAAAAGGCAAAAATACCAGAGTGTGAATGTTTGGATGTACAAAAAGGCACAGACAAGGGAAGAAAATAGCAAGTGAATAAATGATGCTTGAGAATGTGCAGCAGTGTGGAAGGTGTATTATGAATGTTTGATTGACAAAGTGTAACCAGAGACCCAGACAAAACAGATGGACTTGTAAACACTGTGGTCAGACTCAGACAAACCCAGACTGAATAGCTACTTGTGTGACCTGTGCTACTGACCTAAGAGAATTGCACTAAATCCTATCCAGACAAGATCATAAGAAGCTGACATAATAGTGTGGATAGTGGGTAGTGGGGACATTGGCCCTTGAGGAGTAAGCTGACAGTAGACATCAGACGACCAACCCCATCAGGACCTAGAAGTGTGACTAGAATAAGAAAGATGCAGGAGTATTATCCCTGGAGCCCCTCTGACCAGCTAGCTTTGCTGAAGCAGCTGCCTGCCCCTGAAGACCAACCATTCCCGTTTTACAGTTTTACAGACACATAAAGGAAGTACAGCAGACATATAAGTGTACCTGGGCAGACCTAGAGAGGTTGGTGAGTCTAAAGGCAGGTGACGCACTAGATCATATAATTAAGACACACAGATGTGACAAAGAATCAGGCTTGGGGCATGGATGATAAATCTGCACGATCTGGGGAGACGTACTGTGAGTCACTAAGACAATGGGCTGCAGTGGAACAATCAGAGCAGTCTGTACTCCTGACTAATGTGACACAGCAAAGATGAGAGAGAGCAGAGATATACCTTGGACGGTTACAGCTGAAATGGGCAGACATGGGGTACATTTGCATAAACCCACTTGATGTTAGAATTCTGGTGAATGCATTCATTGACGGTATGAACAAAGATTTACGAGACGCAGTACAGACAGCCAGACCTGAATGGAGACATGTAGATCCGAAAGACCTCCTTAAGGTAGCTAAAGAAATTGAGCAAACAAGGACAATAAGACGACCTGTCATGTATGCTGGAGCACAAGGAAAAAAGTGGAGACGTAATAGGGAAGGCATGTGAGATGACACTGACGTTTCTTTTGACAATCTATTCCCCACATGACATCCATGCCATACTCCTACAAGTTCAACCAAAACATCTGTCTATGGCCAGACAGCTCCGACTTGAGTGTGCTCTACTAATTCCTGAGTATGTCACCCTCAAAAGATGTAACGTTCTGAATCCAGCCACCCTCCTGCCTGTGGATTCAGAAAAGGGGGAATTGGTGACCGTATTGGCAAGTGAGGAAGGATACTTTGACATGACGCATGAACATGTCTGCATAGAACTGATGAGTCAGGAGACAGTTGGGTTTGCACACATTCATGAAAAACCTGTTCCTAATGCAGACTTTGAGTTTCTTTTTTGTAGATGGCCCCAGATACCACCAGGATGGACGATTCTACACTGGATATGCAGTAGTATCCTCACATGAGGTAATCCGAGCGGAGCCACTCTCTCCTCACATGTCGGCGCAGGAGGCAGAGTTGAAGGCACTCACTGAGGCGTGTAGAGCCGCTGCAGGTAAAGTCGCTAATATTTTCACAGATTCGAAGCCCATTAAAAATGCAGAGCTGGTGAAACAATTGATGGAGGCATTGATGTTACCAGTCCAGGTTGGCATTGTCAAGGTAAAAGCACACACAAAGGTGACTCCGTGGAGGTAGAGGGCAATAGAAGGGCGAACGAGGCTGCTAAAATAGCACAAGGCGGCCTAGAGAGAGCAGTGGACGGTGGCGGGGAGTCAGCGTATTCCAGCCACATTGGGTCTAGATGTCCTGAAATCCCTCCAGCAAAAGGCTGCCCAAACAGAGAAGGTACACCGGGGGAGACTGGGAGCTGAGCTGAACTCAAATGGAGTATGGGAGAATAAGGATAAAATGTGCCCACCAAAGTCCCTGTTCCCAATCATGGCGCAAGCAGCACATGGCCCCAATCACACCTCAAAAAGTCACATGTGTGCCATGGTAGATGCCTTCTGGATCGCTCCTGGCTTCAGTTGCGCAGCCGCGAAACTTGTACAATCATGCCTCATCTGTGCACAGCACAACCCAGGTAAAACAGTAAAAGTCCCTAAGAAAGCGACACCTAGGCCTCTCTACCCATTTCAGAGACGGCAGATTGACGACATACAGCTACCAAGGTAGGAGTGTATGCAAATATCCTAGTATGTGTAGATCTCTTCTCTGGATGGCCAGAGGCCTACCCGGTGAAAACGGCTACAGCTCGAGCCACTGCAAAGAAACTGGTGATGGAACTAGTACCACGATTCGGTGTCCCTGAAACAATTGAATCAGACAGAAGTACACACTTTACTGCTGAGGTAATGCAAAATGTAATGCAAATGATAGGTGTAGAACAAGCATTTCATACACCCTACCACCCACAGAGTTCAGGGAAGGTAGAGAGAATGAACGGGACACTAAAATTGAAAATACAGAAAACCATGGAACAAACCCATAGACCATGGCCAGAGTGTCTCCCATTAGCATTATTCTCAGTAAGGTACACACCCACGGGGAAAACTAAACTGTCACCCTTCGAGATACTGTTTGGAAGACCACCGAACACAGGGTTGTACTACCCACAGGTCTTAACACTCAATGTGGATAATTTGACAAGTTATGTAATCCAGTTGCAAAAGCATTTAACTCAAATGCATTCTCTAGTTTTCTCTTTCATTCCAGATCCAGATAGTGTGGAAGGAACTCACTGTCTACAACCTGGTGATTACGTATATGTCAAGAAACACTCCAGAAAGACCCTTGAACCCCGATATCAAGGACCTTACCAAGTACTCCTAACAACGCCTACTTCTGTTAAGTTGGAAGGACGACCAACCTGGATCCACGCATCGCATTGCAAACTAGCCACAGGAGTTAACAAAGCATAAGAGTGCATAATGTTTTGGTTTGGTTTTGTTGCATTATCTGTAATAATGGTAGCTGCGTGGGACAGTCTAAATGCTCCAATGTCCTTGAATAATAAGTTTATACAACATCATGAAAAATTACTGAATGATTGGTCAAATGACACTCAGCCTCCAGCAGATTGCTGGATCTGCACACATTCACCAGTATCAGCCACTAGTATTCCGTTCCTTGTTATTCCTATGCCACCCGAGGAATTATTTGCCTGGACCAGTTGTTCTGATACACTTGCTAATAATGCCACAAATAATGTGAAGTTATGGAACACAACTGTTGGAATACCTATTGTGAGATGGGTAGGATACCCTTGGTGGCAGGGTAATCTTTCAGGAAGTAATGCACACCTTCAATATCTGGCATATAAAGGGGGGGCTTGGGTACCCAGGAATAGAACTCGATTAACCTACCTGGGGCAAATTCCAATGTATGGCCTACAAGTTAGTTTTAATGTAACTTCCCACTCTACTGATGCCTTCAAACCAATACTGCTAGAAAGAAGGTTGCATAACACGTCCTGGGAGTATTCCAATTTATTTCCCCAGGGCAATAATGAAACTTGTTTTAATATTTCAGGTAATATACCTTGCAACGAGTCATCTGGATATGAGAAAGGAATTCCCACCTGTGGAAATCCCGATGTAGGGTATTGTAGCCCTTTAGGACAACTTCCAAATTGGTGTATGCTTCAGAATGTATCTGCGCTCATAGATTTAGTTCATAGACTGGTATTACAACATTCAGCCCTATGGGACCTACCTAGTGACATGTACTGGATATGTGGAGACAATGCATATAAATGGTTGCCAGTAGGGATAAAAGGTGCTTGTACTCTGGGTCGTTTGACTCCAGCTACCTTTGTTATTCCGAATGACCAGTTGAATACTCAGAGCATACCTAAACACACGTTGTACAAAAGAGCTGCTGACAATACACCTCGCCTCTCTGGGAGACCACATATAGTGCAGATGAGTGTGGCTAATAAAATTGTCAGTTCTATTTTTATTTATCCTATGATTACTCAAATGTGGGATAAATTAGTCAGGGCTACAGATTACTTAGATGACCAAATATGGGATATATTGGATATATTGAACACCACCGTTGCTGTCCAAAATCAGCTCATCATAGCCACTAATCAGCATACCATAGTATTAGATTATTTACCTGCAGCGCAAGGAGGTATGTGTCAAGTCATCGGACCAGCTTGCTGTCATTATATAGATCCCAACAGCATTATAAAGTTAAAATTGAAAATAGAGGATGTTCAAAAACTTAGAGATCAGTACGATAAAGACAATGATGGTACTAAGGATAGTTGGTGGTCAGATACATTCTCCTTTCTTAATCCAGCTAATTGGTTTAAGGGTATTGGAGGCTGGATAACTGGGATTATACTAAGTCTATTACGTATTGTTGTTTGTATCTTCGTAATATATGTGCTATTGAAACTTGTTTTTTGGTGTATCTCTGTATGCAAGAAAAGATGTAGAAATAGATAAGGAAGTTTGACTGTAAACAACAAGAATTTAACTATTATTCCTTTGAGTCCTAGATTGACATCTCATTTCTGGCATGAAGGAGCGTACTCTTGCAATGATGGACGTGGCTTCAGTATCTGGGGGATGGAGAAGGTAGAAGACCTGTCTCCCTTGGGCAACCCGTCGGCCTGGGATAGTACCTGGTGAACGAGCCACTATCCGCTGTTGTTGCAGGATCCAGTGTTCCAGATTGTGGAAAATGAAGATGTCAAAGGGGGGAATGATAGGAACTGAAGGAGTTAAATTGAGTTCTGTCTATGTTGCATTCTCTTGTTTAAAACCTTATCTGTTCTTCGAGGAGATGTCTCAGACGTCTCCCTTGTGAACCAAGGTCAAATACCTCTGCTTTTTCGCCTAAGTGACTTTCTTTGTAGAAAACAAGTTGTGAAATCATTTGTACTGTGCATGTCTGTAAATGTTTAAATTCTTTACTATAAAAGACGGAAGCCTAACTGATAAGCCAGAGGTGTCTTGGCAGGCATCCCGAGTGGTATTATACAGCCCGTGTCTGTGTTATCCTTATCGACGGAGCAATTGATTAGAGACATATGGTGCTTCACACCTAAGAACATCGGTCCTTCAGATGAAAGAGTAATCTGAGGGTTCCCGACAGCACCTTGATCCTATCAGGTGTTACTTGAATTAGGAACACTTAGACACTGTCAAAAACACACATGCTTGCCAAAAGCAAAAACGGGTAGAAATAATCACATTGGTAAAAGAAATGCTCATTAAACCAGCAATAGAATATGCTAACTAAGGCTAATTAAGCCAACAATATACGTTTGTGATCAAAATAAAGAAAAGCCACATGTTTCTGCCCGGGATCAAAACAGGGAACTTTCAGGAGGATGGCAAACAGAACAATCACTACACTACAGTAACCAGACAAGAGCGTTTACTGTGGTCATGGCAAGCATTAAAGATCAAGCACTCATTGTCAAAAGCGCTAGTTTGCAAGAGAAATGCTGTGTTTCTGCCCAGTTTCGAACTGAGGACCTTTCGCGTGTAATGCGAACGTGATAACCGCTACACTACAGAAACCAACCGATTCAAAAAGGCAAAAAATGCTGTGGTCATGGCAAGCAATAAAGAACAAGCACTGAAAGTAAAAAAGATCATTTTCCAAGAGAAAAATCTGTGTTTCGGCCCAGTTTCGAACTGAGGACATTTCGCAAGTGAGGCGAACGTGATAACCGCTACACTACAGAAACCGGATGCAAGTGCTTACTGTGGTGACAACAAGCAATCGAGATCAAGAACTGAAAGTCAAAAGCTTGGATACCAAAGAGTAACAGCGTGTTTCTGCCAAGTTTCGTACTGGAGACCTTTCGCGTGTTAGGCGAACGTGATAACCACTACACTACAGAAACCGGCTGCGTAAGGTTACTGTGGTCATGACGAGCCATCGAGAACAAAGACTCAACGTCAAAAGCTATAATATCAACGCCTAATGTCATGCTTCTATCCAGTTTCGAACTGGGGACCGTTCGCGTGTGAGGTGAACGTGACAACCACTACACTTCAGAAACTCCATGCAAAGCTAAAGATGTTTAAACATGCTGAAATGAACTTGAAAAAGAAAAAAACAGCCAGCCAAAGTCAAGAGGTCTTCCTCTATGTCTGAAGACAGGACAAAGTGCATTTTGCAACACAGGAACCTTTCATTTGTCAGGCTATTGGAGAAAAAGAACAAACAGGGAAACAAAACCATGCTCCACAAAACATTCTCATGCCTTTGTCCAAAAGCCAAAAAGAAAAAGCACCTACATGCCTGCTTTCGCACCTTGATCCTATCAGGTGTTACTTGAATTAGGAACACTTAGACACTGTCAAAAACACACATGCTTGCCAAAAGCAAAAACGGGTAGAAATAATCACATTGGTAAAAGTAATGCTCATTAAACCAGCAATAGAATATGCTAACTAAGGCTAATTAAGCCAACAATATACGTTTGTGATCAAAATAAAGAAAAGCCACATGTTTCTGCCCGGGATCAAAACAGGAAACTTTCAGGAGGATGGCAAACAGGACAATCACTACACTACAGTAACCAGACAAGAGCGTTTACTGTGGTCATGGCAAGCATTAAAGATCAGGCACTCATTGTCAAAAGCGCTAGTTTGCAAGAGGAATGCTGTGTTTCTGCCCAGTTTCGAACTGAGGACCTTTCGCGTGTAAAGCGAACGTAATAACCGCTACACTACAGAAGCCAACCTATTCAAACAAACAAAAAATGCTGTGGTCATGGCAAGCAATAAAGAACAAGCACTGAAAGTCAACAAGATCGTTTTCCAAGAGAAAAAGCTGTGCTTTTGCCCAGTTTCGAACTGGGGACCTTTCGCGTGTGAGGCGAACGTGATAACCGCTACACTACAGAAACCGGATGCAAGCGTTTACTGTGGTGACAACCAGCAATCGAGATCAAGAACTGAAAGTCAAAAGCTTGGATACCAAAGGGTAACAGCGTGTTTCTGCCCAGTTTCAAACTGGGGACCTTTCGCGTGTTAGGCTAACGTGATAACCACTACACGACAGAAAACGGCTGCGGTAGGTTACTGTGGTCATGACGAGCCATCGAGAACAAAGACTCAACGTCAAAAGCTTTAATATCAACACCTAATGTCATGCTTCTATCCAGTTTCGAACTGGGGACCGTTCGCATGTGAGGTGAACGTGACAACCACTACACTTCAGAAACTCCATGCAAAGCTAAAGATGTTTAAACATGCTGAAATGAACTTGAAAAAGAAAAAAACAGCCAGCCAAAGTCAAGAGGTCTTCCTCTATGTCTGAAGACAGGACAAAGTGCATTTTGCAACACAGGAACCTTTCATTTGTCAGGCTATTGGAGAAAAAGAACAAACAGGGAAACAAAACCATGCTCCACAAAACATTCTCATGCCTTTGTCCAAAAGCCAAAAAGAAAAAGCACCTAGATGCCTGCTTTCGCACCTTGATCCTATCAGGTGTTACTTGAATTAGGAACACTTAGACACTGTCAAAAACACACATGCTTGCCAAAAGCAAAAACGGGTAGAAATAATCACATTGGTAAAAGTAATGCTCATTAAACCAGCAATAGAATATGCTAACTAAGGCTAATTAAGCCAACAATATACGTTTGTGATCAAAATAAAGAAAAGCCACATGTTTCTGCCCGGGATCAAAACAGGGAACTTTCAGGAGGATGGCAAACAGGACAATCACTACACTACAGTAACCAGACAAGAGCGTTTACTGTGGTCATGGCAAGCATTAAAGATCAAGCACTCATTGTCAAAAGCGCAAGTTTGCAAGACGAACGCTGTGTTTCTGCCCAGTTTCGAACTGAGGACCTTTCGCGTGTAAAGCAAACGTGATAAACGCTACACTACAGAAACAAACCGATTCAAACAAACAAAAGATGCTGTGGTCATGGCAAGCAATAAAGAACAAGCACTGAAAGTCAACAAGATCGTTTTCCAAGAGAAAAAGCTGTGTTTCTGCCCAGTTTCGAAGTGGGGACCTTTTGAGTGTGAGGCGAACGTGATAACAGCTACACTACAGAAACCGGATGCAAGCGCTTACTGTGGAGACAACAAGCAATCGAGATCAAGAACTGAAAGTCAAAAGCTTGGATACCAAAGGGAGGAAATGGTTGAGGAGGTAAAAGTGGCTGGGACCCTAGGAGGTAGCGACCATGCTATTTTAGAATTTTGGATAACTAGAGGTGGAAGACCTGTGAAGACTCAGACGTCAAGGTTAGATTTCAGAAAGGCAGATTTTAAGGGATTCAGAAAGAGAATTGGAGGGATCCAATGGCTGGATATCCTTAAAGACAAAAATGTCCAGGAAGGATGGGAAATCTTGAAAAATGAAATTCTCAAAGCACAGTTGTTAACAATTCCGAAAAGAGGGAAGAATAGGAAGCATTTAAGGAAACCAGGATGGATGAACACAGAACTTAAGCACATGCTAAAAAGGAAGAAAAAAATGTTTATAAAATGGAAAGAGGGAGGCATATCTAAAGAAGAATATAATGCTGTCTGCAGAACCTGCAGGGCACAAATCAGATTAGCTAAAGCTGAAAATGAACTGAGGCTTGCAAGAGATGTCAAAAGCAATAATAAAGGATTTTGGGGATATGTCAAAAGTAAAAGAAAAGTCAAAGATGCTATAGTATTTTTACAGGATGAAAATGATGAAATGGTAAGACAGGATGTTGAGAAGGCTGAACTTTTAAATTCCTATTTTGCATCTGTTTTCTCTCAGAAAGGAAATGCAACATCAACTGTTATTCACTGTCCTATTAAGGGAATAGAAGAATCCAGGATATCTATAAACAGAAAGATAGTGAGGAAACACTTAGCTAACCTAAATGAATTCAAGTCTCCAGGTCCAGATGAATTACACCCCAGAGTACTGAAGGAGATAGCAGAAGAAATTTTTGAACCCCTCTCCATAATCTTTGAAAATTCTTGGAGAACAGGAGAAGTGCCAGAAGACTGGAGAAGAGCAAATGTTGTTCCTATCTTCAAAAAGGGGAAGAAGGTGGACCCAGGCAACTATAGGCCGGTGAGTCTGACTTCTATACCAGGAAAGATCTTTGAACAAATTATTAAACTACATGTATGTCAATACCTGGATAAGAATGAAGTGATTAAACAGAGTCAGCATGGGTTTGTAACTGATAAGTCATGTCAGACTAACTTAATTTCCTTCTATGACGGTATCACTGATTGGGTGGATCAAGGAAATGCTGTAGATATAGTATATCTTGACTTCAGCAAAGCATTTGACAAAGTCTCTCATACAATCCTTATTGAAAAAATGACTAAGTATGGAATGGACAAGGCAACTGTTAGGTGGATTCATAACTGGCTTAGTGATCGGACCCAAAGAGTGGTCGTAAATGGCTGCACATCCAGTTGGAAGAATGTCTCAAGTGGGGTACCACAGGGCTCTGTCCTGGGCCCTGTATTGTTCAACATCTTTATCAACGATTTAGATGAAGGAATTGAGGGTAAACTGATTAAATTTGCTGATGACACAAAGCTAGGAGGGATAGCTAATACTAGAGAGGAGAGAGAGATGATTCAAAAAGATTTAAATAAACTGGAGAAGTGGGCAGCAACTAACAGAATGGTTTTTAACAGGGAGAAATGCAAAGTACTACATCTGGGCAATAAAAATGAAAAAAGCATATATAGAATGGGAGGAATAGGGCTAAGTGACAGCACATGTGAAAAAGACTTGGGTATACTAATAGATCACAGACTGAATATGAGTCAACAGTGTGATGCAGCAGCAAAAAAGGCAAATGCAATTCTAGGATGTATTAACAGAAGCATACAGTCTAGATCACGTGAAGTCATTATTTCCCTCTACTCCTCTTTGGTCAGACCTCATCTGGAATATTGTGTCCAGTTTTGGGCACCACATTTTAAAAAAGACATCAACAAACTGGAGCAAGTTCAGAAAAGAGCGACCAGAATGGTGACCGGTCTGCAAACCCTGTCTTATGAGGAAAGGTTGCAGGATTTGGGAATGTTTAGTTTGCAAAAGAGAAGACTGAGAGAAGACTTAATAGCTGTCTACAAATATCTAAAGGGCTGTCACATTGTAGAAGGATCAACTTTATTCTCATTTGCACAAGGAAAGACTAGAAGCAATGGGATGAAACTGAATGGGAAGAGACACAGTTTAGATATTAGAAAAAACTTTTTGACAGTTAGAGTGATCAATGAGTGGAACAGGCTGCCACGAGAAGTGGTGAGTTCTCCTTCAATGGAAGTCTTCAAACAGATGCTGGACAGACATCTGACTGGGATGATTTAGCGAATCCTGCTTTGAGCAGGGGGTTGGACCAGATGGCCCAGGAGGTCCCTTCCAACTCTAAGATTCTATGATTCTATGATTCTATGATTCTATGGGTAACAGCGTGTTTCTGCCCAGTTTCGAACTGGGGACCTTTCGCGTGTTAGGCGAACGTGATAACTAGAGTTGAGCGAAACGGGTCGAAAAAATTCAAAAGTCGCCGACTTTTGGCAAAGTCGGGTTTCATGAAACGAAACCCGACCCTAGGATGAGGTCGGCCACGAGGTCGGCGACTTACGCGCCAAAGTCTCGTTTCAAAAGTTTGTTTTGCGCTCTTTTTCAGCCAATCAGGATCCACGGACACTGTGGGCAACGTGATGACCTAGGCACTGGTCACCACCATCTTTCAGAAGGGCATGCAAGTGATTGGCTTGCTTTGGTGGGCGTCACAGGGGGTATAAAAGGGCGTGCACGCCGACCGCCATCTTACTTCTGCCGATCTTAGTATAGGGAGAGGTTGCTGCTGATTCTGTAGGGAGAGCGTTAGGCAGGGAAGAAGACAAAAAAACTGCTTCTGCTGCTAGCGATTTGGCCTGCACAACACACAAGTCACTGTGTGTGCAGTGCAAGGGGAGGCTATATTGTGGTGTATCAGTGGTGTTGGTTGTTGGGCTGCCTTTTAAGGCTTCCTGACACGCTGGCATTGCTGTTTACCCAATGCTCCGCAAACTGCTTTTTTAAAAGCAATCCAATCTCCCTTATCCTCTCATCACTTTGGTCACAGGCAGCTGTGCCATCGAGCGTGTCACATAGCGCTCAGATATCAGTGGGCCTCACACAATCCACAAGTGTCCAGTGTCCAAAAGTGTACGCAGAGATTCAAAATCTCCATTATCCTCTCGTCACTTTGGTCACAGGCAGCTGTGCCATCGAGTGTGTCACATAGCGCTCAGATATCAGTGGGCCTCACACAATCCACAAGTGTCCAGTGTCCAAAAGTGTACGCAGAGATTCAAAATCTCCATTATCCTCTCGTCACTTTGGTCACAGGCAGCTGTGCCATTGAGCGTGTCACATAGCGCTCAGATATCAGTGGGCCTCACACAATCTATAAGTGTCCAGTGTCCAAAAGTGTACGCAGAGATTCAAAATCTCCATTATCCTCTTGTCACTTTGGTCACAGGCAGCTGTGCCATCGAGCGTGTCACATAGCGCTCAGATATCAGTGGGCCTCACACAATCCACAAGTGTCCAGTGTCCACAAGTGAACGCAGAGATTCAAAATCTCCATTATCCTCTTGTCACTTTGGTCACAGGCAGCTGTGCCATCGAGCGTGTTATATAGCGCTCAGATATCAGTGGGCCTCACACAATCTACAAGTGTCCAGTGTCCAAAAGTGTACGCAGAGATTCAAAATCTCCATTATCCTCTCGTCACTTTGGTCACAGGCAGCTGTGCCATCGAGCGTGTCACATAGCGCTCAGATATCAGTGGGCCTCACACAATCCACAAGTGTCCAGTGTCCAAAAGTGTACGCAGAGATTCAAAATCTCCATTATCCTCTCGTCACTTTGGTCACAGGCAGCTGTGCCATCGAGCGTGTCACATAGCGCTCAGATATCAGTGGGCCTCACACAATCCACAAGTGTCCAGTGTCCGAAAGTGTACGCAGAGATTCAAAATCTCCATTATCCTCTCTTCACTTTGGTCACAGGCAGCTGTGCCATCGAGCGTGTCACATAGCGCTCAGATATCAGTGGGCCTCACACAATCCACAAGTGTCCAGTGTCCAAAAGTGTACGCAGAGATTCAAAATCTCCATTATCCTCTCGTCACTTTGGTCACAGGCAGCTGTGCCATCGAGCGTGTCACATAGCGCTCAGATATCAGTGGGCCTCACACAATCCACAAGTGTCCAGTGTCCAAAAGTGTACGCAGAGATTCAAAATCTCCCTTATCCTCTCGTCACTTTGGTCACAGGCAGCTGTGCCATCGAGCGTGTCACATAGCGCTCAGATATCAGTGGGCCTCACACAATCCACAAGTGTCCAGTGTCCAAAAGTGTACGCAGAGATTCAAAATCTCCATTATCCTCTCGTCACTTTGGTCACAGGCAGCTGTGCCATCGAGCGTGTCACATAGCGCTCAGATATCAGAGGGCCGCACACAATCCACAAGTGTCCACTGTCCACAAGTGTGTGCAGAAATTCTAAAACTCCCCTGTCCTATAGACACCTTGTACCTTGTTTTACATTACTATATAGTTTGTTGGATTTTGTCTACATTTCTACCAAAAATGAGGAAGGCTGGTGGAAGAGGCCGTGGAATTGGGCGGGGGTTGGCAGCTGGTAATGATGGTGTTGGTGGTGGATCTGATGGTAGTGGCAAGAGCAAAATAGGACCGAATGCAGGAGGTGCTGACCCTGTGTCATCGTCTGGCTACATAAGGACTCGAACGCTTAGTTTTCTAGGAGTTGGCAAACCGCTTTTAAAGGCAGAGCATCAGGAAAAAGTTTTGTCTTACATTGCTGACTCAGCCTCCAGCTCTATCGCCTCCTCTTCTTCAGTTGTAAAAAGTAAAAGCACTGAGTCGTCATTGGAGGCTCATGTTCATGAACCACACCTTTCCTTGTGTCCTTCACCCCAACCAAGATTGAAGGATGACGCAGGCCATACTACTGATTACTCCATGGAGCTGTTTTCACATACCATGCCTGGATTATCAAGTCAAATGGTGAATTACCCAGGCCAAGATGAATCTGACATGGAGTGCACTGATGCACAGCCGCTGATGGATGATTCTGCTGGTACATTCACTCAGAGCACTACATTGTCCTCGCAGTGTACAGAGCCAGATTTTGACCCTGATGAGACTCAGGTGCCCCTTCCCGCACACTATACCACCATACACGGTGACACAGAGAAAGGTGCACATGACATAGAAGAGGAGGTGATGGATGACCCAGTTGTTGACCCAGATTGGCATCCATTGGGGGAAGAGGGTGCTGCTTCCAATAGCTCAGATGAGGAGCATCCACAGCAGACATCGACATCGCAACAGCTGTTATCTGGCAGGCCCGGAGCACTCCAAAGACAGGTTCCAAACATCAAAAGAGTTGCTGGACAGCTTGTCCAGAGGGTCAAAAGATCACAGCGTGCTAGGCCGCAAAATGTCTGCCAAAGTAGGAAGAGTGCAGTGTGGCACTTTTTTGAACAAAATCCTCATGATCAGGCCAAGGTTATCTGTAAGAAGTGCACAAAGACCTTTAGCCGAGGGAAAAATCTGAAAAATTTGAATACCAGTTGCATGCTTAGACATTTAACCAGCATGCACTTGCAAGCGTGGACACAACACCAAACCTCAAGTGCCACATGTGCAACTGATCACAACGAAGGTAGTCAGCAACGCTACATTGTTTCCCCCACTGTAAGCCCACCGGTTAGCACAGCAGCAAATGTTGAGGTGTCGTTGCAAGGCCACAGCAGTCAGGGAATCCCACTGTTATATCAACGAAAGACTGATTCTAGGCCATCAGAAAGAACACCAACTCCATCACCATCATCAACCCTCTCTCAGTCCGCCCTGTCCACCGCTACTTCCACCATATGCAGCTCTCAAGTCCAGCTCACCCTCCCAGACACTATGAGTAGGTCAAGAAAGTACTCAGTCTCTCATCCGCGTACACTGGGTTTGAACGCCCACATTGCCAAACTAATCTCGTTTGAGATGATGCCCTTTCGGTTGGTGGAAAGCACAGCTTTCCGCGAACTCATGGCCTATGCAGTACCACGCTATGACCTACCCAGTCGCCACTTCTTCTCTCGCAAAGCCATCCCAGCCCTCCACCATCATGTGAAAGACCGCATTGTCCATGCACTCAAGCAGTCAGTGAGCGGAAAGGTGCACCTCACAACTGATGCATGGTCCAGTCGGCATGGCCAGGGCCGTTACGTGTCCATCACTGCGCACTGGGTTAATGTGGTGGATGCAGGGTCCACAGGGGACAGCGGTGGTGGGACAGTGCTGCCTAGCCCACGGTATAGGAAACAGTTGGCTGTAGGCGTTCGACCCTCCTCCTCCTCCTCCTCCAGAAGCGACAGCTCGTCCACAGAGCGCAGTCGTACGAGCACTCCATCTGCAGCTGCCACTGTTGCACACGATGTGTCCCCCTATCGAGCAGCTAGTGGAAAGCGTCAGCAGGCTGTGTTGCAGATGATGTGTTTGGGCGACAGACACACCGCCGAGGTGCTGGCCGAGTACTTGAAGCTACAAACTGAGTCATGGCTGGGCAGTGTACATCTTGAGGCAGGCAAGGTAGTTAGTGATAACGGCCGTAATTTTGTGGCAGCCATAGCCCTTTCAAAACTCAGCCACATACCTTGCTTGGCTCACACCTTGAACCTGGTGGTGCAGTGCTTCCTCAAAAATTATCCGGAGTTAACAGCCCTGCTCCAGAAGGTGCGAAGACTGTGTGCGCACATCCGCCGGTCGCCTGTACACTCCGTTCGTATGCAGAAGCTGCAGCGATTGCTCCACCTTCCCAACCACCGCCTCATTATCGACATTGCAACAAGGTGGAACTCCACCCTGCACATGGTAGAGCGGCTGTGCGAGCAGAGGCAGGCCATAATGCATTTGTGGGAGGATACACGGCCAGGCACTTTGAGAGCAGACATGGAGTTGACAGGCGTGCAGTGGTCGAAGCTGAAAGACCTTTGTAAAGTCCTTCAGTGTTTTGAGGAATGCACACGGCTCGTAAGCGCAGACGACGCCATCCTAAGCATGAGCATCCCACTTATGCGTCTGCTCATGCAAACTTTGACGCACCTTAAGGAGCAGGCGTCTGCAGCCAATGTTGATGAGGAGGAAGAGGAGGAGGGAATCCTTGATGACATTCAGCCATTGTCTGCTCAGGGACCTCTCCTGGACGAGGTGGAGGAAGAAGAGGAGGAGGAGGAGGATGATGGGGATGATTACTTAGGGGAGGAGGATGCATCTCGTGGGGCAAGTGAAAATGTTGGCGTGGCAAGGTCTGGTACAGGGTTTGTGCATGACTGGAGGGATGTGGATTTGCCAGAAAGTGCTCCTCCACCCAGCACTCGCAGTGCATCATTGACACCGGGAACATTGGCCCACATGTCAGATTATGCCTTGCGGATCCTAAAAAGGGACCCCCGCATAGCCAAAATGATGAACGATGACGACTACTGGTTGGCCAGCATCCTGGATCCACGCTATAAAGGCAAATTACAAAACATCATGCCACAGGAGAACCTTGACCTAATATTGGCTAATAAACAAGCAACTCTGGTAAATCGGTTGCTTGAGGCATTCCCAGCACACAGCAGCGGTGATGGTTCTCACACGAGCCGTACGGGCCGGGGGCAGCTTGGCAGAGGTGTTCGTGGTGCACACAGCAGAAGTGGCGTTGGAGACAGGGGTTTCATCACAATGTTGTGGACTGATTTTTCAAATACCGCTCACACAACTGGTAATACTGCATTGATGGAAAGTGACAGGAGACAGCAGTTGTCAACTATGGTTACAAACTACTTTTCCTCCCATATCGATGTTCTCCCACACAGGTCATTCCCCTTTGACTATTGGGCCGCTAAAATGGACACCTGGCCTGAATTGGCACAATATGCCTTACAGGAGCTCGCTTGCCCAGCTGCAACTGTGATATCGGAAAGAGTCTTCAGTGCAGCTGGATCAATCCTGACAGAAAAAAGGACCCGTCTGTCAACCCAAAATGTGGATGATCTAGCCTTCATTAACATGAACCATGCATGGGTTTCCAAGGATTTTGTCCCACCTTCCCCTGATGACACATAGGGTGACAGAAAAATGGCTTGCTTTGGTCCACCTCTTCCTGGTACTTCACCTATTTCGCCTTTTGCATCAGTTGAATGTCCAACATCAACATATGCCACTTTCTAAAACTCCCTAACTGTGCTGCCTCCCCCCCATGGCCGGGGTCACCACCTAACGCACGACACCGTGCGAGTGCCGTTGCCCTGGACAGGTGGGTAGGCCGACTCTTGGGCGCGGGCACTGGCACAGGGTCCCTCATAGTGCAATCAAGTGTCTCTGACGGTGGTGGTGCACACCCGCCGTCAGACACACCGCTGCACTATGAGGGGCCCAGTGCCAGTACCGACGCCCACGAGTGGGCCCCCCTTGCTTGGCAAGGGCCCCAGCATTTGCAATCTTTACCTCTCCCTGCTCCTCCGCTGTGCAATCTGGGCCGTCAAATCCATACTGTGCCTGACACCGTCTGAGCCTGCCTCCTGAGACATATATTTTGAATGTGTACGCTATCCATACATGTTATCCAGGGATACGGTACCCTTTCTAACCTTTGTGCAATGACGTGCAATCCATACTGGGCCTAACACCGTCTGAGCCTGCCTCATGCTGTATAGACATATATTTTGAATGTGTACGCTATCCATACATGTTATCCGGGGATACGGTACCCCTTCTAACCTTTGTGCAATGATGTGCAATCCATACTGGGCCTAACACCGTCTGAGCCTGCCTCATGCTGTATAGACATATATTTTGAATGTGTACGCTATCCATACATGTTATCCAGGGATACGGTACCCTTTCTAACCTTTGTGCAATCACGTGCAATCCATACTGGGCCTAACACCGTCTGAGCCTGCCTCATGCTGTATAGACATATATTTTGAATGTGTACGCTATCCATACATGTTATCCGGGGATACCGTACCCCTTCTAACCTTTGTGCAATGACGTGCAATCCATACTGGGCCTAACACCGTCTGAGCCTGCCTCATGCTGTATAGACATATATTTTGAATGTGTACGCTATCCATACATGTTATCCGGGGATACGGTACCCCTTCTAACCTTTGTGCAATGACGTGCAATCCATACTGGGCCTAACACCGTCTGAGCCTGCCTCATGCTGTATAGACATATATTTTGAATGTGTACGCTGTCCATACATGTTATCCGGGGATACGGTACCCCTTCTAACCTTTGTGCAATGACGTGCAATCCATACTGGGCCTAACACCGTCTGAGCCTGCCTCATGCTGTATAGACATATATTTTGAATGTGTACGCTATCCATACATGTTATCCGGGGATACGGTACCCCTTCTATCCTTTGTGCAATGACGTGCAATCCATACTGGGCCTAACACCGTCTGAGCCTGCCTCATGCTGTATAGACATATATTTTGAATGTGTATGCTATCCATACATGTTATCCGGGGATACGGTACCCCTTCTAACCTTTGTGCAATGACGTGCAATCCATACTGGGCCTAACACCATCTGAGCCTGCCTCATGCTGTATAGACATATATTTTGAATGTGTACGCTATCCATACATGTTATCCGGGGATACGGTACCCTTTCTAACCTTTGTGCAATGACGTGCAATCCACACTGGGCCTAACACCGTCTGAGCCTGCCTCATGCTGTATAGACATATATTTTGAATGTGTACGCTATCCATACATGTTATCCGGGGATACGGTACCCCTTCTAACCTTTGTGCAATGACGTGCAATCCATACTGGGCCTAACACTCTCTGAGCCTGCCTCATGCTGTAAAGACATATATTTTGAATGTGTACGCTATCCATACATGTTATCCGGGGATACGGTACCCCTTCTAACCTTTGTGCAATGACGTGCAATCCATACTGGCCCTAACACCGTCTGAGCCTGCCTCATGCTGTATAGACATATATTTTGAATGTGTACGCTATCCATACATGTTATCCAGGGATACGGTACCCTTTCTAACCTTTGTGCAATCACGTGCAATCCATACTGGGCGTGAGAACGGCTGGCGAGCTGTTAAGCAAGCTACAGCACCTGTCCAGACAAGTACAGGGATTCCCTAGCGAGGAGACTTATTTGATTGTTTTCTATGTTGGGACAGCAATTTTTGAGGCGCACTATACTCTGGAGAATGATAGATGGGGCCCACCATACACTGGAACATTCCAAAGGTGGACATCAGACACTGGAGCAGCATTTACAGGGCCCATTATACACTAGAGCATTAGAAATGGGGCCCATTATGTTTGGAGCATTATTTGGGCCCATAAGACAGTGGAGCTTCATCCATGGGGACCAACATATACTGTAGCATTATGTGGAGCTCATCATATACTGTTTCAAACATTATATGGGACCAATGATTTTGTATGGAGAAATAGATGGGCCTCGTCATGAGATGTAAAAAGTGAGGTATTTTTCATTGTACTATACCGCTATTTCTCTGCCGTATCGGAGCATGATGAGTTGTGGTATGTGTTAAAGGGGCGCTCTTTCGCCCAGGGCACATGAAAACCTGCAGCCAGCCCTCCCCCCCACAAATTTAGCCAAATAACCCCCATTTTTCAGTGCGTAACTTGTATTATGAAGTTAATTAAGGTTGACAAGCTTAAGTAAGAAGAATTGATGCTTTTGGCATTCAAATGGGCACTGTAGGTGTGTTTCCTGTCCTCCTCTCACTGCCGACTTTTATTCCCCATTGACTTACATTGGGATTCGTGTTTCGGGACGACCCCGACTTCTCCCTATAATCGGACGATCTTGCTCGACCCGACTTTTGGAAAAGTCGGGTTTCACGAAACGAAACGCGACCCTAAAAAACCAAAAGTCGCTCAACTCTAGTGACAACCACTACACTTCAGAAACTCCATGCAAAGATAAAGATGTTTAAACATGCTGAAATGAACTTGAAAAAGAAAAAAACAGCCAGCCAAAGTCAAGAGGTCTTCCTCTATGTCTGAAGACAGGACAAAGTGCATTTTGCAACACAGGAACCTTTCATTTGTCAGGCTATTGGAGAAAAAGAACAAACAGGGAAACAAAACCATGTTCCACAAAACATTCTCATGCCTTTGTCCAAAAGCCAAAAAGAAAAAGCACCTAGATGCCTGCTTTCGCACCTTGATCCTATCAGGTGTTACTTGAATTAGGAACACTTAGACACTGTCAAAAACACACATGCTTGCCAAAAGCAAAAACGGGTAGAAATAATCACATTGGTAAAAGTAATGCTCATTAAACCAGCAATAGAATATGATAACTAAGGCTAATTAAGCCAACAATATACGTTTGTGATCAAAATAAAGAAAAGCCACATGTTTCTGCCCGGGATCAAAACAGGGAACTTTCAGGAGGATGGCAAACAGGACAATCACTACACTACAGTAACAAGACAAGAGCATTTACTGTGGTCATGGCAAGCATTAAAGATCAAGCACTCATTGTCAAAAGCGCTAGTTTGCAAGAGGAACGCTGTGTTTCTACCCAGTTTCGAACTGAGGACCTTTCACGTGTAAAGCGAACGTGATAACTGCTACACTACAGAAACCAACCGATTCAAACAAACAAAAAATGCTGTGGTCATGGCAAGCAATAAATAACAAGCACTGAAAGTCAAAAAGATCGTTTTCCAAGAGAAAAAGCTGTGTTTCTGCCCAGTTTCGAACTGGGGACCTTTCGCGTGTGATGCGAACGTGATAACCGCTACACTACAGAAACCGGATGCAAGCGCTTACTGTGGTGACAACAAGCAATCGAGATCAAGAACTGAAAGTCAAAAGCTTGGATACCAAAGGGTAACAGCGTGTTTCTGCCCAGTTTCGAACTGGGGACCTTTCGCGTGTTAGGCGAACGTGATAACCACTACACTACAGAAACCGGCTGCGGAAGGTTACTGTGGTCATGACGCACCATTGAGAACAAAGACTCAACGTCAAAAGCTTTAATATCAACGCCTAATGTCATGCTTCTATCCAGTTTCGAACTGGGGACCGGTCGCGTGTGAGGTGAACGTGACAACAACTACACTTCAGAAACTCCATGCAAAGCTAAAGATGTTTAAACATGCTGAAATGAACTTGAAAAAGAAAAAAACAGCCAGCCAAAGTCAAGAGGTCTTCCTCTATGTCTGAAGACAGGACAAAGTGCATTTTGCAACACAGGAACCTTTCATTTGTCAGGCTATTAGAGAAAAAGAACAAACAGGGAAACAAAACCATGCTCCACAAAGCATTCTCATGCCTTTGTCCAAAAGTCAAAAAGAAAAAGCACCTAGATGCCTGCTTTCGCACCTTGATCCTATCAGGTGTTACTTGAATTAGGAACACTTAGACACTGTCAAAAACACACATGCTTGCCAAAAGCAAAAACGGGTAGAAATAATCACATTGGTAAAAGTAATGCTCATTAAACCAGCAATAGAATATGCTAACTAAGGCTAATTAAGCCAACAATATACGTTTGTGATCAAAATAAAGAAAAGCCACATGTTTCTGCCGGGGATCAAAACAGGGAACTTTCAGGAGGATGGCAAACAGGACAATCACTACACTACAGTAACCAGACAAGAGCGTTTACTGTGGTCATGGCAAGCATTAAAGATCAAGCACTCATTGTCAAAAGCACTAGTTTGCAAGAGGAACGCTGTGTTTCTGCCCAGTTTCGAACTGAGGACCTTTCGCGTGTAAAGCGAACGTGATAACCGCTACACTACAGAATCCAACCGATTCAAGCAAACAAAAAATGCTGTGGTCATGGCAAGCAATAAAGAACAAGCACTGAAAGTCAAAAAGATCATTTTCCAAGAGTAAAAGCTGTGTTTCTGCCCAGTTTCGAACTGGGGACCTTTCGCGTGTGAGTCGAACGTGATAACCGCTACACTACAGAAACCGGATGCAAGCACTTACTGTGGTGACAACAAGCAATCGAGATCAAGAACTGAAAGTCAAAAGCTTGGATACCAAAGGGTAACAGCGTGTTTCTGCCCAGTTTCAAAATGGGGACCTTTCGCGTGTTAGGCGAACGTGATAACCACTACACTACAGAAACCGGCTGCGGAAGGTTAATGTGGTCATGACGAGCCATCGAGAACAAAGACTCAACGTCAAAAGCTTTAATATCAACGCCGAATGTCATGCTTCTATCCAGTTTCGAACTGGGGACCGTTCGCGTGTGAGGCGAACGTGATAACAGCTACACTACAGAAACCGGATGCAAGTGCTTACTTTGGTGACAACAAGCAATCGAGATCAAGAACTGAAAGTCAAAAGCTTGGATACCAAAGGGTAACAGCGTGTTTCTGCCCAGTTTCAAACTGGGGACCTTTCGCGTGTTAGGCGAACGTGATAACCACTACACTACAGAAACCGGATGCAAGTGTTTACTGTGGTGACAACAAGTAATCGAGATCAAGAACTGAAAGTCAAAAGCTTGGATACCAAAGGGTAACAGATTGTTTCGAACTGGGGACCTTTCGCGTGTTAGTCGAAAGTGATAACCACTACACTACAGAAACCGGCTGAGGAAGGTTACTGTGGTCATGACGAGCCATCGAGAACAAAGACTCAACGTCAAAAGCTTTAATATCAACACCTAATGTCATGCTTCTATCCAGTTTTGAACTGGGGACCGTTTGCGTGTGAGGTGAACGTGACAACCACTACACTTCAGAAACTCCATGCAAAGCTAAAGATGTTTAAACATGCTGAAATGAACTTGAAAAAGAAAAAAACAGCCAGCCAAAGTCAAGAGGTCTTCCTCTATGTCTGAAGACAGGACAAAGTGCATTTTGCAACACAGGAACCTTTCATTTGTCAGGCTATTGGAGAAAAAGAACAAACAGGGAAACAAAACCATGCTCCACAAAACATTCTCATGCCTTTGTCCAAAAGCCAAAAAGAAAAAGCACCTAGATGCCTGTTTTCGCACCTTGATCCTATCAGGTGTTACTTGAATTAGGAACACTTAGACACTGTCAAAAACACACATGCTTGCCAAAAGCAAAAACGGGTAGAAATAATCACATTGGTAAAAGTAATGCTCATTAAACCAGCAATAGAATATGCTAACTAATGCTAATTAAGCCAACAATATACATTTGTGATCAAAATAAAGAAAAGCCACATGTTTCTGCCCGGGATCAAAACAGGGAACTTTCAGGAGGATGGTGATAGGAACTGAAGGAGTTAAATTGAGTTCTGTCTATGTTGCATTTTCTTGTTTAAAACTTATCTTTTCTGTTCCCTTGTGAACCAAGGTCAAATACTCCTGCTTTTTAGCCTACATGACTTTCTTTGTAGAAAACAAGTTGTGAAATCATTTTTTATACTGCGCATGTCTGTAAATGTTTAAATTCTTTGCTATAAAAGATGGAAGCCTAACTGATAAGCCAGAGGCGTATTGGCAGGCATCCCGAGTGGTATTATACAGCTTGTGTCTGTGTTATCCTTCTCGACGAAGCAATCAATTAGAGACATATGGTGCCTTACACCCAAGAACATCGGTCCTTCAGAAGAAAGAGATATCTGAGGGATCCCGACAGTTTCCTGGCGCCCGAAACAGGGACCTTATATATGCACCTCTCCAAGACTATCCGATCTACAGACCACTCCAGTTACTGATGAAATTGTGAACAGCAGACCTAAACACCTGGCCAGGTAAGAGATCAATTCTTCTCTTCTCTGCTCTTCATAATCTATCATTATAACTAAGGTCCGTATCAAGGGGAATCTAGTAGAGGAGGGGGCCATAAAATTAGGTCCATATAAGAACTCTGAGGAAATCGGGTGTGACACGCATATGTAATTCCTGTCCGAATGAGAGGCTATTGCAGATTCTGCCTGTGTACTGCTATTTTTAGGAGAAGAACTGATGCAAATCATAACGGGTATGGTGATTGGACATTTGCAGGGACAACCCCAGACACAAACATAAAAAGTTTCATCACTTCAAGAAGGGAGAACAGTGGTGGGTATTGTTAGCATTGAATACACATGTCCCATTGAGTGACATGTTGAGAGGTCTGACATTACGGAATATAAGGCTGGGTGAACAGTTCATACTGCGCAGCCCGGACGGACAAGTTTTTCACAATAGACGGTTCCGCACTAGGAATAGAGGAGGTTGTTGAGTGACTGCCTTGATTTGAAGGACTGTGGAAAGTAGACAAATAAGCTGCACAGTAGGTATTCGTTCAAAGAGTGGTGATATTGCCTAACTGGGTCATGTGACAGCGTCCTTTCGGGGAGGTCACCGCCTAAGCTTAAATCAACACCCTTTACGAATAAACCTTGTGACAGATAAGAGTGTGACCGAATGAGCACAGGACCACGAAATGAGCCTGTGACAGGATATGACTGAAGAACCCCGATAAATGGATACTTTGTTTACAATCCTGTGTGTTGTGGGAGTGTTACTGTTCGGATGCTACCTAGCATATAAGTACACGAGACACGTAGTACAAGGAGGAACAGACACCCCGTTTAACCTGTTGGCACCTTAGGAAGAAGGTAACGAGGTATAGTAGAGCCTAGTCTTGAGCTTACCCAATACACCACCTAAGGCAGGGGACTAACAGGAAGAAACAAGAGAAACAGGATAGAAAGATGGGGAACAGTCAGGGAAAGACACCTGAAGAAGGAGACCGGTTATGTGATATAATTGAGGATAGATATGGAAGTAGTGCAGCAAAGAACCTGGAAAAAGTATTAATCAAATCCAAAGTGCAAGATAGGCAGGCTGTGTGAATCCTTGTATATATGTCTATGAGAACCTTTGAATAAGATGAGAGATGAGTAATTGAGTAAAAAAAAAATCAAAAAAAAAAAATCAGTGAATGAGCACGTATGAATGAATCATCACACATCATTTTTGTGTCAAGAGATTTGTGACCTTTCTAGTTGTGGTGGAATCCCGGACAGATGCGTTATAGATATTTCAAATCTACATCTGAGACTGAATGAATTGAGTAATGATATAGTTCGTGTTATATGTGGCATTACATTGTAAAGTTTCCTGAATGCATTTGGCCAGAAAAAGGGCAAGGCATGGTTAATCTCATTATACAGTTATCTACCCTTACAGTGAAATCCCGTGATTTTGAGTTTCTTTGTAGAAATTGATTTTGATAAGTCTAAAGAACTACAGAATTCTGTGAAGGACGACGCTGCATTCTGACGGGAGGGAGGAAAGATGGCGCTGCGCAGTTTTTCTTCTCCCTTCGCTCTTATCTCTGCTGAGTGTGAGCTGTGCTCAAAATTCTCTGTAATTCTATCCGTAAGGTACGCGCTGAAAGATTTGTGCATTTTAAAGCAACAGTACTTAATTGAAGATTGGAAGTTAAAAGTAAGATATGGTGCCTAATTTAGAAGGGAATTGTAAGTGATTGTTTGGTCATTGTAAGTGATTGCTTGGTCATTAATGTGTTTGAACCTGCTTCTAGTTGTGTGATTGATTTGTATAGCAAATTGTGTCAAATTACAAAAGACAGAGCAGGAAGGAAGCAGTAAAACAAGTGGGACAAATATTGAAAAAGGCAAAAATACTAGAGTGTGAATGTTTGGATGTACAAAAAGGCACAGACAAGGGAAGAAAATAGCAAGTGAATAAATGATGCTTGAGAATGTGCAGCAGTATGGAAGGTGTATTATGAATGTTTGATTGACAAAGTGTAACCAGAGACCCAGACAAAACAGATGGACTTGTAAACACTGTGGTCAGACTCAGACAAACCCAGACTGAATAGCTACTTGTGTGACCTGTGCTACTGACCTAAGCGAATTGCACTAAATCCTATCCAGACAAGATCATAAGAAGCTGACATAATAGTGTGGATAGTGGGTAGTGGGGACATTGGCCCTTGAGGAGTAAGCTGACAGTAGACATCAGACGACCAACCCCATCAGGACCTAGAAGTGTGACTAGAATAAGAAAGATGCAGGAGTATTGTCCCTGGAGCCCCTCTGACCAGCTAGCTTTGCTGAAGCAGCTGCCTGACCCTGAAGACCAACCATTCCTGTTTTACAGACACATAAAGGAAGTACAGCAGACATATAAGTGTACCTGGGCAGACCTAGAGAGGTTGGTGAGTTTAAAGGCAGGTGACGCACTAGGACATATAATTAAGACACACACAGATGTGACAAAGAATCAGGCTTGGGGCATGGATGATAAATCTGCACGATCTGGGGAGACGTACTGTGAGTCACTAAGACAATGGGCTGCAGTGGAACAATCAGAGCAGTCTGTACTCCTGACTAATGTGACACAGCAAAAAGGAGAGAGTGTAGAGATGTACTTTGGACGGTTACAGCTGAAATGGGCAGACATGGGGTACATTTGCATAAACCCACTTGATGTTAGAATACTGGTGAATGCATTCATTGACGGTATGAACAAAGACTTACGAGACGCAGTACAGACAGCCAGACCTGAATGGAGACATGTAGATCTGAAAGACCTCCTTAAGGTAGCTAAAGAAATTGAGCAAACAAGGACAATAAAACGACCTGTCATGTATGCTGGAGCACAAGGAAAAAAGTGGAGACGTAATAGGGAAGGCATGTGAGATGACACTGACGTTTCTTTTGACAATCTATTCCCCACATGACATCCATGCCATACTCCTACAAGTTCAACCAAAACATCTGTCTATGGCCAGATAGCTCCAACTTGAGTGTGCTCTACTAATTCCTGAGTATGTCACTCCTCACAAGATGTAACGTTCTGAATCCAGCCACCCTCCTGCCTGTGGATTCAGAAAAGGGGGAATTGGTGACCGTATTAGCAAGTGAGGAAGGATACTTTGACATGACGCATGAACATGTCTGCATAGAACTGATGAGTCAGGAGACAGTTGGGTTTGCACACATTCATGAAAAACCTGTTCCTAATGCAGACTTTGAGTTTCTTTTTTGTAGATGGCCCCAGATACCACCAGGATGGACGATTCTACACTGGATATGCAGTAGTATACTGACATGAGGTAATCCGAGCGGAACCACTCTCTCCTCACATGTCGGCGCAGGAGGCAGAGTTGAAGGCACTCACTGAGGCGTGTAGAGCTGCTGCAGGTAAAGTCGCTAATATTTTCACAGATTCGAAGCCCATTAAAAATGCAGAGCTGGTGAAACAATTGATGGAGGCATTGATGTTACCAGTCCAGTTTGGCATTGTCAAGGTAAAAGCACACACAAAGGTGACTCCGTGGAGGTAGAGGGCAATAGAAGGGCGAACGAGGCTGCTAAAATAGCACAAGGCAGCCTAGAGAGAGCAGTGGACGGTGGCGGGGAGTCAGCGTATTCCAGCCACATTGGGTCTAGATGTCCTGAAATCCCTCCAGCAAAAGGCTGCCCAAACAGAGAAGGTACACCAGGGGAGACTAGGAGCTGAGCTGAACTCAAATGGAGTATGGGAGAATAAGGATAAAATGTGCCCACCAAAGTCCCTGTTCCCAATCATGGCGCAAGCAGCACATGGCCCCAATCACACCTCAAAAAGTCACATGTGTGCCATGGTAGATGCCTTCTGGATCGCTCCTGGTTTCAGTTACGCAGCCGCGAAACTTGTACAATCATGCCTCATCTGTGCACAGCACAACCCAGGTAAAACAGTAAAAGTCCCTAAGAAAGCGACACCTAGGCCTCTCTACCCATTTCAGAGACGGCAGATTGACGACATACAGCTACCAAGGTAGGAGTGTATGCAAATATCCTAGTATGTGTAGATCTCTTCTCTGGATGGCCAGAGGCCTACCCGGTGAAAACGGCTACAGCTCGAGCTACTGCAAAGAAACTGGTGATGGAACTAGTACCACGATTCGGTGTCCCTGAAACAATTGAATCAGACAGAGGTACACACTTTACTGCTGAGGTAATGCAAAATGTAATGCAAATGATAGGTGTAGAACAAGCATTTCATACACCCTACCACCCACAGAGTTCAGGGAAGGTAGAAAGAATGAACGGGACACTAAAAATGAAAATACAGAAAACCATGGAGCAGACCCATAGACCATGGCCAGAGTGTCTCCCATTAGCATTATTCTCAGTAGGGTACACACCCATGGGGAAAGCTAAACTGTCACCCTTCGAGATACTGTTTGGAAGACCACCAAACACAGGGTTGTACTACCCACAGGTCTTAACACTCAATGTGGATAATTTGACAAGTTATGTAATCCAGTTGCAAAAGCATTTAACTCAAATGCATTCTCTAGTTTTCTCTTCCATTCCAGATCCAGATAGTGTGGAAGGAACTCACTGTCTGCAACCTGGTGATTACGTATATGTCAAGAAACACTCCAGAAAGACCCTTGAACCCCGATATCAGGGACCTTACCAAATACTCCTGACAACGCCTACTTCTGTTAAGTTGGAAGGACGACCAACCTGGATCCACGCATCACATTGCAAACTAGCCACAGGAATTAACAAAGCATAAGAGTGCATAATGTTTTGGTTTAGTTTTGTTGCATTATCTGTAATAATGGTAGCTGCATGGGACAGTCTAAATTCTCCAATGTCCTTGAATAATAAGTTTATACAACATCATGAAAAATTACTGAATGATAGGTTAAATGACACTCAGCCTCCAGCAGATTGCTGGATCTGCACACATTCACCAGTATCAGCCACTAGTATTCCGTTCCTTGTTATTCCTGTGCCACCCGAGGAATTATTTGCCTGGACCAGTTGTTCTGATACACTTGCTAATAATGCCACAAATAATGTGAAGTTATGGAACACAACTGTTGGAATACCTATTGTGGGATGGGTAGGATACCCTTGGTGGCAGGGTAACCTTTCAGGAAGTAATGCACACCTTCAATATCTGGCATATAAAGGGGGGGCTCGGGTACCCAGGAATAGAACTCGATTAACCTACCTGGGGCAAATTCCAATGTATGGCCTACAAGTTAGTTTTAATGTAACTTCCCACTCTACTGATGCCTTCAAACCAATACTGCTAGAAAGAAGGTTGCATAACACGTCCTGGGAGTATTCCAATTTATTTCCCCAGGGCAATAATGAAACTTGTTTTAATATTTCAGGTAATATACCTTGCAACGAGTCATCTGGATATGAGAAAGGAATTCCCACCTGTGGAAATCCCGATGTAGGCTATTGTAGCCCTTTAGGACAACTTCCAAATTGGTGTATGCTTCAGAATGTATCTGCGTTCATAGATTTGGTTCATAGACTGGTATTACAACATTCAGCCCTATGGGACCTACCTAGTGACATGTACTGGATATGTGGAGACAATGCATATAAATGGTTACCAGTAGGGGTTTTAGGTTGACATCTCATTTCTGGCATGAAGGAGCGTACTCTTGTGATGACAGACGTGGCCTTAGTAACTGGGGGATGGAGAGGGTAAAAGAAGATACCTGTCTCCCTCGGGCAACCCGTCGGCCTGGGATAGTACCTGGTGAATAGGGCACTATCAGCTGTCGTTGCAGGATCCAGTGTTCCAGATTGTGAAGAATAAAGATGTCAAAGGGGGGAATGATAGGAACTGAAGGAGTTAAATTGAGTTCTGTCTATGTTGCATTTTCTTGTTTAAAACTTATCTTTTCTGTTCCCTTGTGAACCAAGGTCAAATACTCCTGCTTTTTAGCCTACATGACATTCTTTGTAGAAAACAAGTTGGGAAATCATTTTTTATACTGCGCATGTCTGTAAATGTTTAAATTCTTTGCTATAAAAGATGGAAGCCTAACTGATAAGCCAGAGGCGTCTTGGCAGGCATCCAGAGTGGTATTATACAGCTTGTGTCTGTGTTATCCTTCTCGACGGAGCAATCAATTAGAGACATATGGTGCCTTACACGCAAGAACATCGGTCCTTCAGAAGAAAGAGATATCTGAGGGATCCCGACAATGGCAAACAGGATAATCACTACACTACAGTAACCAGACAAGAGCATTTACTGTGGTCATGGCAAGCATTAAAGATCAAGCACTCATTGTCAAAAGCGCTAGTTTGCAAGAGAAAAGCTGTGTTTCTGCCCAGTTTCGAACTGGGGACCTATGGCGTGTGAGGCGAACGTGATAACCGCTACACTACAGAAACCTACAGATTCAAACAAACAAAAAATGCTGTGGTCATGGCAAGCAATAAAGAACAAGCACTGACAGTCAAAAAGATCGTTTTCCAAGATGAACGCTGTGTTTCTGCCCAGTTTCGAACTGGGGACCTATGGCGTGTGAGGCGAACGTGATAACCGCTACACTACAGAAACCAGATGCAAGCGCTTACTGTGGTGACAACAAGCAATCGAGATCAAGAACTGAAAGTCAAAAGCTTGGATACCAAAGAGTAACAGCGTGTTTCTGCCCAGTTTCGAACTGGGGACCTTTCGCGTGTTAGGCGAAAGTGATAACCACTACACTACTGAAACCGGCTGTGGAAGGTTACTGTGGTCATGACGAGCCATCGAGAACAAAGACTCAATGTCAAAAGCTTTAATATCAACGCCTAATGTCATGCTTCTATCCAGTTTCGAACTGGGGACCATTCGCGTGTGAGGTGAACGTGACAACCACTACACTTCAAAAACTCCATGCAAAGCTAAAGATGTTTAAACATGCTGAAATGAACTTGAAAAAGAAAAAAACAGCCAGCCAAAGTCAAGAGGTCTTCCTCTATGTCTGAAGACAGGACAAAGTGCATTTTGCAACACAGGAACCTTTCATTTGTCAGGCTATTGGAGAAAAAGAACAAACAGGGAAACAAAACCATGCTCCACAAAACATTCTCATGCCTTTGTCCAAAAGTCAAAAAGAAAAAGCACCTAGATGCCTGCTTTCGCACCTTGATCCTATCAGGTGTTACTTGAATTAGGAACACTTAGACACTGTCAAAAACACACATGCTTGCCAAAAGCAAAAACGGGTAGAAATAATCACATTGGTAAAAGTAATGCTCATTAAACCAGCAATAGAATATGCTAACTAAGGCTAATTAAGCCAACAATATACGTTTGTGATCAAAATAAAGAAAAGCCACATGTTTCTGCCCGGGATCAAAACAGGGAACTTTCAGGAGGATGGCAAACAGGACAATCACTACACTACAGTAACCAGACAAGAGCGTTTACTGTGGTCATGGCAAGCATTAAAGATCAAGCACTCATTGTCAAAAGCGCTAGTTTGCAAGAGGAACGCTGTGTTTCTGCCCAGTTTCGAACTGAGGACCTTTTGCGTGTAAAGCGAACGTGATAACTTGTACACAACAGAAACCAACCGATTCAAGCAATCAAAAAATGCTGTGGTCATGGCAAGCAATAAAGAACAAGCACTGAAAGTCAACAAGATCATTTTCCAAGAGAAAAAGCTGTGCTTTTGCCCAGTTTCGAACTGGGGACCTTTCGCGTGTGAGGCGAACGTGATAACCACTACACTACAGAAACCGGCTGCGGAAGGTTACTGTGGTCATGACGAGCCATCGAGAACAAAGACTCAACGTCAAAAGCTTTAATATCAACGCCTAATGTCATGCTTCTGTAGGGAAGGTGACCTGACGGATGGACGGACTAGTCAGAGTGAAGAAAGATAGGTTTGCACAGTGTAGGTAGGAGTCAGTGATTACAGTGGGGAAACAACTAGGAAAGTGTAGTGGACGTGCAGTACCTTGGGATGACCATTAGATGGCAGGGTGGAGTGTGAGCAAAGGACTTTACAGCAGCTTAGGGCTTTAGAAACCGTTGGTCATGGGGGGCGTGGTGACAGTTAGAGTGACAGTTTCAAGGAACCGGGGGAGTTATAAATACTGAGGGAGGGTTCCAGAAAGATCCAGTCCCCAGGGGGAGCCCAGGTGACAGGAGGACTACGCCAGTCTGTGTGCCCTGAGGAGAATCCAGACCAGGGGGACTGAGGAGAGAGGACGTCAGGGGGGTGGTCCTGACAAGAAAGGACCGCAGTTGAGACGAGGTACTGGGTGTAAGACACCGTATGTGACACGACGACTGTGCAGTAGAAGCGCTGTTGGTTAATGGGCCTAAGGTGGCCACAGTGACGGAACTGTCAGGAGCGTCGACAGTAAAGGAGGGGACGGTGTGTGCAGACACGTCTCCAGTGTACGGTGTGAGAAGCGGCTCTGGAAACGGAGGGCCGCGAGGTGTGCCGTCAGTCGGACGGCAAGTGAAGAAATAAACTTGGACCTGTTGCACCCAGAATCTGCCTCCATCGTGTCTCTGTTGTCATCTCTGCGCGGTATAAAAGTAGGACCACCCCCCCAGCTCAGCACCCCACCACCGACCCTACATTTGGCGTAGTCAGCAGGATCGCCGCCGCTAATACCTCATCTTCTGCGGCAGACCTGCCTCAAAGAATGGAAAAGGACTTGGACTACTCTGTTTGGATTACAATTACCTGTGGATTACAAATGACCTACCTGTGGAATACAAATGGGAAGCGCTGTGGCGGATCTGTGTGGCCAGCAGAGGATCCGGGGCGGTACCAGGTACTGTGCAGTATGGCGGTGTTGCTTCAGCGCAGAGGAGAGGTCCGGGTGTTTGCAGTCGTGTTGAATGGACTGGGACCCCCTCCAACGTACCCCAAAAGGAAGCAGTATGTGCCTGGAAATCGACGCTTCCATATATTGGACCCTGACAGGATGGTGGAGAGGCCTGCCGACACCTCACCTCACAGAGGGAGTGGCACAGAAGAAAAACTTGGCTGCGGCTGTCTGATGCCATTCGAGTGCTGCCCAACGGACGGTATGAGACTCTGCAGGTGTCGGGGCATCGGCCGCCTAGAGTGGCAGTGGCGGCAGGGGATGGAGCTGTGCCAGAAGTCGCCCTCAGAGCCACGGGAGAGCAGCGGGATGCTGAGCTGGGGAGCGGAGCCTGAGCGGAGTCAGCGAAAACGGCCGCCACCAATACCAGCAGAGGACTTCTCAGCGGAGCCCCCGAGTTTAGGGGAAAAACCCGCGGGACAGTGGAGCAAGGGACGGAGGCTGCGGGTGAAGCCACGTATTGATGTGATGGAGGCCGCAGCGCCGGGGAAGGTGAGAGTACCCCCGGCACCACTAGTGCCTCCGCCAGCGGCCCTCATCATTCCGCCGCAGCACGCTGCCCCCTGCGCACCGGAAGGCCTGGGTACATCGGGCCCAGTGGTGTATGCAGAGTTGTGCGAGGCCCCTGCTCAAGTCCCTGAGGTACCCCGCCTGGAGCCGCCAGTGCGGAAGTCATCCAAAGAAGACGCTGCTGCGTTCCCCCTGCTGATAGCAGCTGCGTCGTTGGAACCGGCCGTTACTCCGGCTCCATTGGAAGTAGTGGATGCGGCCTGTCCTGAGGCCGCGGTTATGCCGCTGCTGAAGTCGACTGCGGCCGACTTAGTGGGCCTTGTGATTCCAGCCTCCAAGGACCCGGTTGTCCCCATTTGCCACCTGGCCCCAGCGGCTGTTGAGCTGCAGGAATCATCGGCCGCCTCTGATCCACGTCCTTCCTCGGTTAAGTCCCGCCCACCGGACTCCAGGGCTCATGCCGGACCCTCTGTTTGGGTCGCAGGAGTTATAGAGAAGAAGAGGGCCAGGGGGCAGGAAGTCTGGAACCTGCTCCATGAGAGGGGAGAGGCTGGCATGGCGGCTGCACGACCCCCGGGATGGCTCGTTTATACTATCTTGCAGAAAGGGACACTTCTTGCATCCTGGGAGCTCCACGGTTGTGGGGTTCCATACTACTGACCACCGAAAGGAGGATTGAACTGTCAGGAGTTCGTTGTGCAGGTCAAAAGGACAGTTCGCGGTCAGCTTTTAAAAAAAAAAAGAAATGTTTATCTGTGATTTTTATGTCTGTTTTTCTATGTTCCTCTTACAGGATAGATTGTGTTTACTTTTTAGACTGACAGAGCGCGGGATACTTAGAAGAGAGGGAGTGTCCATGTCCAAGGAAGGGAGGAGGAAAGGAGACTTGCAATGTTATGTTATATTTTGGTTTTAAAAGCAAGAAAAAAAAAATTATAAAAATGGGTACTTGTGCTATTATAAAGTTGTTTAATGTATAATATGCCAAAGTAAATGCAACAGGTCCGGGTAAGGGAAGGTCTGCGGGACCAAAGGAAAGTGTGAGATCCGGTAGGGATCTAAGAGTTGAGGAGGTCTGGGAGACCGGGACGCCGACCATGACATGTAATTGAAAGAAGGAAAATGAGTTGGAAGACGTGAGAAAGACAGCCGTCCTAGGTCAGGTCCCCAACACCACGGACACCCCTGAAGAAGGAAAGGCGGGCGCCGGCAATGATCTGGTAGGTGAGTGGCCTCGATCATGGCGTACCGGATAGTGAAAGGTAACAGTAGGGGAGAGTAGGGGAAAGATACACGCCGTAGAGAGAATACGGGTGTACCTTGCCCAATTTGAAAGACATTGTCATGTGGCGTGCGCGCTGGTGAGTAGCAGTAGGCTGCTCAGAGCATAGTGCTCCCAGTATGGTTCGGCCCCCGCAGATAGTGGGTTTGGCTCAACTTCTGGTCCGACAACAGAATGTAGGTGTAGATTCAGAACGACGAAGGCAGGGATGACGATTGTCGAGGACGACAATGGACAAAGGAAGGGGGAGTGTAGGGAAGGTGACCTGACGGATGGACGGACTAGTCAGAGTGAAGAAAGATAGGTTTGCACAGTGTAGGTAGGAGTCAGTGATTACAGTGGGGAAACAACTAGGAAAGTGTAGTGGACGTGCAGTACCTTGGGATGACCATTAGATGGCAGGGTGGAGTGTGAGCAAAGGACTTTACAGCAGCTTAGGGCTTTAGAAACCATTGGTCATGGGGGGCGTGGTGACAGTTAGAGTGACAGTTTCAAGGAACCGGGGGAGTTATAAATACTGAGGGAGGGTTCCAGAAAGATCCAGTCCCCAGGGGAAGCCCAGGTGACAGGAGGACTACGCCAGTCTGTGTGCCCTGAGGAGAATCCAGACCAGGGGGACTGAGGAGAGAGGACATCAGGGGGGTGGTCCTGACAGGAAAGGACCGCAGTTGAGACGAGGTACTGGGTGTAAGACACCGTATGTGACACGACGACTGAGCAGTAGAAGCGCTGTTGGTTAATGGGCCAAAGGTGGCCACAGTGACGGAACTGTCAGGAGCGTCGACAGTAAAGGAGGGGACGGTGTGTGCAGACACGTCTCCAGTGTACGGTGTGAGAAGCGGCTCTGGAAACGGAGGGCCGCGAGGTGTGCCGTCAGTCGGACGGCAAGTGAAGAAATAAACTTGGACCTGTTGCACCCAGAATCTGCCTCCATCGTGTCTCTGTTGTCATCTCTGCGCGGTATAAAAGTAGGACCACCCCACCACCACCGACACTACACTTCTATCCAGTTTCGAACTGGGGACCGTTCGCGTGTGAGGTGAACGTGACAACCACTACACTTCTGAAACTCCATGCAAAGCTAAAGATGTTTAAACATGCTGAAATGAACTTGAAAAAGAAAAAAACAGCCAGCCAAAGTCAAGAGGTCTTCCTCTATGTCTGAAGACAGGACAAAGTGCATTTTGCAACACAGGAACCTTTCATTTGTCAGGCTATTGGAGAAAAAGAACAAACAGGGAAACAAAACCATGATCCACAAAACATTCTCATGCCTTTGTCCAAAAGCCAAAAAGAAAAAGCACCTAGATGCCTGCTTTCGCACCTTGATCCTATCAGGTGTTACTTGAATTATGAACACTTAGACACTGTCAAAAACACACATGCTTGCCAAAAGCAAAAACGGGTAGAAATAATCACATTGGTAAAAGTAATGCTCATTAAACCAGCAATAGAATATGCTAACTAAGGCTAATTAAGCCAACAATATACGTTTGTGATCAAAATAAAGAAAAGCCACATGTTTCTGCCCGGGATCAAAACAGGGAACTTTCAGGAGGATGGCAAACAGGACAATCACTACACTACAGTAACCAGACAAGAGCGTTTACTGTGGTCATGGCAAGCATTAAAGATCAAGCACTCATTGTCAAAAGCGCTAGTTTGCAAGAGGAACGCTGTGTTTCTGCCCAGTTTCGAACTGAGGACTTTTCGCCTGTAAAGCAAATGTGATAACCGCTACACTACAGAAACCAACCGGTTCAAGCAAGCAAAAAATGCTGTGGTCATGGCAAGCAATAAAGAACAAGCACTGAAAGTCAAAAAGATCGTTTTCCAAGAGAAAAAGCTGTGTTTCTGCCCAGTTTCGAACTGGGGACCTTTCGCGTGTGAGGCGAACTTGATAACCGCTACACTACAGAAACCGGATGCAAGCGCTTACTGTGGTGACAACAAGCAATCGAGATCAAGAACTGAAAGTCAAAAGCTTGGATACCAAAGGGTAACTGCGTGTTTCTGCCCAGATTCGAACTGGGGACCTTTCGCGTGTTAGGCGAACGTGATAACCACTACACTACAGAAACCGGCTGGGGAAGGTTACTGTGGTCATGACGAGCCATCGAGAACAAAGACTCAACGTCAAAAGCTTTAATATCAACGCCTAATGTCATGCTTCTATCCAGTTTCGAACTGGGGACCGTTCGCGTGTGAGATGTACGTGACAACCACTACACTTCAGAAACTCCATGCAAAGATAAAGATGTTTAAACATGATGAAATGAACTTGAAAAAGAAAAAAACAGCCAGCCAAAGTCAAGAGGTCTTCCTCTATGTCTGAAGACAGGACAAAGTGCATTTTGCAACACAGGAACCTTTCATTTGTCAGGCTATTGGAAAAAAGAACAAACAGGGAAACAAAACCATTTTCCACAAAACATTCTCATGCCTTTGTCCAAAAGCCAAAAAGAAAAAGCACCTAGATGCCTGCTTTCGCACCTTGAGCCTATCAGGTGTTAATTGAATTAGAATCATAGAGTTGGAAGGGACCTCCTGGGCCATCTGGTCCAACCCCCTGCTCAAAGCAGGATTCGCTAAATCATCCCAGTCAGATATCTGTCCAGCCTCTGTTTGAAGACTTCCAATGAAGGAGAACTCACTACTTCTCGTGTCAGCCTGTTCCACTCATTGATCACTCTAACTGTCAACAAGTTTTTTCTAATATCTAATCTGTGTCTCCTCCCATTCAGTTTCATCCCATTGCTTCTAGTCTTTCCTTGTGCAAATGAGAATAAATTTGATCCTTCTACAATGTGACAGCCCTTTAGATATTTGTATACAGCTATTAAGTCTCCTCTCAGTCTTCTCTTTTGCAAACTAAACATTCCCAAATCCTGCAACCTTTCCTCATAAGACAGGGTTTGCAGACCGGTCACCATTCTGGTCGCTCTTTTCTGAACTTGCTCCAGTTTGTTGATGTCTTTTTTAAAATGTGGTGCCCAAAACTGGACACAATATTCCAGATGAGGTCTGACCAAAGAGGAGTAGAGGGAAATAATGACTTCACGTGATCTAGACTGTATGCTTCTGTTAATACATCCTAGAATTGCATTTGCCTTTTTTGCTGCTGCATCACACTGTTGACTCATATTCAGTCTGTGATCTATTAGTATACCCAAGTCTTTTTCACATGTGCTGTCACTTAGCCCTATTCCTCCCATTCTATATATGCTTTTTTCATTTTTATTGCCCAGATGTAGTACTTTGCATTTCTCCCTGTTAAAAACCATTCTGTTAGTTGCTGCCCACTTCTCCAGTTTATTTAAATCTTTTTGAATCCTCTCTCTCTCTTCTCTAGTATTAGCTATCCCTCCTAGCTTTGTGTCATCAGCAAATTTAATCAGTTTACCCTCAATTCCTTCATCTAAATCGTTGATAAAGATGTTGAACAATACAGGGCCCAGGACAGAGCCCTGTGGTACCCCACTTGAGACATTCTTCCAACTGGATGTGCAGCCATTTACGACCACTCTTTGGGTCCGATCACTAAGCCAGTTATGAATCCACCTAACAGTTGCCTTGTCCATTCCATACTTAGTCATTTTTTCAATAAGGATTGTATGAGAGACTTTGTCAAATGCTTTGCTGAAGTCAAGATATACTATATCTACAGCATTTCCTTGATCCACCCAATCAGTGATACCATCATAGAAGGAAATTAAATTAGTGTGACATGACTTATTAGTTACAAACCCATGCTGACTCTGTATAATCACTTCATTCTTATCCAGGTATTGACATACATGTTGTTTAATAATTTGTTCAAAGATCTTTCCTGGTATAGAAGTCAGACTCACCAGCCTATAGTTGCCTGGGTCCACCTTCTTCCCCTTTTTGAAGATAGGAACAACATTTGCTCTTCTCCAGTCTTCTGGCACTCTGGGGTGTAATTCATCTGGACCTGGAGACTTGAATTCATTTAGGTTAGCTAAGTGTTTTCTCACTATCTTTCTGTTTATAGATATCCTGGATTCTTCTATTCCCTTAATAGCACAGTGAATAACAGTTGATGTTACATTTCCTTTCTGAGAGAAAACAGATGCAAAATAGGAATTTAAAAGTTCAGCCTTCTCAACATCCTGTCTTACCATTTCATCATTTTCATCCTGTAAAAATCCTATAGCATCTTTGACTTTTCTTTTACTTTTGACATATCCCCAAAATCCTTTATTATTGCTTTTGACATCTCTTGCAAGCCTCAATTCATTTTCAGCTTTAGCTAATCTGATTTGTGCCCTGCAGGTTCTGCAGACAGAATTATATTCTTCTTTAGATATGCCTCCGTCTTTCCATTTTATAAACATTTTTTTCTTCCTTTTTAGCATGTGCTTAAGTTCTGTGTTCATCCATCCTGGTTTCCTTAAATGCTTCCTATTCTTCCCTCTTTTCGGAATTGTTAACAACTGTGCTTTGAGAATTTCATTTTTCAAGATTTCCCATCCTTCCTGGACATTTTTGTCTTTAAGGATATCCAGCCATTGGATCCCTCCAATTCTCTTTCTGAATCCCTTAAAATCTGCCTTTCTGAAATCTAACCTTGACGTCTGAGTCTTCACAGGTCTTCCGCCTCTAGTTATCCAAAATTCTAAAATAGCATGGTCGCTACCTCCTAGGGTCCCAGCCACTTTTACCTCCTCAACCATTTCCTCCCTGTTTATAAGGATTAGATCCAAGGTAGCAGTTCCCCTTGTTTTCTCCCTTACCTTTTGGAAGATAAAGTTGTCAGCAAGAGAGGATAAGAATTTCCTTGACCTGTTAGTTTTGCCTGAGAGAGATTCCCAACAAATGTCTGGATAGTTGAAATCTCCCATGACAACTATGTCATATTTTTTGGAGAACTTGGCCATTTGATGCATAAAGAGTTCATCCATATCTTCAGCTTGCACAGGCGGCCTGTAGTAAATGCCTACAATGGTGTCCTTTCCATTGTACTGTCCTTGTATTCTTACCCAAACAGTTTCCACAGAACTCCCAGTCTCTGAAGCTTCAATCTCTGTGCAGATATACGCGTTTCTAACATACAATGCGACACCCCCTCCTCGTTTATCAAGTCTGTTTCTTGCAAATAAGTTGTATCCTTCTAGTCTTGTATTCCAATCATGTGTATTGTCCCACCAAGTTTCGGTGATTCCAATTACATCATATTTCTTTTCCTGTGTTAGTAGTTCCAATTCTCCTTGTTTGTTGCCCATGCTTTGTGCATTAGTATAGAAACATTTTAGTTTGTGATTGGTTTCTCTTTCTCCAATATTTTTATTAATTAGATTCTTTCGTCTTTGTTCTTCCTTTCCACTTCTAATAGCAGAGTTCTCAATAGCATTTGTCAGGTGTATGGCTTTTTCTGGTCTTTTGCTTCCCTTCCCATGTTGTTCTAGTTTAAAGCTCTCCTTACAAGTGTAGCAAGGCGACTTCCAAATACCTGCTTTCCAGTCTTCGTAAGGTGCACCCCATCTCTAGCAAGTAGTCCATCGTATAAGTAGTTCACTCCGTGATCCAGAAATCCAAATCGTTGCTGACGGCACCATCGACGTAGCCAGTTGTTCACCTGCAGAATCTTATTCCACCTCCTTGTTCCATGGCCATCCACTGGGAGGATGGAAGAGAAGACCACCTGCGCTCCCAGTTCTTTTACTTTCTTGCCTAAGTCTTCAAAGTCTCTGCAGATGGTTACCAGGTCGTTTCTTGCGGTGTCATTTGTTCCCACATGTAGTAGCAGGAATGGATAGTCATCTGTAGGTCTGAAGAGTCCTGATATCCTGTCAGACACATCTTTAATTTTTGCACCTGGAAGACAGCACATTTCTCTTGAAGTTATATCCGGTCTGCAGATAGCGGCCTCTGTTCCTCTCAACAGGGAATCCCCCATGACCACCACTCTCCGTTTCTTCTTCACAACATTTTTCTTTCTCCATCTAGGAGGACTCTGAAGGCGTACAAGGTTGCTGTTTGTTGGCAAAGTCTTATCCTGATGTGTTTCGTCATCGTTTTCCTGCGTGAGAGCCTGGTACTGGTTTCTGAGCAGTATGGGTGCTGACTGCCTCCTGATCCTCCTGCTTCTCTGGGTCACATGTCTCCATTCCTCTGTTTATTCAGGTGCACTTCGAATTTCTTCTCTTTCTGTAACATGAAGAGATAATTCTGCTCTGTCCAAGAACTCTTCACCTTCCTTAATGATCTTCAACGTAGCTAACCTCTCTTCGAGATTTTGCAACTTTTCCTCCAACAGGGTCACAAGCTTGCATTTGTGGCAAGAGAAGTTTGGCTTTTCCACTGGTAAATCTGTAAACATGTAGCAAGAAATGCAGCTCACCAAATGGCTCCTGGCCTCTTCCATCTTGAGATTTCTTAAAAATGATGAAAGATGAGCAAAAATTTTTCCGATTTCCTCTTTTCAGCTGCAACGGCCAAAACCCAGTGATCGTTGAGCTCACGGAGACTCTTCACTTATCCCAGAAGGCACTGGGAATATGCAAATGATCTCCTCAAGACTCTTCCCCTGGAACACTTAGACACTGTCAAAAACACACATGCTTGCCAAAAGCAAAAAAGGGTAGAAATAATCACATTGGTAAAAGTAATGCTCATTAAACCAGCAATAGAATATGCTAACTAATGCTAATTAAGCCAACAATATACGTTTGTGATCAAAATAAAGAAAAGACACATGTTTCTGCCCGGGATCAAAACAGGGAACTTTCAGGAGGATGGCAAACAGGACAATCACTACACTACAGTAACCAGACAAGAGCGTTTACTGTGGTCATGGCAAGCATTAAAGATCAAGCACTCATTGTCAAAAGCGCTAGTTTGCAAGAGAAACGCTGTGTTTCTGCCCAGTTTCGAAGTGAGGACCTTCCGCGTGTAAAGCGAACATGATACACGCTACACTACAGAAACCAACCAATTCAAAAAAACAAAAAGTGCTGTGGTCATGACAAGCAATAAAAAACAAGCACTGAAAGTCAAAAAGATCGTTTTCCAAGAGAAAAGCTGTGGTTCTGCCCAGTTTCGAACTGGGGACCTTTCGCGTGTGAGGTGAACGTGATAGCCTCTACACTACAGAAACCAGAAGCAAGTGCTTACTGTGGTGACAACAAGCAATCGAGATCAAGAACTGAAAGTCAAAAGCTTGGATACCAAAGGGTAACATCGTGTTTCTGCCCAGTTTCGAACTGGGGACCTTTCGCGTGTTAGGCGAACGTGATAACCACTACACTACAGAAACCAGCTGCGGAAGGTTACTGTGGTCATGACGAGCCATCGAGAACAAAGACTCAACGTCAAAAGCTTTAGCATCAACGCCTAATGTCATGCTTCTATCCAGTTTCGAACTGAGGACCTTTCGTGTGTAAAGCAAACGTGATAACCGCTACACTACAGAAACCAACCGATTCAAAGAAAAACAAAAAATGCTGTGGTCATGGCAAGCAATAAAGAACAAGCACTGAAAGTCAAAAATATCGTTTTCCAAGAGAAAAAAAAGCTGTGTTTCCGCCCAGGTTCGAACTGGGGACCTGTCACGTGTGAGGAGAACGTGACAACCACTACACTTCAGAAACTCCATGCAAAGCTAAAGATGTTTAAACATGCTGAAATGAACTTGAAAAAGAAAAAAACAGCCAGCCAAAGTCAAGAGGTCTTCCTCTATGTCTGAAGACAGGACAAAGTGCATTTTGCAACACAGGAACCTTTCATTTGTCAGGCTATTGGAGAAAAAGAACAAACAGGGAAACAAAACCATGCTCCACAAAACATTCTCATGCCTTTGTCCAAAAGCCAAAAAGAAAAAGCACCTAGATGCCTGCTTTCGCACCATGATCCTATCAGGTGTTACTTGAATTAGGAACACTTAGACACTGTCAAAAACACACATGCTTGCCAAAAGCAAAAACGGGTAGAAATAATCACATTGGTAAAAGTAATGCTCATTAAACCAGCAATAGAATATGCTAACTAAGGCTAATTAAGCCAACAATATACGTTTGTGATCAAAATAAAGAAAAGCCACATGTTTCTGCCCGGGATCAAAACAGGGAACTTTCAGGAGGATGGCAAACAGGACAATCACTACACTACAGTAACCAGACAAGAGCGTTTACTGTGGTCATGGCAAGCATTAAAGATCAAGCACTCATTGTCAAAAGCACTAGTTTGCAAGAGGAACGCTGTGTTTCTGCCCAGTTTCGAACTGAGGACCTTTCGCATGTAAAGCGAACGTGATAACCGCTACACTACAGAAACCAACCGATTCAAACAAACAAAAAATGCTGTGGTCATGGCAAGCAATAAAGAACAAGCACTGAAAGTCAAAAAGATCGTTTTCCAAGACAAAAAGCTCGTTTTCCAAGACAAAAGCTGTGTTTCTGCCCAGTTTCGAACTGGGGACTTTTCGCGTGTGAGGCAAACGTGATAACCGCTACACTACAGAAACCGGATGCAAGCGCTTACTGTGGTGACAACAAGCAATCGAGATCAAGAACTGAAAGTCAAAAGCTTGGATACCAAAGGGTAACAGCGTGTTTCTGCCCAGTTTCGAACTGGGGACCTTTCGCGTGTTAGGCGAACGTGATAACCACTACACTACAGAAACCGGCTGCGGAAGGTTACTGTGGTCATGACGAGCCATCGAGAACAAAGACTCAACGTCAAAAGCTTTAATATCAACGCCTAATGTCATGCTTCTATCCAGTTTCGAACAGAGGACCTTTCGCGTGTGAGGTGAACGTGACAACCACTACACTTCAAAAACTCCATGCAAAGATAAAGATGTTTAAACATGCTGAAATGAACTTGAAAAAGAAAAAAACAGCCAGCCAAAGTCAAGAGGTCTTCCTCTATGTCTGAAGACAGGACAAAGTACATTTTGCAACACAGGAACCTTTCATTTGTCAGGCTATTGGAGAAAAAGAAAAAACAGGGAAACAAAACCATGCTCCACAAAACATTCTCATGCCTTTGTCCAAAAGCCAAAAAGAAAAAGCACCTAGATGCCTGCTTTCGCACCATGATCCTATCAGGTGTTACTTGAATTAGGAACACTTAGACACTGTCAAAAACACACATGCTTGCCAAAAGCAAAAACGGGTAGAAATAATCACATTGGTAAAAGTAATGCTCATTAAACCAGCAATAGAATATGCTAACTAAGGCTAATTAAGCCAACAATATACGTTTGTGATCAAAATAAAGAAAAGCCACATGTTTCTGCCCGGGATCAAAACAGGGAACATTCAGGAGGATGGCAAACAGGACAATCACTACACTACAGTAACCAGACAAGAGCGTTTACTGTGGTCATGGCAAGCATTAAAGATCAAGCACTCATTGTCAAAAACGCTAGTTTGCAAGAGGAACGCTGTGTTTCTGCCCAGTTTCAAACTGAGGACTTTTCACGTGTAAAGCGAACGTGATAACCGCTACACTACAGAAACCAACCGATTCAAACAAACAAAAAATGCTGTGGTCATGGCAAGCAATAAAGAACAAGCACTGAAAGTCAAAAAGATCATTTTCCAAGAGAAAAAGCTGTGTTTCTGCCCAGTTTCGAACTGGGGACCTTTCGCGTGTGAGGCGAACGTGATAACCGCTACACTACAGAAACCGGATGCAAGCGCTTACTGTGGTGACAACAAGCAATCGAGATCAAGAACTGAAAGTCAAAAGCTTGGATACCAAATGGTAACAGCGTGGTTCTGCCCAATTTCGAACTGGGGACCTTTCGCGTGTTAGGCGAACGTGATAACCACTACACTACAGAAACCGGCTGCGGAAGGTTACTGTGGTCATGACGAGCCATCGAGAACAAAGACTCAACGTCAAAAGCTTTAATATCAACGCCTAATGTCATGCTTCTATCCAGTTTCTAACTGGGGACCGTTCGCGCGTGAGGTGAACGTGACAACCACTACACTTCAGAAACTCCATGCAAAGCTAAAGATGTTTAAACATGCTGAAATGAACTTGAAAAAGAAAAAAACATCCAGCCAAAGTCAAGAGGTCTTCCTCTATGTCTGAAGACAGGACAAAGTGCATTTTGCAACACAGGAACCTTTCATTTGTCAGGCTATTGGAGAAAAAGAACAAACAGGGAAACAAAACCATGCTCCACAAAACATTCTCATGCCTTTGTCCAAAAGCCAAAAAGAAAAAGCACCTAGATGCCTGCTTTCGCACCTTGATCCTATCAGGTGTTACTTGAATTAGGAACACTTAGACACTGTCAAAAACACACATGCTTGCCAAAAGCAAAAACGGGTAGAAATAATGATATTGGTAAAAGTAATGCTCATTAAACCAGCAATAGAATATTCTAACTAAGGCTAATTAAGCCAACAATATACGTTTGTGATCAAAATAAAGAAAATCCACATGTTTCTGCCCGGGATCAAAACAGGGAACTTTCAGGAGGATGGCAAACAGGACAATCACTACACTACAGTAACCAGACAAGAGCGTTTACTGTGGTCATGGCAAGCATTAAAGATCAAGCACTCATTGTCAAAAGCACTAGCTTGCAAGAGGAACGCTGTGTTTCTGCCCAGTTTCGAACTGAGGACCGTTCGCGTGTAAAGCGAACGTGATAACCGCTACACTACAGAAACCAACCGATACAAACAAGCAAAAAATGCTGTGGTCATGGCAAGCAATAAAGAACAAGCACTGAAAGTCAAAAAGATCGTTTTCCAAGACAAAAAGCTCGTTTTCCAAGACAAAAGCTGTGTTTCTGCCCAGTTTCGAACTGGGGACTTTTCGCGTGTGATGCGAAAGTGATAACCGCTACACTACAGAAACCGGAAGCAAGCGCGTACTGTGGTGACAACAAGCAATCGAGATCAAGACCTGAAAGTCAAAAGCTTGGATACCAAAGGGTAACAGCATGTTTCTGCCCAGTTTAGAACTGGGGACCTTTGGTGTGTTAGGCGAACGTGATAACCACTACACTACAGAATCCGGCTGCGGAAGGTTACTGTGGTCATGACGAGCCATCGAGAACAAAGACTCAACGACAAAAGCTTTAATGTCAACGCCTAATGTCATGCTTCTATCCAGTTTCGAACTGGGGACCGTTGGCGTGTGAGGTGAACTTGACAACCACTACACTTCAGAAACTACATGCAAAGATAAAGATGTTTAAACATGCTGAAATGAACTTGAAAAAGAAAAAAACAGCCAGCCAAAGTCAAGAGGTCTTCCTCTATGTCTGAAGACAGGACAAAGTGCAGTTTGCAACACAGGAACCTTTCATTTGTCAGGCTATTGGAGAAAAAGAACAAACAGGGAAACAAAACCATGCTCCACAAAACATTCTCATGCCTTTGTCCAAAAGCCAAAAAGAAAAAGCACCTAGATGCCTGCTTTCGCACGTTGATCCTATCAGGTGTTACTTGAATTAGGAACACTTAGACACTGTCAAAAACACACATGCTTGCCAAAAGCAAAAACGGGTAGAAATAATCACATTGGTAAAAGTAAAGCTCATTAAACCAGCAATAGAATATGCTAACTAAGGCTAATTAACCCCTTCACCCCCAAGGGTGGTTTGCACGTTCATGACCAGGCCAATTTTTACAATTCTGACCACTGTCCCTTTATGAGGTAATAACTCTGAAACGCTTCCATGGATCCCGGTGATTCTGACATTGTTTTCTCGTGACATATTGTACTTCATGTTAGTGGTAAAATTTCATTCAAATAACTTGCGTTTATTTGTGAGAAAAACGGAAATTTGGCGAAAATTTTGAAAATTTTGCAATTTTCCAACTTTGAATTTTTATGCCCTTAAATCACAGAGATACGGCACACAAAAAACTTGATAACTAACATTTCCCACATGATTACTTTACATCAGCACAATTTTGGAACCAAAATTTTTTTTTGTTAGGAAGTTATAAGGGTTAAAATTTGACCAGCAATTTCTCATTTTTACAACACCATTTTATTTTTAGGACCACATCACATTTGAAGCCACTTTGAGGGGTCTATATGATAGAAAATACCCAAAAGTGACACCATTCTAAATACTGCACCCCTTAAGGTGCTCAAAACCACATTCAAGAAGTTTATTAACCCTTTAGGTGCATCACATGAAATTTTTTGAATATTTTAAAAAAAATGAACATCTAACTTTTTTTCGTAAAAAAAATACTTCAGGTTCAATTTTTTTTATTTTACCAAGGGTAACAGGAGAAATTGAACTGCAAAAGTTATTGTGCAGTTTGTCCTGAGTACGCAGATACCTGATATGTGGGGGGGAACGACTGTTTCGGCGCATGGCAGAGCTCAGAATGGAAGGAGCGCAGTTTGACTTTTTCAATGCAAAATTGGCTGGAATTCAGATTGGACGCCATGTCACGTTTGGAGAGTCCCTGATGTACCTAAACAGTGGAAACCCCCTACAAGTGACCCCATTTTGGAAACTAGACCCCCCAAGGTACTTATCTAGATGTGTGGTGAGAACTTTGAACCCCCATGGGCTTCACAGAAGTTTATAACATAAAGCCATACAATTAAAAAATCATATTTTTTTCCACAAAAATGATCTTTTCACCCTCAATTCTTATTTTCCCAAGGGTAACAGGACCCTAAAAGTTATTGTGCAATTTGTCCTGAGTACGCTGATACCCCACATGTGGGGGTAAACCACTATTTGGGCGCATGGCAGAGCTCGGAAGGGAAGCAGCGCCACTTGACGTTTTTGGCTGGAATTGAGATCGGACACCATGTCGCGTTTGGAAAACCCCTGATGTACCAAAACAGTGGAAACCCCCCACAAATGACACCATTTTGGAAAATAGACCCCCTAAGGAACTTATCTAGATGTGTGGTGAGAACTTTGACCCCCCCAGTGCTTCACAGAAGTTTACAACGCCCGGGCGTGAAAATAAAAAATTCGTATTTTTTCCACAAAGATGATCTTTTAGTCACCATTTTTTTATTTTCCCAAGGGTACCAGGAGAAATTGGACCCCAAAAGTTGTTGTCCAATTTGTCCTGAGTATGCTGATACCCCATATGTGGGAGAAAACTACTGTATGGGCACACGTCGGGGCTCGGAAGGGAAGTAGTGACGTTTTGGAATGCAGACTTTGATGGAATGGTCTGCGGGTGTCATGTTGCCTTTGGAGAGCCCCTAATGTACCTAAACAGTGGAAACCCCCCACAAATGACACCATTTTGTAAACTAGACCCCCCAAGGAACTTATCTAGATGTGTGGTGAGCACTTTGACCCCCCCAGTGCTTCACAGAAGATTACAGCGCCCGGGCGTGAAAATAAAAAATTCGTATTTTTTCCACAAACATGATCTTTTAGTCACCATTTTTTTATTTTCCCAAGGGTACCAGGAGAAATTGGACCCCAAAAGTTGTTGTCCAATTTGTCCTGAGTATCAATACCCCATATGTGGGAGAAAACTACTGTATGGGCACACGTCGGGGCTCGGAAGGGAAGTAGTGACGTTTTGGAATGCAGACTTTGATGGAATGGTCTGCGGGTGTCATGTTGCCTTTGGAGAGCCCCTAATGTACCTAAACAGTGGAAACCCCCCACAAATGACACCATTTTGTAAACTAGACCCCCCAAGGAACTTATCTAGATGTGTGGTGAGCACTTTGACCCCCCCAGTGCTTCACAGAAGTTTACAACGCCCGGGCGTGAAAATAAAAAATTCGTATTTTTTCCACAAACATGATCTTTTAGTCACCATTTTTTTATTTTCCCAAGGGTACCAGGAGAAATTGGACCCCAAAAGTTGTTGTCCAATTTGTCCTGAGTATGCTGATACCCCATATGTGGGAGAAAACTACTGTATGGGCACACGTCGGGGCTCGGAAGGGAAGTAGTGACGTTTTGGAATGCAGACTTTGATGGAATGGTCTGCGGGTGTCATGTTGCCTTTGGAGAGCCCCTAATGTACCTAAACAGTGGAAACCCCCCACAAATGACACCATTTTGTAACCTAGACCCCCCAAGGAACTTATCTAGATGTGTGGTGAGCACTTTGACCCCCCCAGTGCTTCACAGAAGTTTACAACGCCCGGGCGTGAAAATAAAAAATTCGTATTTTTTCCACAAACATGATCTTTTAGTCACCATTTTTTTATTTTCCCAAGGGTACCAGGAGAAATTGGACCCCAAAACTTGTTGTCCAATTTGTCCTGAGTACGCTGATTTCCCATATGTGGGAGAAAACTACTGTATGAACACACGTCGGGGCTCGGAAGGGAAGCAGTGACGTTTTGGAATGCATACTTTGATGGAATGGTCTGCGGGTGTCATGTGCGTTTGGAGAGCCCCTGATGTACCTAAACTATTGAAACTCCCCACAAGTGACCCCATTTTGGACACTAGACCCCCACGGAACTTTTCTAGATGTGTGGTGAGCACTTTGAACCCCCAAGTGCTTCACAGAAGTTTATAACGCTCGGACGTGAAAATAAAAAAATCATTTTTTTCCACAAAAATGATATTTTTGCCCCCAATTTTTTATTTTCCTAAGGGTAACAGGAGAAATTGGACCCCAAAAATTGTTTTGCAATTTGTCCTGAGTAGGCTGATACCCTACATGTGGGGGTAAAACACTGTTTGGGCGCATAGCAGAGCTTGGAAGGGAAGGAGCACCATTTGACTTTTTCAACTCAGAATTGGCTGGAATTGAGATCAGACGCCTTGTTGCATTTGGAGAGCCCCTGATGTGCCCAAACAGTGGAAACCCCCAATTCTAACTCCAACCCGAACCCCAACACGCCCCTAACCCTAGCCCTAACCCTAGCCCTAACCCTAGCCCTAGCCCTAACCCTAGCCCTAACCCTAGCCCTAACCCTAGCCCTAGCCCTAGCCCTAGCCCTAGCCCTAACCCTAACCCTACCCTAACCCTACCCCAACACACCCCTAGCCCTAACCCTAATGGAAAAATGGAAATAAATACATTTTTTTATTTTATTATTTTTCCCTAACTAAGGGGGTGATAACGGGGGGTTTGATTTACTATTTATGGCGGTTTTTATGTTTGGCGGCTGTCGCACGCTAAAAGACGCTTTTTATTGTAAAAATAGTTTTTGCATCACCACATATTGAGAGCTATAATTTTTCCGTATTTTGATCCACCGAGTCATGTGAGGTCTTATTTTTTGCGGGACGAGTTGACGTTTTTATTGGTACCATTTTCGGGCACGTGAAATTTTTTGATCGCTTTTTATTCCGATTTTTGTGACGCAGAATGAACAAAAACCAGCGTTTCATGAATTTCTTTTGGGGGGGGTGCGTTTACACCGTTCCGCGTGCGGTAAAATTGATAAAGCGGTTTTATTCTTCGGGTCAGTACGGTTACAGCGATACCTCATTTAGGTCGTTTTTTTATGTTTTTGTCAGTTTTATGCAATGAAAACTATTTTATATAAAAAATAATTATTTTTGCATCGCTTTATTCTGCGAGTTATAACTTTTTTATTTTTTTGCTGATGATGCTGTGTGACGGCTTGTTTTTTGCGGGACAAGATGACGTTTTCAGCGGTACCATGGATATTTATATGCGTCTTTTTGATCGCGCGTTATTGCACTTTTTGTTTGGCGGTATGAAAATAAATCATTATTTTTTGCTTCGTTTTTTATTTTTGTTTTTTAAGGGGTTCGCTAAAGGGGTTAACTATTGGGACAGTTTTATAGGGCAGGTCGTTACGGACGCGGCGATACCTAATATGTGTACTTTTATTGTTTTTTTTTTTATTATTTTCAAAAAATGAATTTATTGGGGAATATTTTTTTTTTTTTTTACTAATTTATTTGGCGATTTTTTTTAATTTATTTTTACACTTTTTTTTAATATTTTTTTTAACTTTATTACATAGTCCCAGGTGGGACATCACTGTCCTGTGACAGATCGCTGATCTGTCACATCACAGATCACTGTGACAGATCAGCAATCTGTCACAGGCAGTGCACAAGGCTTCCTCATGCATGCGCTTTGCAGGCACTGAGGAAGCCAGCTTCCCCAGGCCCCCGAAGGCCCCCGTCGCCATCTTGGATTCGGGGGCCTGGAGGAAAGGAGCCCCCCGCAGCAGCGCTGCACATTGCGCTGCCGTGGGGGGCTCAGGGAAGCACGGAGGGAGCCCCCTCCCTGCCGATGCTTCCCTTTAACCCCCGGTACACCGCGATCATGTTTGATCGCGGTGTGCAAGGGGTTAACGTGTCGGGGGCGGTCCGTGACCGCCCCTGACACATTGTGCCGGGTGTCAGCTGTGATAATCAGCTGACACCCGGCCGCGATCAGCGGCGCTCACCACGTGGGCGCCGCTGATCGCGGTAGACATACTATCCCGTCCCCGGTCATACGGGCCCGGGTACTGTGGACGGGATAGTACGTCTCATGTCAGGAAGGGGTTAAGCCAACAATATACGTTTGTGATCAAAATAAAGAAATGCCACGTGTTTCTGCCCGGGATCAAAGCAGGGAACTTTCAGGAGGATGGCAAACAGGACAATCACTACACTACAGTAACCAGACAAGAGCGTTTACTGTGGTCATGGCAAGCATTAAAGATCAAGCACTCATTGTCAAAAGCACTAGTTTACAAGAGAAACGCTGTGTTTCTGCCCAGTTTCGAACTGAGGACCTTTCGCATGTAAAACGAACATGATAACAGCTACACTACAGAAACCAACCAATTCAAAACAACAAAAAATGCTGTGGTCATGGCAAGCAATAAAGAACAAGCAATGAAAGTCAAAAAGATCATTTTCCAAGAGAAAAGCCTTGTTTCTGCCCAGTTTCGAACTGGGGACCTTTCGCGTGTGAGGCAAACATGATAACCGCTACACTACAGAAACCAGAAGCAGGTGCTTACTGTGGTGACAACAAGCAATCGAGATCAAGAACTGAAAGTCAAAAGCTTGGATACCAAAGGGTAACAGCGTGTTTCTGCCCAGTTTCAAACTGTGGACCTTTCGCGTGTTAGGCAAACGTGATTACCACTACACTACAGAAACCGGCTGCAGAAGGTTACTGTGGTCATGACGAGCCTTCGAGAATAAAGACTCAACGTCAAAAGCTTTAATATCAACTCCTAAGGTCATGCTTCTATCCATTTTCGAACTGTGGACCTTTCTCGTGTTAGGCGAACGTGATAACCACTACACTACAGAAACCGGCTGCGGAAGGTTACTGTGGTCATGACGAGCCATCGAGAACAAAGACTCAACGTCAAAAGCTTTAATATCAACGCCTAAGGTCATGCTTCTATCCATTTTCGAACTGGGGACCGTTCACGTGTAAGATGAACGTGACAACCACTACACTTCGGAAACTACGTGCAAAGCTAAAGATGTTTAAACTTGCTGAAATGAACTTGAAAAAGAAAAAAACATCCAGCCAAAGTCAAGAGGTCTTCCTCTATGTCTGAAGACAGGACAAAGTGCATTTTGCAACACAGAAACCTTTCATTTGTCAGGCTATTGGAGAAAAAGAACAAACAGGGAAACAAAACCATGCTCCACAAAACATTCTCATGCCTTTGTCCAAAAGCCAAAAAGAAAAAGCACCTAGATGCCTGCTTTCGCACCTTGATCCTATCAGGTGTTACTTGAATTAGGAACACTTAGACACTGTCAAAAACACACATGCTTGCCAAAAGCAAAAACGGGTAGAAATAATCACATTGGTAAAAGTAATGCTCATTAAACCAGCAATAGAATATGCTAACTAATGCTAATTAAGCCAACAATATACGTTTGGGATCAAAACAAAGAAAAGCCACATTTTTCTGCCCGGGATCAAAACAGGGAACTTTCAGGAGGATGGCAAACAGGACAATCACTACACTACAGTAACCAGACAAGAGCGTTTACTGTGGTCATGGCAAGCATTAAAGATCAAGCACTCATTGTCAAAAGCGCTAGTTTGCAAGAGAAACGCTGTGTTTCTTCCCAGCAGGGCTGCCATTAGGAATTTCAGGGCACCATACTGTAAAAATGTTTGGACCCCCTTGAGACTCCGTCCAGGCTCCACTCCAGCCCTGCCTCCACCCCTCAAGAGTCCCACTACCCACTCTTGGAAAAACTCCACTTCTGCACCACGTCCTCAACAATCACACATTAACATTTCCCAGATCATACATATAGCCAGCAGCTTTTGTTCTGGCCAAAAGAATTTTAAGCCGCCACCACAACAAGGTAGACTCTTTTGGATGAGCTCTACTGTACTGTAACTTATTAATCATTTGTTAAAATACCCAATACTCTGTTTAGGTATATTTTTCTTTTTCTTTAACCCCTTCACTACCAAGGGTGGTTTGCACGTTAACTACCGGGCCCATTTTTACAATTCTGACCACTGTCCCTTTATGAGGTAATAACTCTGAAACGCTTCCATGGATCCCGGTGATTCTGACATTCTTTTCTCGTGACATATTGTACTTCATGTTAGTGGTAAAATTTCATTCATATAACTTGCGTTTATTTGTGAGAAAAACGGAAATTTGGCGAAAATTTTGAAAATTCCGCAATTTTCCAACTTTGAATTTTTATGCCCGTAAACCACAGAGATATGGCACACAAAAAACTTAATAAGTAACATTTGCCACATGTTTACTTTACATCAGCACAATTTTGGAACCAAAATTTTTATTTGTTAGTAAGATATAAGGGTTAAAAGTTGACCAGCGATCTCTCATTTTTGCAACACCATTTTATTTTTACGGACTACATCACATTTGAAGCCACTTTGAGGGGTCTATATGATAGAAAATACCCAAAAGTGACACCATTCTAAAAACTGCACCCCTTAAGGTGCCACATTCACAAACCACATTCAAGGAGTTTATTAACCCTTCAGGTGCGTCACAGGAATTTTTTGAATATTTAAAAATAATTAACATTTAACTTTTTTTCACAAAAAAAATTACTTCAGGTTCAATTTTTTTTATTTTACCAAGGGTAACAGGAGAAATTGGACTGCAAAAATTATTGTGCAATTTGTCCTGAGTACGCTGATACCTGATATGTGGGAGGGAACCACTGTTTCGGCGCATGGCAGAGCTCAGAATGGAAGGAGCGCCGTTTGACTTTTTCAATGCAAATTGGCTGGAATTCTGATCGGACGCCATGTCGCGTTTGGAGAGCCCCTGATGTACCTAAACAGTGGAAACCCCCCACAAGTGACCCCATTTTTGAAACTAGACCCCCCAAAGAACTTATCTAGATGTGTGGTGAGAACTTTGAACCCACAAGGGCTTCACAGAAGTTTATAACGCCCAGGCGTGAAAATAACAAAACATTTTTTTTCCACAAAAATGATATTTTTGCCCCAAAATTTTTATTTTCCTAAGGGCAACAGGAGAAATAGGACCCCAAAAGTAGTTTTGCAAATTGTCCTGAGTAGGCTGATACCCCATATGAGGGGGTAAAACACTGTTTGGGTGCATGGCAGAGCTTGGAAGGGAAGGAGCACCATTTGACTTTTTCAACGCAGAATTGGCTGGAATTGAGATCAGACGCCATGTTGCGTTTGGAGAGCACCTCATGTACGCAAATAGTGGAAACCCCCAATTCTAACCCTAGCCCTAACCCTAGCCCTAACCCTAACCCTAGCCCTAACCCTAGCCCTAACCCTAACCCTAACCCTAGCCCTAACCCTAGCCCTAGCCCTAACCCTAGCCCTAATGGGAAAATGGAAATAAATACATTTTTTTAATTTTATTATTTTTCCCTAACTAAGGGGGTGATAACGGGGGGTTTGATTTACTATTTATGGCGGTTTTTATGTTTGGCAGCTGTCGCACGCTAAAAGACGCTTTTTATTGTAAAAATAGTTTTTGCATCACCACATATTGAGAGCTATAATTTTTCCATATTTTGACCCACCGAGTCATGTGAGGTCTTATTTTTGGCGGGACGAGTTGACGCTTTTATTGGTATCATGTTTGGGCATGTGACATTTTTTGATTGCTTTTTATTTCGTTTTTTGGGACGCAGAATGAACAAAAACCAGCGTTTCATGAATTTCTTTTGGGTGGTGCGTTTATGCCGTTCCGGGTGCGGTAAAATTTATAAGGCAGTTTTATTCTTCGGTTCAGTACGGTTACAGCGATACCTCATTTAGGTCATTTTTTTATGTTTTGGCGCTTTTATGCAATGAAAACAATTTTATATAAAAAATAATTATTTTTGCATCACTTTATTCTGCGAGCTATAACTTTTTTATTTTTTCGCTGATGATGCTGTATGGTGGCTTGTTTTTTGCTGGACAAGATGACGTTTTCAGCGGTACCATGGATATTTATATGCGTCTTTTTGATCGCGCGTTATTGCACTTTTTGTTCGGCGGTAGGATAATAAATCATTATTTTTTGCTTCGTTTTTTATTTTTATTTTTTAAGGGGTTCACTTAAGGGGTTATCTATTGGGACAGTTTTATAGGGCGGGTCGTTACGGACGCGGCGATACCAAATATGTGTACTTTTATTGTTTTTGGGTTTTTTTATTTGCAAAAAATGAATTTTTTGGGGAATATTTTTTTTTTTTTTTTGAATTTATTTAGCGATTTTTTTTTTATTATTTTTACACTTTTTTTAATTTTTTTTTTACTTTATTACAATGTCCCAGGGGGGACATAACTGTCCTGTGACAGATCGCTGATCTGTCACATCACAGATCACTGTGACAGATCAGCGATCTGTCACAGGCACTGCACAGGCTTCCTCATGCCTGCGCTTTGCAGGCACTGAGGAAGCCAGCTTCCTGCAGGCCCCCGGAGGTCCCCGTCGCCATATTGGATCCGGGGACCTGCAGGGAAAGAGCCCCCCGCAGCAGCGCTGCACATTGCGCTGCCGTGGGGGGCTCAGGGAAGCACGGAGGGAGCCCCCTCCCTGCCGATGCTTCCTTTTAACCCCCGGTACACCGCGATCGTGTCCGTCCCTGACACATTGTGCCGGGTGTCAGCTATGATAATTAGCTGACACTCGGCCGCGATCAGCGGCGCTCACCACGTGGGCGCCGCTGATCGCGATGACGTAATATTCCGTCCATGGTAATTAGGTCCAGGGTCACATGGACGGAATATTACGTCAATTGTAGGTAAGGGGTTAAGGAAATGAGTCACATACTTTTTTAAAAAATAATTGAAACCAGATTGTGATTTTTTTTATAATCTGTATTTCTGATTGTAGATTATTGTATTGTTTTCTGTACATGTATGAAGCTGTCGGTGGATATCGATCTGCGCTCGGACCGCAGTACATGGACGGGCCGCCGGTCTCCTGACTAGAACTCAGCAGCCTCACAGCATGTATGAGGATGCAGGCCAGGAGATCGGCGCCCAGTCCATGCACCGCAGTGCGAGCGCAGAACAATCAAATATAGAAAGCTCAAAGTGTGTGTGTGTATGTCCGGGATAGGCATCTGCACCGTCGCAGCTACAGCCACAAAATGTCACACGTCACACGTCTGGACCCGAGAGTGTCCTAGGCTATGTTGTGAGGCAAAATTTTAACCCCGTGCGTTCCAATTCACCAATTTTGCCCCTATCTACATAATGAGGAAAAAGTGTGTGCGCGTCAAGCCCCGCCCCTCATTGTGATGTTATAATGCCCCTATTTGCATACTGGGGAACCAGTGTGTGCGCATCAAGCCCCGCCCCTCATTATGATGTCACTATGGTTGACTATGGGATGGAGGATGTGTGATGGGTATATGGGCACCGGACTATGGGATGGAGGATATGTATGATGGGTATATGGGCATGGGACTATGGGATGGAGGATATGTATGATGGGTATATGGGCATGGGACTATGGGATGGAGGATATGTATGATGAGTATATGGGCATGGGACTATGGGATGGAGGATATGTATGATGGGTATATGGGCACGGGACTATGGGATGGCGGATAATTATAATTTGCTATAACTAACCACAGTTAGTTACTATGCCCGGGCAGCGCCGGGCTCTTCAGCTAGTTTCCCAAATAAAGATGTTTCCCAGTCATATATACCCACTTTTTATTTTTCCATCAATATGGCCGTGTGAGGGCTTGTTTTTTGCAGGACGAGTTGTACTTTTGAATGACATGATTGGCTTTATCAAATAGCGTACTCGAAAATGGGAAAAAAATTCAAAGTGCGTTGAAATTGAAAAAAGTGGAATTCTAGAATTTTTTTGGTCGTCTCAGCAGCCTCCCATCTCCACACGTCAGCAGCCTCCCATCTCCACACGTCAGCAGCCTCCCATCTCCTCACCTCAGCAGCCTCCCATCTCTTCAGCAGCCTCCCATCTCCTCACCTCAGCAGCCTCCCATCTCCACACCTCAGCAGCCTCCCATCTCCTCTCCTCAGCAGCCTCCCATCTCCACACCTCAGCAGCCTCCCATCTCCACACCTCAGCAGCCTCCCATCTCCTCTCCTCAGCAGCATCCCATCTCCTCTCCTCAGCAGCCTCCCATCTCCTCACCTCAGCAGCCTCCCATCTCCTCACCTCAGCGGCCTCCCATCTCCTCACCTCAGCAGCCTCCCATCTCCTCACCTCAGCAGCCTCCCATCTCCTCAGCAGCCTCCCATCTCCTCAGCAGCCTCCCATCTCCTCACCAGCCTCCATCTCCTCACCTCAGTAGCCTCCCATCTCCTCTCCTCAGCAGCCTCCCATCTCCACACGTCAGCAGCCTCCCATCTCCACACCTCAGCAGCCTCCCATCTCCTCACCTCAGCAGCCTCCCATCTCCACACCTCAGCAGCCTCCCATCTCCACACCTCAGCAGCCTCCCATCTCCTCTCCTCAGCAGCCTCCCATCTCCACACCTCAGCAGCCTCCCATCTCCACACCTCAGCAGCCTCCCATCTCCTCTCCTCAGCAGCCTCCCATCTCCTCTCCTCAGCAGCCTCCCATCTCCTCTCCTCAGCAGCCTCCCATCTCCTCAGCAGCCTCCCATCTACTCATCAGCCTCCATCTCCTCACCTCAGTAGCCTCCCATCTCCTCTCCTCAGCAGCCTCCCATCTCCTCTCCTCAGCAGCCTCCCATCTCCTCACCTCAGCAGCCTCCCATCTCCTCAGCATCCTTCCATCTCCTCACCAGCCTCCATCTCCTCACCTCAGAAGCCTCCCATCTCCTCTCCTCAGCAGCCTCCCATCTCCACACCTCAGCAGCCTCCCATCTCCACACCTCAGCAGCCTCCCATCTCCTCACCTCAGCAGCCTCCCATCTCCTCAGCAGCCTCCCATCTCCTCACCAGCCTCCATCTCCTCACCTCAGTAGCCTCCCATCTCCTCTCCTCAGCAGCCTCCCATCTCCACACGTCAGCAGCCTCCCATCTCCACACCTCAGCAGCCTCCCATCTCCACACGTCAGCAGCCTCCCATCTCCACACCTCAGCAGCCTCCCATCTCCTCTCCTCAGCAGCCTCCCATCTCCTCAGCAGCCTCCCATCTCCTCACCTCAGCAGCCTCCCATCTCCACACCTCAGCAGCCTCCCATCTCCTCTCCTCAGCAGCCTCCCATCTCCACACCTCAGCAGCCTCCCATCTCCACACCTCAGCAGCCTCCCATCTCCTCTCCTCAGCAGCCTCCCATCTCCTCTCCTCAGCAGCCTCCCATCTCCTCTCCTCAGCAGCCTCCCATCTCCTCAGCAGCCTCCCATCTCCTCTCCTCAGCAGCCTCCCATCTCCTCTCCTCAGCAGCCTCCCATCTCCTCAGCAGCCTCCCATCTCCTCACCAGCCTCCATCTCCTCTCCTCAGTAGCCTCCCATCTCCTCTCCTCAGCAGCCTCCCATCTCCTCACCTCAGCAGCCTCCCATCTCCTCAGCAGCCTCCCATCTCCTCACCAGCCTCCCATCTCCTCTCCTCAGCAGCCTCCCATCTCCACACCTCAGCAGCCTCCCATCTCCTCACCTCAGCAGCCTCCCATCTCCTCAGCAGCCTCCCATCTCCTCACCAGCCTCCATCTCCTCACCTCAGTAGCCTCCCATCTCCTCAGCAGCCTCCCATCTCCTCACCAGCCTCCATCTCCTCACCTCAGTAGCCTCCCATCTCCTCTCCTCAGCAGCCTCCCATCTCCACACCTCAGCAGCCTCCCATCTCCACACCTCAGCAGCCTCCCATCTCCTCTCCTCAGCAGCCTCCCATCTCCACACCTCAGCAGCCTCCCATCTCCTCACCTCAGCAGCCTCCCATCTCCTCACCTCAGCAGCCTCCCATCTCCTCACCTCAGCAGCCTCCCATCTCCTCACCTCAGCAGCCTCCCATCTCCTCACCTCAGCAGCCTCCCATCTCCTCACCTCAGCAGCCTCCCATCTCCACACCTCAGCAGCCTCCCATCTCCACACCTCAGCAGCCTCCATCTCCTCACCTCAGCAGCCTCCCATCTCCTCACCTCAGCAGCCTCCCATCTCCTCACCTCAGCAACCTCCCATCTCCTCAGCAGATTGCCATCTCCTCACCTCACTCCCCTCTGCAACTTCCTGCAAGTCCTGGCACACTGCCCACCTCCTCTGCCTCTGCCGATTTCAGCATCTTCTGTCTCCCAGAAACATGACATGTTGCTGCTCTGCTGGAGAATGAAGAAGAGCGCGCAGTGTGTCACATGACCTGCGTCAGGACCATGATGCACTTGGTCCTGCTGCTGCTTTAAAGGTACAGCACTGAATTCTGGCCGCCGCATTCACTAACAACACTGTAGGTGTATCTTTAAATCACCGCGGTGTTGTTAGGTATCTGGCTTGCAGCGGCCATGACCTATTGCACCTGTAGCCCAAACAGCAGTATCAAGAGAGGAGGGCCCAGCCTGCCAGCGCTTCCGGGCCTCTCCTTTTGCTACTGTTCATGGGGCCCCATACAGTAGTAAGGGCAGTAATGCCCTGATGGCGGCCCTGCTGCCCAGTTTCGAACTGAGGACCTTTCGCGTGTAAAGCGAAAGTGATAACCGCTACACTACAGAAACCAACCGATTCAAAAAAAACCAAAAAATGCTGTGGTCATGGCAAGCAATAAAGAACAAGCTCTGAAAGTCAAAAAGATCGTTTTCCAAGAGAAAAGCAGTGTTTCAGCCCAGTTTCGAACTGAGGACCTGTCACGTGTGAGGCGAACGTGATAACGGCTACACTACAGAAACCGGATGCAAGCACTTACTGTGGTGACAACAAGCAATCGAGATCAAGAACTGAAAGTCAATAGCTTGGATACCAAAGGGCAAGGCTAGTTTAAAAAACGCATAAAAAAGCATACAGATGCTGCGTTTTTTTCAAGCATTATTATGAGCATGCATGAAAAAATGCAGCGTTTTTATGCGTTTGTATGCGTTTTTAGTGCGTTTTTACCGCGTTTGCGTTTTTTTCCAACATTAGGTGGCCTCTCACACTAACCCAAACCATGACTTTACTAACCCTAACCCTGACCCTAACCCTAACCCTGACCCTGACCCTAACCCTAACCCTGACCCTAACCCTGACCCTAACCCTGACCCTGACCCTAACCCTAACCCTAACCCTGACCCTAACCCTAACCCTAACTCTTAACCAAACCATACCCTGATCCTAACCCTAACCCTAACCCTGACCCTGACCCTAACCCTAACCCTTAACCAAACCATACCCTGATCCTAACCCTAACCCTGACCCTGACCCTAGCCCTGACCCTAACCCTAACCCTAACCCTTAACCAAACCATACCCTGATCCTAACCCTAACCCTGACCCTGACCCTAACCCTAACCCTTAACCAAACCATACCCTGATCCTAACCCTGACCCTGACCCTAACCCTAACCCTAACCCTAAACCCCCTTAACTAACCCTAACTCTAACCCAAACCCCTAAATTCCATTGTCTAAACTAATGGTAAAAAAAAAAACGCATGTGCAAAAAAAGCATACATAAGCATGCCAATGCGCACATATGCTCACCATAGACTTAAAATGGGTGTCTTGCTGTAAAAAAATGCATTGCGCGTGCATGCATTGTTTTGAGGCAAGTCGGACGCTCAAAAAATGCAACAGGTTGCATTTTGTGCGCCCGAGCGCATACCGCAAAAAAACGCATGCGCGGTAAAAAGAGTACAAACGCATGTGTATGCGCACATAAGCGCATCCCATGCAAAGTATAGGAGAAAAAAAATGCATGCGCTATTTAGCGCTAAAATACCGCGAAAAAAAACGTAAATGTGAAACCAGCCTATCAGCGTGTATCTGCCCAGTTTCGAACTGGGGACCTTTCGCGTGTGAGGCGAAAGTGATAACCGCTACACTACAGAAACCTGATGCAAGTGCTTACTGTGGTGACAACAAGCAATTGAGATCAAGAACTGAAAGTCAAAAGCTTGGATGCCAAAGGGTAACAGCGTGTTTCTGCCCAGTTTCGAACTGGGGACCTTTCGCGTGTTAGGCGAACGTGATAACCACGACACTACAGAAACCGGCTGTGGAAGGTTACTGTGGTCATGACGAGCCATCGAGAACAAAGACTCAACGTCAAAAGCTTTAATATCAACGCCTAATGTCATGCTTCTATGCAGTTTCGAACTGGGGACCGTTCGCGTGTGAGGTGAACGTGACAACCACTACACTTCAGAAACTCCATGCAAAGCTAAAGATGTTTAAACATGCTGAAATGAACTTGAAAAAGAAAAAAACATTCAGCTAAAGTCAAGAGGTCTTCCTCTATGTCTGAAGACAGGACAAAGTGCATTTTGCAACACAGGAACCTTTCATTTGTCAGGCTATTGGAGAAAAGGAACAAACAGGGAAACAAAAACATGCTCCACAAAACATTCTCATGCCTTTGTCCAAAAGCCAAAAAGAAAAAGCACCTAGATGCCTGCTTTCGCACCTTGATCCTATCAGGTGTTACTTGAATTAGAATCATAGAGTTGAAAGGGACCTCCTGGGGCATCTGGTCCAACCCCCTGCTCAAAGCAGGATTCGCTAAATCATCCCATTCAGATATCTGTCCAGCCTCTGTTTGAAGACTTCCAATGAAGGAGAACTCACTACTTCTCGTGTCAGCCTGTTCCACTCATTGATCACTCTAACTGTCATCAAGTTTTTTCTAATATCTAATCTGTGTCTCCTCCCATTCAGTTTCATCCCATTGCTTCTAGTCTTTTCTTGTGCAAATGAGAATAAAGTTGATCCTTCTACAATGTGACAGCCCTTTAGATATTTGTAGACAGCTATTAAGTCTCCTCTCAGTCTTCTCTTTTGCAAACTAAACATTCCCAAATCCTGCAACCTTTCCTCATAAGACAGGGTTTGCAGACCGGTCACCATTCTGGTCGCTCTTTTCTGAACTTGCTCCAGTTTGTTGATGTCTTTTTTAAAATGTGGTGCCCAAAACTGGACACAATATTCCAGATGAGGTCTGACCAAAGAGGAGTAGAGGGAAATAATGACTTCACGTGATCTAGACTGTATGCTTCTGTTAATACATCCTAGATTTGCATTTGCCTTTTTTGCTGCTGCATCACACTGTTGACTCATATTCAGTCTGTGATCTATTAGTATACCCAAGTCTTTTTCACATGTGCTGTCACTTAGCCCTATTCCTCCCATTCTATATATGCTTTTTTCATTTTTATTGCCCAGATGTAGTACTTTGCATTTCTCCCTGTTAAAAACCATTCTGTTAGTTGCTGCCCACTTCTCCAGTTTATTTAAATCTTTTTGAATCCTCTCTCTCTCTTCTCTAGTATTAGCTATCCCTCCTAGCTTTGTGTCATCAGCAAATTTAATCAGTTTACCCTCAATTCCTTCATCTAAATCATTGATAAAGATGTTGAACAATACAGGGCCCAGGACAGAGCCCTGTGGTACCCCACTTGAGACATTCTTCCAACTGGATGTGCAGCCATTTACGACCACTCTTTGGGTCCGATCACTAAGCCAGTTATGAATCCACCTAACAGTTGCCTTGTCCATTCCATACTTAGTCATTTTTTCAATAAGGATTGTATGAGAGACTTTGTCAAATGCTTTGCTGAAGTCAAGATATACTATATCTACAGCATTTCCTTGATCCACCCAATCAGTGATACCGTCATAGAAGGAAATTAAGTTAGTCTGACATGACTTATTAGTTAGAAACCCATGCTGACTCTGTTTAATCACTTCATTCTTATCCAGGTACTGACATACATGTTGTTTAATAATTTGTTCAAAGATCTTTCCTGGTATAGAAGTCAGACTCACCAGCCTATAGTTGCCTGGGTCCACCTTCTTCCCCTTTTTGAAGATAGGAACAACATTTGCTCTTCTCCAGTCTTCTGGCACTTCTCCTGTTCTCCAAGAATTTTCAAAGATTATGGAGAGGGGTTCAAAAATTTCTTCTGCTATCTCCTTCAGTACTCTGGGGTGTAATTCATCTGGACCTGGAGACTTGAATTCATTTAGGTTAGCTAAGTGTTTTCTCACTATCGTTCTGTTTATAGATATCCTGGATTCTTCTATTCCCTTAATAGCACAGTGAATAACAGTTGATGTTACATTTCCTTTCTGAGAGAAAACAGATGCAAAATAGGAATTTAAAAGTTCAGCCTTCTCAACATCCTGTCTTACCATTTCATCATTTTCATCCTGTAAAAATCCTATAGCATCTTTGACTTTTCTTTTACTTTTGACATATCCCCAAAATCCTTTATTATTGCTTTTGACATCTCTTGCAAGCCTCAATTCATTTTCAGCTTTAGATAATCTGATTTGTGCCCTGCAGGTTCTGCAGACAGAATTATATTCTTCTTTAGATATGCCTCCCTCTTTCCATTTTATAAACATTTTTTTCTTCCTTTTTAGCATGTGCTTAAGTTCTGTGTTCATCCATCCTGGTTTCCTTAAATGCTTCCTATTCTTCCCTCTTTTCGGAATTGTTAACAACTGTGCTTTGAGAATTTCATTTTTCAAGATTTCCCATCCTTCCTGGACATTTTTGTCTTTAAGGATATCCAGCCATTGGATCCCTCCAATTCTCTTTCTGAATCCCTTAAAATCTGCCTTTCTGAAATCTAACCTTGACGTCTGAGTCTTCACAGGTCTTCCGCCTCTAGTTATCCAAAATTCTAAAATAGCATGATCGCTACCTCCTAGGGTCCCAGCCACTTTTACCTCCTCAACCATTTCCTCCCTGTTTTATAAGGATTAGATCCAAGGTAGCAGTTCCCCTTGTTTTCTCCCTTACCTTTTGGAAGATAAAGTTGTCAGCAAGAGAGGATAAGAATTTCCTTGACCTGTTAGTTTTGCCTGAGAGAGATTCCCAACAAATGTCTGGATAGTTGAAATCTCCCATGACAACTATGTCATATTTTTTGGAGAACTTGGCCATTTGATGCATAAAGAGTTCATCCATATCTTCAGCTTGCACAGGCGGCCTGTAGTAAATGCCTACAATGGTGTCCTTTCCATTGTTCTGTCCTTGTATTCTTACCCAAACAGTTTCCACAGAACTCCCAGTCTCTGAAGCTTCAATCTCTGTGCAGATATACGCGTTTCTAACATACAATGCGACACCCCCTGCTCGTTTATCAAGTCTGTTTCTTGCAAATAAGTTGTATCCTTCTAGTCTTGTATTCCAATCATGTGTATTGTCCCACCAAGTTTCGGTGATTCCAATGACATCATATTTCTTTTCCTGTGTTAGTAGTTCCAATTCTCCTTGTTTGTTGCCCATGCTTTGTGCATTAGTATAGAAACATTTTAGTTTGTGATTGGTTTCTCTTTCTCCAATATTTTTATTAATTAGATTCTTTCGTCTTTGTTCTTCCTTTCCACTTCTAATAGCAGAGTTCTCAATAGCATTTGTCAGGTGTATGGCTTTTTCTGGTCTTTTGCTTCCCTTCCCATGTTGTTCTAGTTTAAAGCTCTCCTTACAAGTGTAGCAAGGCGACTTCCAAATACCTGCTTTCCAGTCTTCGTAAGGTGCACCCCATCTCTAGCAAGTAGTCCATCGTATAAGTAGTTCACTCCGTGATCCAGAAATCCAAATCGTTGCTGACGGCACCATCGACGTAGCCAGTTGTTCACCTGCAGAATCTTATTCCACCTCCTTGTTCCATGGCCATCCACTGGGAGGATGGAAGAGAAGACCACCTGCGCTCCCAGTTCTTTCACTTTCTTGCCTAAGTCTTCAAAGTCTCTGCAGATGGTTTCCAGGTCGTTTCTTGCGGTGTCATTTGTTACCACATGTAGTAGCAGGAATGGATAGTCATCTGTAGGTCTGAAGAGTCCTGATATCCTGTCAGACACATCTTTAATTTTTGCACCTGGAAGACAGCACATTTCTCTTGAAGTTATATCCGGTCTGCAGATAGCGGCCTCTGTTCCTCTCAACAGGGAATCCCCCATGACCACCGCTCTCCGTTTCTTCTTCACAACATTTTTCTTTCTCCATCTAGGAGGACTCTGAAGGCGTACAAGGTTGCTGTTTGTTGGCAAAGTCTTATCCTGATGTATTTCGTCATCATTTTCCTGCGTGAGAGCCTGGTACTGGTTTCTGAGCAGTATGGGTGCTGACTGCCTCCTGATCCTCCTGCTTCTCTGGGTCACATGTCTCCATTCCTCTGTTTATTCAGGTGCACTTCGAATTTCTTCTCTTTCTGTAACATGAAGAGATAATTCTGCCCTGTCCAAGAACTCTTCACCTTCCTTAATGATCTTCAACGTAGCTAACCTCTCTTCGAGATTTTGCAACTTTTCCTCCAACAGGGTCACAAGCTTGCATTTGTGGCAAGAGAAGTTTGGCTTTTCCACTGGTAAATCTGTAAACATGTAGCAAGAAATGCAGCTCACCAAATGGCTCCTGGCCTCTTCCATCTTGAGATTTCTTAAAAATGATGAAAGATGAGCAAAAAATTTTCCGATTTCCTCTTTTCAGCTGCAACGGCCAAAACCCAGTGATCGTTGAGCTCACGGAGACTCTTCACTTATCCCAGAAGGCACTGGGAATATGCAAATGATCTCCTCAAGACTCTTCCCCTGGAACACTTAGACACTGTCAAAAATACACATGCTTGCCAAAAGCAAAAAAGGGTAGAAATAATCACATTGGTAAACGTAATGCTCATTAAACCAGCAACAGAATATGCTAACTAAGGCTAATTAAGCCAACAATATACGTTTGTGATCAAAATAAAGAAAAGCAACATGTTTCTGCCCGGGATCAAAACAGGGAACTTTCAGGAGGATGGCAAACAGGACAATCACTACACTACAGTAACCAGACAAGAGCGTTTACTGTGGTCATGGCAAGCATTAAAGATCAAGCACTCATTGTCAAAAGCACTAGTTTGCAAGAGAAATGCTGTGTTTCTGCCCAGTTTCGAAGTGAGGACCTTCCGCGTGTAAAGTTAACGTGATACCCGCTACACTACAGAAACCAACCGATTCAAAAAAACAAAAAGTGCTGTGGTCATGGCAAGCAATAAAGAACAAGCACTGAAAGTCAAAAAGATCGTTTTCCAAGAGAAAAGCTGTGTTTCTGCCCAGTTTCGAACTGGGGACCTTTCGCGTGTGAGGTGAAAGTGATAGCCTCTACACTACAGAAACCAGAAGCAAGCCCTTACTGTGGTGACAACAAGCAATCGAGATCAAGAACTGAAAGTCAAAAGCTTGGATACCAAAGGGTAACATCGTGTTTCTGCCCAGTTTCGAACTGGGGACCTTTCTCGTGTTAGGCGAACGTGATAACCACTACACTACAGAAACCGGCTGCGGAAGGTTACTGTGGTCATGACGAGCCATCGAGAACAAAGACTCAACGTCAAAAGCTTTAGTATCAACGCCTAATGTCATGCTTCTATCAAGTTTCGAACTGGGGACCGTTCGCGTGTGAGGTGAACGTGACAACCACTACACTTCAGAAACTACATGCAAACCTAAAGATGTTTAAACATGCTGAAATGAACTTGAAAAAGAAAAAAACAGCCAGCCAAAGTCAAGAGGTCTTCCTCTATGTCTGAAGACGGGACAAAGTGCATTTTGCAACACAGGAACCTTTCATTTGTCAGGCTATTGGAAAAAAGAACAAACAGGGAAACAAAACCATGCTCCACAAAACATTCTCATGCCTTTGTCCAAAAGCCAAAAAGAAAAAGCACCTAGATGCCTGCTTTCGCACCTTGTTCCTATCAGGTGTTTCTTGAATTAGGAACACTTAGACACTGTCAAAAACACACATGCTTGCCAAAAGCAAAAACGGGTAGAAATAATCACATTGGTAAAAGTAATGCTCATTAAACCAGCAATAGAATATGCTAACTAATGCTAATTAAGCCAACAATATACATTTGTGATCAAAATAAAGAAAAGACACATGTTTCTGCCTGGGATCAAAACAGGGAACTTTCAGGAGGATTGCAAACAGGACAATCACTACACTACAGTAACCAGACAAGAGAGTTTACTGTGGTCATGGAAAACATTAAAGATCAAGCACTCATTGTCAAAAGCGCTAGTTTGCAAGAGAAACGCTGTGTTTCTGCCCAGATTCAAACTGGAGAACTTTCGCGTGTGAGGCGAACGTGATAACCGCTACACTACAGAAACCAGATGCAAGTGCTTACTGTGGTGACAACAAGCAATCGAGATCAAGAACTGAAAGTCAAAAGCTTAAATACCAAAGGGTAACATCGAGTTTATGCCCAGTTTCGAACTGGGGACCTTACGCGTGTTAGGCGAAAGTGATAACCACTACACTACAGAAACCAGCTGCAGAAGGTTATTGTGGTCATGACGAGCCATCGAGAACAAAGACTCAACGTCAAAAGCTTTAACATAAACGCCTAATGTCATGCTTCTATCCAGTTTCGAACTGGGGACCGTTCGCGTGTGAGGTGAAAGTGACAACCACTACACTTCAGAAACTCCATGCAAAGCTAAAGATGTTTAAACATGCTGAAATGAACTTGAAAAAGAAAAAAACATCCAGCCAAAGTCAAGAGGTCTTCCTCTATGTCTGAAGACAGGACAAAGTGCATTTTGCAACACAGGAACCTTTCATTTGTCAGGCTATTGGAGAAAAAGAACAAACAGGGAAACAAAACCATGCTCCACAAAACATTCTCATGCCTTTGTCCAAAAGCCAAAAAGAAAAAGCACCTAGATGCCTGCTTTCGCACCTTGATCCTATCAGGTGTTACTTGAATTAGGAACACTTAGACACTGTCAAAAACACACATGCTTGCCAAAAGCAAAAACGGGTAGAAATAATGATATTGGTAAAAGTAATGCTCATTAAACCAGCAATAGAATATTCTAACTAAGGCTAATTAAGCCAACAATATACGTTTGTGATCAAAATAAAGAAAATCCACATGTTTCTGCCCGGGATCAAAACAGGGAACTTTCAGGAGGATGGCAAACAGGACAATCAGTACACTTCAGTAACCAGACAAGAGTGTTTACTGTGGTCATGGCAAGCATTAAAGATCAAGCACTCATTGTCAAAAGCGCTAGTTTGCAAGAGGAATGCTGTGTTTCTGCCCAGTTTCGAACCGAGGACCTTTCGCGTGTAAAGCGAACGTGATAACCGCTACACTACAGAAACCAAGCGATTCATACAACCAAAAAATGCTGTGGTCATGGCAAGCAATAAAGAACAAGCACTGAAAGTCAAAAAGATCGTTTGCCAAGAGAAAAAGCTGTGTTTCTGCCCAGTTTCGAACAGGGGACCTTTTGCGTGTGAGGCGAACGTGATAACCGCTACACTACAGAAACCTGATGCAAGCGCTTACTGTGGTGACAACAAGCAATCAAGATCAAGAACTGAAAGTCAAAAGCTTGGATACCAAAGAGTAACAGCGTGTTTCTGCCCAGTTTCGAACCGAGGACCTTTCGCGTGTAAAGCGAACGTGATAACCGCTACACTACAGAAACCAAGCGATTCATACAACCAAAAAATGCTGTGGTCATGGCAAGCAATAAAGAACAAGCACTGAAAGTCAAAAAGATCGTTTGCCAAGAGAAAAAGCTGTGTTTCTGCCCAGTTTCGAACAGGGGACCTTTTGCGTGTGAGGCGAACGTGATAACCGCTACACTACAGAAACCTGATGCAAGCGCTTACTGTGGTGACAACAAGCAATCGAGATCAAGAACTGAAATTCAAAAGCTTGGATACCAAAGGGTAACAGCGTGTTTCTGCCCAGTTTCGAACTGGGGACCTTTCGCGTGTTAGGCGAACGTGATAACAGCTACACTACAGAAACCGGATGCAAGCGCTTACTGTGGTGACAACAAGCAATCGAGATCAAGAACTGAAAGTCAAAAGCTTGGATACCAAAGAGTAAGAGCGTGTTTCTGCCCAGTTTCTAACTGGGGACCTTTCGCATGTTAGGCGAACGTGATAACCACTACACTACAGAAACCGGCTGCGGAAGGTTACTGTGGGCATGACGAGCCATCGAGAACAAAGACTCAACGTCAAAAGCTTTAACATCAATGCCTAATGTCATGCTTCAATCCAGTTTCAAACTGGGGACCGTTCGCGTGTGAGGTGAACGTGACAACCACTACACGTCAGAAACTCAATGCAAAGCTAAAGATGTTTAAACATGCTGAAATGAACTTGAAAAAGAAAAAAACAGCCAGCCAAAGTAAAGAGGTCTTCCTCTATGTCTGAAGACAGGACAAAGTGCATTTTGCAACACAGGAACCTTTCATTTGTCAGGCTATTGGAGAAAAAGAACAAACAGGGAAACAAAACCATGCTCCACAAAACATTCTCATGCCTTTGTCCAAAAGCCAAAAAGAAAAAGCACCTAGATGCCTGCTTTCGCACCTTGATCCTATCAGGTGTTACTTGAATTAGGAACACTTAGACACTGTCAAAAACACACATGCTTGCCAAAAGCAAAAACGGGTAGAAATAATCACATTGGTAAAAGTAATGCTCATTAAACCAGCAATAGAATATGCTAACTAAGGCTAATTAAGCCAACAATATATGTTTGTGATCAAAATAAAGAAAAGCCACATGTTTCTGCCCGGGATCAAAACAGGGAACTTTCAGGAGGATGGCAAACAGGACAATCAGTACACTTCAGTAACCAGACAAGAGTGTTTACTGTGGTCATGGCAAGCATTAAAGATCAAGCACTCATTGTCAAAAGCGCTAGTTTGCAAGAGGAATGCTGTGTTTCTGCCCAGTTTCGAACTGAGGACCTTTCGCGTGTAAAGCGAACGTGATAACCGCTACACTACAGAAACCAACCGATTCAAACAAACAAAAAATGCTGTGGTCATGGCAAGCAATAAAGAACAAGCACTGAAAGTCAAAAAGATCGTTTTCCAAGAGAAAAAGCTGTGTTTCTGCCCAGTTTCGAACTGGGGACATTTCGCGTGTGAGGCGATCGTGATAACCGCTACACTACAGAAACCGTATGCAAGCGCTTACTGTGGTGACAACAAGCAATCGAGATCAAGAACTGAAAGTCAAAAGCTTGGATACCAAAAGGTAACAGTGTGTTTCTGCCCAGTTTCGAACTGGGGACCTTTCGCGTGTTAGGCGAACGTGATAACCACTATACTACAGAAACCGGCTGCGGAAGGTTACTGTGGTCATGACGAGCCATCGAGAACAAAGACTCAACGTCAAAAGCTTTAATATCAACGCCTAATGTCATGCTTCAATCCAGTTTCGAACTGGGGACCGTTCGCGTTTGAGGTGAACGTGACAACCACTACACTTCAGAAACTCCATGCAAAGCTAAAGATGTTTAAACATGCTGAAATGAACTTGAAAAAGAAAAAAACAGCCAGCCAAAGTCAAGAGGTCTTCCTCTATGTCTGAAGACAGGACAAAGTGCATTTTGCAACACAGGAACCTTTCATTTGTCAGGCTATTGGAGAAAAAGAACAAACAGGGAAACAAAACCATGCTCCACAAAACATTCTCATGCCTTTGTCCAAAAGCCAAAAAGAAAAAGCACCTAGATGGCTGCTTTCGCACCTTGATCCTATCAGGTGTTACTTGAATTAGGAACACTTAGACACTGTCAAAAACACACATGCTTGCCAAAAGCAAAAACGGGTAGAAATAATCACATTGGTAAAAGTAATGCTCATTAAACCAGCAATAGAATATGCTAACTAAGGCTAATTAAGCCAACAATATACGTTTGTGATCAAAATAAAGAAAAGCCACATGTTTCTGCCCGGGATCAAAACAGGGAACTTTCAGGAGGATGGCAAACAGGACAATCACTACACTACAGTAACCAGACAAGAGCGTTTACTGTGGTCATGGCAAGCATTAAACATCAATCACTCATTGTCAAAAGCGCTAGTTTGCAAGAGGAACGCTGTGTTTCTGCCCAGTTTCAAACTGAGGACCTTTCGCGTGTAAAGCGAACGTGATAACCGCTACACTACAGAAACCAACCGATTCAAACACACAAAAAATGCTGTGGTCATGGCAAGCAATAAAGAACAAGCACTGAAAGTCAAAAAGATCGTTTTCCAAGAGAAAAATCTGTGTTTCTGCCCAGTTTCGAACTGGCGACCTTTCGCGTTTGAGGCGAAAGTGATAACCGCTGCACTACAGAAACCGGATGCAAGTGTTTACTGTGGTGACAACAAGCAATCGAGATCAAGAACTGAAAGTCAAAAGCTTGGATACCAAAGGGTAACAGCGGGTTTCTGCCCAGTTTCGAACTGGGGACCTTTCTCGTGTTAGGCGAACGTGATAACCACTGCACTACAGAAACCGGCTGTGGAAGGTTACTGTGGTCATGACGAGTCATCGAGAACAAAGACTCAACATCAAAAGCTTTAATATCAACGCCTAATGTCATGCTTCTATCCAGTTTCGAACTGGGGACCGTTCGCGTGTGAGGTGAACGTGACAACAACTAAACTTCAGAAACTCCATGCAAAGCTAAAGATGTTTAAACATGCTGAAATGAACTTGAAAGAGAAAAAAACAGCCAGCCAAAGTCAAGAGGTCTTCCTCTATGTCTGAAGACAGGACAAAGTGCATTTTGCAACACAGGAACCTTTCATTTGTCAGGCTATTGGAAAAAAAGAACAAACAGGGAAACAAAACCATGCTCCACAAAACATTCTCATGCCTTTGTCCAAAAGCCAAAAAGAAAAAGCACCTAGATGCCTGCTTTCGCACCTTGATCCTATCAGGTGTTACTTGAATTAGGAACACTTAGACACTGTCAAAAACACATATGCTTGCCAAAAGCAAAATCGGGTAGAAATAATCACATTGGTAAAAGTAATGCTCATTAAACCAGCAATAGAATATGCTAACTAAGGCTAATTAAGCCAACAATATACGTTTGTGATCAAAATAAAGAAAAGCCACATGTTTCTGCCCGGGATCAAAACAGGGAACTTTCAGGAGGATGGCAAACAGGACAATCACTACACTACAGTAACCAGACAAGAGCGTTTACTGTGGTCATGGCAAGCATTAAAGATCAAGCACTCATTGTCAAAAGCACTAGTTTGCAAGAGAAAAGCTGTGTTTATGCCCAGTTTCGAACTGAGGACCTTTCGCGTGTAAAGTGAACGTGATAACCGCTACACTACAGAAACCAACCGATTCAAACAAAAAAAAAATGCTGTGGTCATGGCAAGCAATAAAGAACAAGCACTGAAAGTCAAAAAGATCGTTTTCCAAGAGAAAAAGCTGTGTTTCTGCCCAGTTTCGAACTGGGGACCTTTCGCGTGTGAGGCGAACGTGATAACCGCTACACTACAGAAACCGGATGCAAGTGCTTACTGTGGTGACAACAAGCAATCGAGATCAAGAACTGAAAGTCAAAAGCTTGGATACCAAAGTGTAAAAGCGTGTTTCTGCCCAGTTTCGATCTGGGGACCTTTCGCGTGTTAGGCGAACGTGATAACTAGAGTTGAGCGAAACGGGTCGAAAAAATTCAAAAGTCGGGTTTCATGAAACGAAACCCGACCCTAGGATGAGGTCGGCCACGAGGTCGGCGACTTACGCGCCAAAGTCGCGTTTCAAAAGTTTGTTTTGGGCTCTTTTTCAGCCAATCAGGATCCACGGACAATGTGGGCAACGTGATGACCTAGGCACGGGTCACCACCATCTTTCAGAATGGCATGCAAGTGATTGGCTTGCTTTGGTGGGCGTCACAGGGGGTATAAAAGGGCGTGCACGCCGACCGCCATCTTACTTCTGCCGATCTTAGTATAGGGAGAGGTTGCTGCTGATTCTGTAGGGAGAGCGTTAGGCAGGGAAGAAGACAAAAAAACTGCTTCTGCTGCTAGCGATTTGGCCTGCACAACACACAAGTCACTGTGTGTGCAGTGCAAGGGGAGGCTATATTGTGGTGTATCAGTGGTGTTGGTTGTTGGGCTGCCTTTTAAGGCTTCCTGACACGCTGGCATTGCTGTTTACCCACTGCTCTGCAAACTGCTTTTTTAAAAGCAATCCAATCTCCCTTATCCTCTAGTCACTTTTGTCACAGCTGTGCCATCGAGCGTGTCACATAGCGCTCAGATATCAGTGGGCCTCACACAATCCACAAGTGTCCAGTGTCCAAAAGTGTACGCAGAGATTCAAAATCTCCATTATCCTCTCGTCACTTTGGTCACAGGCAGCTGTGCCATCGAGCGTGTCACATAGCGCTCAGATATCAGTGGGCCTCACACAATCCACAAGTGTCCAGTGTCCAAAAGTGTGCGCAGAGATTCAAAATCTCCATTATCCTCTCGTCACTTTGGTCACAGGCAGCTGTGCCATCGAGCGTGTCACATAGCGCTCAGATATCAGTGGGCCTCACACAATCCACAAGTGTCCAGTGTCCAAAAGTGTGCGCAGAGATTCAAAATCTCCATTATCCTCTCGTCACTTTGGTCACAGGCAGCTGTGCCATCGAGCCTGTCACATAGCGCTCAGATATCAGTGGGCCTCACACAATCCACAAGTGTCCAGTGTCCAAAAGTGTACGCAGAGATTCAAAATCTCCATTATCCTTTCATCACTTTGGTCACAGGCAGCTGTGCCATCGAGCGTGTCACATAGCGCTCAGATATCAGTGGGCCTCACACAATCCACAAGTGTCCAGTGTCCAAAAGTGTACGCAGAGATTCAAAATCTCCATTATCCTCTCGTCACTTTGGTCACAGGCAGCTGTGCCATCGAGCGTGTCACATAGCGCTCAGATATCAGTGGGCCTCACACAATCCACAAGTGTCCAGTGTCCAAAAGTGTACGCAGAGATTCAAAATCTCCATTATCCTCTCGTCACTTTGGTCACAGGCAGCTGTGCCATCGAGTGTGTCACATAGCGCTCAGATATCAATGGGCCTCACACAATCCACAAGTGTCCAGTGTCCAAAAGTGTACGCAGAGATTCAAAATCTCCATTATCCTCTCGTCACTTTGGTCACAGGCAGCTGTGCCATCGAGTGTGTCACATAGCGCTCAGATATCAGTGGGCCTCACACAATCCACAAGTGTCCAGTGTCCAAAAGTGTACGCAGAGATTCAAAATCTCCATTATCCTCTCGTCACTTTGGTCACAGGCAGCTGTGCCATCGAGCGTGTCACATAGCGCTCAGATATCAGTGGGCCTCACACAATCTACAAGTGTCCAGTGTCCAAAAGTGTACGCAGAGATTCAAAATCTCCATTATCCTCTCGTCACTTTGGTCACAGGCAGCTGTGCCATCGAGCGTGTCACATAGCGCTCAGATATCAGTGGGCCTCACACAATCTACAAGTGTCCAGTGTCCAAAAGTGTACGCAGAGATTCAAAATCTCCATTATCCTCTCGTCACTTTGGTCACAGGCAGCTGTGCCATCGAGCGTGTCACATAGCGCTCAGATATCAGTGGGCCTCACACAATCTACAAGTGTCCAGTGTCCAAAAGTGTACGCAGAGATTCAAAATCTCCATTATCCTCTCGTCACTTTGGTCACAGGCAGCTGTGCCATCGAGCATGTCACATAGCGCTCAGATATCAGTGGGCCTCACACAATCCACAAGTGTCCAGTGTCCAAAAGTGTACGCAGAGATTCAAAATCTCCATTATCCTCTCGTCACTATGGTCACAGGCAGCTGTGCCATCGAGCGTGTCACATAGCGCTCAGATATCAGTGGGCCTCACACAATCCACAAGTGTCCAGTGTCCAAAAGTGTACGCAGAGATTAAAAATCTCCATTATCCTCTCGTCACTTTGGTCACAGGCAGCTGTGCCATCGAGCCTGTCACATAGCGCTCAGATATCAGTGGGCCTCACACAATCTACAAGTGTCCAGTGTCCAAAAGTGTACGCAGAGATTCAAAATCTCCATTATCCTCTCGTCACTTTGGTCACAGGCAGCTGTGCCATCGAGCGTGTCACATAGCGCTCAGATATCAGTGGGCCTCACACAATCCACAAGTGTCCAGTGTCCAAAAGTGAACGCAGAGATTCAAAATCTCCATTATCCTCTCGTCACTTTGGTCACAGGCAGCTGTGCTATCGAGCGTGTCACATAGCGCTCAGATATCAGTGGGCCTCACACAATCCACAAGTGTTCAGTGTCCAAAAGTGTACGCAGAGATTCAAAATCTCCATTATCCTCTCGTCACTTTGGTCACAGGCAGCTGTGCCATCGAGCGTGTCACATAGCGCTCAGATATCAGTGGGCCTCACACAATCTACAAGTGTCCAGTGTCCAAAAGTGTACGCAGAGATTCAAAATCTCCATTATCCTCTCGTCACTTTGGTCACAGGCAGCTGTGCCATCGAGCGTGTCACATAGCGCTCAGATATCAGTGGGCCTCACACAATCCACAAGTGTCCAGTGTCCAAAAGTGTACGCAGAGATTCAAAATCTCCATTATCCTCTCTTCACTTTGGTCACAGGCAGCTGTGCCATCGAGCATGTCACATAGCGCTCAGATATCAGTGGGCCTCACACAATCCACAAGTGTCCAGTGTCCAAAATTGTACGCAGAGATTCAAAATCTCCATTATCCTCTCGTCACTTTGGTCACAGGCAGCTGTGCCATCGAGCGTGTCACATAGCGCTCAGATATCAGTGGGCCTCACACAATCCACAAGTGTCCAGTGTCCAAAAGTGTACGCAGAGATTCAAAATCTCCATTATCCTCTCTTCACTTTGGTCACAGGCAGCTGTGCCATCGAGCATGTCACATAGCGCTCAGATATCAGTGGGCCTCACACAATCCACAAGTGTCCAGTGTCCAAAAGTGTACGCAGAGATTCAAAATCTCCATTATCCTCTCGTCACTTTGGTCACAGGCAGCTGTGCCATCGAGCGTGTCACATAGCGCTCAGATATCAGTGGGCCTCACACAATCCACAAGTGTCCAGTGTCCAAAAGTGTACGTAGAGATTCAAAATCTCCCTTATCCTCTCGTCACTTTGGTCACAGGCAGCTGTGCCATCGAGCGTGTCACATAGCGCTCAGATATCAGTGGGCCTCACACAATCCACAAGTGTCCAGTGTCCAAAAGTGTACGCAGAGATTAAAAATCTCCATTATCCTCTCGTCACTTTGGTCACAGGCAGCTGTGCCATCGAGCGTGTCACATAGCGCTCAGATATCAGTGGGCCTCACACAATCCACAAGTGTCCAGTGTCCAAAAGTGTACGCAGAGATTCAAAATCTCCATTATCCTCTCGTCACTTTGGTCACAGGCAGCTGTGCCATCGAGCGTGTCACATAGCGCTCAGATATCAGTGGGCCTCACACAATCCACAAGTGTCCAGTGTCCAAAAGTGTACGCAGAGATTCAAAATCTCCATTATCCTCTCGTCACTTTGGTCACAGGCAGCTGTGCCATCGAGCGTGTCACATAGCGCTCAGATATCAGTGGGCCTCACACAATCCACAAGTGTCCAGTGTCCAAAAGTGTACGCAGAGATTCAAAATCTCCATTATCCTCTCGTCACTTTGGTCACAGGCAGCTGTGCCATCGAGCGTGTCACATAGCGCTCAGATATCAGTGGGCCTCACACAATCCAAAAGTGTCCACTGTCCACAAGTGTGTGCAGAAATTCTAAATCTCCCCTGTCCTATAGACACCTTGTACCTTGTTTTACATTACTATATAGTTTGTAGGACTTTGTCTACATTTCTACCAAAAATGAGGAAGGATGGTGGAAGAGGCCGTGGAATTGGGCGGGGGTTGGCAGCTGGTAATGATGGTGTTGGTGGTGGATCTGATGGTAGTGGCAAGAGCAAAATAGGACCGAATGCAGGAGGTGCTGACCCTGCGTCATCGTCTGGCTACATAAGGCCTCGAACGCTTAGTTTTCTAGGAGTTGGCAAACCGCTTTTAAAGGCAGAGCATCAGGAAAAAGTTTTGTCTTACATTGCTGACTCAGCCTCCAGCTCTATCGCCTCCTCTTCTTCAGTTGTAAAAAGTAAAAGCACTGAGTCGTCATTGGAGGCTCATGTTCATGAACCACACCTTTCCTTGTGTCCTTCACCCCAACCAAGATTGAAGGATGACGCAGGCCATACTACTGATTACTCCATGGAGCTGTTTTCACATACCATGCCTGGATTATCAAGTCAAATGGTGAATTACCCAGGCCAAGATGAATCTGACATGGAGTGCACTGATGCACAGCCGCTGATGGATGATTCTGCTGGTACATTCACTCAGAGCACTACATTGTCCTCGCAGTGTACAGAGCCAGATTTTGACCCTGATGAGACTCAGGTGCCCCTTCCCGCACACTATACCACCATACACGGTGACACAGAGAAAGGTGCACATGACATAGAAGAGGAGGTGATGGATGACCCAGTTGTTGACCCAGATTGGCATCCATTGGGGGAAGAGGGTGCTGCTTCCAATAGCTCAGATGAGGAGCATCCACAGCAGACATCGACATCGCAACAGCTGTTATCTGGCAGGCCCGGAGCACTCCAAAGACAGGTTCCAAACATCAAAAGAGTTGCTGGACAGCTTGTCCAGAGGGTCAAAAGATCACAGCGTGCTAGGCCGCAAAATGTCTGCCAAAGTAGGAAGAGTGCAGTGTGGCACTTTTTTGAACAAAATCCTCATGATCAGGCCAAGGTTATCTGTAAGAAGTGCGCAAAGACCTTTAGCCGAGGGAAAAATCTGAAAAATTTGAATACCAGTTGCATGCTTAGACATTTAACCAGCAAGCACTTGCAAGCGTGGACACAACACCAAACCTCAAGTGCCACATGTGCAACTGATCACAACGAAGGTAGTCAGCAACGCTACATTGTTTCCCCCACTGTAAGCCCACCGGTTAGCACAGCAGCAAATGTTGAGGTGTCGTGGCAAGGCCACAGCAGTCAGGGAATCCCACTGTTATATCAACGAAAGACTGATTCTAGGCCATCAGAAAGAACACCAACTCCATCACCATCATCAACCCTCTCTCAGTCCGCCCTGTCCACCGCTACTTCCACCATATGCAGCTCTCAAGTCCAGCTCACCCTCCCAGACACTATGAGTAGGTCAAGAAAGTACTCAGTCTCTCATCCGCGTACACTGGGTTTGAACGCCCACATTGCCAAACTAATCTCGTTTGAGATGATGCCCTTTCGGTTGGTGGAAAGCACAGCTTTCCGCGATCTCATGGCCTATGCAGTACCACGCTATGACCTACCCAGTCGCCACTTCTTCTCTCGCAAAGCCATCCCAGCCCTCCACCATCATGTGAAAGACCGCATTGTCCATGCACTCAAGCAGTCAGTGAGCGGAAAGGTGCACCTCACAACTGATGCATGGTCCAGTCGGCATGGCCAGGGCCGTTACGTGTCCATCACTGCGCACTGGGTTAATGTGGTGGATGCAGGGTCCACAGGGGACAGCGGTGGTGGGACAGTGCTGCCTAGCCCACGGTATAGGAAACAGTTGGCTGTAGGCGTTCGACCCTCCTCCTCCTCCAGAAGCGAAAGCTTGTCCACAGAGCGCAGTCGTACGAGCACTCCATCTGCAGCTGCCACTGTTGCACACGATGTGTCCCCCTATCGAGCAGCTAGTGGAAAGCGTCAGCAGGCTGTGTTGCAGATGATGTGTTTGGGCGACAGACACACCGCCGAGGTGCTGGCCGAGTACTTGAAGCGACAAACTGAGTCATGGCTGGGCAGTGTACAACTTGAGGCAGGCAAGGTAGTTAGTGATAACGGCCGTAATTTTGTGGCAGCCATAGCCCTTTCAAAACTCAGCCACATACCTTGCTTGGCTCACACCTTGAACCTGGTGGTGCAGTGCTTCCTCAAAAATTATCCGGAGTTAACAGCCCTGCTCCAGAAGGTGCGAAAACTGTGCGCGCACATCCGCCGGTCGCCTGTACACTCCGTTCGTATGCAGAAGCTGCAGCGATTGCTCCACCTTCCCAACCACCGCCTCATTATCGACATTGCAACAAGGTGGAACTCCACCCTGCACATGGTGGAGCGGCTGTGCGAGCAGAGGCAGGCCATAATGCATTTGTGGGAGGATACACGGCCAGGCACTTTGAGAGCAGACATGGAGTTGACAGGCGTGCAGTGGTCGAAGCTGAAAGACCTTTGTAAAGTCCTTCAGTGTTTTGAGGAATGCTCACGGCTGGTAAGCGCAGACGACGCCATCCTAAGCATGAGCATCCCACTTATGCGTCTGCTCATGCAAACTTTGACGCACCTTAAGGAGCAGGCGTCTGCAGCCAATGTTGATGAGGAGGAAGAGGAGGAGGGAATCCTTGATGACATTCAGCCATTGTCTGCTCAGGGACCTCTCCTGGACGAGGTGGAGGAAGAAGAGGAGGAGGAGGATGATGGGGATGATTACTTAGGGGAGGAGGATGCATCTCGTGGGGCAAGTGAAAATGTTGGCGTGGCAAGGTCTGGTACAGGGTTTGTGCGTGACTGGAGGGATGTGGATTTGCCAGAAAGTGCTCCTCCACCCAGCACTCGCAGTGCATCATTGACACCGGGAACATTGGCCCACATGTCAGATTATGCCTTGCGGATCCTAAAAAGGGACCCCCGCATTGCCAAAATGATGAACGAATGACGACTACTGGTTGGCCAGCATCCTGGATCCACGCTATAAAGGCAAATTACAAAACATCATGCCACAGGAGAACCTTGACCTAATATTGGCTAATAAACAAGCAACTCTGGTAAATCGGTTGCTTGAGGCATTCCCAGCACACAGCAGCGGTGATGGTTCTCACACGAGTCGTACGGGCCGGGGGCAGCTTGGCAGAGGTGTTCGTGGTGCACACAGCAGAAGTGGCGTTGGAGACAGGGGTTTCATGACAATGTTGTGGACTGATTTTTCAAATACCGCTCACACAACTGGTAATACTGCATCGATGGAAAGTGACAGGAGACAGCAGTTGTCAACTATGGTTACAAACTACTTTTCCTCCCATATCGATGTTCTCCCACACAGGTCATTCCCCTTTGACTATTGGGCCGCTAAACTGGACACCTGGCCTGAATTGGCCCAATATGCCTTACAGGAGCTCGCTTGCCCAGCTGCAAGTGTGCTATCGGAAAGAGTCTTCAGTGCAGCTGGATCAATCCTGACAGAAAAAAGGACCCGTCTGTCAACCCAAAATGTGGATGATCTAACCTTCATTAAAATGAACCACGCATGGGTTTCCAAGGATTTTGTCCCACCTTCCCCTGATGACACATAGGGTGACAGAAAAATGGCTTGCTTTGGTCCACTTCTTCCTGGTACTTCACCTATTTCGCCTTTTGCATCAGCTCAATGTCCAACATCAACATATGCCACTTTCTAAAACTCCCTAACTGTGCTGCCTCCCCCCCCCATGGCCGGGGTAACCACCTAGCGCACGACACCGTGCGAGTGCCGTTAGCCTGGACAGGTGGGTAGGCCGACTCTTGGGCGCGGGCACTGGCACAGGGTCCCTCATAGTGCAATCAAGTGTCTCTGACGGTGGTGGTGCACACCCGCCGTCAGACACACCGCTGTACTATGAGGGGCCCAGTGCCAGTACCGACGCCCAAGTGTGGGCCCCCCTTGCTTGGGCAGGGCCCCAGCATTTGCAATCTTTACCTCTCCCTGCTCCTCCGCTGTGTAATCTGGGCCGTCAAATCCATACTGTGCCTGACACCGTCTGAGCCTGCCTCCTGAGACATATATTTTGAATGTGTACGCTATCCATACATGTTATCCAGGGATACGGTACCCTTTCTAACCTTTGTGCAATGACGTGCAATCCATACTGGGCCTAACACCGTCTGAGCCTGCCTCATGCTGTATAGACATATATTTTGAATGTGTACGCTATCCATACATGTTATCCGGGGATACGGTACCCTTTCTAACCTTTGTGCAATGACGTGCAATCCATACTGGGCCTAACACCGTCTGAGCCTGCCTCATGCTGTATAGACATATATTTTGAATGTGTACGCTATCCATACATGTTATCCGGGGATACGGTACCCTTTCTAACCTTTGTGCAATGACGTGCAATCCATACTGGGCCTAACACCGTCTGAGCCTGCCTCATGCTGTATAGACATATATTTTGAATGTGTACGCTATCCATACATGTTATCCGGGGATACGGTACCCTTTCTAACCTTTGTGCAATGACGTGCAATCCATACTGGGCCTAACACCGTTTGAGCCTGCCTCATGCTGTATAGACATATATTTTGAATGTGTATGCTATCCATACATGTTATCCGGGGATACGGTACCCTTTCTAACCTTTGTGCAATGACGTGCAATCCATACTGGGCCTAACACCGTCTGAGCCTGCCTCATGCTGTATAGACATATATTTTGAATGTGTACGCTATCCATACATGTTATCCGGGGATACGGTACCCTTTCTAACCTTTGTGCAATGACGTGCAATCCATACTGGGCCTAACACCGTCTGAGCCTGCCTCATGCTGTATAGACATATATTTTGAATGTGTACGCTATCCATACATGTTATCCAGGGATACGGTACCCTTTCTAACCTTTGTGCAATGACGTGCAATCCATACTGGGCCTAACACCGTCTGAGCCTGCCTCATGCTGTATAGACATATATTTTGAATGTGTACGCTATCCATACATGTTATCCAGGGATACGGTACCCTTTCTAACCTTTGTGCAATGACGTGCAATCCATACTGGGCCTAACACCGTCTGAGCCTGCCTCATGCTGTATAGACATATATTTTGAATGTGTACGCTATCCATACATGTTATCCGGGGATACGGTACCCTTTCTAACCTTTGTGCAATGACGTGCAATCCATACTGGGCCTAACACCGTCTGAGCCTGCCTCATGCTGTATAGACATATATTTTGAATGTGTACGCTATCCATACATGTTATCCGGGGATACGGTACCCTTTCTAACTTTTGTGCAATGACGTGCAATCCATACTGGGCCTAACACCGTCTGAGCCTGCCTCATGCTGTATAGACATATATTTTGAATGTGTACGCTATCCATACATGTTATCCGGGGATACGGTACCCTTTCTAACCTTTGTGCAATGACGTGCAATCCATACTGGGCCTAACACCGTCTGAGCCTGCCTCATGCTGTATAGACATATATTTTGAATGTGTACGCTATCCATACATGTTATCCAGGGATACGGTACCCTTTCTAACCTTTGTGCAATCACGTGCAATCCATACTGGGCGTGAGAACGGCTGGCGAGCTGTTAAGCAAGCTACAGCACCTGTCCAGACAAGTACAGGGATTCCCTAGCGAGGAGACTTATTTGATTGTTTTCAATGTTGGGACAGCAATTTTTGGGGAGCACTATACTCTGGAGAATGATAGATGGGGCCCACCATACACTGGAACATTCCAAAGGTGGACATCAGACACTGGAGCAGCATTTACAGGGCCCATTATACACTAGAGCATTAGAAATGGGGCCCATTATGTTTGGAGCATTATTTGGGCCTATAAGACAGTGGAGCTTCATCCATGGGGACCAACATATACTGTAGCATTATGTGGAGCTCATCATATACTGTTTCAAACATTTTATGGGACCAATGATTCTGTATGGAGAAATAGATGGGCCTCGTCATGAGATGTAAAAAGTGAGGTATTTTTCATTGTACTATACCGCTATTTATCTGCCATATCGGAGCATGATGAGTTGTGGTATGTGTTAAAGGGGCGCTCTTTCGCCCAGGGCACATGAAAACCTGCAGCCAGCCCTCCCCCCCACAACTTTAGCCAAATAACACCCATTTTTCAGTGCGTAACCTATATTATGAAGTTAATTAAGGTTGACAAGCTTAAGTAAGAAGAATTGATGCTTTTGGCATTCAAATGGGCACTGTAGGTGTGTTTCCTGTCCTCCTCTCACTGCCGACTTTTATTCACCATTGACTTACATTAAGTTTTGTGTTTCGGGACGACCCCGACTTTTCCCTATAATCGGACGATCTTGCTCGACCCGACTTTTGGAAAAGTCGGGTTTCACGAAACGAAACGCGACCCTAAAAAACCAAAAGTCGCTCAACTCTAGTGATAACCACTACACTACAGAAACCGGCTGCGAAAGGTTACTGTAGTCATGACGAGCCATCGAGAACAAAGACTCAACGTCAAAAGCTTTAATATCAACGCCTAATGTCATGCTTCTATCCAGTTTCGAACTGGGGACCGTTCGCGTGTGAGGTGAACGTGACAACCACTACACTTCAGAAACTCAATGCAAAGCTAAAGATGTTTAAACATGCTGAAATGAACTTGAAAAAGAAAAAAACAGCCAGCCAAAGTCAAGAGGTCTTCCTCTATGTCTGAAGACAGGACAAAGTGCATTTTGCAACACAGGAACCTTTCATTTGTCAGGCTATTGGAGAAAAAGAACAAACAGGGAAACAAAACCATGCTCCACAAAACATTCTCATGCCTTTGTCCAAAAGCCAAAAAGAAAAAGCACCTAGATGCCTGCTTTCGCACCTTGATCCTATCAGGTGTTACTTGAATTAGGAACACTTAGACACTGTCAAAAACACACATGCTTGCCAAAAGCAAAAACGGGTAGAAATAATCTCATTGCTAAAAGTAATGCTCATTAAACCAGCAATAGAATATGCTAACTAAGGCTAATTAAGCCAACAATATACGTTTGTGATCAAAATAAAGAAAAGCCACATGTTTCTGCCCTGGATCAAAACTGGGAACTTTCAGGAGGATGGCAAACAGGACAATCACTACACTACAGTAACCAGACAAGAGCGTTTACTGTGGACATGGCAAGCATTAAAGATCAAGCACTCATTGTTAGAAGCGCTAGTTTGCAAGAGGAACGCTGTGTTTCTGCCCAGTTTCAAACTGAGGACCTTTCGTGTGTAAAGCAAACGTGATAACCACTACACTACAGAAACCAACCGATTCAAACAAGCAAAAAATGCTGTGGTCATGGCAAGCAATAAAGAACAAGCACTGAAAGTCAAAAAGATCGTTTTCCAAGAGAAAAAGCTGTGTTTCTGCCCAGTTTCGAACTGGGGAACTTTCACGTGTGAGGCGAACGTGATAACCGCTACACTACAGAAACCGGATGCAAGCGCTTACTGTGGTGACAACAAGCAATCGAGATCAAGAACTGAAAGTCAAAAGCTTGGATACCAAAGGGTTTCAGCGTGTATCTGCCCAGTTTCGAACTGGGGACCTTTTGCGTGTTAGGCGAACGTGATACCCACTACACTACAGAAACCAGCTGCGGAAGGTTACTGTGGTCATGACGAGCCATCGAGAACAAAGACTCAACGTCAAAAGCTTTAATATCAACGCCTAATGTCATGCTTCTATCCAGTTTCGAACTGGGGACCGTTCTTGTGTGAGGTGAACGTGACAACCACTACACTTCAAAAACTCCATGCAAAGCTAAAGATGTTTAAACATGCTGAAATGAACTTGAAAAAGTAAAAAACAGCCAGCCAAAGTCAAGAGGTCTTCCTCTATGTCTGAAGACAGGACAAAGTGCATTTTGCAACACAGGAACCTTTCATTTGTCAGGCTATTGGAGAAAAAGAACAAACAGGGAAACAAAACCATGCTCCACAAAACGTTCTCATGCCTTTGTCCAAAAGCCAAAAAGAAAAAGCACCTAGATGCCTGCTTTCGCACCTTGATCCTATCAGGTGTTACTTGAATTAGGAACACTTAGACACTGTCAAAAACACACATGCTTGCCAAAAGCAAAAACGGGTAGAAATAATCACATTGGTAAAAGTAATGCTCATTAAACCAGCAATAGAATATGCTAACTAATTCTAATTAAGCCAACAATATACGTTTGTGATCAAAATAAAGAAAAGCCACATGTCTCTGCCCGGGATCAAAACAGGGAACTTTCAGGAGGATGGCAAACAGGACAATCACTACACTACAGTAACCAGACAAGAGCGTTTACTGTGGTCATGGAAATCATTTAAGATCAAGCACTCATTGTCAAAAGCGCTAGTTTGCAAGAGGAACGCTGTGTTTCTGCCCAGTTTCGAACTGAGGACCTTTCCCGTGTAAAGCGAACGTGATAACCACTACACTACAGAAACCAACCGATTCAAACAAGCAAAAAATGCTGTGGTCATGGCAAGCAATAAAGAACAAGCACTGAAAGTCAAAAAGATCATTTTCCAAGAGAAAAAAAAGATGTGTTTCTGCCCATTTTCGAACTGGGGACCTTTCGCGTGTGAGTCGAACGTGATAACCGCTACACTACAGAAACCGGATGCAAGCGCTTACTGTGGTGACAACAAGCAATCGAGATCAAGAACTGAAAGTCAAAAGCTTGGATACCAAAGGGTAACAGCGTGTTTCTGCCCAGTTTCGAACTGGGGACCCTTCGCGTGTTAGGCGAAAGTGATAACCACTACACTACAGAAACCGGCTGCAGAAGGTTACTGTGGTCATGACGAGCCATCGAGAACAAAGACTCAATGTCAAAAGCTTTAATATCAACGCCTAATGTCATGCTTCTATCCAGTTTTGAACTGGGGACCGTTCGCGTGTGAGGTGAACGTGACAACCACTACACTTCAGAAACTCTATGCAAAGCTAAAGATGTTTAAACATGCTGAAATGAACTTGAAAAAGAAAAAACATTCAGCCAAAGTCAAGAGGTCTTCCTCTATGTCTGAAGACAGGACAAAGTGCATTTTGCAACACAGGAACCTTTCATTTTTCAGGCTATTGGAGAAAAAGAACAAACAGGGAAACAAAACCATGCTCCACAAAACATTCTCTTGCCTTTGTCCAAAAGCCAAAAAGAAAAAGCACCTAGATGCCTGCTTTCGCAACTTGATCCTATCAGGTGTTACTTGAATTAGGAACACTTAGACACTGTCAAAAACACACATGCTTGCCAAAAGCAAAAACGGGTAGAAATAATCACATTAGTAAAAGTAATGCTCATTAAACCAGCAATAGAATATGCTAAATAAGGCTAATTACGCCAACAATGTACGTTTGTGATCAAAATAAAGAAAAGCCACATGTTTCTGCCCGGGATCAAAACAGGGAACTTTCAGGAGGATGGCAAACAGGACAATCACTACACTACAGTAACCAGACAAGAGCGTTTACTGTGGTCATGGCAAGCATTAAAGATCAAGCACTCATTGTCAAAAGCGCTAGTTTGCAAGAGGAACGCTGTGTTTCTGCCCAGTTTCGAACTGAGGACCTTTCATGTGTAAAGCGAACGTGATAACCACTACACTCCAGAAACCAACCGATTCAAGCAATCAAAAAATGCTGTGGTCATGGCAAGCAATAAAGAACAAGCACTGAAAGTCAAAAAGATCATTTTCCAAGAGAAAAAAAGCTGTGTTTCTGCCCACTTTCGAACTGGGGACCTCTCGCGTGTGAGGCGAACGTGATAACCGCTACACTACAGAAACCGGATGCAAGCGCTTACTGTGGTGACAACAAGCAATCAAGATCAAGAACTGAAAGTCAAAAGCTTGGATACCAAAGGGTAACAGCGTGTTTCTGCCCAGTTTCGAACTGGGGACCTTTCGCGTGTTAGGCTACTTTCACACATCATGTTTTCGGCGTTAGGCGCGATCCGGCGTCGTGCCGGAATGCCGGATCCGGCAAATGTTTTGTAAAACCTGATGTGCCGGATCCGGTTTTCTGCCGGATCCGTCTTGTTCTTGACAGACAAAACCGGATCCGTCTCATCCGGTTCATCCGTTTTTCTATCTGTTTTTCGACGGATTACGATTATCCGGTTTTTAAAATTGACCCTCAAGGCAGAGTACACTGGCAGGATGACAGAGTGTGAAAGATTTGTGCCCTAACCAAACTTGTGTACCTTCTGGACCAACAGTATATACCTTTGCCAACCAAAGTTGTCTATCTTGTCATGGTCTACTATTTTTAGCTTTAAGCCACAGGTGTGTACCTGGTTGTGTTTTATGCAAAGTATTTCACCTTTTAACAAAAGTTGTGTACATTGGTAGGAAATCACCAACAATAAACACAACTTTTTAGGTGAAATACTTTGCTTCAAACACAACCAGGAACACAACTGTGGCAAAAAGCTAAAATTTACCCACAGTTACATACCTGGTTTTGAATACCTTTTTACCTTTGAAATACCCTGTATTTAACCTTTTTTTTAAACATAGTTCGCCGCAGAAAGAAAAGACAGACAACCATTGTGAAACGATAATTTAACTTTTATTTAAATTTTTTTTTTTTTTTTAAATGTTTTTAAAGTGCAAAAAACTTTTTTAATAAAGGTTTTAAACCCAATGGGCATTTTTATTAAAAAAAAAAAAAAATTACAAATCTGTGTAGTGTGGGGTGGAAATACTGCTGGAGGGGCTGCGGGACACTTCGACACTGGGTGTGTGGAGAGAGGACTGGGATCGTGGTGGGGAAGGAACAGTTAGAGGTGAAGGTGTGGAAAAAGCTACAGAATGGGTGGACATGTTGGAGGCAGAAGAGGTGGTGGGCGGTGGAGTGGAGGGTTGGGCAGGGACTGTAGGAGCAGATGATGTTGATGGAAAGTTGTATGGGGAAGGAGTTTGGTACGGGGAAGGAGTTTGGTACGGGGAAGGAGTTTGGTATGGGGCAGGTTGCTGGAAGTGGGGAGATGTCTGGTACTGGGGAGGTTGCTGGTACTGGTGAGGTTGCTGGTATGTAATAGGAGGGGGAGGATGGAAAGTGGCTGGAGGGGGTGCAGATGTAATAGGAGGGGGAGGATGGAAAGTGGCTGGAGGGGGTGCAGATGTAATAGGAGGGGGAGGATGGAAAGTGGCTGGAGGGGGTGCAGGTGGAGGAACTACAGTCGTGGGAGGTGGAGGTTGGGAGGTAACCTGCTGTAGAGCACCGTGGCACGAATGCATTACATGCATCTGCTGGGTAGGAGATAGCGTTTCCATGCGCTCCACAACAGACCTGAAAAAGGTGTGGTTTGGCGAAGATCTTGCTTCTGAATGCATGGTTTGCAGAAGTGTCTTCACCTCCAGAATGCTAGAGTTGATCTGCTGAAAGCCTGCGGAGATTTGCTCTGACAAGACTTTTAGACAGTTCTGGAAAGAAGCATTCAGATGCAAGAACTCTTGCGCATAACTCTTTTCCTGACCCCTCTGCCGCTGCCGCCCAGTACCCGCAGGTGTAGTAGAGGTGGCAGGGGCAGAAGGGTGGGGTAAAGGGAAAGCGATCTCCTCACCAGCAGCTTCATGTAATGTAGGCGGCCACGATGCTCCTGTGCTGGTGGATGGGACAGATGGGTCGAATGTGTGGGAAGGCTGGGAAGGTGCAGATGTACCGGGGCGGTCGAAGTGTCCCTCGGTGCCGGTCTCCTCAGGGATCGCCTCAGAAGGGTCCAATCGTGCAGGCTCCCGAGTGCTGCTCACCGTTCTGTGGAATAAAGAGAAAAAAAACAATTAAAATACTGACATGGTATGGCCCTGGCTGAAAAAAAAAAGTTACATCTAACATTTTTTTTCACATGTGGTGTGTAATATTTACCTTCTGGTGAGCATTGTTTCCCGGAGGAACGACAGGGCTTGTGCGTACTTGTACTTGCTCCTGCGTCCTCCAGATCCACTCGGGGCCCGCATCTCTTTATTGAACTCCTTCTTGAAACGATCCCTCACAGACCGCCACCGATTCACAATTCTGTTCCCTGAAACGAGAAAGGAGTGGTTAGTATACAACATCAGTGTTTCACAAACTCCAGTCCTCATGGTCCCCAGGGGTCATGTTTTCAGGATTTCCATAGTAAATAGAAATCCTGAACACATGATCCGTGGGGACCACGAGGACTGGAGTTCGGGAAACACTGGTTTACATCAAGCAACTGGTACTGTATATACTTACGCTCTTTAATCTGGGCCCGAACATCGAGGTCCTCCCAGCGGCCCAAAAGGAGCGAACAGATTTCCTCCCAGAGTCGTCGGGTAACGATCAGGTCAGCGTGGCGGCGGTCAGCCATATTCCAGAGCGGCTCCCTTTCTCTGATGAGATCGATGAGGCGGTCCACATCAATCCCTCCATCCTCACCGTCAGAGTCGGGAGCACGCTGTGAAGGCTGTTAAAGAAAAAGACAAAAATAACATAATTAGCCTCCACAAAAGAAATGAAATAAAAAGTGCAAAAAAACAAAGCAAAAATATTTATACTTACACGATGGTGACCGCCGCGTTGCTGTCGCCGACGACCCTGGGAGGCACTGCGAGGACCTCTTGGCCGAGCACCAGATTGGGAAGACTAGGGAAAAAAACAAAAAATGTTATGTATTTGGATGTAGGCATTTGTTTGCTGTGTGTGGTCTGCAGAACGTTGTTTTCTATGTGTTGTGTGTAGTGTGATGTTGTGTTTCTGCGTTTGATGCAAAAAACTTACCAATTGTGAGCCCACTCCAGGTGTCTGTCCACCCCTTCCTTCTTCTTCTGGGAGCTCCTCTTCATCTTGTGATTCCTGTTTTGAAATAAAAGGCAATGAATAGACATATATTACAGAGATGATGGATTTTGGAAATAAAAACTTACCGTCAAACGCTGACGATGCGAGGGAGGGCTCCCAGAAGAAGACGTGCTGTCCTGTTGATGGCCAGACTCCATGGCTGTGGGTATTGCTGCTGCTGTTGCTGCTGCCAGTGATGCCATTTCTGCTGCTGCTGCTGCATCTCTTTGGCGGCTGTTGAATAAAGAGAAACAAAGGGCCAATGAATATCTTGATATTCCATGGCCCTAGTTTGGAGGAATGGGGGATTTGATAATTACCGTCTCTTATCTGCTGCTGGACTCCCCTCCTCAGCATGTTCCATTTGCTGCTCCATTTGTGGTGGTGCTGATGGTGCTGCTGCTGCAGATGTCTGCTGCCTTCTCCTGCTCCTGGTTCTTGGCTTGGGTGGCATGTTGGGTGTGGCTGAGGGTCCCATTGTCTTGCTTTTATATATCTCCTGTGGGCAGAGCTACTGAGCATGCTCAGACCAAAAAACCAGATTCGGCCGCCGGATCCGGCTCATTGCGGCGCTCATTGTGTGAAAAAGCCGGACGCGCCGGATCCGGCGTGTCTGGCTTTTTCGCCGGAGACAAAAAACGTTACAGTAGCCGTTTTTTCCAGACGCCGGATCGCGACACATTGCCGGATCCGGCGAAAACCGGATGAAACGCATGGCCATCCGGCGCGATCAGGCGCAAATGCAAGTCAATTGGGGGGAAACCGGAGCCGGCATTGCATTTCGCCGGATCCGGTTTCTGTCAAAAGCGCCGGATCGCGCCTGACGGCGAAAACCTGATGGGTGAAAGAGGCTTTAGGCGAACGTGATAACCACTACACTACAGAAACCGGCTGCCGAAGGTTACTGTGGTCATGACGAGCCATCGAGAACAAAGACTCAGTGTCAAAAGCTTTAATATCAACGCCTAATGTCATGCTTCTATCCAGTTGCGAACTGAGGACCTTTCGCGTGTAAAGCGAACGTGATAACCGCTACACTACAGAAACCAACCGATTCAAACAAACAAAAAATGCTGTGGTCATGGCAAGCAATAAAGAACAAGCACTGAAAGTCAAAAAGATCGTTTTCCAAGAGAAAAAGCTGTGTTTCTGCCCAGTTTCGAACTGGGGACCTGTCAGGCGAACGTGATAACCGCTACACTACAGAAACCAGATGCAAGTGCTTACTGTGGTGACAACCAGCAATCGAGATCAAGAACTGAAAGTCAAAAGCTTGGATACCAAAGGGTAACATCTTGTTTCTGCCCAGTTTCGAACTGGGGACCTTTCGCGTGTTAGGCGAACGTGATAACCACTACACTACAGAAACCGGCTGCGGAAGGTTACTGTGGTCATGACGAGCCATCGAGAACAAAGACTCAACGTCAAAAGCTTTAGTATCAACGCCTAATGTCATGCTTCTATCCAGTTTCGAACTGGGGACCGTTCGCGTGTGAGGTGAACGTGACAACCACTACACTTCAGAAACTCTATGCAAAGCTAAAGATGCTTAAACATGCTGAAATGAACTTGAAAAAGAAAAAAACATCCAGCCAAAGTCAAGAGGTCTTCCTCTATGTCTGAAGACAGGACAAAGTGCATTTTGCAACACAGGAACCTTTCATTTGTCAGGCTATTGGAAAAAAGAACAAACAGGGAAACAAAACCATGCTCCACAAAACATTCTCATGCCTTTGTCCAAAAGCCAAAAAGAAAAAGCACCTAGATGCCTGCTTTCGGACCTTGATCCTATCAGGTTTTACTTGAATTAGGAACACTTAGACACTGTCAAAAACACACATGCTTGCCAAAAGCAAAAACGGGTAGAAATAATCACATTGGTAAAAGTAATGCTCATTAAACCAGCAATAGAATATGCTAACTAATGCTAATTAAGCCAACAATATACATTTGTGATCAAAATAAAGACAAGCCACATGTTTCTGCCCGGGATCAAAACAGGGAACTTTCAGGAGGATGGCAAACAGGACAATCAATACACTACAGTAACCAGACAAGAGCGTTTACTGTGGTCATGGCAAGCATTAAAGATCAAGCACTCATTGTCAAAAGCGCTAGTTTGCAAGAGAAACGCTGTGTTTCTGCCCAGTTTCGAACTGAGGACCTTTCGCGAGTAAAGAAAACGTGATAACCGCTACACTACAGAAACCAAGCGATTCAAAAAAAAAAAAAAATGCTGTGGTCATGGCAAGCAATAAAGAACAAGCACTGAAAGTCAAAAAGATCATTTTCCAAGAGAAAAAGCTGTGTTTCTGCCCAGTTTCGAACTGGGGACCTGTCACACGTGAGGCGAATGTGAAAACCGCTACACTACAGAAACCAGATGCAAGTGCTTACTGTGGTGACAACAAGCAATCGAGATCAAGAACTGAAAGTGAAAAGCTTGGATACCAAAGGGTAACATCGTGTTTCTGCCCAGTTTCAAACTGGGGACCTTTCGCGTGTTAGGCAAACGTCTTAACCACTACTCTACAGAAACTGGCTGCGGAAGGTTACTGTGGTCATGACGAGCCATCGAGAACAAAGACTCAACGTCAAAAGCTTTAATATCAACGCCTAATGTCATGCTTCTATCCAGTTTCGAACTGGGGACCGTTGGCGTGTGAGGTGAACGTGACAACCACTACACTTCAGAAACTCCATGCAAAGATAAAGATGTTTAAACATGCTGAAATGAACTTGAAAAAGAAAAAAACATCCAGCCAAAGTCAAGAGGTATTCCTCTATGTCTGAAGACAGGACAAAGTGCATTTTGCAACACAGGAACCTTTCATTTGTCAGGCTATTGGAAAAAAGAACAAACAGGGAAACAAAACCATGCTCCACAAAACATTCTCATGCCTTTGTCCAAAAGCCAAAAAAAAAGAGCACCTAGATGCCTGCTTTCGCACCTTGATCCTATCAGGTGTTACTTGAATTAGGAACACTTAGACACTGTCAAAAACACACATGCTTGCCAAAAGCAAAAACGGGTAGAAATAATCACATTGGTAAAAGTAATGCTCATTAAACCAGCAATAGAATATGCTAACTAAGGCTAATTAAGCCAACAATATACATTTGTGATCAAAATAAAGAAAAGCCACATGTTTCTGCCCGGGATCAAAACAGGGAACTTTCAGGAGGATGGCAAACAGGACAATCACTACACTACAGTAACCAGACAAGAGCGTTTACTGTGGTCATGGCAAGCATTAAAGATCAAGAACTCATTGTCAAAAGCGCTAGTTTGCAAGAGAAACGCTGTGTTTCTGCCCAGCTTCGAACTAAGGACCTTTCGCGTGTAAAGCGAACATCACCGCTACACTACAGAAACGAACCGATTTAAAAAAAACAAAAAATGCTGTGGTCATTGCAAGCAATAAAGAACAAGCACTGAAAGTCAAAAAGATCGTTTTCCAAGAGAAAAGCTGTGTTTCTGCCCAGTTTCGAACTGGGGACCCGTCACGTATGAGGCGAACGCGATAACCGCTACACTACAGAAAGCAGATGCAAGTGCTTACTGTGGTGACAACAAGCAATCGAGATCAAGAGCTGAAAATCAAAAGCTTGGATACCAAAGGGTAACATCGTGTTTCTGCCCAGTTTCGAACTGGGGACCGTTCGCGTGTTAGGCGAACGTGATAACCACTACACTACAGAAACCGGCTTCGGAAGGTTACTGTGGTCATGATGAGCCATCGAGAACAAAGACTCAACGTCAAAAGCTTTAATATCAACGCCTAATGTCATGCTTCTATCCAGTTTCGAACTGGGGACCGTTCGCGTGTGAGGTGAACGTGACAACCACTACTCTTCAGAAACTCCATGCAAAGCTAAAGATGTTTAAACATGCTGAAATGAACTTGAAAAAGAAAAAAACATCCAGCCAAAGTCAAGAGGTCTTCCTCTATGTCTGAAGACAGGACAAAGTGCATTTTGCAACACAGGAACCTTTCATTTGTCAGGCTATTGGAAAAAAGAACAAACAGGGAAACAAAACCATGCTCCACAAAACATTCTCATGCCTTTGTCCAAAAGCCAAAAAGAAAAAGCACCTAGATGCCTGCTTTCGCACCTTGATCCTATCAGGTGTTACTCGAATTAGGAACACTTAGACACTGTCAAAAACACACATGCTTGCCAAAAGCAAAAACGGGTAGAAATAATCACATTGGTAAAAGTAATGCTCATTAAACCAGCAATAGAATATGGTAACTAAGGCTAATTAAGCCAACAATATACATTTGTGATCAAAATAAAGAAAAGCCACATGTTTCTGCCCGGGATCAAAACAGGGAACTTTCAGGAGGATGGCAAACAGGACAATCACTACACTACAGTAACCAGACAAGAGCGTTTACTGTGGTCATGGCAAGAATTAAAGATGAAGCACTCATTGTCAAAAGCGCTAGTTTGCAAGAGAAACGCTGTGTTTCTGCCCAGTTTCGAACTGAGGACCTTTCGCGTATAAAGCGAACATCACCGCTACACTACAGAAACCAACCAATTCAAACAAACAAAAAATTCTGTGGTCATGGCAAGCAATAATGAACAAGCACTGAAAGTCAAAAAGATCGTTTTCCAAGAGAAAAAGCTGTGTTTCTGCCCAGTTTCGATCTGGGGACCTTTCGCGTGTGAGGCGAACGTGATAACCGCTACACTACAGAAACCTGAAGCAAGCGCTTACTGTGGTGACAACAAGCAATCGAGATCAAGAACTGAAAGTCAAAAGCTTGGATACCAAAGGGTAACAGCGTGTTTCTGCCCAGTTTCGAACTGGGGACCTTTCTCGTGTTAGGCGAACGTGATAACCACTACACTACAGAAACCGGCTGCGGAAGGTTACTGTGGTCATGACGAGCCATCGAGATCAAAGACTCAACGTCAAAAGCTTTAATATCAACGCCTAATGTCATGCTTCTATCCAGTTTCGAACTGGGGACCGTTCGCGTGTGAGGTGAACGTGACAACCACTACACTTCAGAAACTCCATGCAAAGCTAAAGATGTTTAAACATGCTGAAATGAACTTGAAAAAGAAAAAAACAGCCAGCCAAAGTCAAGAGGTCTTCCTCTATGTCTGAAGACAGGACAAAGTGCATTTTGCAACACAGGAACCTTTCATTTGTCAGGCTATTGGAGAAAAAGAACAAACAGGGAAACAAAACCATGCTCCACAAAACATTCTCATGCCTTTGTCCAAAAGCCAAAAAGAAAAAGCACCTAGATGCCTGCTTTCGCACCTTGATCCTATCAGGTGTTACTTGAATTAGGAACACTTAGACACTGTCAAAAACACACATGCTTGCCAAAAGCAAAAACGGGTAGAAATAATCACATTGGTAAAAGTAATGCTCATTAAACCAGCAATAGAATATGCTAACTAAGGCTAATTAAGCCAACAATATACGTTTGTGATCAAAATAAAGAAAAGACACATGTTTCTGCCTGGGATCAAAACAGGGAACTTTCAGGAGGATGGCAAACAGGACAATCACTACACGACAGTAACCAGACAAGAGCGTTTACTGTGGTCATGGCAAGCATTAAAGATCAAGCACTCATTGTCAAAAGCGCTAGTTTGCAAGAGGAACGCTGTGTTTCCGCCCAGTTTCTAACTGAGGACCTTTCGCGTGTAAAGCGAACGTGATAACTACTACACTACAGAAACCAACCGATTCAAACAGACAAAAAATACTGTGGTCATGGCAAGCAATAAAGAACAAGCACTGAAAGTCAAAAAGATCGTTTTCCAAGAGAAAAAGCTGTGTTTCTGCCCAGTTTCGAACTGAGGACCTTTCGCGTGTAAAGCGAAAGTGATAACCGCTACACTACAGAAACCAACCGATTCAAACAAACAAAAAATGCTGTGGTCATGGCAAGCAATAAAGAACAAGCACTGAAAGTCAAAAAGATCGTTTTCCAAGAGAAAAAGCTGTGTTTCTGCCCAGTTTCGAACTGGGGACCTTTCGCGTGTGAGGCGAACGTGATAACCGCTACACTACAGAAACCGGATGCAAGTGTTTACTGTGGTGACAACAAGCAATCGAGATCAAGAACTGAAAGTCAAAAGCTTGGATACCAAAGGGTAACAGCGTGTTTCTGCCCAGTTTCGAACTGGGGACTTTTCGCGTGTTAGGCGAACGTGATAAGCACTACACTACAGAAATCGGCTGCGGAAGGTTACTGTGGTCATGACGAGCCATAGAGAACAAAGACTCAACATCAAAAGCTTTAATATCAACGCCTAATGTCATGCTTCTATCCAGTTTAGAACTGGGGACCGTTCGCGTGTGAGGTGAACGTGACAACCACTACACTTCAGAAACTCCATGCAAACCTAAATATGTTTAAACATGCTGAAATGAACTTGAAAAAGAAAAAAACAGCCAGCCAAAGTCAAGAGGTCTTCCTCTATGTCTGAAGTCAGGACCAAGTGCATTTTGAAACACAGGAACCTTTCATTTGTCAGGCTATTGGAGAAAAAGAACAAACAGGGAAACAAAACCATGCTCCACAAAACATTCTCATGCCTTTGTCCAAAAGCCAAAAAGAAAAAGCACCTAGATGCCTGCTTTCGCACCTTGATCCTATCAGGTGTTACTTGAATTAGGAACACTTAGACACTGTCAAAAACACACATGCTTGCCAAAAGCAAAAACGGGTAGAAGTAATCACATTGGTAAAAGTAATGCTCATTAAACCAGCAATAGAGTATGCTAACTAAGGCTAATTAAGCCAACAATATACGTTTGTGATCAAAATAAAGAAAAGCCACATGTTTCTGCCCGGGATCAAAACAGGGAACTTTCAGGAGGATGGCAAACAGGACAATCACTACACTAGAGTAACCAGACAAGAGCGTTTACTGTGGTCATGGCAAGCATTAAAGATCAAGCACTCATTGTCAAAAGCGATAGTTTGCAAGAGGAACGCTGTGTTTCTGCCCAGTTTCGAACTGAGGACCTTTCGCGTGTAAAGCAAATGTGATAACCGCTACACTACAGAAACCAACCAATTCAAACATAAAAAAAATGCTGTGGTCATGGCAAGCAATAAAGAACAAGCACTGAAAGTCAAAAAGATCATTTTCCAAGAGAAAAAGCAGTGTTTCTGCCCAGTTTCGAACGGGGAACCTTTCACTTGTGAGGCAAACGTGATAACCTCTACACTACAGAAACCGGATGCAAGCGTTTACTGTGGTGACAACAAGCAATCGAGATCAAGAACTGAAAGTCAAAAGCTTGGATACCAAAAGGTAACAGCGTGTTTCTGCCCAGTTTCGAACTGGGGACCTTTCGCCTGTTAGGCGAACGTGATAACCACTACACTACAGAAACCGGCTGCGGAAGGTTACTGTGGTCATGACGAGCCATCGAGAACAAAGACTCAACGTCAAAAGCTTTAATATCAACGCCTAATGTCATGCTTCTATCCAGTTTCGAACTGGGGACCGTTCGCATGTGAGGTGAACGTGACACCCACTACACTTCAGAAACTCCATGCAAAGCTAAAGATGTTTAAACATGCTGAAATGAACTTGAAAAAGAAAAAAACAGCCAGCCAAAGTCAAGAGGTCTTCCTCTATGTCTGAAGACAGGACAAAGTGCATTTTGCAACACAGGAACCTTTCATTTTTCAGGCTATTGGAGAAAGAGAACAAACAGGGAAACAAAACCATGCTCCACAAAACATTCTCATGCCTTTGTCCAAAAGCCAAAAAGAAAAAGCACCTAGATGCCTGCTTTCGCACCTTGATCCTATCAGGTGTTACTTGAATTAGGAACACTTAGACACTGTCAAAAACACACATGCTTGCCAAAAGCAAAAACGGGTAGAAATAATCACATTGGTAAAAGTAATGCTCATTAAACCAGCAATAGAATATGCTAACTAAGGCTAATTAAGCCAACAATATACGTTTGTGATCAAAATAAAGAAAAGCCACATGTTTCTGCCCGGGATCAAAACAGGGAACTTTCAGGAGGATGGCAAACAGGACAATCACTACACTACAGTAACCAGACAAGAGCGTTTACTGTGGTCATGGCAAGCATTAAAGATCAAGCACTCATTGTCAAAAGCGCTAGTTTGCGAGAGGAACGCTGTGTTTCTGCCCAGTTTCGAACTGGGGACCTTTTGCGTGTAAAGCGAACGTGATAACCGCTACACTACAGAAACCAACCAATTCAAACAAAAAAAAAATGCAGTGGTCATGGCAAGCAATAAAGAACAAGCACTGAAAGTCAAAAACATCATTTTCCAAGAGAAAAAGCTGTGTTTCTGCCCAGTTTCGAACTGGGGACCTTTCACGTGTGAGGCGAACGTGATAACCTCTACACTACAGAAACCGGATGCAAGTGCTTACTGTGGTGACAACAAGCAATCGAGATCAAAAACTGAAAGTCAAAAGCTTGGATTCCAAAGGGTAACAGCGTGTTTCTGCCCAGTTTCGAACTGGGGACCTTTCGCGTGTTAGGCGAACGTGATAACCACTACACTACAGAAATCGGCTGCGGAAGGTTACTGTGGTCATGACGAGCCATCGAGAACAAAGACTCAACGTCAAAAGCTTTAATATCAACGCCTAATGTCATGCTTCTATCCAGTTTCGAACTGGTGACCGTTCGCATGTGAGGTGAACGTGACAACCACTACACTTCAGAAACTCCATGCAAAGCTAAAGATGTTTAAACATGCTGAAATGAACTTGAAAAAGAAAAAAACAGCCAGCCAAAGTCAAGAGGTCTTTCTCTATGTCTGAAGACAGGACAAAGTGCATTTTGCAACACAGGAACCTTTCATTTGTCAGGCTATTGGAGAAAAAGAACAAATAGGGAAACAAAACCATGCTCCACAAAACATTCTCATGCCTTTGTCCAAAAGCCAAAAAGAAAAAGAACCTAGATGCCTGCTTTCGCACCTTGATCCTATCAGGTGTTACTTGAATTAGGAACACTTAGACACTGTCAAAAACACACATGCTTGCCAAAAGCAAAAACGGGTAGAAATAATCACATTGGTAAAAGTAATGCTCATTAAACCAGCAATAGAATATGCTAACTAAGGCTAATTAAGCCAACAATATACGTTTGTGATCAAAATAAAGAAAAGCCACATGTTTCTGCCCGGGATCAAAACAGGGAACTTTCAGGAGGATGGCAAACAGGACAATCACTACACTACAGTAACCAGACAAGAGCGTTTACTGTGGTCATGGCAAGCATTAAAGATCAAGCACTCATTGTCAAAAGCGCTAGTTTGCAAGAGGAGCGCTGTGTTTCTGCCAAGTTTCGAACTGAGGACCTTTCGCGTGTAAAGCGAACGTGATAACCGCTACACTACAGAAACCAACCGATTCAAACGCACAAAAAATGCTGTGGTCATGGCAAGCAATAAAGAACAAGCACTGAAAGTCAAAAAGATCGTTTTCCAAGAGAAAAAGCTGTGTTTCTGCCCAGTTTCGAACTGGCGACCTTTCGCGTGTGAGGCGAATGTGATAACCGCTACACTACAGAAACCGGATGCAAGCACTTACTGTGGTGACAACAAGCAATCGAGATCAAGAACTGAAAGTCAAAAGCTTGGATACCAAAGGGTAACAGCGTGTTTCTGCCCAGTTTCGAACTGGGGACCTTTCTCGTGTTAGGCGAACGTGATAACCACTACACTACAGAAACCGGCTGAGGAAGGTTACTGTGGTCATGATGAGCCATCGAGAACAAAGACTCAACATCAAAAGCTTTAATATCAACGCCTAATGTCATGCTTCTATCCAGTTTCGAACCGAGGACCTTTCGCGTGCAAAGCGAACGTGATAAACGCTACACTACAGAAACCAACCGATTCAAACAAACAAAAAATGCTGTGGTCATGGCAAGGAATAAAGAACAAGCACTGAAAGTCAAAAAGATCGTTTTCCAAGAGAAAAAGTTTTGTTTCTGCCCAGTTTCGAACTGAGGACCTTTCGCGTGTAAAGTGAACGTGATAACTGCTACACTACAGAAACCAACCGATTCAAACAAACAAAAAATGCTGTGTTCATGGCAAGCAATAAAGAACAAGCACTGAAAGTCAAAAAGATCGTTTTCCAAGAGAAAAAAAGCTGTGTTTCAGCCCAGTTTCGAACTGGGGACCTTTCGCGTGTGAGGCGAACGTGATAACCGCTACACTACAGAAACCGGATGCAAGCGCTTACTGTGGTGACAACAAGCAATCGAGATCAAGAACTGAAAGTCAAAAGCTTGGATACCAAATGGTAACAGCGTGTTTCTGCCCAGTTTCGAACTGGTGACCTTTCGCGTGTTAGGCGAACGTGATAACCACTACACTACAGAAACCGGCTGCGGAAGGTTACTGTGGTCATGACGAGCCATCGAGAACAAAGACTCAACGTCAAAAGCTTTAACATCAATGCCTAATGTCATGCTTCTATCCAGTTTCGAACTGGGGACCGTTCGCGTGGGAGGTGAACGTGACAACCACTACACTTCAGAAACTCCATGCAAAGCTAAAGATGTTTAAACATGCTGAAATGAACTTGAAAAAGAAAAAAACAGCCAGCCAAAGTCAAGAGGTCTTCCTCTATGTCTGAAGACAGGACAAAGTGCATTTTGCAACACAGGAACCTTTCATTTGTCAGGCTATTGGAGAAAAAGAACAAACAGGGAAACAAAACCATGCTCCACAAAACATTCTCATGCCTTTGTCCAAAAGCCAAAAAGAAAAAGCACCTGGATGCCTGCTTTCGCACTGATAGGAACTGAAGGAGTTAAATTGAGTTCTGTCTATGTTGCATTCTCTTGTTTAAAACCTTATCTGTTCTTTGAGGAGATGTCTCAGACATCTCCCTTGTGAACCAAGGTCAAATACCTCTGCTTTTTTGCCTAAGTGACTTTCTTTGTAGAAAACAAGTTGTGAAATCATTTGTACTGCGCATGTCTGTAAATGTTTAAATTCTTTACTATAAAAGACGGAAGCCTAACTGATAAGCCAGAGGCGTCTTGGCAGGCATCCCGATTGGTATTATACAGCCCGTGTCTGTGTTATACTTCTCGACGGAGCAATTGATTAGAGACATATGGTGCTTCACACCTAAGAACATCGGTCCTTCAGATGAAAGAGTAATCTGAGGTATCCCGACAGTTTCCTGGCGCCCGAAACAGGGACCTGATATAGGCACCTCTCCAAGACTACCCGATCTACAGACCACTCCAGTTACTGATGAAATTGTGAACAGCAGACCTAAACACCTGGCCAGGTAAGAGATCAATTTTTCTCTTCTCTGCTCTTTATAATCTATCATTATAACTAAGGTCCGTATAAAGGGGAATCTAGTAGAGGAGGGGGCCGTAAAATCAGGTCCATATAAGAACTCTGAGGAAATCGGGTGTGACACGCATATGTAATTTCTGCTCGAATGAGAGGTTACTGTAGGTTCTGTCTGTGCACAGCTATTTTTAGAAAAAGAGCTGATGCAAATCAAAATGGGAGAGGTCTGACATTACGGAATATAAGGCTGGGTGAACAGTTCATACTGCGCAGCCCGGACGGACAAGTTTTTCACAATAGACGATTCCGCACTAGAAATAGAGGAGGTTGTTGAGTGACTGCCTTGATTTGAAGGACTGTGAAAAGTAGACAAATAAGCTGCACAGTAGGTATTCGTTCAAAGAGTGGTGATATTGCCTAACTGGGTCATGTGACAGCGTCCTTTCGGGGAGGTCACCGCCTAAGCTTAAATCAACACCCTTTACGAATAAACCTTGTGACAGATAAGAGTGTGATAGAATGAGCACAGGACCACGAAATGAGCCTGTGACAGGATATGACTGAAGAACCCCGATAGATGGACACTTTGTTTACAATCCTGTGTGTTGTGGGAGTATTTCTGTTCGGATGCTACATAGCATATAAGTACACAAAACACGTAGTACACCGAGGAACAGACACTCCATTTAGCCTGTTAGCACCTTAGGAAGAAGGTAACGAGGTATAGTAGAGCCTAGTCTTGAGCTTACCCAATACACCACCTAAGGCAGGGGACTAACAGGAAGACAACAAGAGAAACAGGATAAGAATAAAAGATAAAATGGGGAACAGTCAGGGAAAGACACCTGAAGAAGGAAATCGGTTATGTGATATAATTGAGGATAGATATGGAAGTAGTGCAGCAAAGAACCTGGAAAAAGTATTAATCAAATCCAAAGTGCAAGATAGGCAGGCTGTGTGAATCCTTGTATATATGTCTATGAGAACCTCTGAATAAGATGAGAGATGAGTAATTGAGTAAAAAAAAAAAAATAAATAAAAAAAAATCAGTGAATGAGCACGTATGAATGAATCATCACACATCATTTTTGTGTCAAGAGATTTGTGACCTTTCTAGTTGTGGTGGAATCCCGGACAGATGCGTTATAGATAATTCAAATCTACATCTGAGACTGAATGAATTGAGTAATGATATAGTTCGTGTTATATGTGGCATTACATTGTAAAGTTTCCTGAATGCATTTGGCCAGAAAAAGGGCAAGGCATGGTTAATCTCATTATACAGTTATCTGCCCTTACAGTGAAATCCCGTGATTTTGAGTTTCTTTGTAGAAATTGATTTTGATAAGTCTAAAGAACTACAGAATTCTGTGAAGGACGACGCTGCATTCTGATGGGAGGGGTGAAGGATGGCGCTGCGCAGTTTTTCTTCTCCCTTCGCTCTTATCTCTGCTGAGTGTGAGCTGTGCTCAAAATTCTCTGTAATTCTATCCGTAAGGTACGCGCTGAAAGATTTGTGCATTTTAAAGCAACAGTACTTAATTGAAGATTGGAAGTTAAAAGTAAGATATGGTGCCTAATTTAGAAGGGAATTGTAAGTGATTGTTTGGTCATTGTAAGTGATTGCTTGGTAATTAATGTGTTTGAACCTGCTTCTAGTTGTGTGATTGATTTGTATAGCAAATTGTGTCAAATTACAAGAGACAGAGAAGGAAGGAAGCAGTAAAACAAGTGGGACAAATATTGAAAAAGGCAAAAATACCAGAGTGTGAATGTTTGGATGTACAAAAAGGCACAGACAAGGGAAGAAAATAGCAAGTGAATAAATGATGCTTGAGAATGTGCAGCAGTGTGGAAGGTGTATTATGAATGTTTGATTGACAAAGTGTAATCAGAGACCCAGACAAAACAGATGGACTTGTAAACACTGTGGTCAGACTCAGACAAATCCAGACTGAATAGCTACTTGTGTGACCTGTGCTACTGACCTAAGAGAATTGCACTAAATCCTATCCAGACAAGATTATAAGAAGCTGACATAATAGTGTGGATAGTGGGTAGTGGGGACATTGGCCCTTGAGGAGTAAGCTGACAGTAGACATCAGACGACCAACCCCATCAGGACCTAGAAGTGTGACTAGAATAAGAAAGATACAGGTGTATTATCCCTGGAGCCCCTCTGACCAGCTAGCTTTGCTGAAGCAGCTGCCTGCCCCTGAAGACCAACCATTCCCGTTTTACAGACACATAAAGGAAGTACAGCAAACATATAAGTGTACCTGGGCAGACCTAGAGAGGTTGGTGAGTTTAAAGGCAGGTGACGCACTAGATCATATAATTAAGACACACAGATGTGACAAAGAATCAGGCTTGGGGCATGGATGATAAATCTGCACGATCTGGGGAGACGTACTGTGAGTCACTAAGACAATGGGCTGCAGTGGAACAATCAGAGCAGTCTGTACTCCTGACTAATGTGACACAGCAAAGATGAGAGAGAGTAGAGATGTACTTTGGACGGTTACAGCTGAAATGGGCAGACATGGGGTACATTTGCATAAACCCACTTGATGTTAGAATACTGGTGAATGCATTCATTAACGGTATGAACAAAGACTTACGAGACGCAGTACAGACAGCCAGACCTGAATGGAGATATGTAGATCTGAAAGACCTCCTTAAGGTAGCTAAAGAAATTGAGCAAACAAGGACAATAAAACGACCTGTCATGTATGCTGGAGCACAAGGAAAAAAGTGGAGACGTAATAGGGAAGGCATGTGAGATGACACTGACGTTTCTTTTGACAATCTATTCCCCACATGACATCCATGCCATACTCCTACAAGTTCAACCAAAACATCTGTCTATGGCCAGACAGCTCCGACTTGAGTGTGCTCTACTAATTCCTGAGTATGTCACTCCTCACAAGATGTAACGTTCTGAATCCAGCCACCCTCCTGCCTGTGGATTCAGAAAAGGGGGAATTGGTGACCGTATTGGCAAGTGAGGAAGGATACTTTGACATGACGCATGAACATGTCTGCATAGAACTGATGAGTCAGGAGACAGTTGGGTTTGCACACATTCATGAAAAACCTGTTCCTAATGCAGACTTTGAGTTTCTTTTTTGTAGATGGCCCCAGATACCACCAGGATGGACGATTCTACACTGGATATGCAGTAGTATCCTCACATGAGGTAATCCGAGCGGAGCCACTCTCTCCTCACATGTCGGCGCAGGAGGCAGAGTTGAAGGCACTCACTGAGGCGTGTAGAGCCGCTGCAGGTAAAGTCGCTAATATTTTCACAGATTCGAAGCCCATTAAAAATGCAGAGCTGGTGAAACAATTGATGGAGGCATTGATGTTACCAGTCCAGGTTGGCATTGTCAAGGTAAAAGCACACACAAAGGTGACTCCGTGGAGGTAGAGGGCAATAGAAGGGCGAACGAGGCTGCTAAAATAGCACAAGGCGGCCTAGAGAGAGCAGTGGACGGTGGCGGGGAGTCAGCGTATTCCAGCCACATTGGGTCTAGATGTCCTGAAATCCCTCCAGCAAAAGGCTGCCCAAACAGAGAAGGTACACCGGGGGAGACTGGGAGCTGAGCTGAACTCAAATGGAGTATGGGAGAATAAGGATAAAATGTGCCCACCAAAGTCCCTGTTCCCAATCATGGCGCAAGCAGCACATGGCCCCAATCACACCTCAAAAAGTCACATGTGTGCCATGGTAGATGCCTTCTGGATCGCTCCTGGCTTCAGTTGCGCAGCCGCGAAACTTGTACAATCATGCCTCATCTGTGCACAGCACAACCCAGGTAAAACAGTAAAAGTCCCTAAGAAAGCGACACCTAGGCCTCTCTACCCGTTTCAGAGACGGCAGATTGACGACATACAGCTACCAAGGTAGGAGTGTATGCAAATATCCTAGTATGTGTAGATCTCTTCTCTGGATGGCCAGAGGCCTACCCGGTGAAAACGGCTACAGCTCGAGCCACTGCAAAGAAACTGGTGATGGAACTAGTACCACGATTCGGTGTCCCTGAAACAATTGAATCAGACAGAGGTACACACTTTACTGCTGAGGTAATGCAAAATGTAATGCAAATGATCATAGAATCATAGAATCATAGAATCGTAGAGTTGGAAGGGACCTCCTGGGCCATCTGGTCCAACCCCCTGCTCAAAGCAGGATTCGCTAAATCATCCCAGTCAGATGTCTGTCCAGCCTCTGTTTGAAGACTTCCATTGAAGGAGAACTCACCACTTCTCGTGGCAGCCTGTTCCACTCATTGATCACTCTTACTGTCAAAAAGTTTTTTCTAATATCTAATCTGTGTCTCCTCCCATTCAGTTTCATCCCATTGCTTCTAGTCTTTCCTTGTGCAAATGAGAATAAAGTTGATCCTTCTACAATGTGACAGCCCTTTAGATATTTGTAGACAGCTATTAATCTCCTCTCAGTCTTCTCTTTTGCAAACTAAACATTCCCAAATCCTGCAACCTTTCCTCATAAGACAGGGTTTGCAGACCGGTCACCATTCTGGTCGCTCTTTTCTGAACTTGCTCCAGTTTGTTGATGTCTTTTTTAAAATGTGGTGCCCAAAACTGGACACAATATTCCAGATGAGGTCTGACCAAAGAGGAGTAGAGGGAAATAATGACTTCACGTGATCTAGACTGTATGCTTCTGTTAATACATCCTAGAATTGCATTTGCCTTTTTTGCTGCTGCATCACACTGTTGACTCATATTCAGTCTGTAATCTATTAGTATACCCAAGTCTTTTTCACATGTGCTGTCACTTAGCCCTATTCCTCCCATTCTATATATGTTTTTTCCATTTTTATTGCCCAGATGTAGTACTTTGCATTTCTCCCTGTTAAAAACCATTCTGTTAGTTGCTGCCCACTTCTCCAGTTTATTTAAATCTTTTTGAATCCTCTCTCTCTCTTCTCTAGTATTAGCTATCCCTCCTAGCTTTGTGTCATCAGCAAATTTAATCAGTTTACCCTCAATTCCTTCATCTAAATCGTTGATAAAGATGTTGAACAATACAGGGCCCAGGACAGAGCCCTGTGGTACCCCACTTGAGACATTCTTCCAACTGGATGTGCAGCCATTTACGACCACTCTTTGGGTCCGATCACTAAGCCAGTTATGAATCCACCTAACAGTTGCCTTGTCCATTCCATACTTAATCATTTTTTCAATAAGGATTGTATGAGAGACTTTGTCAAATGCTTTGCTGAAGTCAAGATATACTATATCTACAGCATTTCCTTGATCCACCCAATCAGTGATACCGTCATAGAAGGAAATTAAGTTAGTCTGACATGACTTATTAGTTACAAACCCATGCTGACTCTGTTTAATCACTTCATTCTTATCCAGGTATTGACATACATGTTGTTTAATAATTTGTTCAAAGATCTTTCCTGGTATAGAAGTCAGACTCACCGGCCTATAGTTACCTGGGTCCACCTTCTTCCCCTTTTTGAAGATAGGAACAACATTTGCTCTTCTCCAGTCTTCTGGCACTTCTCCTGTTCTCCAAGAATTTTCAAAGATTATAGAGAGGGGTTCAAAAATTTCTTCTGCTATCTCCTTCAGTACTCTGGGGTGTAATTCATCTGGACCTGGAGACTTGAATTCATTTAGGCTAGCTAAGTGTTTCCTCACTATCTTTCTGTTTATAGATATCCTGGATTCTTCTATTCCCTTAATAGGACAGTGAATAACAGTTGATGTTACATTTCCTTTCTGAGAGAAAACAGATGCAAAATAGGAATTTAAAAGTTCAGCCTTCTCAACATCCTGTCTTACCATTTCATCATTTTCATCCTGTAAAAATCCTATAGCATCTTTGACTTTTCTTTTACTTTTGACATATCCCCAAAATCCTTTATTATTGCTTTTGACATCTCTTGCAAGCCTCAATTCATTTTCAGCTTTAGATAATCTGATTTGTGCCCTGCAGGTTCTGCAGACAGCATTATATTCTTCTTTAGATATGCCTCCCTCTTTCCATTTTATAAACATTTTTTTCTTCCTTTTTAGCATGTGCTTAAGTTCTGTGTTCATCCATCCTGGTTTCCTTAACTGCTTCCTATTCTTCCCTCTTTTCGGAATTGTTAACAACTGTGCTTTGAGAATTTCATTTTTCAAGATTTTCCATCCTTCCTGGACATTTTTGTCTTTAAGGGTATCCAGCCATTGGATCCCTCCAATTCTCTTTCTGAATCCCTTAAAATCTGCCTTTCTGAAATCTAACCTTGATGTCTGAGTCTTCACAGGTCTTCCGCCTCTAGTTATCCAAAATTCTAAAATAGCATGGTCGCTACCTCCTAGGGTCCCAGCCACTTTTACCTCCTCAACCATTTCCTCCCTGTTTATAAGGATTAGATCCAAGGTAGCAGTTCCCCTTGTTTTCTCCCTTACCTTTTGGAAGATAAAGTTGTCAGCAAGAGAGGATAAGAATTTCCTTGACCTGTTAGTTTTGCCTGAGAGAGATTCCCAACAAATGTCTGGATAGTTGAAATCTCCCATGACAACTATGTCATATTTTTTGGAGAACTTGGCCATTTGATGCATAAAGAGTTCATCCATATCTTCAGCTTGCACAGGCGGCCTGTAGTAAATGCCTACAATGGTGTCCTTTCCATTGTTCTGTCCTTGTATTCTTACCCAAACAGTTTCCACAGAACTCCCAGTCTCTGAAGCTTCAATCTCTGTGCAGATATACGCGTTTCTAACATACAATGCGACACCCCCTCCTCGTTTATCAAGTCTGTTTCTTGCAAATAAGTTGTATCCTTCTAGTCTTGTATTCCAATCATGTGTATTGTCCCACCAAGTTTCAGTGATTCCAATGACATCATATTTCTTTTCCTGTGTTAGAGTTGATCTGCTGAAAGCCTGCGGAGATTTGCTCTGACAAGACTTTTAGACAGTTCTGGAAAGATGCATTCAGATGCAAGAACTCTTGCGCATAACTCTTTTCCTGACCCCTCTGCCGCTGCCGCCCAGTACCCGCAGGTGTAGTAGAGGTGGCAGGGGCAGAAGGGTGGGGTAAAGGGAAAGCGATCTCCTCACCAGCAGCTTCATGTAATGTAGGCGGCCACGATGCTCCTGTGCTGGTGGATGGGACAGATGGGTCGAATGTGTGGGAAGGCTGGGAAGGTGCAGATGTACCGGGGCGGTCGAAGTGTCCCTCGGTGCCGGTCTCCTCAGGGATCGCCTCAGAAGGGTCCAATCGTGCAGGCTCCCGAGTGCTGCTCACCGTGCTGTGGAATAAAGAGAAAAAAACAATTAAAATACTGACATGGTATGGCCCTGGCTGAAAAAAAAAGTTACATCTAACATTTTTTTTCACATGTGGTGTGTAATATTTACCTTCTGGTGAGCATTGTTTCCCGGAGGAACGACAGGGCTTGTGCGTACTTGTACTTGCTCCTGCGTCCTCCAGATCCACTCGGGGCCCGCATCTCTTTATTGAACTCCTTCTTGAAACGATCCCTCACAGACCGCCACCGATTCACAATTCTGTTCCCTGAAACGAGAAAGGAGTGGTTAGTATACAACATCAGTGTTTCACAAACTCCAGTCCTCATGGTCCCCAGGGGTCATGTTTTCAGGATTTCCATAGTAAATAGAAATCCTGAACACATGATCCGTGGGGACCACGAGGACTGGAGTTCGGGAAACACTGGTTTACATCAAGCAATCGGTACTGTATATACTTACGCTCTTTAATCTGGGCCCGAACATCGAGGTCCTCCCAGCGGCCCACAAGGAGCGAACAGATTTCCTCCCAGAGTCGTCGGTTAACGATCAGGTCAGCGTGGCGGTGGTCAGCCATATTCCAGAGCGGCTCCCTTTCTCTGACGAGATCGATGAGGCGGTCCACATCAATCCCTCCATCCTCACCGTCAGAGTCGGGAGCACGCTGTGAAGGCTGTTAAAGAAAAAGACAAAAATAACATAATTAGCCTCCACAAAAGAAATGAAATAAAAAGTGCAAAAAAACAAAGCAAAAATATTTATACTTACACGATGGTGATCGCCGCGTTGCTGTCGCCGACGACCCTGGGAGGCACTGCGAGGACCTCTTGGCCGAGGACCAGATTGGGAAGACTAGAGAAAAAAACAAAAAATGTTATGTATTTGGATGTAGGCATTTGTTTGCTGTGTGTGGTCTGCAGAACGTTGTTTTCTATGTGTTGTGTGTAGTGTGATGTTGTGTTTCTGCGTTTGATGCAAAAAACTTACCAATTGTGAGCCCACTCCAAGTGTCTGTCCACCCCTTCCTTCTTCTTCTGGGAGCTCCTCTTCATCTTGTGATTCCTGTTTTGAAATAAAAGGCAATGAATAGACATATATTACAGAGATGATGGATTTTGGAAATAAAAACTTACCGTCAAATGCTGACGATGCGAGGGAGGGCTCCCAGAAGAAGATGTGCTGTCCTGTTGATGGCCAGACTCCATGGCTGTGGGTATTGCTGCTGCTGTTGCTGCTGCCAGTGATGCCATTTCTGCTGCTGCTGCTGCATCTCTTTGGCGGCTGTTGAATAAAGAGAAACAAAGGGCCAATGAATATCTTGATATTCCATGGCCCTAGTTTGGAGGAATGGGGGATTTGATAATTACCATCTCTTATCTGCTGCTGGACTCCCCTCCTCAGCATGTTCCATTTGCTGCTCCATTTGTGGTGGTGCTGATGGTGCTGCTGCTGCAGATGTTTGCTGCCTTCTCCTGCTCCTGGTTCTTGGCTTGGGTTGGGTGTGGCTGAGGGTCCCATTGTCTTGCTTTTATATATCTCCTGTGGGCAGAGCTACTGAGCATGCTCAGACCAAAAAAACGGATCCGGCCGCCTGATCCGGCGCATTGCGGCGCTCATAGGCTTTCATTGTGTGAAAAAGCTGGACGCGCCGGATCCGGCATGTCCGGCTTTTTCGCCGGAGACAAAAAACGTTACAGTAGCCGTTTTTTCCAGACGCCGGATCGCGACACATTGCCGGATCCGGCGAAAACCGGATGAAACGCATGGCCATCCGGCGCAAATGCAAGTCAATTGGGGGAAACCAGATCCGGCATAGCATTTCGCCAGATCCGGTTTCTGTCAAAAGCGCCGGATCGCGCCTGACGGCGAAAACCTGATGTGTGAAAGAGGCCTTAGGCGAACGTGATAACCACTACACTACAGAAACCGGCTGCCGAAGGTTACTGTGGTCATGACGAGCCATCGAGAACAAAGACTCAATGTCAAAAGCTTTAATATCAACGCCTAATGTCATGCTTCTATCCAGTTTCGAACTGAGGACCTTTCACGTGTAAAGCGAACGTGATAACCGCTACACTACAGAAACCAGCCGATTCAAATAAACTAAAAATGCTGTGGTCATGGCAAGCAATAAAGAACAAGCACTGAAAGTCAAAAAGATCGTTTTCCAAGAGAAAAAGCTGTGTTTCTGCCCAGTTTCAAACTGGGGACCTTTCGTGTGTTAGGCGAACATGATAACCACTACACTACAGAAACCGGCTGCGGAAGGTTACTGTGGTCATGACGAGCCATCGAGAACAAAGACTCAACGTCAAAAGCTTTAATATCAACGCCTAATGTCATGCTTCTATCCAGTTTCGAACTGGGGACCGTTCGCATGTGAGGTGAACGTGACAACCACTAAACTTCAGAAACTCCATGCAAACCTAAAGATGTTTAAACATGCTGAAATGAACTTGAAAAAGAAAAAAACATCCAGCCAAAGTCAAGAGGTCTTCCTCTATGTCTGAAGACAGGACAAAGTGCATTTTGCAACACAGGAACCTTTCATTTGTCAGGCTATTGGAGAAAAAGAACAAACAGGGAAACAAAACCATGCTCCACAAAACATTCTCATGCCTTTGTCCAAAAGCCAAAAAGAATAAGCACCTAGATGCCTGCTTTCGCACCTTGATCCTATCAGGTGTTACTTGAATTAGGAACACTTAGGCACTGTCAAAAACACACATGCTTGCCAAAAGCAAAAACGGGTAGAAATAATCACATTGGTAAAAGTAATGCTCATTAAACCAGCAATAGAATATGCTAACTAAGGCTAATTAAGCCAACAATATACGTTTGTGATCAAAATAAAGAAAAGCCACATGTTTCTGCCCGGGATCAAAACAGGGAACTTTCAGGAGGATGGCAAACAGGACAATCACTACACTACAGTAACCAGACAAGAGCGTTTACTGTGGTTATGTCAAGCATTAAAGATCAAGCACTCATTGTCAAAAGTGCTAGTTTGCAAGAAAATCACTGTGTTTCTGCCCAGTTTCGAACTGAGGACCTTTCGCATGCAAAGCGAACGTGATAACCTCTACACTACAGAAACCAACCCATTCGAACAAACAAAAAATGCTGTGGTCATGGCAAGCAATAAAGAACAAGCACTGAAAGTCAAAAAGATCGTTTACCAAGAGAAACAGTTGTGTTTCGGCCCAGTTTCGAACTGGGGACCTTTCGCGTGTGAGGCGAACGTGATAACCGCTACACTACAGAAACCGGATGCAAACGCTTACTGTGGTGACAACAAGCAATCAAGATCAAGAACTGAAAGTCAAAAGCTTGGATACCAAAGGGTAACAGCGTGTTTCTGCCCAGTTTCGAACTGGGGACCTTTCGCGTGTTAGGCGAACGTGATAACCACTACACTACAGAAACCGGCTGCGGAAGGTTACTGTGGTCATGACGAGTCATCGAGAACAAAGACTCAACGTCAAACGCATTAATATCAACGCCTAATGTCATGCTTCTATCTAGTTTCGAACTGGGGACCGTTCGCTTGTGAGATGAACGTGACAACCACTACACTTCAGAAACTCCATGCAAAGATAAAGATGTTTAAACATGCTGAAATGAACTTGAAAAAGAAAAAAAACATCCAGCCAAAGTCAAGAGTTCTTCCTCTATGTCTGAAGACAGGACAAAGTGCATTTTGCAACACAGGAACCTTTCATTTTTCAGGCTATTGGAGAAAAAGAACAAACAGGGAAACAAAACCATGCTCCACAAAACATTCTCATGCCTTTGTCCAAAAGCCAAAAAGAAAAAGCACCTAGATGCCTGCTTTCGCACCTTGATCCTATCAGGTGTTACTTGAATTAGGAACACTTAGACACTGTCAAAAACACACATGCTTGCCAAAAGCAAAAACAGGTAGAAATAATCACATTGGTAAAAGTAATGCTCATTAAACCAGCAATAGAATATGCTAAATAAGGCTAATTAAGCCAACAATATACGTTTGTGATCAAAATAAAGAAAAGCCACATGTTTCTGCCCGGGATCAAAACAGGGAACTTTCAGGAGGATGGCAAACAGGACAATCACTACACTACAGTAACCAGACAAGAGCGTTTACTGTGGTCATGGCAAGCATTAAAGATCAAGCACTCATTGTCAAAAGCGCTAGTTTGCGAGAGGAACGCTGTGTTTCTGCACAGTTTCGATCTGAGGACCTTTCGCGTGTAAAGCGAACGTGATAACCGCTACACTACAGAAACCAACCTATTCAAACAAACAAAAAATGCTGTGGTCATGGCAAGCAATAAAGAACAAGCACTGAAAGTCAAAAAGATAGTTTTCCAAGAGAAAAAGCAGTGTTTCTGCCCAGTTTCGAACTGGGGACCTTTCGCGTGTGAGGTGAACGTGATAACCGCTACACTACAGAAACCGGAAGCAAGCGTTTACTGTGGTGACAACAAGCAATCGAGATCAAGAACTGAAAGTCAAAAGCTTGGATACCAAAAGGTAACAGCGTGTTTCTGCCCAGTTTTGAACTGGGGACCTTTCGCGTGTTAGGCGAACGTGATAACCACTATACTACAGAAACCGGCTGCGGATGGTTACTGTGGTCATGACGAGCCATCGAGAACAAAGACTCAACGTCAAAAGCTTTAATATCAACGCCTAATGTCATGCTTCTATCGAGTTTCGAACTGGGGACCGTTCGCTTTTGAGGTGAACGTGACAACCACTACACTTCAGAAACTCCATGCAAAGCTAAACATGTTTAAACATGCTGAAATGAACTTGAAAAAGAAAAAAACAGCCAGCCAAAGTCAAGAGGTCTTCCTCTATGTCTGAAGACAGGACAAAGTGCATTTTGCAACACAGGAACCTTTCATTTGTCAGGCTATTGGAGAAAAAGAACAAACAGGGAAACAAAACCATGCTCCACAAAACATTCTCATGCCTTTGTCCAAAAGCCAAAAAGAAAAAGCACCTAGATGCCTGCTTTCGCACCTTGATCCTATCAGGTGTTACTTGAATTAGGAACACTTAGACACTGTCAAAAACACACATGCTTGCCAAAAGCAAAAACGGGTAGAAATAATCACATTGGTAAAAGTAATGCTCATTAAACCAGCAATAGAATATGCTAATTAAGGCTAATTAAGCCAACAATATACGTTTGTGATCAAAATAAAGAAAAGCCACATGTTTCTGCCCGGGATCAAAACAGGGAACTTTCAGGAGGATGGCAAACAGGACAATCAGTACACTACAGTAACCAGACAAGAGCGTTTACTGTGGTCATGGCAAGCATTAAAGATCAAGCCCTCATTGTCAAAAGCGCTAGTTTGCAAGAGGAACGCTGTGTTTCTGCCCAGTTTCGAACTGAGGACCTTTCGCGTGTAAAGCGAACGTGATAACCGCTACACTACAGAAACCAACCGATTCAAACAAACAAAAAATGCTGTGGTCATGGCAAGCAATAAAGAACAAGCACTGAAAGTCAAAAAGATCGTTTTCCAAGAGAAAAAGCTGTGTTTCTGCCCAGTTTCGAACTGGGGACCTTTCGAGTGTGAGGCGAAAGTAATAACCGCTACACTACAGAAACCGGATGCAAGCGCTTACTGTGGTGACAACAAGCAATCGAGATCAAGAACTGAAAGTCAAAAGCTTGGATACCAAAGGGTAACAGCGTGTTTCTGCCCAGTTTTGAACTGGGGACCTTTCGCGTGTTAGGCGAACGTGATAACCACTCTACTACAGAAACCGGCTGCGGAAGGTTACTGTGGTCATGACGAGCCATCGAGAACAAAGACTCAACGTCAAAAGCTTTAGTATCAACGCCTAATGTCATGCTTCTATCGAGTTTCGAACTGGGGACCGTTCGCGTTTGAGGTGAACGTGACAACCACTACACTTCAGAAACTCCATGCAAAGCTAAAGATGTTTAAACATGCTGAAATGAACTTGAAAAAGAAAAAAACAGCCAGCCAAAGTCAAGAGGTCTTCCTCTATGTCTGAAGACAGGACAAAGTGCATTTTGCAACACAGGAACCTTTCATTTGTCAGGCTATTGGAGAAAAAGAACAAACAGGGAAACAAAACCATGCTCCACAAAACATTCTCATGCCTTTGTCCAAAAGCCAAAAAGAAAAAGCACCTAGATGCCTGCTTTCGCACCTTGATCCTATCAGGTGTTACTTGAATTAGGAACACTTAGACACTGTCAAAAACACACATGCTTGCCAAAAGCAAAAACGGGTAGAAATAATCACATTGGTAAAAGTAATGCTCATTAAACCAGCAATAGAATATGCTAACTAAGGCTAATTAAGCCAACAATATACGTTTGTGATCAAAATAAAGAAAAGCCACATGTTTCTGCCCGGGATCAAAACAGGGAACTTTCAGGAGGATGGCAAACAGGACAATCACTACACTACAGTAACCAGACAAGAGCGTTTACTGTGGTCATGGCAAGCATTAAAGATCAAGCACTCATTGTCAAAAGCGCTAGTTTGCAAGAGGAACGCTGTGTTTGTGCCCAGTTTTGAACTGAGGACCTTTCGCGTGTAAAGCGAACGTGATAACCACTACACTACAGAAACCAACCGATTCAAACAAACAAAAAATGCTGTGGTCATGGCAAGCAATAAAGAACAAGCACTGAAAGTCAAAAAGATCGTTTTCCAAGAGAAAAAGCTGTGTTTCTGCCCAGTTTCGAACTGGGGACCTTTCGAGTGTGAGGCGAAAGTTATAACCGCTACACTACAGAAACCGGATGCAAGCGCTTACTGTGGTGACAACAAGCAATCGAGATCAAGAACTGAAAGTCAAAAGCTTGGATACTAAAGGGTAACAGCGTGTTTCTGCCCAGTTTTGAACTGGGGACCTTTCGCGTGTTAGGCGAACGTGAAAACCACTCTACTACAGAAACCGGCTGCGGAAGGTTACTGTGGTCATGACGAGCCATCGAGAACAAAGACTCAACGTCAAAAGATTTAATATCAACGCCTAATGTCATGCTTCTATCGAGTTTCGAACTGGGGACCGTTCGCGTTTGAGGTGAACGTGACAACCACTACACTTCAGAAACTCCATGCAAAGCTAAAGATGTTTAAACATGCTGAAATGAACTTGAAAAAGAAAAAAACAGCCAGCCAAAGTCAAGAGGTCTTCCTCTATGTCTGAAGACAGGACAAAGTGCATTTTGCAACACAGGAACCTTTCATTTGTCAGGCTATTGGAGAAAAAGAACAAACAGGGAAACAAAACCATGCTCCACAAAACATTCTCATGCCTTTGTCCAAAAGCCAAAAAGAAAAAGAACCTAGATGCCTGCTTTCGCACCTTGATCCTATCAGGTGTTACTTGAATTAGGAACACTTAGACACTGTCAAAAACACACATGCTTGCCAAAAGCAAAAACGGGTAGAAATAATCACATTGGTAAAAGTAATGCTCATTAAACCAGCAATAGAATATGCTAACTAAGGCTAATTAAGCCAACAATATACGTTTGTGATCAAAATAAAGAAAAGCCACATGTTTCTGCCCGGGATCAAAACAGGGAACTTTCAGGAGGATGGCAAACAGGACAATCACTACACTACAGTAACCAGACAAGAGCGTTTACTGTGGTCATGGCAAGCATTAAAGATCAAGCACTCATTGTCAAAAGCGCTAGTTTGCAAGAGGAACGCTGTTTTTGTGCCCAGTTTTGAACTGAGGACCTTTCGCGTGTAAAGCGAACGTGATAACCACTACACTACAGAAACCAACCGATTCAAACAAACAAAAAATGCTGTGGTCATGGCAAGCAATAAAGAACAAGCACTGAAAGTCAAAAAGATCGTTTTCCAAGAGAAAAAGCTGTGTTTCTGCCCAGTTTCGAACTGGCGACCTTTCGCGAGTGAGGCGAACGTGATAACGGCTACACTACAGAAACCGGATGCAAGCACTTACTGTGGTGACAACAAGCAATTGAGATCAAGAACTGAAAGTCAAAAGCTTGGATACCAAAGGGTAACAGCGTATTTCTGCCCAGTTTCGAACTGGGGACCTTTCGTGTGTTAGGCGAACATGATGACCACTACACTACAGAAACCGGCTGCGGAAGGTTACTGTGGTCATGACGAGCCATCGAGAACAAAGACTCAACGTCAAAAGCTTTAATATCAACGCCTAATGTCATGCTTCTATCCAGTTTCGAACTGGGGACCGTTCGCGTGTGAGGTGAACGTGACAACCACTAAACTTCAGAAACTCCATGCAAACCTAAAGATGTTTAAACATGCTGAAATGAACTTGAAAAAGAAAAAAACAGCCAGCCAAAGTCAAGAGGTCTTCCTCTATGTCTGAAGACAGGACAAAGTGCATTTTGCAACACAGGAACCTTTCATTTGTCAGGCTATTGGAGAAAAAGAACAAACAGGGAAACAAAACCATGCTCCACAAAACATTCTCATGCCTTTGTCCAAAAGCCAAAAAGAATAAGCACCTAGATGCCTGCTTTCGCACCTTGATCCTATCAGGTGTTACTTGAATTAGGAACACTTAGGCACTGTCAAAAACACACATGCTTGCCAAAAGCAAAAACGGGTAGAAATAATCACATTGGTAAAAGTAATGCTCATTAAACCAGCAATAGAATATTCTAACTAAGGCTAATTAAGCCAACAATATACGTTTGTGATCAAAATAAAGAAAAGCCACATGTTTCTGCCCGGGATCAAAACAGGGAACTTTCAGGAGGATGGCAAACAGGACAATCACTACACTACAGTAACCAGACAAGAGCGTTTACTGTGGTTATGTCAAGCATTAAAGATCAAGTACTCATTGTCAAAAGCGCTAGTTTGCAAGAGAATCGCTGTGTTTCTGCCCAGTTTCGAACTGAGGACCTTTCGCGTGCAAAGCGAACGTGATAACCGCTACACTACAGAAACCAACCCATTCTAACAAACAAAAAATGCTGTGGTCATGGCAAGCAATAAAGAACAAGCACTGAAAGTCAAAAAGATCGTTTACCAAGAGAAAAAGTTGTGTTTAGGCCCAGTTTCGAACTGGGGACCTTTCGCGTGTGAGGCGAACGTGATAACCGCTACACTACAGAAACCGGATGCAAGTGCTTACTGTGGTGACAACAAGCAATCAAGATCAAGAACTGAAAGTCAAAAGCTTGGATACCAAAGGGGAACAGCGTGTTTCTGCCCAGTTTCGAACTGGGGACCTTTCGCGCGTTAGGCGAACGTGATAACCACTACACTACAGAAACCGGCTGCGGAAGGTTACTGTGGTCATGACGAGCCATCGAGAACAAAGACTCAACGTCAAACGCATTAATATCAACGCCTAATGTCATGCTTCTATCTAGTTTCGAACTGGGGACCGTTCGCTTGTGAGATGAACGTGACAACCACTACACTTCAGAAACTCCATGCAAAGCTAAAAATGTTTAAACATGCTGAAATGAACTTGAAAAAGAAAAAAACAGCCAGCCAAAGTCAAGAGGTCTTCCTCTATGTCTGAAGACAGGACAAAGTGCATTTTGCAACACAGGAACCTTTCATTTGTCAGGCTATTGGAGAAAAAGAACAAACAGGGAAACAAAACCATGCTCCACAAAACATTCTCATGCCTTTGTCCAAAAGCCAAAAAGAAAAAGCACCTAGATGCCTGCTTTCGCACCTTGATCCTATTAGGTGTTACTTGAATTAGGAACACTTAGACACTGTCAAAAACACACATGCTTGCCAAAAGCAAAAACGGGTAGAAATAATCACATTGGTAAAAGTAATGCTCATTAAACCAGCAATAGAATATGCTAACTAAGGCTAATTAAGCCAACAATATACGTTTGTGATCAAAATAAAGAAAAGCCACATGTTTCTGCCCGGGATCAAAACAGGGAACTTTCAGGAGGATGGCAAACAGGACAATCACTACACTACAGTAACCAGACAAGAGCGTTTACTGTGGTCATGTCAAGCATTAAAGATCAAGCACTCATTGTCAAAAGCGCTAGTTTGCAAGAGAAACGCTGTGTTTCTGCCCAGTTTCGAACTGTGGACCTTTCGCGTGTAAAGCGAACGTAATAACCGCTACACTACAGAAACCAACCGATTAAAACAAACAAAAAATGCTGTGGTCATGGCAAGCAATAAAGAACAAGCACTGAAAGTCAAAAAGATCGTTTTCCAAGAGAAAAAGCTGTGTTTCTGCCCAGTTTCGAACTGGGGACCTTTCGCGTGTGAGGCGAACGTGATAACCGCTACACTACAGAAACCGGATGCAAGTGCTTACTGTGGTGACAACAAGCAATCGAGATCAAGAACTGAAAGTCAAAAGCTTGGATACCAAAGGGTAACAGCGTGTTTCTGCCCAGTTTCGAACTGGGGACCTTTCGCGTGTTAGGCGAACGTGATAACTAGAGTTGAGCGATACCGTCCGATACTTCAAAGTATCGGATCGGAATGGATCGGCCGATCTTTAAAAAAAGTATCGGTATCGCCGATTCCGATACCGGAAGTCCCATTCAAGTCTATGGGACTTCCGGTATCGGAATAAGAAAAACCCTGTTTTTGCCTTGTACAGCCTCTCTGGGGTCTGTACGGGCCTTTCGGGGGGCTGTGCCGGCCTGCCAGGGGGTCTGTGCAGGCTCCGGTGGTCTGTGCCGGCCTGCCGGGGGGCTGTGCAGGCTCCGGGGGGCTGTGCCGGCCTGCCGGGGGGCTGTGCCGGCCTGCCGGTGGCCTGTGCAGGCTCCGGGGGGCTGTGCCGGCCTGCCGGGGGGCTGTGCCGGCCTGCCGGTGGTCTGTGCAGGCTTCGGGGGTCTGTGCAGGCATCGTCCGATGGGACTACAAGTCCCATCGGGCGATGCCTGCTACCATGACAGTGATTGACACATTAGCCAATTATGGGACAGTAGTAGTCCCATCATCCGGCTAATGTGTTGAATGTAAAAAAAAAAAAAAAAAAATACATGCTACATACATGCTACATTCATACTACATATATACTACATACATACTACATATATACTACATGCATGCTACATACATACTGCATGCTACATACATACTACATGCTACATACATACTACATATATGCTACATACATACTACATATATACTACATGCATGCTACATACATACTGCATGCTACATACATACTACATGCTACATACATACCACATATATACTACATACATACTACATGCATGCTACATGCTACATACATACCACATACATACTACATACATACTACATACATACTACATGCATGCTACATGCTACATACATACCACATACATACTACATGCATGCTACATACATACTACATGCATGCTACATACATACTACATGCTACATACATACATACTACATATATACTACATGCATGCTACATACATACTACATGCTACATACATACTACATGCTACATACATTCCACATATATACTACATACATACTACATGCATGCTACATGCTACATACATACCACATACATACTACATACATACTACATACATACTACATACATACTACATGCATGCTACATGCTACATACATACCACATACATACTACATGCATGCTACATACATACTACATGCATGCTACATACATACTACATGCTACATACATACATACTACATATATACTACATGCATGCTACATACATACTACATGCTACATACATACTACATATATACTACATGCATGCTACATAGAATCATAGAATCATAGAATCATAGAATCATAGAATCGTAGAGTTGGAAGGGACCTCCTGGGCCATCTGGTCCAACCCCCTGCTCAAAGCAGGATTCGCTAAATCATCCCAGTCAGATGTCTGTCCAGCCTCTGTTTGAAGACTTCCATTGAAGGAGAACTCACCACTTCTCGTGGCAGCCTGTTCCACTCATTGATCACTCTAACTGTCAAAAAGTTTTTTCTAATATCTAATCTGTGTCTCTTCCCATTCAGTTTCATCCCATTGCTTCTAGTCTTTCCTTGTGCAAATGAGAATAAAGTTGATCCTTCTACAATGTGACATCCCTTTAGATATTTGTAGACAGCTATTAAGTCTCCTCTCAGTCTTCTCTTTTGCAAACTAAACATTCCCAAATCCTGCAACCTTTCCTCATAAGACAGGGTTTGCAGACCGGTCACCATTCAGCTCGCTCTTTTCTGAACTTGCTCCAGTTTGTTGATGTCTTTTTTAAAATGTGGTGCCCAAAACTGGACACAATATTCCAGATGAGGTCTGACCAAAGAGGAGTAGAGGGAAATAATGACTTCACGTGATCTAGACTGTATGCTTCTGTTAATACATCCTAGAATTGCATTTGCCTTTTTTGCTGCTGCATCACACTGTTGACTCATATTCAGTCTGCGATCTATTAGTATACCCAAGTCTTTTTCACATGTGCTGTCACTTAGCCCTATTCCTCCCATTCTATATATGCTTTTTTCATTTTTATTGCCCAGATGTAGTACTTTGCATTTCTCCCTGTTAAAAACCATTCTGTTAGTTGCTGCCCACTTCTCCAGTTTATTTAAATCTTTTTGAATCCTCTCTCTCTCTTCTCTAGTATTAGCTATCCCTCCTAGCTTTGTGTCATCAGCAAATTTAATCAGTTTACCCTCAATTCCTTCATCTAAATCGTTGATAAAGATGTTGAACAATACAGGGCCCAGGACAGAGCCCTGTGGTACCCCACTTGAGACATTCTTCCAACTGGATGTGCAGCCATTTACGACCACTCTTTGGGTCCGATCACTAAGGCCGGTTTCACACTAGCGCATTTTCAGCGCGCGCACGGCCGGTGGTAGCTCCGCCCCCGATCCGGCTCTCTGCCCGGCGTGCCCGCCCCTTCCTTGTAGCGCCGCCTCCTAGCGGACAGCGGCGCCTGCGATCGGCGCACCCTATCTTTAGCATAGAGTGCGCCGATCGTGCGCAGGCCGTGCGCTAGTTGCGCTTTGACCTGCGCTGCACACTTTTGACGGTGCGCCGTGCGCGCCAAAATCCGAAAAGTTTGATTTTGGCGCGCACGGCGCACCGTCAAAAGTGCGCAGCGCAGGTCAAAGCGCAACTAGCGCACGGCCTGCGCACGATCGGCGCACCCTATGCTAAAGATAGGGTGCGCCGATCGCAGGCGCCGCTGTCCGCCAGGAGGCGGCGCTACAAGGAAGGGGCGGGCACGCCGGGCAGAGAGCCGGATCGGGGGCGGAGCTACCCCCGGCCGTGCGCGCGTTGAAAATGCGCTAGTGTGAAACCGGCCTAAGCCAGTTATGAATCCACCAAACAGTTGCCTTGTCCATTCCATACTTAGTCATTTTTTCAATAAGGATTGTATGAGAGACTTTGTCAAATGCTTTGCTGAAGTCAAGATATACTATATCTACAGCATTTCCTTGATCCACCCAATCAGTGATACCGTCATAGAAGGAAATTAAGTTAGTCTGACATGACTTATTAGTTACAAACCCATGCTGACTCTGTTTAATCACTTCATTCTTATCCAGGTATTGACATACATGTTGTTTAATAATTTGTTCAAAGATCTTTCCTGGTATAGAAGTCAGACTCACCGGCCTATAGTTGCCTGGGTCCACCTTCTTCCCCTTTTTGAAGATAGGAACAACATTTGCTCTTCTCCAGTCTTCTGGCACTTCTCCTGTTCTCCAAGAATTTTCAAAGATTATGGAGAGGGGTTCAAAAATTTCTTCTGCTATCTCCTTCAGTACTCTGGGGTGTAATTCATCTGGACCTGGAGACTTGAATTCATTTAGGTTAGCTAAGTGTTTCCTCACTATCTTTCTGTTTATAGATATCCTGGATTCTTCTATTCCCTTAATAGGACAGTGAATAACAGTTGATGTTGCATTTCCTTTCTGAGAGAAAACAGATGCAAAATAGGAATTTAAAAGTTCAGCCTTCTCAACATCCTGTCTTACCATTTCATCATTTTCATCCTGTAAAAATCCTATAGCATCTTTGACTTTTCTTTTACTTTTGACATATCCCCAAAATCCTTTATTATTGCTTTTGACATCTCTTGCAAGCCTCAGTTCATTTTCAGCTTTAGCTAATCTGATTTGTGCCCTGCAGGTTCTGCAGACAGCATTATATTCTTCTTTAGATATGCCTCCCTCTTTCCATTTTATAAACATTTTTTTCTTCCTTTTTAGCATGTGCTTAAGTTCTGTGTTCACCCATCCTGGTTTCCTTAAATGCTTCCTATTCTTCCCTCTTTTCGGAATTGTTAACAACTGTGCTTTGAGAATTTCATTTTTCAAGATTTCCCATCCTTCCTGGACATTTTTGTCTTTAAGGATATCCAGCCATTGGATCCCTCCAGTTCTCTTTCTGAATCCCTTAAAATCTGCCTTTCTGAAATCTAACCTTGACGTCTGAGTCTTCACAGGTCTTCCACCTCTAGTAATCCAAAATTCTAAAATAGCATGGTCGCTACCTCCTAGGGTCCCAGCCACTTTTACCTCCTCAACCATTTCCTCCCTGTTTATAAGGATTAGATCCAAGGTAGCAGTTCCCCTTGTTTTCTCCCATACATACTACATACATACTACATGCTACATACATACATACTACATATATACTACATGCATGCTACATACATACTACATGCTACATACATACTACATATATACTACATGCATGCTACATACATACTACATGCTACATACATACTACATATATACTACATGCATGCTACATACATACTACATGCTACATACATACTACATATATACTACATGCATGCTACATACATACTACATGCTACATACATACTACATATATATCCTACATGCATGTTACATGCATACTACATGCTACATACATACTACATATATACTACATGCATGCTACATACATACTACATGCTACATACATACCACATATATACTACATGCATGCTACATACATACTACATGCTACATACATACTACATATATACTACATGCATGCTACATACATACTGCATGCTACATACATACCACATATATACTACATACATACAATACATTCATACAATACATACATAGACATACAGTACATATAACATAGAGTAACATACTTACCAATACTTGTCACATTGTTCCCCGAAGCCATTGTCTTTTCCGGAATAAATATTAACATAACAAACCACAAAAATACTCACCCACGATCCGAAGCAGTCCACGAGTGTGTCCCACGACGATCTTGGGTAGAGAACTGCAGCATCAGCTGATGCTGCCGTTCTCTACGGTCTGCAGGAATCCAATGACGGAAGGTAGGTATCCTTCCGCACTGTATTCCTCCGCCACTTAAAAAAAAAAAAGTCCCTAGTCTCACTTTATGCCATTGCTGTGTGGGAATTTCCCATTGGCTAATGTGTCAATCACTGTCATGGTAGCAGGCATCGCCAGATGGGACTTATAGTCCCATCGGACGATGCTTGCACAGACCCCTGGACATCAGCACAGCCCCCAGGCAGGCCGGCACAGCCCCCCGGCAGGCCGGTACAGACCCCCACAGGGTGCACAGACCACCGGCAGGCCGGCACAGCCCCCCGGCAGGCCGGTACAGACCCCGGGCTGTCCACACAGCCCCCCGGCAGGCTGGCAGAGACCCCCGGAAGGCCCAAAATGACGGTGCATCATGATGCTCACACACCGCGCATCATTATGACGTCAGGCTGTCAATCAACTTTGAACTTCCGATTCCGACATTGAAAAAATATCGGAAGTCGGTATCCCGATACAGCAAGTATCGGCCGATACCCGATACTTGCGGTATCGGAATGCTCAACACTAGTGATAACCACTACACTACAGAAACCGGCTGCGGAAGGTAACTGTGGTCATGACGAGCCATCGAGAACAAAGACTCAACGTCAAAAGCTTTAATATCAACGCCTAATGTCATGCTTCTATCCAGTTTCGAACTGGGGACCGTTCGCGTGTGAGGTGAACGTGACAACCACTACACTTCAGAAACTCCATGCAAAACTAAAGATGTTTAAACATGCTGAAATGAACTTGAAAAAGAAAAAAACAGCCAGCCAAAGTCAAGAGGTCTTCCTCTATGTCTGAAGACAGGACAAAGTGCATTTTGCAACACAGGAACCTTTCATTTGTCAGGCTATTGGAGAAAAAGAACAAACAGGGAAACAAAACCATGCTCCACAAAACATTCTCATGCCTTTGTCCAAAAGTCAAAAAGAAAAAGCACCTAGATGCCTGCTTTCGCACCTTGATCCTATCAGGTGTTACTTGAATTAGGAACACTTAGACACTGTCAAAAACACACATGCTTGCCAAAAGCAAAAACGGGTAGAAATAATCACATTGGTAAAAGTAATGCTCATTAAACCAGCAATAGAGTATGCTAACTAAGGCTAATTAAGCCAACAATATACGTTTGTGATCAAAATAAAGAAAAGCCACATGTTTCTGCCCGGGATCAAAACAGGAAACTTTCAGGTGGATGGCAAACAGGACAATCACTACACTACAGTAACCAGACAAGAGCGTTTACTGTGGTCATGGCAAGCATTAAAGATCAAGCACTCATTGTCAAAAGCGCTATTTTGCAAGAGGAACGCAATGTTTCTGCCCAGTTTCGAACTGAGGACCTTTAGCGTGTAAAGCAAACCTGATAACCGCTACACTACAGAAACCAACCGATTCAAACAAGCAAAAAATGCTGTGGTCATGGCAAGCAATAAAGAACAAGCACTGAAAGTCAAAAAGATCGTTTTCCAAGAAAAAAAGCTGTGTTTCTGCCCAATTTCAAACTGGGGACCTTTCGCGTGTGAGGCGAACGTGATATCCGCTACACTACAGAAACCAGATGCAATCGCTTACTGTGGAGACAAGCAATCGAGATCAAGAACTGAAAGTCAAAAGCTTAGATACCAATGGGTAACAGCGTGTTTCTGCCCAGTTTCGAACTGGTGAACTTTCGCGTGTGTGGCGAACGTGATAACCACTACACTACAGAAACCAGATGCAAGTACTTACTGTGGTGACAACAAGCAATCGAGATCAAGAACTGAAAGTCAAAAGCTTGGATACCAAAGGGTAACAGCGTGTTTCTGCCTAGTTTCGAACTGGTGACCTTTCGCGTGTTAAGCAAACGTGATAACTACTACACTACAGAAACCGGCTGTGGAAGGTTACTGTGGTCATGACGAGCCATCGAGAACAAAGACTCAATGTTAAAAGCTTTAATATCAACGCCTAATGTCATGCTTCTATCCAGTTTCGAATTGGGGACCGTTCGCGTGTGAGGTGAACGTGACAACCACTACACTTCAGAAACTCCATGCAAAGCTAAAGATGTTTAAACATGCTGAAATAAACTTGAAAAAGAAAAAAACATCCAGCCAAAGTCAAGAGGTCTTCCTCTCTGTCTGAAGACAGGACAAAGTGCATTTTGCAACACAGGAACCTTTCATTTGTCAGGCTATTGGAAAAAAGAACAAACAGGGAAACAAAACCATTTTCCACAAAACATTCTCATGCCTTTGTCCAAAAGCCAAAAAGAAAAAGCACCTAGATGCCTGCTTTCGCACCTTGATCCTATCAGGTGTTACTTGAATTAGGAACACTTAGACACTGTCAAAAACACACATGCTTGCCAAAAGCAAAAACGGGTAGAAATAATCACATTGGTAAAAGTAATGCTCATTAAACCAGCAATAGAATATGCTAACTAAGGCTAATTAAGCCAACAATATACGTTTGTGATCAAAATAAAGAAAAGCCACATGTTTCTGCCCGGGACCAAAACAGGGAACTTTCAGGAGGATGGCAAACAGGACAATCACTACACTACAGTAACCAGACAAGAGCATTTACTGTGGTCATGGCAAGCATTAAAGATCAAGCACTCATTGTCAAAAGCACTAGTTTGCAAGAGGAACGCTGTGTTTCTGCCCAGTTTCGAACGGAGGACTTTCCGCATATAAAGCGAACGTGATAACCGCTACACTACAGAAACCAACCAATTCAAACAAAAAAAAAATGCTGTGGTCATGGCAAGCAATAAAGAACAAGCACTGAAAGTCAAAAAGATCGTTTTCCAAGAGAAAAGCCGTGTTTCTGCCCAGTTTCGAACTGGGGACCTTTCGCGTGTGAGGTGAACGTGATAACCGCTACACTACAGAAACCAGAAGCAAGCGCTTACTGTGGTGACAACAAGCAATCGAGATCAAGAACTGAAAGTCAAAAGCTTGGATACATAAGGGTAACAGCGTGTTTCTGCCCAGTTTTGAACTGGGGACCTTTCGCGTGTTAGGCGAACGTGATAACCACTACACTACAGAAACCGACTGCGGGAGGTTACTGTGGTCACGACGAGCCATCGAGAACAAAGACTCAACGTCAAAAGCTTTAATATCAACGCCTAATGTCATGCTTCTATCCAGTTTCGAACTGGGGACCGTTCGCGTGTGAAGTGAACGTGACAATCACTACACTTCAGAAACTCCATGCAAAGCTAAAGATGTTTAAACATGCTGAAATGAACTTGAAAAAGAAAAAAACAGCCAGCCAAAGTCAAGAGGTCTTCCTCTATGTCTGAAGACAGGACAAAGTGCATTTTGCAACACAGGAACCTTTCATTTGTCAGGCTATTGGAGAAAAAGAACAAACAGGGAAACAAAACCATGCTCCACAATACATTCTCATGCCTTTGTCCAAAAGCCAAAAAGAAAAAGCACCTAGATGCCTGCTTTCGCACCTTGATCCTATCAGGTGTTACTTGAATTAGGAACACTTAGACACTGTCAAAAACACACATGCTTGCCAAAAGCAAAAACGGGTAGAAATAATCACATCGGTAAAAGTAATGCTCATTAAACCAGCAATAGAATATGCTAACTAAGGCTAATTAAGCCAACAATATACGTTTGTGATCAAAATAAAAAAAAGCCACATGTTTCTGCCCGGGATCAAAACAAGGAACTTTCAGGAGGATGGCAAACAGGACAATCACTACACTACAGTAAGCAGACAAGAGCGTTTACTGTGGTCATGGCAAGCATTAAAGATCAAGCACTCATTGTCAAAAGCACTAGTTTGCAAGTGGAACGCTGTGTTTCTGCCCAGTTTCGAACTGAGGACCTTTCACATGTAAAGCAAACGTGATAACCGCTACACTACAGAAAACAACTGATTCAAACAAACAAAAAATGCTGTGGTCATGGCAAGCAATAAAGAACAAGCACTGAAAGTCAAAAAGATCGTTTTCCAAGAGAAAAGCTGTGTTTCTGCCCAGTTTCGAAGTGAGGACCTTTCGCGTGTGAGGCGAACGTGATAACCGCTACACTACAGAAACCGGAGGCAAGCGTTTACTGTGGTGACAACAAGCAATCGAGATCAAGAACTGAAAGTCAAAAGCTTGGATACCAAAGGGTAACAGCGTGTTTCTGCCCAGTTTCGAACTGGGGACCTTTCGCGTGTTAGGCGAACGTGATAACCACTACACTACAGAAACCGGCTGCGGAAGGTTACTGTGGTCATGACGAGCCATCGAGAACAAAGACTCAATGTCAAAAGCTTTAACATCAATGCCTAATGTCATGCTTCAATCGAGTTTTGAACTGGGGACCGTTCGCGTGTGAGGTGAATGTGACAACCACTACACTTCAGAAACTCAATGCAAAGCTAAAGATGTTTAAACATGCTGAAATGAACTTGAAAAAGAAAAAAACAGCCAGCCAAAGTCAAGAGGTCTTCCTCTATGTCTGAAGACAGGACAAAGTGCATTTTGCAACACAGGAACCTTTCATTTGTCAGGCTATTGGAGAAAAAGAACAAACAGGGAAACAAAACCATGCTCCACAAAACATTCTCATGCCTTTGTCCAAAAGCCAAAAAGAAAAAGCACCTAGATGCCTGCTTTCGCACCTTGATCCTATCAGGTGTTACTTGAATGAGGAACACTTAGACACTGTCAAAAACACACATGCTTGCCAAAAGCAAAAACGGGTAGAAATAATCACATTGGTAATAGTAATGCTCATTAAACCAGCAATAGAATATGCTAACTAAGGCTAATTAAGCCAACAATATACGTTTGTGATCAAAATAAAGAAAAGCCACATGTTTCTGCCCGGGATCAAAACAGGGAACTTTCAGGAGGATGGCAAACAGGACAATCACTACACTACAGTAACCAGACAAGAGCGTTTACTGTGGTCATGGCAAGCATTAAAGATCAAGCACTCATTGTCAAAATCGCTAGTTTGCAAGAGGAACGCTGTGTTTCTGCCCAGTTTCGAACTGAGGACCTTTCGCGTGTAAAGTCAACGTGATAACCGCTACACTACAGAAACCAAGCAATTCAAACAAACAGAAAATGCTGTGGTCATGGCAAGCAATAAAGAACAAGCACTGAAAGTCAAAAAGATCGTTTTCCAAGAGAAAAAGCTGTGTTTTTGCCCAGTTTCGAACTGGGGACCTTTCGCGTATGAGGCGAACGTGACAACCACTACACTTCAGAAACTCCATGCAAAGCTAAAGATGTTTAAACATGCTGAAATGAACTTGAAAAAGAAAAAAACAGCCAGCCAAAGTCAAGAGGTCTTCCTCTATGTCTGAAGACAGAATCATAGAATCGTAGAGTTGGAAGGGACCTCCTGGGCCATCTGGTCCAACCCCCTGCTCAAAGCAGGATTCGCTAAATCATCCCAGTCAGATGTCTGTCCAGCCTCTGTTTGAAGACTTCCAGTGAAGGAGAACTCACCACTTCTCGTGGCAGCCTGTTCCACTCATTGATCACTCTAACTGTCAAAAAGTTTTTTCTAATATCTAATCTGTGTCTCCTCCCATTCAGTTTCATCCCATTGCTTCTAGTCTTTCCTTGTGCAGATGAGAATAAAGTTGATCCTTCTACAATGTGACAGCCCTTTAGATATTTGTAGACAGTATTAAGTCTCCTCTCAGTCTTCTCTTTTGCAAACTAAACATTCCCAAATCCTGCAACCTTTCCTCATAAGACAGGGTTTGCAGACCGGTCACCATTCTGGTCGCTCTTTTCTGAACTTGCTCCAGTTTGTTGATGTCTTTTTTAAAATGTGGTGCCCAAAACTGGACACAATATTCCAGATGAGGTCTGACCAAAGAGGAGTAGAGGGAAATAATGACTTCACGTGATCTAGACTGTATGCTTCTGTTAATACATCCTAGAATTGCATTTGCCTTTTTTGCTGCTGCATCACACTGTTGACTCATATTCAGTCTGTGATCTATTAGTATACCCAAGTCTTTTTCACATGTGCTGTCACTAAGCCCTATTCCTCCCATTCTATATATGCTTTTTCCATTTTTATTGCCCAGATGTAGTACTTTGCATTTCTCCCTGTTAAAAACCATTCTGTTAGTTGCTGCCCACTTCTCCAGTTTATTTAAATCTTTTTGAATCCTCTCTCTCTCTTCTCTAGTATTAGCTATCCCTCCTAGCTTTGTGTCATCAGCAAATTTAATCAGTTTACCCTCAATTCCTTCATCTAAATCGTTGATAAAGATGTTGAACAATACAGGGCCCAGGACAGAGCCCTGTGGTACCCCACTTGAGACATTCTTCCAACTGGATGTGCAGCCATTTACGACCACTCTTTGGGTCCGATCACTAAGCCAGTTATGAATCCACCTAACAGTTGCCTTGTCCATTCCATACTTAATCATTTTTTCAATAAGGATTGTATGAGAGACTTTGTCAAATGCTTTGCTGAAGTCAAGATATACTATATCTACAGCATTTCCTTGATCCAACCAATCAGTGATACCGTCATAGAAGGAAATTAAGTTAGTCTGACATGACTTATTAGTTACAAACCCATGCTGACTCTGTTTAATCACTTCATTCTTATCCAGGTATTGACATACATGTTGTTTAATAATTTGTTCAAAGATCTTTCCTGGTATAGAAGTCAGACTCACCGGCCTATAGTTACCTGGGTCCACCTTCTTCCCCTTTTTGAAGATAGGAACAACATTTGCTCTTCTCCAGTCTTCTGGCACTTCTCCTGTTCTCCAAGAATTTTCAAAGATTATAGAGAGGGGTTCAAAAATTTCTTCTGCTATCTCCTTCAGTACTCTGGGGTGTAATTCATCTGGACCTGGAGACTTGAATTCATTTAGGCTAGCTAAGTGTTTCCTCACTATCTTTCTGTTTATAGATATCCTGGATTCTTCTATTCCCTTAATAGGACAGTGAATAACAGTTGATGTTACATTTCCTTTCTGAGAGAAAACAGATGCAAAATAGGAATTTAAAAGTTCAGCCTTCTCAACATCCTGTCTTACCATTTCATCATTTTCATCCTGTAAAAATCCTATAGCATCTTTGACTTTTCTTTTACTTTTGACATATCCCCAAAATCCTTTATTATTGCTTTTGACATCTCTTGCAAGCCTCAATTCATTTTCAGCTTTAGATAATCTGATTTGTGCCCTGCAGGTTCTGCAGACAGCATTATATTCTTCTTTAGATATGCCTCCCTCTTTCCATTTTATAAACATTTTATTCTTCCTTTTTAGCATGTGCTTAAGTTCTGTGTTCATCCATCCTGGTTTCCTTAACTGCTTCCTATTCTTCCCTCTTTTCGGAATTGTTAACAACTGTGCTTTGAGAATTTCATTTTTCAAGATTTCCCATCCTTCCTGGACATTTTTGTCTTTAAGGATATCCAGCCATTGGATCCCTCCAATTCTCTTTCTGAATCCCTTAAAATCTGCCTTTCTGAAATCTAACCTTGACGTCTGAGTCTTCACAGGTCTTCCGCCTCTAGTTATCCAAAATTCTAAAATAGCATGGTCGCTACCTCCTAGGGTCCCAGCCACTTTTACCTCCTCAACCATTTCCTCCCTGTTTATAAGGATTAGATCCAAGGTAGCAGTTGCCCTTGTTTTCTCCCTTACCTTTTGGAAGATAAAGTTGTCAGCAAGAGAGGATAAGAATTTCCTTGACCTGTTAGTTTTGCCTGAGAGAGATTCCCAACAAAGATTCCCAGGACAAAGTGCATTTTGCAACACAGGAACCTTTCATTTGTCAGGCTATTGGAGAAAAAGAACAAACAGGGAAACAAAACCATGCTCCACAAAACATTCTCATGCCTTTGTACAAAAGCCAAAAAGAAAAAGTACCTAGATGCCTGCTTTCGCACCTTGATCCTATCAGGTGTTACTTGAATTAGGAACACTTAGACACTGTCAAAAACACACATGCTTGCCAAAAGCAAAAACGGGTAGAAATAACCACATTGGTAAAAGTAATGCTCATTAAACCAGCAATAGAATATGCTAACTAAGGCTAATTAAGCCAACAATATACGTTTGTGATCAAAATAAAGAAAAGCCACATGTTTCTGCCCGGGATCAAAACAGGGAACTTTCAGGAGGATGGCAAACAGGACGGCAAACAGGACAATCACTACACTACAGTAACCAGACAAGAGCGTTTACTGTGGTCATGGCAAGCATTAACGATCAAGCACTCATTGTCAAAAGCGCTAGTTTGCAAGAGGAACGCTGTGTTTCTGCCCAGTTTCGAACTGAGGACCTTTCACATGTAAAGCGAACTTGATAACCGCTACACTACAGCAACAAACCGATTCAAACAAACAAAAAATGCTGTGGTCATGGCAAGCAATAAAGAACAAGCACTGAAAGTCAAAAAGATCATTTTCCAAGAGAAATAAAAGCTGTGTTTCTGCCCAGTTTCGAACTGGGGACCTTTCGCGTGTGAGGAGAACGTGATAACCGATACACTACAGTAACCGGATGCAAGTGCTTACTGTGGTGACAACAAGCAATCGAGATCAAGAACTGAAAGTCAAAAGCTTGGATACCAAAGGGTAACAGCGTGTTTCTGCCCAGTTTCGAACTGGGGAACTTTCGCGTGTTAGGCGAACATGATAACCACTACACTACAGAAACCGGATGCGGAAGGTTTCTGCCCGGGATCAAAACAGGGAACTTTCAGGAGGATGGCAAACAGGACAATCACTACACTACAGTAACCAGACAAGAGCATTTACTGTGGTCATGGCAAGCATTAACGATCAAGCACTCATTGTCAAAAGCGCTAGTTTGCAAGAGGAACGCTGTGTTTCTGCCCAGTTTTGAACTGAGGACCTTTCGCGTGTAAAGCAAACGTGATAACCACTACACTACAGAAGCCAACCAATTCAAACAAGCAAAAAATGCTGTGGTCATAGCAAGCAATAAAGAACAAGCACTGAAAGTCAAAAAGATCGTTTTCCAAGAGAAAAAGCTGTGTTTCTGCCCAGTTTCAAACTGGGGACCTATCGCATGTGAGGCAAACGTGATAACCGCTACACTACAGAAACCAGATGCAAGCGCTTACTGTGGTGACAACAAGCAATCGAGATCAAGAACTGAAAGTCAAAAGCTTGGGTACCAAAGGGTAACAGCATGTTTCTGCCCAGTTTCGAACTGGGGACCTTTCGCATGTTAGGCGAATGTGATAACCACTACACTACAGAAACCGGCTGCGGAAGGTTACTGTGGTCATGACGAGCCATCGAGAACAGAGACTCAACGTCAAAAGCTTTAATATCAACGCCTAATGTCATGCTTCTATCCAGTTTCGAACTGGGGACCGTTCGCGTGTGAGGTGAACGTGACAACTAGTGTTGAGCATTCCGATACCGCAAGTATCGGGTATCGGCCGATATTAGCGGTATCGGAATTCCGATACTGACTTCCGATACTTTTGTCATATCGGATTCCGGAATCGGAATCGGAAGTTCCCATCATGCTATGAGCCTGCTTGCTTTGATTAAGCCAATGGGAATCCTCCGAAGTGTGGGCACATCCTGTTAGGCATGTAGGCATGTTAACTATTGGCATGGCTGTGATTGGCTGCCGAAATGATGTCATGATGCACTATAAAAGCCACCGCAGCCGCCATTTCTGGTCACTCTGCTGTGAATTCAGTTAGGGACAGGCTGCTGTAGAAGACTGTGAGGGACAGTTAGAAATAGCGATTCCACCAAACATCTAGTGCTTTACCCAGGCTACATAAACCACCACTGTAGCCTTCTTTGCCCTAGCAGCAGTGTTCACAGCTGTCTGCAAGGGCTGTGTGAGTGCAGCTCACCCTGTGGAGTGGGTCCTGCAGCCACGTCAGGCTGTAGGCCACCCAGTGTGATCACTGCTGCCTCATACATCTTTTATTTTTTGAGCTGCATTTTTTACATAATTTCAATCTAGTGTGCTTCCATCCGTATCCATATACGTTGGTTGCAAACACTAGTAGTAGACAGCGGAGCCTTTCTGCAGCCTTTCAGTGCTAGTGTCCACTTTGCTGCACTGTTCACGGCTGTCAGAGAGGTCTCTGACTGTGTGTGAGTGCAGCTCACGCTGAGTAGTGTGTCCTGCAGCTACGTCTGGCTGTAGGACGCTCAGCGTGCGTCAGTGCCTCACACATATTTTTATTTGAGTGCAGCTCATTTTTTCTTCTATTAGTGTGCATCCATCAGTCTCCATCTACGGTGGTTGCAAACACTATATAGGAGTACACAGCGGAGCCTTTCTGCAGTCTGTCAGTGCCAGTGCCCAATTAGCTGCACTGTTGACGGCTGTCTGAGAGGTCTCTGACTGTGTGTGAGTGCAGCTCACGCTGAGTAGAGTGTCCTGCAGCTACGTCTGGTTGTAGGACGCTCAACGTGCGTCACTGCCTCACACATATTTGTCTTTGAGTGCAGCTCATTTTTTCTTCTCCTATTAGTGTGCATCCATCCGTATCCATCAACATTGGTTGGTTGCAAACACTATATAGGAGTAGATAGAGGAGCCTTTTTTTCTGGCTTGTGCCCTGCCGGCGCAGCCAGATTTGTATTACCCAATTTTTTTGGAGCCTCATCTTTTGCATTGTAGGTTACCTGCCTGCATTGTAATAGCTCCAAAACGTTGGTGATACTATCAGTTTCAATTCTTTGTTCACATACTTTGAGTTTGTTTCCAACAAAGAAACCACAAAAAAAGTTCACCAAACACTACATTTGGAACTTGTGTAGGCCACATCAGCTCCTATTAAAGTGTAGTCCACATACACACACTTCATAAAATTAGTGTTTCTTGTACCTGTAACCAGCTGTTCAGGAATAAGCACACTAAGGCCCCCCTTTGTACTTTTCTGCCTATCTTAAGCAGTCTGGCAAGATGAAGAAGGCAGGGAGTAAGGCGCGTGGGCGTGGGCGTGGAGTTTCAGCAGGGAGAGGACGTGGGGATTCTGCAGGGAGAGGATGTGGGGATTCAGCAGGTAGAGGACGTGGGGATTCTGGGCCTGCTGCGGGCACCAGTGGATCAGCATCCCCCAGTTTTAGCAGGCAACAGTCCTTTATGCGCAGCTTTGTAGGACCTCAACGTACCCCACTGCTGTGGGAGGAACAAATTGAAGCCGTTGTCGGATGGATGGCAGCTAACGCATCGACTTCAATTACTTCCGCATCCTCTCAGGATCAGAGCACCGAAGAGGGAGAAATGTCAGCAACCTCAATACCACAAATATGTGGAAACATGTGCGCACCAAGCACAAGTTGGAGTTGCAGAGACACCCTGAAGACGTAGGCCAACGTACAGCACCACCTACCACCTCTTCAGTTCGTGTTGGGGCCTCTTCCTCCAGCTCACACACTGCTGGTTCGGCTTCCTCACAGGATCGCCAAGGAAGAACCTCTGCCACTGTTGTCCGGAGACCCTGTCAGATTCCACCCATAGCAGCACGTTCCCATCCATCACAGCCATCGGTAGCACAGGCATGTGATAATAGGCGCCCTTACTCGGCAAACCATCCCCGAGCACAGTCTCTGAATGCTGGCATTACCAAACTTCTGGCAGTTGAAATGCTGTCATTCAGGCTGGTGGACACTGACACCTTCCGGGACTTAATGGCATTGGCAGTCCCCCAATACAACGTGCCCAGCCGCTTTTATTTCAGCAGGCGAGCCGTCCCTGCCCTGCAGAAACATGTTGAGGGCAAAATAAAACATGCGCTACTAAACGCCGTTAGTAGCAAGGTCCACCTGACTACCGATGCGTGGACCAGTAACCATGGACAGGGACGATACCTTTCCCTCACTGCCCACTGGGTCAATGTTGTGGAGCCGGGTACAGATCTGGAGAGTGGCGCTGTACGTGTTCTTCCAACGCCACGGATTGCAGGACTCCAGTCTGTACACATAGACTCCTCCTCCTACTCAAGTTCCTCAGAAACAGCAGAGCAGGAGACTGTTACGACCGATATGAGCACAGCCGTGGCCAAACGTCAACAGGCTGTACTCAAATTAATTTCTTTGGGGAATCGAAGCCACACAGCGCAGGAGCTCTGGAATGCTATCAAGCTGGAGAGCGATGTGTGGTTTGGGCCAGTGAATCTCAAGCCGGGCTTGGTAGTGTGTGACAATGGCCGAAATCTGGTGGCAGCTCTTGGCCTAGGCAACCTCACACACATCCCATGTCTGGCACATGTGCTTAACTTGGTCGTGCAGAGCTTTCTGAGGGACTATCCGGATCTTGATGCACTGTTGCACAAGGTCCGCATAGAGTGCGCTCACTTGCGACGTTCCAGCACGGCAAGATCGCGCCTCGCTGCTCTGCAGCGACGATTTGGCCTTCCGGAAAATCGCATCATATGTGACCTACCCACCCGGTGGAATTCAACGTTACATATGTTGGAGCGGTTGTGTGAGCAGCAGGCAGCAGTCATGGAGTACCAGCTGCATCAGGCGCAAACAAGTCGCACTGTGCGCCGTTCACACTTCAGCACCATTGAGTGGGCCTCTATGAAGGACATCTGCCTCGTTTTGCGTGCCTTCGATGAATCCACGCGGATGGCGAGTGCAGATGATGCACTAGTCAGCATGACTGTCCCCCTTATCTGCCTGCTTCAACAAACACTGCAAGCACTAAGGGATGAGGTTTCGGAAGAGGTGGAGGATGAGGAGTCCCAAATGCCATCTGCTTCTGGACAGTCTGCGCTACGTGTTTCCTCACAAAGGCCTAGGCAGGGGACACTTTGTGAGGAGGATGAGGAGGAGTCGATGGAGGAGGAAGACATCTCTCCAGAGGAGGGAGGTACACAAACCTCTACTCAGTATGTACAGCGAGGGTGGGGTGATGCAGAGCAGGCCGAGGTCACGCCTCAAACAGGGGACAGCGGTTCTTTGGCAGTTGGGAGTCTGCAGCACATGGTTGATTTCATGCTGCAGTGCCTGAGAAACGACCGCCACATCGCCCACATTCTCGTCTCGGCTGATTATTGGGTGTACACCCTCCTAGATCCTCGCTACCGGGACAGCGTACAAAGGCTCATACCAACGTTGAACCGGGAGCGTAAACTGCGGGAGTACGAAGAGTCACTGGTGCAGTCCATAATGTTTTCCATTCCACCCGACAGCATTCTTGCTAGTGCTTTACAAAGCAGCTCTGTGCGTCGAGGCAGTGGAGGAAACTCTGCACAAAGAGGGAGCAGAGGCAGCGCCGCAGCACAAGGCAAGACCACTATGGCCCAAATGTGGCAAAGCTTTGTGTGTCCACCACAATTGTCTACACCATCAGCGACGCCTCGAGTCAGCAGGAGGCAACGCTTCCGTCAGATGGTGTCAGACTACATGTCTTGCCCTGTCGCTGTACTCCCAGATGGCTCTTCCCCCTTCAAGTTTTGGGTCTCTAAGCTGGATACATGGCCAGAGCTTAGCCAGTATGCATTGGAGGTGCTGGCTTGCCCTGCTGCCAGTGTATTATCGGAACGTGTCTTTAGTGCCGCAGGTGGTGTACTAACAGACCGTCGCACGCGACTATCTTCCGATAATGTTGACCGGCTGACTTTTCTGAAAATGAACAAGGCCTGGATCTCCAAAGACTTTGCCATTCCTCTTACAGACTAAATTAGTGGTTGGCAACTGTATCCAGGTCTGCTGGTGTGTTCATTTTTCTACCACCTGAACTATAATCCCTGTGCTTCAACACAGCCAGTTGTCGCTCAGATGTGTCGTCTGCAGAGAAACACACTAGCTCCTGTGTTAGTGGGGTTCAGTAACGCCAGCTGATCCCCTGCTGTGTGGACGGCAAAGTCACCAGCTCCATCAACATTCAAACCACTACTGATTTTTAACCGTGCCCAACTTAGGTCTCTGGCTCCACTGTCTCTACTATTTCCCCTGACCTCCAACCCCGCCATCTACATCTCTGAAGTGGCGTCAGCACAATCTACACTTGTTCCTGTGTTCCTGTGGCTCAGTCCCATCAGTTTATCCCCTGATGTGTGTCCGGCAAGGTCTCCTGCTCTGCCACATTCCCATAACCAGTAGTGGGAATGAGGACAGAGCTGGCGAACTTGCCAGACAAACATCAGGGGATCAACTGACGGGACTGAGCACCAGTAACACAGGAACAAGTGTAGATTGTGCTGACGCCACTTCAGAGATGTAGCTGGCGGGGTTGGAGGCCAGGGTAAATAGTAGAGACAGTGGAGCCAGAGGCCTAAGTGAAGCATGGTTAGAATCAGTAGTAGTCAACAACCTCCATAAAAACCGCTGCCCATTGGCCTCTGCATGCGGCATGCGTAATCCTGGGCTCCAACAGTGTCAGTTGGTGTTCAGAAGTGTCGTCTCCACAGAGCCAAACACATTCGTTCAAGTGTTAGTGGGGTTCAGCACTGCCAGCTGTTCCCCTGCTGTGGAGATGGCAAGTCTCCTGCTGCCTTCAGCTGCCAAAAGCAACAGGCCCCAGCCTGCTCCTCGCCTAATCCTGGGCTCCAACAGCATCAGTTGGTGTTCAGAAGTGACATCTCCACAGAGCCAAACACATTAGTTCGAGTATTAGTGGGTTTCAGCACTGCCAGCTGTTCCCCTGCTGTGGAGATGGCAAGTCTCCTGCTGCCTTCACCTGCCAAAAGCAACAGGCCCCAGCCTGCTCCTCGCCTAATCCTGGGCTCCAACAGCGTCAGTTGGTGTTCAGAAGTGTCGTCTCCACAGAGCCAAACACATTCGTTCGAGTGTTAGTGGGTTTCAGCACTGCCAGCTGTTCCCCTGCTGTGGAGATGGCAAGTCTCCTGCTGCCTACACCTGCCAAAATCCAGTAGGCCCCAGCCTGCTCCACGCCTAATCCTGGGCTCCAACAGCGTCAGTTGGTGTTCAGAAGTGACATCTCCACAGAGCCAAACACATTCGTTCGAGTGTTAGTGGGTTTCAGCACTGCCAGCTGTTCCCCTGCTGTGGAGATGGCAAGTCTCCTGCTGCCTTCACCTGCCAAAAGCAACAGGCCCCAGCCTGCTCCTCGCCTAATCCTGGGCTCCAACAGCGTCAGTTGGTGTTCAGAAGTGTCATCTCCACAGAGCCAAACACATTCGTTCAAGTGTTAGTGGGGTTCAGCACTGCCAGCTGTTCCCCTGCTGTGGAGATGGCAGTCTCTCCTGCTGTCAGCTCATTCCAAATACAGTAGGCCTCTGCCTACACCCTCCTATTTCCTGGGCTTCAACACAGCCAGTTGTAGCTCGGAAGTGCCGTCCACACGGAAAGAGACACTTGCTCCCGTGTCTCAGTGGGGTTCAGTAACGTCAGCTGATCCCCTGTTGTGTGGATGGCAGTCTCTCCTGCTGTCACCTCATTCCAAATACAGTAGGCCTCTGCCTACACCCTCCTATTTCCTGGGATTCAACACAGCCAGTTGTAGCTTGGAAGTGCCGTCCACACGGAAAGAGACACTTGCTCCCGTGTCTCAGTGGGGTTCAGTAACGTCAGCTGATCCCCTGCTGTGTGGATGGCAGTCTCTCCTGCTGTCACCTCATTCCAAGTACAGTAGGCCTGTGCCTACACCCTCCTATTTCCTGGGCTTCAACACAGCCAGTTGTAGCTCGGAAGTGCCGTCCACACGGAAAGAGATACTTGCTCCCGCGTCTCAGTGGGGTTCAGTAACGTCAGCTGATCCCCTGCTGTGTGGATGGCAGTCTCTCCTGCTGTCACCTCATTCCAAATACAGTAGGCCTCTGCCTACACCCTCCTATTTCCTGGGCTTCAACACAGCCAGTTGTAGCTCGGAAGTGCCGTCCACACGGAAAGAGACACTTGCTCCCGTGTCTCAGTGGGGTTCAGTAACGTCAGCTGATCCCCTGCTGTGTGGATGGCAGTCTCTCCTGCTGTCACCACATTCCAAATACAGTAGGCCTCTGCCTACACCCTCCTATTTCCTGGGCTTCAACACAGCCAGTTGTAGCTCGGAAGTGCCGTCCACACGGAAAGAGACACTTGCTCCCGTGTCTCAGTGGGGTTCAGTAACGTCAGCTGATCCCCTGCTGTGTGGATGGCAGTCTCTCCTGCTGTCGCCACATTCCAAATACAGTAGGCCTCTGCCTACACCCTCCTATTTCCTGGGATTCAACACAGCCAGTTGTAGCTCGGAAGTGCCATCCACACGGAAAGAGATACTTGCTCCCGTGTCTCAGTGGGGTTCAGTAACGTCAGCTGATCCCCTGCTGTGTGGATGGCAGTCTCTCCTGCTGTCACCTCATTCCAAATACAGTAGGCCTCTGCCTACACCCTCCTATTTCCTGGGCTTCAACACAGCCAGTTGTAGCTCGGAAGTGCCGTCCACACGGAAAGAGATACTTGCTCCCGTGTCTCAGTGGGGTTCAGTAACGTCAGCTGATCCCCTGCTGTGTGGATGGCAGTCTCTCCTGCTGTCACCACATTCCAAATACAGTAGGCCTCTGCCTACACCCTCCTATTTCCTGTGCTTCAACACAGCCAGTTGTAGCTCGGAAGTGCCGTCCACACGGAAAGAGACACTTGCTCCCGTGTCTCAGTGGGGTTCAGTAACGTCAGCTGATCCCCTGCTGTGTGGATGGCAGTCTCTCCTTCTGTCACCACATTCCAAATACAGTAGGCCTCTGCCTACACCCTCCTATTTCCTGGGCTTCAACACAGCCAGTTGTAGCTCGGAAGTGCCGTCCACACGGAAAGAGATACTTGCTCCCGTGTCTCAGTGGGGTTCAGTAACGTCAGCTGATCCCCTGCTGTGTGGATGGCAGTCTCTCCTGCTGTCACCTCATTCCAAATACAGTAGGCCTCTGCCTACACCCTCCTATTTCCTGGGCTTCAACACAGCCAGTTGTAGCTTGGAAGTGCCGTCCACACGGAAAGAGACACTTGCTCCCGTGTCTCAGTGGGGTTCAGTAACGTCAGCTGATCCCCTGCTGTGTGGATGGCAGTCTCTCCTGCTGTCACCACATTCCAAATACAGTAGTCCTCTGCCTACACCCTCCTATTTCCTGGGCTTCAACACAGCCAGTTGTAGCTCGGAAGTGCCGTCCACACGGAAAGAGACACTTGCTCCCGTGTCTCAGTGGGGTTCAGTAACGTCAGCTGATCCCCTGCTGTGTGGATGGCAAAGTCTCCTGCTGCCTACACAGTTGTACCACTACTGATTTTTAACCGTGCTCCAATTAGGCCTGTGGCTCCACTGTCTCTCGTATTTCCCCTGTCCTCCAACCCCGCCAGTTACAGCTCCGAAGTGGCATCTGCACAATCCACACTTGTTCCTGTGTTACAGGTGTTCAGTCCGGTCAGTTAATCCCCTGGTGTGTGTCCGGCAATGTCACCTGCTCTGTCCACATTCACATAACTAGTTATGAGAATGTGGACAGAGCAGGCGACATTGCCGGACACACATCAGGGGATTAACTGACCGGACTGAACACCTGTTACACAGGAACAAGTGTGGATTTTGCAGACGCCACTTCGGAGCTGTAACTGGCGGGGTTGGAGGACAGGGGAAATACGAAAATCAGTGAAGCCACAGTCCTAAGTGGAGCTTGGTTAAAATTAGTAGAAGTCTACAACCGATCTTAAAATTTCTTCAATGCAGCCTCAGCCTGCTCCGTGCTTGTCCCTGGGCTTCAACACAGCCAGTTGTTGCTCGGAAGTGCCGTCTTCACAGAGTAAAACACTAGCTCCTGTGTTTGTGGGGTTCAGTAACGTCAGCTGTTCCCCTGCTGTTTTGATGGCAATCTGTCCTGCTGCCTCCCAATTGACAGCACATCAGGCCTCAGCCTGCTAAGTGCTTGTCCTGGGCTCCAACATCGCCAGTTGCTGCTCATAACTGACTTTGGCACGGGTACTCCCTCCTGCCCAGCTTGGTTCCAGCCCTGCCTGCTGTTTCCGGGAAGTGTCAATGTCAGTTTGCCACCCCAAGTTGCCATTTCGTGTTGCGGTTGGGTTAGCCGAGGCTAGGGTGCCAGCAGTTTAGGTGCTTCCTATGTGGACTGCGGGTTCTGGTAAGAAAGGCTTGTTCCGTAGTGCCAGTAGGACAAGCACCCCCTGTAGGACTGTGTGATTCGGTAACTGCGGCCAGCTTGCAGCATGCCAACTTTGCTTTTCAGGGGTAACTTCTGCTACCCCTCCGGGTTCCAGCACCGTCAGCTGGTTCTCGTCAGAGCCTTTGGCCTAGGTGCCTCCATCTCGGTATCCGAGTTCCGGCAATGTCTGCTGGTCCTTGGTAGTGCTTTGTAGCACAGGTACCTCCTGCTTAGTAACCGGGTTTCAGCACCGTCAGCTGGTCCTCGGTTGTGCCATTGGCTCTTATTCCTTCTGCTGCCCCTCCGGGTGCCAGCACTGTCAGCTGGTCCTCGCTATTTCCATTTGCTCTTGCAGCTTATGCTACCCCTCCGGGTTCCAGCACCGTCAGCTGGTTCTCGTCAGAGCCTTTGGCCTAGGTGCCTCCATCTCGGTATCCGAGTTCCGGCAATGTCTGCTGGTCCTTGGTAGTGCTTTGTAGCACAGGTACCTCCTGCTTAGTAACCGGGTTCCAGCACCGTCAGCTGGTCCTCGGTTGTGCCATTGGCTCTTATTCCTTCTGCTGCCCCTCCGGGTGCCAGCACTGTCAGCTGGTCCTCGCTATTTCCATTTGCTCTTGCAGCTTATGCTACCCCTCCGGGTTCCAGCACCGTCAGCTGGTTCTCGTCAGAGCCTTTGGCCTAGGTGCCTCCATCTCGGTATCCGAGTTCCGGCAACGTCTGCTGGTCCTTGGTAGTGCTTTGTAGCACAGGTACCTCCTGCTTAGTAACCGGGTTCCAGCACCGTCAGCTGGTCCTCGGTAGTGCCATTGGCTCTTGTTCCTTCTGCTGCCCCTCCGGGTGCCAGTACAGTCAGCTGGTTCAAGAGGACAAAGAACAGGAAGACAACCACCAAGATGCAGAACAACAAGAGAGAGAAGACAAAGAAGCATAAAAAAACAAAGCAGAAGAACATTAAGCATAAGACTAATACTCTGAGCAAATGATATTATCTTATTTATAAGCAGAAGAAGACTAAGCAGTGTATGGGGGTGAGTCCGTTCCTCCTCGTGGTGCCCCTGGAAAAGGCCTGCTGCTGCAGGCCAAACTGAACGCGGACAAATCCTGTTGTAAATCTTTTGTGACAGGCAGAACGGAAGGTGTAAACTTCTAACTTTTCTAGATAACAACTACAGGAATGCCTGACACAAACAAGAATATGATGAAGAGGAATAGGAAGAAGATGAAGAAGTTGAATATGTAGAATAATAATTGTTGAATAAGAAGAATATGAAGAATGTAAGAAAAGGAAGAAGAAGAAGAATGTAAAAAAAGGAAGTAGAAGAATTTAAAAAAAGGAAGAAGAGTGTAAAAAAAGGAATAAGAAGAAGAATATAAAAAAAGGAAGTAGAAGAATGTAAAAAAAGGAAGAAGAATGTAAAAAAAGGAATAAGAAGAAGAAGAAGGTAAAAAAAGGAAGAAGAATAAGAAAGAAGAAGAAAGAAGAAAGAAGAAGAAGACATACATGTCTGGCAAAATATAAATGAGGCTAACATAGTCAATATCTTTGTAACTCCTAACGTCTTTAAAAAAAAAGTTTAATTCCTGCTATTCCATTTGATTGGGCTAAACCTCTATGGCTTTAATGTCTCCTCCACCTCCCACAATACATTCTACATTATTCTTAGTTGTTTTTCTTCATGTAGAATTAACCTACAAGGAAAGAAAGGGTTTTTTTTAATTCCGATATTTTGGCCCCAGTGACTTGCATTGGTTCCCGGTATCGGAATCGGCGATACCGATACTTTTTTTTAAGATCGGCCGATCCATTCCGATCCGATATTTTCAAGTATCGGCTGGTATCGCTCAACTCTAGTGACAACCACTACACTTCAGAAACTCCATGCAAAGCTAAAGATGTTTAAACATGCTGAAATGAACTTGAAAAAGAAAAAAACATCCAGCCAAAGTCAAGAGGTCTTACTCTATGTCTGAAGACAGGACAAAGTGCATTTTGCAACACAGGAACCTTTCATTTGTCAGGCTATTGGAGAAAAAGAACAAACAGGGAAACAAAAAAATGCTCCACAAAACATTCTCATGCCTTTGTCCAAAAGCCAAAAAGAAAAAGCACTGAGATGCCTGCTTTCGCACCTTGATCCTATCAGGTGTTACTTGAATTAGGAACACTTAGACACTGTCAAAAACACACATGCTTGCCAAAAGCAAAAACGGGTAGAAATAATCACATTGGTAAAAGTAATGCTCATTAAACCAGCAATAGAATATGCTAACTAAGGCTAATTAAGCCAACAATATACGTTTGTGATCAAAATAAAGAAAAGCCACATGTTTCTGCCCGGGATCAAAACAGGGAACTTTCAGGAGGACGGCAAACAGGACAATCACTACACTACAGTAACGTGACAAGAGCGTTTACTGTGGTCATGGCAAGCATTAAAGATCAAGCACTCATTGTCAAAAGCGCTAGTTTGCAAGAGGAACGCTGTGTTTCTGCCTAGTTTCGAACTGAGGACCTTTCACGTGTAAAGCTAACGTGATAACCGCTACACTACAGAAACAAACCAATTCAAACAAACAAAAAATGATGTGGTCATGGCAAGCAATAAAGAACAAGCACTGAAAGTCAAAAAGATCGTTTTCCAAGAGAAATAGCTGTGTTTCTGCAAAGTTTCGAACTGGGGACCTTTCGCGTGTGAGTCAAACGTGATAACGGCTACACTACAGAAACCGGATGCAAGCGCTTACTGTGGTGACAACAAGCAATCGAGATCAAGAACTGAAAGTCAAAAGCTTGGATACCAAAGGGTAACAGCGTGTTTCTGCCCAGTTTCGAACTGTGGACCTTTCGCGAGTTAGGCGAACGTGATAACCACTACACTACAGAAACCGGCTGCGGAAGGTTACTGTGGTCATGACGAGCCATCGAGAACAAAGACTCAACGTCAAAAGCTTTAATACCAACGCCTAATGTCATGCTTCTATCCAGTTTCGAACTGGGGACCGTTCGTGTGTGAGGTGAACGTGACAACCACTACACTTCAGAAACTCAATGCAAAGATAAACATGTTTAAACATGCTGAAATGAACTTGAAAAAGAAAAAAACAGCCAGCCAAAGTCAAGAGGTCTTCCTCTATGTCTGAAGACAGGACAAAGTGCATTTTGCAACACAGGAACCTTTCATTTGTCAGGCTATTGGAGAAAAAGAACAAACAGGGAAACAAAACCATGCTCCACAAAACATTCTCATGCCTTTGTCCAAAAGCCAAAAAGAAAAAGCACCTAGATGCCTGCTTTCGCACCTTGATCCTATCAGGTGTTACTTGAATTAGGAACACTTAGACACTGTCAAAAACACACATGCTTGCCAAACGCAAAAACGGGTAGAAATAATCACATTGGTAAAAGTAATGCTCATTAAACCAGCAAAAGAATATGCTAACTAAGGCTAATTAAGCCAACAATATACATTTGTGATCAAAATAAAGAAAAGCCACATGTTTCTGCCCGGGATCAAAACAGGGAACTTTCAGGAGGATGGCAAACAGGACAATCACTACACTACAGTAACCAGACAAGAGCGTTTACTGTGGTCATGGCAAGCATTAAAGATCAAGCACTCATTGTCAAAAGCGCTAGTTTGCAAGAGAAACGCTGTGTTTCTGCCCAGTTTCGAACTGAGGACCTTTCGCGTGTAAAGCGAACGTGATAACCTCTACACTACAGAATCCAACCAACTCAAAAAAAACCAAAAATGCTGTGGTCATGGCAAGCAATAAAGAACAAGCATTGAAAGTCAAAAAGATAGTTTTCCAAGAGAAAAAGCTGTGTTTCTGCCCAATATCGAACTGTGGACCTTTCGCGTGTGAGGCAAACGTGATAACCGGTACACTACAGAAACCGGATGCAAGTGCTTACTGTGGTGACAACAAGCAATTGAGATCAAGAACTGAAAGTCAAAAGCTTGGATGCCAAAGGGTAACATTGTGTTTCAGCCCAGTTTCAAACTGGGGACCTTTCGCGTGTTAGGCGAACGCGACAACCACTACATTACAGAAACCGGCTACGGAAGGTTACTGTGGTCATGACGAGCCATAGAGAACAAAGACTCAACATCAAAAGCTTTAATTTCAACGCCTAATGTCATGCTTTTATCCAGTTTCGAACTGGGGACCGTTCGCGTGTGAGGTGAACGTGACAACCACTACACTTCAGAATCGCCATGCGAAGCTAAAGATGTTTAAACATGCTGAAATGAACTTGAAAAAGGAAAAAAACATCCAGCCAAAGTCAAGAGGTCTTCCTCTATGTCTGAAGACAGGACAAAGTGCATTTTGCAACACAGGAACCTTTCATTTGTCAGGCTATTGGAGAAAAAGAACAAACAGGGAAACAAAACCATGCTCCACAAAACATTCTCATGCCTTTGTCCAAAAGCCAAAAAGAAAAAACACCTAGATGCCTGCTTTCGCACCTTGATCCTATCAGGTGTTACTTGAATTAGGAACACTTAGACACTGTCAAAAACACACATGCTTGCCAAAAGCAAAAACGGGTAGAAATATTCACATTGGTAAAAGTAATGCTCATCAAACCAGCAATAGAATATGTTAACTAAGGCTAATTAAGCCAACAATATATGTTTGTGATCAAAATAAAGAAAAGTCACATGTTTCTACCCGGAATCAAAACAGGGAACATTCAGGAGGATGGCAAACAGGACAATCACTACACTACAGTAACCAGACAAGAGCGTTTACTGTGGTCATGGCAAGCATTAAAGATCAAGCACTCATTGTCAAAAGCGCTAGTTTGCAAGAAAAACACTGTGTTTCTGCCCAGTTTCGAACTAGGGACCTTTCGCGTGTTAGGCAAACGTGATAACCTCTACACTACAGAAACCGGATGCAAGCGCTTACTGTGGTGACAACAAGCAATCGAGATCAAGAACTGAAAGTCAAAAGCTTGGATACCAAAGGGTAACAGCGTGTTTCTGCCCAGTTTCGAACTGGGGACCTTTCGAGTGTTAGGCGAACGTGATAACTAGAGTTGAGCGAAACGGGTCGAAAAAATTCAAAAGTCGTCGACTTTTGGCAAAGTCGGGTTTCATGAAACGAAACCCGACCCTAGGATGAGGTCGACCACGAGGCCCGCGACTTACGCGCCAAAGTCGCGTTTCAAAAGTTTGTTTTGCGCTCTTTTTCAGCCAATCAGGATCCACGGACACTGTGGGCAAAGTGATGACCTAGGCACGGGTCACCACCATCTTTCAGAAGGGCATGCAAGTGATTGGCTTGCTTTGGTGGGCGTCACAGGGCGTATAAAAGGGCGTGCACGCCGACCGCCATCTTACTTCTGCCGATCTTAGCATAGGGAGAGGTTGCTGCTGATTCTGTAGGGAGAGCGTTAGGCAGGGAAGAAGACAAAAAAACTGCTTCTGCTGCTAGCGATTTGGCCTGCACAACACACAAGTCACTGTGTGTGCAGTGCAAGGGGAGGCTATATTGTGGTGTATCAGTGGTGTTGGTTGTTGGGCTGCCTTTTAAGGCTTCCTGACACGCTGGCATTGCTGTTTACCCACTGCTCCGCAAACTGCTTTTTTAAAAGCAATCCAATCTCCCTTATCCTCTAGTCACTTTTGTCACAGCTGTGCCATCGAGCCTGTCACATAGCGCTCAGATATCAGTGGGCCTCACGCAATCCACAAGTGTCCAGTGTCCAAAAGTGTGCGCAGAGATTCAAAATCTCCATTATCCTCTCGTCACTTTGGTCACAGGCAGCTGTGCCATCGAGCGTGTCACATAGCGCTCAGATATCAGTGGGCCTCACACAATCCACAAGTGTCCAGTGTCCAAAAGTGTGCGCAGAGATTCAAAATCTCCATTATCCTCTCGTCACTTTGGTCACAGGCAGCTGTGCCATCGAGCGTGTCACATAGCGACCAGATATCAGTGGGCCTCACACTATCCACAAGTGTCCAGTTTCCAAAAGTGTGCGCAGAGATTCAAAATCTCCATTATCCTCTCGTCACTTTGGACACAGGCAACTGTGCCATCGAGCGTGTCACATAGCGCTCAGATATCAGTGGGCCTCACACAATCCACAAGTGTCCAGTGTCCAAAAGTGTGCGCAGAGATTCAAAATCTCCATTATCCTCTCGTCACTTTGGTCACAGGCAGCTGTGCCATCGAGCCTGTCACATAGCGCTCAGATATCAGTGGGCCTCACACATTCCACAAGTGTCCAGTGTCCAAAAGTGTGCGCAGAGATTCAAAATCTCCATTATCCTCTCGTCACTTTGGTCACAGGCAGCTGTGCCATCGAGCGTGTCACATAGCGCTCAGATATCAGTGGGCCTCACACAATCCACAAGTGTCCAGTGTCCAAAAGTGTGCGCAGAGATTCAAAATCTCCATTATCCTCTCGTCACTTTGGTCACAGGCAGCTGTGCCATCGAGCGTGTCACATAGCGCTCAGATATCAGTGGGCCTCACACAATCCACAAGTGTCCAGTGTCCAAAAGTGTGCGCAGAGATTCAAAATCTCCATTATCCTCTCGTCACTTTGGTCACAGGCAGCTGTGCCATCGAGCGTGTCACATAGCGCTCAGATATCAGTGGGCCTCACACAATCCACAAGTGTCCAGTGTCCAAAAGTGTGCGCAGAGATTCAAAATCTCCATTATCCTCTCGTCACTTTGGTCACAGGCAGCTGTGCCATCGAGCCTGTCACATAGCGCTCAGATATCAGTGGGCCTCACACAATCCACAAGTGTCCAGTGTCCAAAAGTGTGCGCAGAGATTCAAAATCTCCATTATCCTCTCGTCACTTTGGTCACAGGCAGCTGTGCCATCGAGCCTGTCACATAGCGCTCAGATATCAGTGGGCCTCACACAATCCAAAAGTGTCCACTGTCCACAGGTGTGTGCAGAAATTCTAAATCTCCCCTGTCCTATAGACACCTTGTACCTTGTTTTACATTACTATATAGTTTGTTGGATTTTGTCTATATTTCTACCAAAAATGAGGAAGGCTGGTGGAAGAGGCCGTGGAATTGGGCGGGGGTTGGCAGCTGGTAATGATGGTGTTGGTGGTGGATCTGATGGTAGTGGCAAGAGCAAAATAGGACCGAATGCAGGAGGTGCTGACCCTGTGTCATCGTCTGGCTACATAAGGCCTCGAACGCTTAGTTTTCTAGGAGTTGGCAAACCGCTTTTAAAGGCAGAGCATCAGGAAAAAGTTTTGTCTTACATTGCTGACTCAGCCTCCAGCTCTATCGCCTCCTCTTCTTCAGTTGTAAAATTAAAAGCACTGAGTCGTCATTGGAGGCTCATGTTCATGAACCACACCTTTCCTTGTGTCCTTCACCCCAACCAAGATTGAAGGATGACACAGGCCATACTACTGATTACTCCATGGAGCTGTTTTCACATACCATGCCTGGATTATCAAGTGAAATGGTGAATTACCCAGGCCAAGATGAATCTGACATGGAGTGCACTGATGCACAGCCGCTGATGGATGATTCTGCTGGTACATTCACTCAGAGCACTACATTGTCCTCGCAGTGTACAGAGCCAGATTTTGACCCTGATGAGACTCAGGTGCCCCTTCCCACACACTATACCACCATACACGGTGACACAGAGAAAGGTGCACATGACATAGAAGAGGAGGTGATGGATGACCCAGTTGTTGACCCAGATTGGCATCCATTGGGGGAAGAGGGTGCTGCTTCCAATAGCTCAGATGAGGAGCATCCACAGCAGACATCGACATCGCAACAGCTGTTATCTGGCAGGCCCGTAGCACTCCAAAGACAGGTTCCAAACATCAAAAGAGTTGTTGGACAGCTTGTCCAGAGGGTCAAAAGATCACAGCGTGCTAGGATGCAAAATGTCTGCCAAAGTAGGAAGAGTGCAGTGTGGCACTTTTTTGAACAAAATCCTCATGATCAGGCCAAGGTTATCTGTAAGAAGTGCGCAAAGACCTTTAGCCGAGGGAAAAATCTGAAAAATTTGAATACCAGTTGCATGCTTAGACATTTAACCAGCATGCACTTGCAAGCGTGGACACAACACCAAACCTCAAGTGCCACATGTGCAACTGATCACAACGAAGGTAGTCAGCAACGCTACATTGTTTCCCCCACTGTAAGCCCACCGGTTAGCACAGCAGCAAATGTTGAGGTGTCGTTGCAAGACCACAGCAGTCAGGGAATCCCACTGTTATATCAACGAAAGACTGATTCTAGGCCATCAGAAAGAACACCAACTCCATCACCATCATCAACCCTCTCTTAGTCCGCCCTGTCCACCGCTACTTCCACCATATGCAGCTCTCAAGTCCAGCTCACCCTCCCAGACACTATGAGTAGGTCAAGAAAGTACTCAGTCTCTCATCCGCGTACACTGGGTTTGAACGCCCACATTGCCAAACTAATCTCGTTTGAGATGATGCCCTTTCGGTTGGTGGAAAGCACAGCTTTCCGCAAACTCATGGCCTATGCAGTACCACGCTATGACCTACCCAGTCGCCACTTCTTCTCTCGCAAAGCCATCCCAGCCCTCCACCATCATGTGAAAGACCGCATTGTCCATGCACTCAAGCAGTCAGTGAGCGGAAAGGTGCACCTCACAACTGATGCATGGTCCAGTCGGCATGGCCAGGGCCGTTACCTGTCCATCACTGCGCACTGGGTTAATGTGGTGGATGCAGGGTCCACAGGGGACAGCGGTGGTGGGACAGTGCTGCCTAGCCCACGGTATAGGAAACAGTTGGCTGTAGGCGTTCGACCCTCCTCCTCCTCCAGAAGCGAAAGCTCGTCCACAGAGCGCAGTCGTACGAGCACTCCATCTGCAGCTGCCACTGTTGCACACGATGTGTCCCCCTATCGAGCAGCTAGTGGAAAGCGTCAGCAGGCTGTGTTGCAGATGATGTGTTTGGGCGACAGACACACCGCCGAGGTGCTGGCCGAGTACTTGAAGCGACAAACTGAGTCATGGCTGGGCAGTGTACATCTTGAGGCAGGCAAGGTAGTTAGTGATAACGGCCGTAATTTTTTGGCAGCCATAGCCCTTTCAAAACTCAGCCACATACCTTGCTTGGCTCACACCTTGAACCTGGTGGTGCAGTGCTTCCTCAAAAATTATCCGGAGTTAACAGCCCTGCTCCAGAAGGTGCGAAGACTGTGCGTGCACATCCGCCGGTCGCCTGTACACTCCGTTCGTAAGCAGAAGCTGCAGCGATTGCTCCACCTTCCCAACCACCGCCTCATTATCGACATTGCAACAAGGTGAAACTCCACCCTGTACATGGTGAAGCGGCTGTGCGAGCAGAGGCAGGCCATAATGCATTTGTGGGAGGATACACGGCCAGGCACTTTGAGAGCAGACATGGAGTTGACAGGCGTGCAGTGGTCGAAGCTGAAAGACCTTTGTAAAGTCCTTCAGTGTTTTGAGGAATGCACACGGCTGGTAAGCGCAGACGACGCCATCCTAAGCATGAGCATCCCACTTATGCGTCTGCTCATGCAAACTTTGACGCACCTTAAGGAGCAGGCGTCTGCAGCCAATGTTGATGAGGAGGAAGAGGAGGAGGGAATCCTTGATGACATTCAGCCATTGTCTGCTCAGGGACCTCTCCTGGACGAGGTGGAGGAAGAAGAGGAGGAGGAGGAGGATGATGGGGATGATTACTTAGGGGAGGAGGATGCATGTCGTGGGGCAAGTGAAAATGTTGGCGTGGCAAGGTCTGGTACAGGGTTTGTGCGTGACTGGAGGGATGTGGATTTGCCAGAAAGTGCTCCTCCACCCAGCACTTGCAGTGCATCATTGACACCGGGAACATTGGCCCACATGTCAGATTATGCCTTGCGGATCCTAAAAAGGGACCCCCGCATTGCCAAAATGATGAAGGTTGACGACTACTGGTTGGCCAGCATCCTGGATCCACGCTATAAAGGCAAATTACAAAACATCATGCCACAGGAGAACCTTGACCTAATATTGGCTAATAAACAAGCAACTCTGGTAAATCGGTTGCTTGAGGCATTCCCAGCACACAGCAGCGGTGATTGTTCTCACACGAGCCGTACGGGCCGGGGGCAGCTTGGCAGAGGTGTTCGTGGTGCACACAGCAGAAGTGGCGTTGGAGACAGGGGTTTCATGACAATGTTGTGGACTGATTTTTCAAATACCGCTCACACAACTGGTAATACTGCATCGATGGAAAGTGACAGGAGACAGCAGTTGTCAACTATGGTTACAAACTACTTTTCCTCCCATTTCGATGTTCTCCCACACAGGTCATTCCCCTTTGACTATTGGGCCGCTAAACTGGACACCTGGCCTGAATTGGCCCAATATGCCTTACAGGAGCTCGCTTGCCCAGCTGCAAGTGTGCTATCGGAAAGAGTCTTCAGTGCAGCTGGATCAATCCTGACAGAAAAAAGGACCCGTCTGTCAACCCAAAATGTGGATGATCTAACCTTCATTAAAATGAACCACGCATGGGTTTCCAAGGATTTTGTCCCACCTTCCCCTGATGACACATAGGGTGACAGAAAAATGGCTTGCTTTGGTCCACCTCTTCCTGGTACTTCACCTATTTTGCCTTTTGCATCAGCTGAATGTCCAACATCAACATATGCCACTTTCTAAAACTACCTAACTGTGCTGCCTCCCACCCAATGGCCGGGGTCACCACCTACCGCACGACACCGTGCGAGTGCCGTTGCCCTGGACAGGTGGGTGGGCCGATTCTTGGGCGCGGGCACTGGCACAGGGTCCCTCATAGTGCAATCAAGTGTCTCTGACGGTGGTGGTGCACACCCGCCGTCAGACACACCGCTGTACTATGAGGGGAACAGTGCCAGTACCGACGCCCACGAGTGGGCCCCCCTTGCTTGGGCAGGGCCCCAGCATTTGCAATCTTTACCTCTCCCTGCTCCTCCGCTGTGTAATCTGGGCCGTCAAATCCATACTGTGCCTGACACCGTCTGAGCCTGCCTCCTGAGACATATATTTTGAATGTGTACGCTATCCATACATGTTATCTGGGGGTACGGTACCCTTTCTAACCTTTGTGCAATCACGTGCAATCCATACTGGGCCTGACACCGTCTGAGCCTGCCTTCTGAGACATATATTTTGAATGTGTACGCTATCCATACATGTTATCCAGGGATACGGTACCCTTTCTAACCTTTGTGCAATCACGTGCAATCCATACTGGGCCTAACACCGTCTGAGCCTGCCTCCTGAGACATATATTTTGAATGTGTACGCTATCCATACATGTTATCCAGGGATACGGTACCCTTTCTAACCTTTATGCAATCACGTGCAATCCATACTGGGCCTAACACCGTCTGAGCCTGCCTCCTGAGACATATAATTTGAATGTGTACGCTATCCATACATGTTATCCGGGGATACGGTACCCTTTCTAACCTTTGTGCAATCACGTGCAATCCATACTGTGCCTGACACCGTCTGAGCCTGCCTCCTGAGACATATATTTTGAATGTGTACGCTATCCATACATGTTATCCAGGGATACGGTACCCTTTCTAACCTTTGTGCAATCACGTGCAATCCATACTGGGCCTGACACCGTCTGAGCCTGCCTCCTGAGACATATATTTTGAATGTGTACGCTATCCATACATGTTATCCAGGGATACGGTACCCTTTCTAACCTTTGTGCAATCACGTGCAATCCATACTGGGCCTAACACCGTCTGAGCCTGCCTCCTGAGACATATATTTTGAATGTGTACGCTATCCATACATGTTATCCGGGGATACGGTACCCTTTCTAACCTTTGTGCAATCACGTGCAATCCATACTGGGCCTAACACCGTCTGAGACTGCCTCCTGAGACATATATTTTGAATGTGTACGCTATCCATACATGTTATCCGGGGATACGGTACCCTTTCTAACCTTTGTGCAATCACGTGCAATCCATACTGGGCCTAACAACGTCTGAGCCTGCCTCCTGAGACATATATTTTGAATATGTACGCTATCCATACATGTTATCCGGGGAAACGGTACCCTTTCTAACCTTTGTGCAATCACGTGCAATCCATACTGTGCCTGACACCGTCTGAGCCTGCCTCCTGAGACATATATTTTGAATGTGTACGCTATCCATACATGTTATCCAGGGATACGGTACCCTTTCTAACCTTTGTGCAATCACGTGCAATCCATACTGGGCCTAACACCGTCTGAGCCTGCCTCCTGAGACATATATTTTGAATGTGTACGCTATCCATACATGTTATCCAGGGATACGGTACCCTTTCTAACCTTTGTGCAATCACGTGCAATCCATACTGGGCCTAACACCGTCTGAGCATGCCTCCTGAGACATATATTTTGAATGTGTACGCTATCCATACATGTTATCCGGGGATACGGTACCCTTTTTAACCTTTGTGCAATCACGTGCAATCCATACTGGGCCTAACACCGTCTGAGCCTGCCTCCTGATACATATATTTTGAATGTGTACGCTATCCATACATGTTATCCGGGGATACGGTACCCTTTCTAACCTTTGTGCAATCACGTGCAATCCATACTGGGCCTAACACCATCTGAGCCTGCCTCCTGAGACATATATTTTGAATGTGTACGCTATCCATACATGTTATCCGGGGATACGGTACCCTTTCTAACCTTTGTGCAATCACGTGCAATCCATACTGTCCCTGACACCGTCTGAGCCTGCCTCCTGAGACATATATTTTGAATGTGTACGCTATCCATACATGTTATCCGGGGATACGGTACCCTTTCTAACCTTTGTGCAATCACGTGCAATCCATACTGGGTCTAACATTGTCTGAGCCTGCCTCCTGAGACATATATTTTGAATGTGTACGCTATCCATACATGTTATCCGGGGATACGGTACCCTTTCTAACCTTTGTGCAATCACGTGCAATCCATACTGTGCCTGACACCGTCTGAGCCTGCCTCCTGAGACATATATTTTGAATGTGTACGCTATCCATACATGTTATCCAGGGATACGGTACCCTTTCTAACCTTTGTGCAATCACGTGCAATCCATACTGGGCCTGACACCGTCTGAGCCTGCCTCCTGAGACATATATTTTGAATGTGTATGCTATCCATACATGTTATCCAGGGATACGGTACCCTTTCTAACCTTTGTGCAATCACGTGCAATCCATACTGGGCGTGAGAACGGCTGGCGAGCTGTTAAGCAAGCTACAGCACCTGTCCAGACAAGTACAGGGATTCCCTAGCGAGGAGACTTATTTGATTGTTTTCAATGTTGGGACAGCAATTTTTGGGGAGCACTATACTCTGGAGAATGATAGATGGGGCCCACCATACACTGGAACATTCCAAAGGTGGACATCAGACACTGGAGCAGCATTTACAGGGCCCATTATACACTAGAGCATTAGAAATGGGGCCCATTATGTTTGGAGCATTATTTGTGCCCATAAGACAGTGGAGCTTCATCCATGGGGACCAACATATACTGTAGCATTATGTGGAGCTCATCATATACTGTTTCAAACATTATATGGGACCAATGATTCTGTATGGAGAAATAGATGGGCCTCGTCATGAGATGTAAAAAGTGAGGTATTTTTCATTGTACTATACCGCTATTTATCTGCCGTATCGGAGCATGATGAGTTGTGGTATGTGTTAAAGGGGCGCTCTTTCGCCCAGGGCACATGAAAACCTGCAGCCAGCCCTCCCCCCCACAACTTTAGCCAAATAACACCCATTTTTCAGTGTGTAACTTGTATTATGAAGTTAATTAAGGTTGACAAGCTTAAGTAAGAAGAATTGATGCTTTTGGCATTCAAATGGGCACTGTAGGTGTGTTTCCTGTCCTCCTCTCACTGCCGACTTTTATTCCCCATTGACTTACATTGGGTTTCGTGTTTCGGGACGACCCCGACTTTTCCCTATAATCGGACGATCAAGCTCGACCCGACTTTTGGAAAAGTCGGGTTTCACTAAACGAAACGCGACCCTAAAAAACCAAAAGTCGCTCAACTCTAGTGATAACCACTACACTACAGAAACCGGCTGCGGAAGGTTACTGTGGTCATGACGAGCCATCGAGAACAAAGACTCAATTTCAAAAGCTTTAATATCAACGCCTAATGTCATGCTTCTATCAAGTTTCAAACTGGGGACCGTTCGCCTGTGAGGTGAACGTGACAACCACTACACTTAAGAAACTCCATGCAAAGCTAAAGATGTTTAAACATGCTGAAATGAACTTGAAAAAGAAAAAAACATCCAGCCAAAGTCAAGAGGTCTTCCTCTATGTCTGAAGACAGGACAAAGTGCATTTTGCAACACAGGAACCTTTCATTTGTCAGGCTATTGGAGAAAAAGAACAAACAGGGAAACAAAACCATGCTCCACAAAACATTCTCATGCCTTTGTCCAAAAGCCAAAAAGAAAAAGCACCTAGATGCCTGCTTTCGCACATTGATCCTATCAGGTGTTACTTGAATTAGGAACACTTAGACACTGTCAAAAACACACATGCTTGCCAAAAGCAAAAACGGGTAGAAATAATCACATTGGTAAAAGTAATGCTCATTAAACCAGCAATAGAATATGCTAACTAAGGCTAATTAAGCCAACAATATACGTTTGTGATCAAAATAAAGAAAAGCCACATGTTTCTGCCCGGGATCAAAACAGGGAACTTTCAGGAGGATGGCAAACAGGACAATCACTACACTACAGTAACCAGACAAGAGCGTTTACTGTGGTCATGGCAAGCATTAAAGATCATGCAGTCATTGTCAAAAGCGCTAGTTTGCAAGAGAAACGCTGTGTTTCGGCCCAGTTTCGAACTGAGGACCTTTCGCGTGTAAAACGAAAGTGATAACCGCGACACTACAGAAACAAACAGATTCAAAAAAACAAAAAATGCTGTGGTCATGGCAAGCAATAAAGAACAAGCACTGAAAGTCAAAAAGATCGTTTTCCAAGAGAAAAGCTGTGTTTCTGCCCACTTTCGAACTGGGACCTTTCGCGTGTGAGGCGAACATGATAACCGCTACACTACAGAAACCAGATGCAAGCGCTTACTGTGGTGACAACTAGAGTTGAGCGATACCGTCCGATACTTCAAAGTATCGGATCGGAATGGATCGGCCGACCTTTAAAAAAAGTATCGGTATCGCCGATTCCGATACCGGAAGTCCCATTCAAGTCTATGGGACTTCCGGTATCGGAATAAGAAAAACCCTGTTTTTGCCTTGTACAGCCTCTCTGGGGTCTGTACGGGCCTTTCGGGGGGCTGTGCCGGCCTGCCAGGGGGTCTGTGCAGGCTCCGGTGGTCTGTGCCGGCCTGCCGGGGGGCTGTGCCGGCCTGCCGGTGGTCTGTGCAGGCTCCGATGGGCTGTGCCGGCCTGCCGGGGGGCTGTGCCGGCCTGCCGGGGGGCTGTGCAGGCTCCGGGGGGCTGTGCCGGCCTGCCGGGGGGCTGTGCCGGCCTGCCGGTGGTCTGTGCAGGCTCCGGGGGGGCTGTGCCGGCCTGCCGGGGGGCTGTGCCGGCCTGCCGGTGGTCTGTGCAGGCTTCGGGGGTCTGTGCAGGCATCGTCCGATGGGACTGCAAGTCCCATCGGGCGATGCCTGCTACCATGACAGTGATTGACACATTAGCCAATGATGGGACAGTAGTAGTCCCATCATCCGGCTAATGTGTTGAATGTAAAAAAAAAAAAAATTACATGCTACATACATGCAACATGCATACTACATACATGCTACATTCATACTACATACTACATACATGCTACATTCATACTACATAAATACTACATGCAACATACATACTACATATATACTACACACATACTACATATATACTACATGCATGATACATACATACTGCATGCTACATACATACTACATGCTACATACATACCACATATATACTACATACATACTACATGCATGCTACATACATACCACATACTACATACATACTACATACATACTACATGCATGCTACATGCATGCTACATGCTACATACATAACACATATATACTACATGCATGCTACATACATACTACATGCTACATACATACCACATACATACTACATGCATGCTACATACATACTACATGCATGCTACATACATACTACATGCTACATACTACATATATACTACATGCATGCTACATACATACTACATGCTACATACATACTACATATATACTACATGCATGCTACATACATACTACATGCTAAATACATACTACATATATACTACATGCATGCTACATACATACTACATGCTACATACATACTACATATATACTACATGCATGCTACATACACACTGCATGCTACATGCATGCTACATACATACTACATACATGCTACATGCTACATACATACCACATATATACTACATACATACAATACATTCATACAATACATACATAGACATACAGTACATATAACATAGAGTAACATACTTACCAATACTTGTCACATTGTTCCCCGAAGCCATTGTCTTTTCCGGAATAAATATTAACATAACAAACCACAAAAATACTCACCCACGATCCGAAGCAGTCCACGAGTGTGTCCCAAGACGATCTTGGGTAGAGAACTGCAGCATCAGCTGATGCTGCCGTTCTCTACGGGCTGCAGGAATCCAATGACGGAAGGTAGGTATCCTTCCGCACTGTATTCCTCCGCCACTTAAAAAAAAAAAAAGTCCCTAGTCTCACTTTATGCCATTGCTGTGTGGGAATTTCCCACGCAGCAATTGCATAAAGTGAGACTAGGGACTTTTTTTTTTTTAAGTGGCGGAGGAATACAGTGCGGAAGGATACCTACCTTCCGTCATTGGATTCCTGCAGCCCGTAGAGAACGGCAGCATCATCTAATGCTGCAGTACTCTACCCAAGATCGTCGTGGGACACACTCGTGGACTGCTTCGGATCGTGGGTGAGTATTTTTGTGGTTTGTTATGTTAATATTTATTCCGGAAAAGACAATGGCTTCGGGGAACAATCTGACAAGTATTGGTTAGTATGTTACTCTATGTTATATGTACTGTATGTCTATGTATGTATTGTATGAATGTATTGTATGTATGTAGTATATATGTGGTATGTATGTAGCATGTAGTATGTATGTAGTATGTATGTAGCATGCATGTAGCATGCAGTATGTATGTAGCATGCATGTAGTATATACAGTATGTAGTATGTATGTAGCATGCATGTAGTATATATGTAGTATGTATGTAGCATGTAGCATGTATGTAGTATGTATGTGGTATGTATGTAGCATGTAGTATGTATGTAGCATGCATGTAGTATATATGTAGTATGTATGTAGCATGTAGTATGTATGTAGCATGCATGTAGTATGTATGTAGTATGTATGTAGCATGTAGTATGTATGTAGCATGCATGTAGTATGTATGTAGTATGTATGTAGCATGTATGTAGTATGTATGTAGCATGTAGTATATATGTAGCATGCATGTAGTATGTATGTAGTATGTATGTAGCATGTATGTGGTATGTATGTAGCATGTAGTATGTATGTAGCATGCATGTAGTATGTATGTAGTATATATGTGGTATGTATGTAGCATGTAGTATGTATGTAGTATGTATGTAGCATGCATGTAGTATGTATGTAGTATGTATGTAGTATGTATGTAGTATATATGTAGTATGTATGTAGCATGTAGTATGTATGTAGTATGTATGTGGTATGTATGTAGCATGTAGTATGTATGTAGCATGCATGTAGTATATATGTAGTATGTATGTAGCATGTAGTATGTATGTAGCATGTATGTGGTATGTATGTAGCATGTAGTATGTATGTATCATGCATGTAGCATGCATGTAGCATGTATGTAGTATGTATGTAGTATGTATGTAGCATGCATGTAGCATGCATGTAGTATGTATGTAGTATGTATGTAGTATGTATGTAGTATGTATGTAGCATGCAGTATGTAGCATGTATGTAGCATGTATGTAGTATGTATGTAGTATATATGTAGTATGTATGTAGCATGTAGTATGTATGTAGCATGTAGTATGTATGTAGCATGCATGTAGTATATATGTAGTATGTATGTAGCATGCATGTAGTATATATGTAGTTTGTATGTAGCATGTAGTATGTATGTAGCATGCATGTAGCATGCATGTAGTATGTATGTAGTATTTTTTTTTTTTTAACATTTAACACATTAGCCGGATGATTGGACTACTACTGTCCCATCATTGGCTAATGTGTCAATCACTGTCATGGTAGCAAGCATCGCCAGATGGGACTTGTAGTACCATCGGACGATGCTTGCACAGACCCCCGGACATCAGCACAGCCCCCCGGCAGGCCAGCACAGCCCCCCGGCAGGCCGGTACAGACCCCCACAGGGTGCACAGACCACCGGCAGGCCGGCACAGCCCCCCGGCAGGCCGGTACAGACCCCCACAGGGTGCACAGACCACCGGCAGGCCGGCACAGCCCCCCGGCAGGCCGGTACAGACCCCCACAGGGTGCACAGACCACCGGCAGGCCGGCACAGCCCCCCGGCAGGCCGGTACAGACCCCGGGCAGTCCACACAGCCCCCCGGCAGGCCAGCAGAGACCCCCGGAAGGCCCGAAATGACGGCGCATCATGATGCGCACACACCACGCATCATGATGACGTCAGGCTGTCAATCAACTTTGAACTTCCGATTCCGATGCCGAATTCCGATATTGAAAAAATATCGGAAGTCGGTATCGGAATTCCGATACAGAAAGTATCGGCCGATACCCGATACTTGCGGTATCGGAATGCTCAACACTAGTGACAACAAGCAATCGAGAACAAGAACTGAAAGTCAAAAGCTTGGATACCAAAGGGTAACAGCGTGTTTCTGCCCAGTTTCGAACTGAGGACCTTTCGCATGTAAAGCAAACGTGATAACCGCTACACTACAGAAACCAACAGATTCAAAAAAACAAAAAATGCTGTGGTCATGGCAAGCAATAAAGAACAAGCACTGAAAGTCAAAAAGATCGTTTTCCAAGAGAAAAAGCTGTGTTTCTACCCAGTTTCGAACTGGGGACCTTTCGCGTGTTAGGCGAACGTGATATCCACTACACTACAGAAACCGGCAGCGGAAGGTTACTGTGGTCATGACGAGCCATCGAGAACAAAGACTCAACGTCAAAAGCTTTAATATCAACGCCTAATATCATGCTTCTATCCAGTTTCCAACCAGGGACCGTTCGCATGTGAGGTGAACGTGACAACCACTACACTTCAGAAACTCCATGCAAAGCTAAAGATGTTTAAACATGCTGAAATGAACTTGAAAAAGAAAAAAACATCCAGCCAAAGTCAAGAGGTCTTCCTCTATGTCTGAAGACAGGACAAAGTGCATTTTGCAACACAGGAACCTTTCATTTGTCAGGCTATTGGAAAAAAGAACAAACAGGGAAACAAAACCATTTTCCACAAAACATTCTCATGCCTTTGTCCAAAAGCCAAAAAGAAAAAGCACCTAGATGCCTGCTTTCGCACCTTGATCCTGTCAGGTGTTACTTGAATTAGGAACACTTAGACACTGTCAAAAACACACATGCTTGCCAAAAGCAAAAACGGGTAGAAATAATCACATTGGTAAAGGTAATGCTCATTAAACCAGCAATAGAATATGCTAACTAAGGATAATTAAGCCAACAATATATGTTTGTGATCAAAATAAAGAAAAGCCACATGTTTCTGCCCGGGATCAAAAAAGGGAACTTTCAGGAGGATGGCAAACAGGACAATCAGTACACTACAGTAACCAGACAAGAGCGTTTACTGTGGTCATGGCAAGAATTACAGATCAAGCACTCATTGTCAAAAGCGCTAGTTTGCAAGAGAAACGCTGTGTTTCTGCCCAGTTTCGAACTGAGGACCTTTCGCGTGTAAAGCAAACATGATAACCGCTACACTACAGAAACCAACCATTTCAAAAAATCAAAAAAATGCTGTGGTCATGGCAAGCAATAAAGAACAAGCACTGAAAGTCAAAAAGATCATTTTCCAAGAGAAAAGCTGTGTTTCTGCCCAGTTTCGAACTGGGGACCTTTCGCGTGTGAGGCGAACGTGATAACTGCTACACTACAGCAACCAGCTGCAAGAGGTTACTGTGGTGACAACAAGCAATCGAGATCAAGAACTGAAAGTCAAAAGCTTAGATACCAAAGGTAACATCGTGTTTCTGCCCAGTTTCGACCTGGGGACCTTTCGCGTGTTAGGCGAACGTGATAACCACTACACTACAGAAACCGGCTGTGGAAGGTTACTGTGGTCATGACGAGCCATCGAGAACAAAGACTCAACGTCAAAAGCTATAATATATCAACTCCTAATGTCATGCTTCTATCCAGTTTCGAACTGGGGACCGTTCACGTGTGAGGTGAACGTGACAACCACTACACTTCAGAAACTCCATGCAAAGCTAAAGATATTTAAACATGCTGAAATGAACTTGAAAAAGAAAAAAACATCCAGCCAAAGTCAAGAGGTCTTCCTCTATGTCTGAAGACAGGACAAAGTGCATTTTGCAACACAGGAACCTTTCATTTGTCAGGCTATTGGAAAAAAGAACAAACAGGGAAACAAAACCATTTTCCACAAAACATTCTCATGCCTTTGTCCAAAAGCCAAAAAGAAAAAGCACCGAGATGCCTGCTTTCGCACCTTGATCCTATCAGGTGTTACTTGAATTAGGAAAACTTAGACACTGTCAAAAACACACATGCTTGCCAAAAGCAAAAACTGGTACAAATAAACACATTGGTAAAAGTAATGCTCATTAAACCAGCAATAGAATATGCTAACTAATGCTAATTAAGCCAACAATATACGTTTGTGATCAAAATAAAGAAAAGCCACATGTTTCTGCCCGGGATCAAAACAGGGAACTTTCAGGAGGATGGCAAACAGGACAATCACTACACTACAGTAACCAGACAAAACCATTTACTGTGGTCATGGCAAGCACTAAAGATCAAGCACTCATTGTCAAAAGCTCTATTTTGGAAGAGAAACACTGTGTTTCTGCCCAGTTTCAAACTGAGGCCATTTCGCGTGTAAAGCGAACGTGATAACCGCTACACTACAGAAACCAACCGGTTCAACAACAAAAAAATGCTGTGGTCATGGCAAGCAATAAAGAACAAGCACTGAAAGTCAAAAAGATTATTTTCCGAGAGAAAAACTGTGTTTCTGCCCAGTTTTGAACTGGGGACTTTTCGCGTGTAAGGTGAACGTGATAACCGCTACACTACAGAAACTGGCTGCAACAGGTTACTGTGGTCATGATGAGCCATCGAGAACAAAGACTGAACGTCAAAAGCTTTAATATCAACGCCTAGTTTCGAACTGAGGACCGTTCGCGTGTGAGGTGAACGTGATAACTAGAGTTGAGCGAAACGGGTCGAAAAATTTCAAAAGTCGCTGACTTTTGGCAAAGTCGGGTTTCATGAAACGAAACCCGACCCTAGGATGAGGTCGGCCACGAGGTCGGCGACTTACGTGCCAAAGTCGCGTTTCAAAAGTTTGTTTTGCGCTCTTTTTCAGCCAATCAAGATCCAAGGACACTGTGGGCAACGTGAAGACATAGGCAGGGGTCACCACCATCTTTCAGAAGGGCATGCAAGTGATTGGCTTGCTTTGGTGGGCGTCACAGGGGGTATAAAAGGGCGTGCACGCCGACCGCCATCTTACTTCTGCCGATCTCAGTATAGGGAGAGGTTGCTGCTGATTCTGTAGGGAGAGCGTTAGGTAGGGAAGAAGACAAAAAAACTGCTTCTGCTGCTAGCGATTTGGCCTGCACAACACACCAGTCACTGTGTGTGCAGTGCAAGGGGAGGCTATATAGTGGTGTATCAGTGGTGTTGGTTGTTGGGCTGCCTTCTAAGGCTTCCTGACATTCCTGCATTGCTGTTTACCCACTGCTCCGCAAACTGCTTTTTTAAAAGCAATCCCAATTTTTTTTTTTGTCTTGCTGAGAAGAAAAAAAACTGCTTCTGCTGCTAGCAATTTGGCCTGCACAACACACCAGTCACTGTGTGTGCAGTGCAAGGGGAGGCTATATTGTGGTGTATCAGTGGTGTTGGTTGTTGGGCTGCCTTTTAAGGCTTCCTGACAGGCTGGCATTGCTGTTTACCCACTGCTCTGCAAACTGCTTTTTTAAAAGCAATCCAATCTCCCTTATCCTCTAGTCACTTTGGTCACAGCTGTGCCATTGAGCCTGTGACATAGCGCTCAGATATCAGTGGGCCTCACACAATCCAAAAGTGTCCAGTGTCCAAAAGCGTGTGCAGAGATTCAAAATCTCCCTTATCCTCTAGTCACTTTGGTCACAGCTGTGCCATCGAGCCTGTCACATAGCGCTCAGATATTCATTGGGCCTCACACAATCCAAAAGTGTCCAGTGTCCACAAGTGTCTGCAGAAATTCAAAATCTCGCCTGTCCTATAGACACCTTGTACCTTGTTTTACATTACTATATAGTTTGTTGGATTTTGTCTACATTTCTACCAAAAATGAGGAAGGCTGGTGGAAGAGGCCGTGGAATTGGGCGGGGGTTGGCAGCTGGTAATGATGGTGCTGGTAGTGGATCTGATGGTAGTGGCAAGAGCAAAATAGGACCGAATGCAGGAGGTGTTGAGCCTGCGTCATCGTCTGGCTACATAAGGCCTCGAACGCTTAGTTTTCTAGGAGTTGGCAAACCGCTTTTAAAGCCAGAGCATCAGGAAAAAGTTTTGTCTTACATTGCTGACTCAGCCTCCAGCTCTATCGCCTCCTCTTCTTCAGTTGTAAAAAGTAAAAGCACTGAGTCGTCATTGGAGGCTCATGTTCATGAACCACACCTTTCCTTGTGTCCTTCACCCCAACCAAGATTGAAGGATGACGCAGGCCATACGACTGATTACTCCATGGAGCTGTTTTCACATACCATGCCTGGATTATCAAGTGAAATGGTGAATTACCCAGGCCAAGATGAATCTGACATGGAGTGCACTGATGCACTGCCGCTGATGGATGATTCTGCTGGTACATTCACTCAGAGCACTACATTGTCCTCGCAGTGTACAGAGCCAGATTCTGACCCTGATGAGACTCAGGTGCCCCTTCCCGCACACTATACCACCATACACGGTGACACAGAGGAAGGTGCACATGACATAGAAGAGGAGGTGATGGATGACCCAGTTGTTGACCCAGATTGGCATCCATTGGGGGAAGAGGGTGCTGCTTCCAATAGCTCAGATGAGGAGCATCCACAGCAGACATCAACATCGCAACAGCTGTTATCTGGCAGGCCCGGAGCACTCCAAAGACAGGTTCCAAACATCAAAAGAGTTGCTGGACAGCTTGTCCAGAGGGTCAAAAGATCACAGCGTGCTAGGCCGCAAAATGTCTGCCAAAGTAGGAAGAGTGCAGTGTGGCACTTTTTTGAACAAAATCCTCATGATCAGGCCAAGGTTATCTGTAAGAAGTGCGCAAAGACCTTTAGCCGAGGGAAAAATCTGAAAAATTTGAATACCAGTTGCATGCTTAGACATTTAACCAGCATGCACTTGCAAGCGTGGACACAACACCAAACCTCAAGTGCCACATGTGCAACTGATCACAACGAAGGTAGTCAGCAACGCTACATTGTTTCCCCCACTGTAAGCCCACCGGTTAGCACAGCAGCAAATGTTGAGGTGTCGTTGCAAGGCCACAGCAGTCAGGGAATCCCACTGTTATATAAACGAAAGACTGATTCTAGGCCATCAGAAAGAACACCAACTCCATCACCATCATCAACCCTCTCTCAGTCCGCCCTGTCCACCGCTACTTCCACCATATGCAGCTCTCAAGTCCAGCTCACCCTCCCAGACACTATGAGTAGGTCAAGAAAGTACTCAGTCTCTCATCCGCGTACACTGGGTTTGAACGCCCACATTGCCAAACTAATCTCGTTTGAGATGATGCCCTTTTGGTTGGTGGAAAGCACAGCTTTCCGCGAACTCATGGCCTATGCAGTACCACGCTATGACCTACCCAGTCGCCACTTCTTCTCTCACAAAGCCATCCCAGCCCTCCACCATCATGTGAAAGACCGCATTGTCCATGCACTCAAGCAGTCAGTGAGCGGAAAGGTGCACCTCACAACTGATGCATGGTCCAGTCGGCATGGCCAGGGCCGTTACGTGTCCATCACTGCGCACTGGGCTAATGTGGTGGATGCAGGGTCCACAGGGGACAGCGGTGGTGGGACAGTGCTGCCTAGCCCACGGTATAGGAAACAGTTGGCTGTAGGCGTTCGACCCTCCTCCTCCACCAGAAGCGAAAGCTCGTCCACAGAGCGCAGTCGTACGAGCACTCCATCTGCAGCTGCCACTGTTGCACACGATGTGTCCCCCTATCGAGCAGCTAGTGGAAAGCGTCAGCAGGCTGTGTTGCAGATGATGTGTTTGGGCAACAGACACACCGCCGAGGTTCTGGCCGAGTACTTGAAGCGACAAACTGAGTCATGGCTGGGCAGTGTACATCTTGAGGCAGGCAAGGTAGTTAGTGATATCGGCTGTAATTTTGTGGCAGCCATAGCCCTTTCAAAACTCAGCCATATACCTTGCTTGGCTCACACCTTGAACCTGGTGGTGCAGTGCTTCCTCAAAAATTATCCTGAGTTAACAGCCCTGCTCCAGAAGGTGCGAAGACTGTGCGCGCACATCCGCCGGTCGCCTGTACACTCCGTTCGTATGCAGAAGCTGCAGCGATTGCTCCACCTTCCCAACCACCGCCTCATTATCGACATTGCAACAAGGTGGAACTCCACCCTGCACATGGTGGAGCGGCTGTGCAAGCAGAGGCAGGCCATAATGCATTTGTGGGAGCATACACGGCCAGGCACTTTGAGAGCAGACATGGAGTTGACAGGTGTGCAGTGGTCGAAGCTGAAAGACCTCTGTAAAGTCCTTCAGTGTTTTGAGGAATGCACACGGCTGGTAAGCGCAGACGACGCCATCCTAAGCATGAGCATCCCACTTATGCGTCTGCTCATGCAAACTTTGACGCACCTTAAGGAGCAGGCATCTGCAGCCAATGTTGATGAGGAGGAAGAGGAGGAGGGAATCCTTGATGACATTCAGCCATTGTCTGCTCAGGGACCTCTCCTGGACGAGGTGGAGGAAGAAGAGGAGGAGGAGGAGGAGGATGGGGATGATTACTTAGGGGAGGAGGATGCATCTCGTGGGGCAAGTGAAAATGTTGGCGTGGCAAGGTCTGGTACAGGGTTTGTGCATGACTGGAGGGATGTGGATTTGCCAGAAAGTGCTCCTCCAACCAGCACTCGCAGTGCATCATTGACACCGGGAACATTAATAATAATAATAATTTTTATTTATATAGCGCCAACATATTCCGCAGCACTTTACAATTAAGCGGGGACATGTACAGACAATAAATTCAATACAAGTTAAGACAATTCAAACAATGACATTAGGAGTGAGGTCCCTGCTCGCAAGCTTACAATCTACAAGGAAATGGGGGGACACAGTAGGTGAGAAATGCTTGTTAATTCAGGTCTGGCAATTATAATAGGGATTTTCATATAAAGCTGCATGATCCGGTCATCAGCCCGTGTGTTTAAGTGCAATAGACAAGTATCAAGTGCAGTTATCATGTGCATGAAGGGTGTGGAGACAGATGAATAGTAGGGTGCAGATTCAGAATAATATTTGGAAGGCGGGAACAGGGCAAAGTTAGCTTGCTGAGTAGTTGATGTGATAGGCTTCTTTGAAGAGATGGGTTTTCAAAGCGCGCTTGAATAGGTCAGGGCTAGGTATCAGTCTGATCATCTGGGGAAGTGCATTCCAGAGAGCTGGAGCAGCACGAGAGAAGTCTTGGAGACGGAGGTGCGAGGTTCGGATTACGGGGGATGTTAGTCTTAGGTCATTTGTAGAATGGAGGGCATGTGTAGGGCGATAGACAGAGATGAGAGAGGAGATATAAGGCGGTGCAGAACAGTGGAGAGCTTTGTGGGAGAGAGAGATGAGTTTATACTGGACCCTGTAGCGAATAGGTAGCCAGTGTAATGACTGGCATAAGATGGAGGCATCGGTGAAGCGGCTGGACAGAAATATGACCCTGGCTGCCACATTCAAGATGGATTGGAGAGGAGAAAGTTTGGTAAGAGGGAGACCGATCAGAAGAGAGTTGCAGTAGTCCAGACGAGAATGAATAAGAGCGACAGTAAGAGTCTTAGCAGTTTCAAAGGTGAGAAAAGGTCGGATTCTGGAGATGTTTTTAAGATGCAGGTGACAAGAGCGACTGAGTGATCGGATGTACGGAGTAAAGGAAAGTTCAGTGTCGAATATGACCCCAAGACAGCGGGCATGCTGCTTGGGAGTTATGGTTGAACCCTCCAGGGTTATTTCGATGTTAGGTAGAGTGAGGTTAGTAGAGGGGAGAAACACAAGAAGTTCAGTTTTAGAGAGATTTAGTTTCAGATAGAGGGAGGACATGATGCTAGAGACAGCAGACAGACAATCCTTGGTATTTTGAATTAGGGTAGGGGTGATGTCAGGGGAAGAAGTGTATAATTGGGTGTCATCAGCATAGAGATGATACTGGAACCCAAATCTGCTGATTGTTTGTCCAATAGGGGCAGTGTATAAAGAGAAGAGGAGGGGGCCTAGGACTGAGCCCTGCGGGACCCCGATAGTAAGGGGACGAGAAGAGGAAGAGGAGCCGGAAAAAGATACAGTGAAGGAGCGGTCAGAGAGGTAGGAGGAGAACCAGGAGAGGGCTGTGTCCTTGAGGCCTATAGAGCAGAGCATAGTGAGGAGGAGCTGGTGATCCACAGTGTCAAATGCGGCAGAGAGATCCAGGAGAATCAGCAGGGAGCAATGACCTTTCGATTTAGCTGTTATTAAATCATTAGAGACTTTAGTGAGGGCAGTTTCAGTAGAGTGTAAAGAGCGGAAACCAGATTGTAAGGGGTCGAGAAGAGAGTTATCTGAGAGATAGCGGATTAGACGGGAGTGGACCAGGCGTTCCAGGAGATAAGAGATGAAGGGAAGGTTAGAGACAGGTCTGTAGTTAGCAGTGCAGTTCTGGTCCAGGGATGGCTTTTTAAGTAAACATTGGCCCACATGTCAGATTATGCCTTGCAGATCCTAAAAAGGGACCCACGCATTGCCAAAATGATGAACGATGATGACTACTGGTTGGCCAGCATCCTGGATCCACGCTATAAAGGCAAATTGCAAAACATCATGCCACAGGAGAACCTTGACCTAATATTGGCTAATAAACAAGCAACTCTGGTAAATCGGTTGCTTGAGGCATTCCCAGCACACAGCAGCGGTGATGGTTCTCACACGAGCCGTACGGGCCGGGGGCAGCTTGGCAGAGGTGTTCGTGGTGCACACAGCAGAAGTGGCGTTGGAGACAGGGGTTTCATGACAATGTTGTGGACTGATTTTTCAAGTACCGCTCACACAACTGGTAATACTGCATCGATGGAAAGTGACAGGAGACAGCAGTTGTCAACTATGGTTACAAACTACTTTTCCTCCCATATCGATGTTCTCCCACACAGGTCATTCCCCTTTGACTATTGGGCCGCTAAACTGGACACCTGGCCTGAATTGGCCCAATATGCCTTACAGGAGCTCGCTTGCCCAGCTGCAAGTGTGCTATCGGAAAGAGTCTTCAGTGCAGCTGGATCAATCCTGACAGAAAAAAGGACCCGTCTGTCAACCCAAAATGTGGATGATCTAACCTTCATTAAAATGAACCATGCATGGGTTTCCAAGGATTTTGTCCCACCTTCCTCTGATGACACATAGGGTGACAGAAAAATGGCTTGCTTTGGTCCACCTCTTCCTGGGACTTGACCTATTTCACCTTTTGCATCAGCTGAATGTCCAACATCAACATATGCCACTTTCTAAAACTCCCTAACTGTGCTGCCTCCCCCCCCATGGCCGGGGTCACCACCTAGCGCACGACACCGTGCGAGTGCCGTTGCCCTGGACAGGTGGGTAGGCCGACTCTTGGGCGCGGGCACTGGTACAGGGTCCTTCATAGTGCAATCAAGTGTCTCTGACGGTGGTGGTGCACACCCGCCGTCAGACACACCGCCGTACTATGAGGGGCCCAGTGCCAGTACCGACGCCCACGAGTGGGCCCCCCTTGCTTGGGCAGGGCCCCAGCATTTGCAATCTTTACCTCTCCCTGCTCCTCCGCTGTGTAGTCTGGGCCGTCAAATCCATACTGTGCCTGACACCGTCTGAGCCTGCCTCCTGATGTATAGACATATATTTTGAATGTGTACGCTATCCATACATGTTATCCGGGGAAACGGTATCCTTTCTAACCTTTGTGCAATCACGTGCAATCCATACTGGGCCTAACACCGTCTGAGCCTGCCTCCTGAGACATATATTTTGAATGTGTACGCTATCCATACATGTTATCCGGGGATACGGTACCCTTTCTAACCTTTGTGCAATCACGTGCAATCCATACTGGGCCTAACACCGTCTGAGCCTGCCTCCTGAGACATATATTTTGAATGTGTACGCTATCCATACATGTTATCCGGGGATACGGTACCCTTTCTAACCTTTGTGCAATCACGTGCAATCCATACTGGGCCTAACACCATCTGAGCCTGCCTCCTGAGACATATATTTTGAATGTGTACGCTATCCATACATGTTATCCGGGGAAACGGTACCCTTTCAAACCTTTGTGCAATCACGTGCAATCCATACTGGGCCTAACACCGTCTGAGCCTGCCTCCTGATGTATAGACATATATTTTGAATGTGTACGCTATCCATACATGTTATCTGGGGATACGGTACCCTTTCTCACCTTTGTGCAATCACGTGTAATCCATACAGGGCGTGAGAACGGCTGGCGAGCTGTTAAGCAAGCTACAGCACCTGTGGTTTGCACACGTAAGTTTTTCATTTTTTCAGGAATGATGGTTAGGCCTAATTCCGGAACTGCGGTTGACCTGCACTTACTGGGAAATCATTGTTCGCGGGTAATAATTGTAATCAGTGATCCCCATCACTAACGTTGTTCAGCGGGTTATCTGCACCTGTAAGCGACAAACGCTGGCCTTTTCAGTGTAGCGCACATGCAGCCACGGACATGTAAGGGCATGACACACCAGTTATTGGCCAATCTCATGTGCCAGAGCCTCACGTGTCCCTCTAGTAAGCCGGACTCGGACCGCGGGGCATGACGGAGTCTCGTTCGTTAACGGAATTAAGCTTGCAATGTGTGCATCTGTTCTGTAGCTGGCATGGTTGAGGTTTCCCAGGTGGAGTCGAATTTAACCATAGGCTCCACTCCTGGTGGTGCCCTTCTGGACATTCCTTTAAGGTTCAGCTTTGCAACCATACTGCCCACGTAAAACAAACACTTTGCCTTCATCAAAGCTGTTTGGAGGGTCATGACTCGTGGGAATAACGCCGCCCAATCAGTTAACCTGCTAGAGAGATCCTTCGTTGCTCCCAAGCATGACATCACACTCCCTAGGAAGAAGGTAATGCCACTGTGGTGACCGTACTCCTGGGGGCGACACAAGTGCACTGATGCCCAACCATTGCTCGATGAATCTGCTGGTACATTGACCCAGACCACTACATTCCCCTCGCACGCTACACGACCTGAATCTGACCCTGATGAAACTCAGGTTACCCTTCCCATATACAGTTCCATCTTACACGGTGACAAAGAGGAAGATGCAGATGAAAGTGCAGGTTCGGCCCACCCGCCATCAGACACACCACCGTACTATCAGGGGCCCTGTGCCAGTGCCGTCGCCAACGAGTGGGCCCCCCCTGCTTGCCCAGGATCACAGCACTTGCAAAGTTGAAATACTGTGCAGTGAAATGGAAGATGGGGATGACGAGGAGTCCAGACTAGTACAGGGATTCCCTAGCGAGGAGACTTATTTGATTGTTTTCAATGTTGGGACAGCAATTTTTGGGGAGCACTATACTCTGGAGAATGATAGATGGGGCCCACCATACACTGGAACATTCCAAAGGTGGACATCAGACACTGGAGCAGCATTTACAGGGCCCATTATACACTAGAGCATTAGAAATGGGGCCCATTATGTTTGGAGCATTATTTGGGCCCATAAGACAGTGGAGCTTCATCCATGGGGACCAACATATACTGTAGCATTATGTAGAGCTCATCATATACTGTTTCAAACATTATATGGGACCAATGATTCTGTATGGAGAAATAGATGGGCCTCGTCATGAGATGTAAAAAGTGAGGTATTTTTCATTGTACTATACCGCTATTTCTCTGCCGTATCGGAGCATGATGAGTTGTGGTATGTGTTAAAGGGGCGCTCTTTCGCCCAGGGCACATGAAAACCTGCAGCCAGCCCTCCCCCCCCACAACTTTAGCAAAATAACCCCCATTTTTCAGTGCGTAACTTGTATTATGAAGTTAATTAAGGTTGACAAGCTTAAGTAAGAAGAATTGATGCTTTTGGCATTCAAATGGGCACTGTAGGTGTGTTTCCTGTCCTCCTCTCACTGCTGACTTTTATTCCCCATTGACTTACATTGGGTTTCGTGTTTTGGGACGACCCCGACTTTTCCCTATAATCGGACGATCTTGCTCGACCCGACTTTTGGAAAAGTCGGGTTTCACGAAACGAAACGCGACCCTAAAAAACCAAAAGTCACTCAACTCTAGTGACAACCACTACACTTCAGAAACTCCATGCAAAGCTAAAGATGTTTAAATATGCTGAAAGGAAACTGAAAAAGAAAAAAGAATCCAGCCAAAGTCAAGAGGTCTTCCTCTATGTCTGAAGACAGGACAAAGTGCATTTTGCAACACAGGAACCTTTCATTTGTCAGGCTATTGGAAAAAAGAACAAACAGGGAAACAAAACCATTTTCCACAAAACATTCTCATGCCTTTGTCCAAAAGCCAAAAAGAAAAAGCACCTAGATGCCTGCTTTCGCACCTTGATCCTATCAGGTGTTACTTGAATTAGGAAAACTTAGACACTGTCAAAAACACACATGCTTGCCAAAAGCAAAAACTGGTAGAAATAATCACATTGGTAAAAGTAATGCTCATTAAACCAGCAATAGAACATGCTAACTAAGGCTAATTAAGCCAACAATATACGTTTGTGATCAAAATAAAGAAAAGCCGCATGTTTCTGCCCGGGATCAAAACAGGGAACTTTCAGGAGGATGGCAAACAGGACAATCTCTAACACTACAGTAACCAGACAAAAGCATTTACTGTGGTCATGGCAAGTACTAAAGATCAAGCACTCATTGTCAAAAGCTCTATTTTGCAAGAGAAACACTGTGTTTCTGCCCAGTTTCGAACAGACGACCTTTAGCGTGTAAAGCGAACGTGATAACCGCTACACTACAGAAACCAACTGATTTAAAAAAAACAAAAAATGCTGTGGTCATGGCAAGCAATAAGGAACAAGCACTGAAAGTCAAAAAGATGATTTTCCAAGAGAAATGCTGTGTTTCTGCCCAGTTTCGAACTGGGGACCTTTCGCGTGTAAGGCGAACGTGATAACCGCTACACTACAGAAACCAGCAACAAGCACTTACTGTGGTGACAACAAGCAATCGAGATCAAGAACTGAAAGTCAAAAGCTTGGATACCAAAGGGTATCGAACTGGGGACCTTTCGCGTGTTAGGCAAACGTGATAACCACTACACTACAGAAACCGGCTGCTGCAGGTTACTGTGGTCATGACGAGCCATCGAGAACAAAGACTCAACGTCAAAAGCTTTAATATCAACGCCTAATGTCATGCTTCTATCCAGTTCCGAACTGGGGACCGTTCGCGTGTGAGGTGAACGTGACAACCACTACACTTCAGAAACTCCATGCCAAGCTAAAGATGTTTAAACATGCTGAAATGAACTTGAAGAAGAAAAAAACATCCAGCCAAAGTCAAGAGGTCTTCTTCTATGTCTGAAGACAGGACAAAGTGCATTTTGCAACACAGGAACCTTTCATTTGTCAGGCTATTGGAAAAAGAACAAACAGGGAAACAAAACCATTTTCCACAAAACATTCTCATGCCTTTGTCCAAAAGCCAAAAAGAAAAAGCACCTAGATGCCTGCTTTCGCACCTTGATCCTATCAGGTGTTACTTGAATTAGGAACACTTAGACACTGTCAAAAACACACATGCTTGCCAAAAGCAAAAACGGGTAGAAATAATCACATTGGTAAAAGTAATGCTCATTAAACCAGCAATAGAATATGCTAACTAAGGCTAATTAAGCCAACAATATACGTTTTGATCAAAATAAAGAAAAGCCACATGTTTCTGCCCGGGATCAAAACAGGGAACTTTCAGGAGGATGGCAAACAGGACAATCACTACAATACAGTAACCAGACAAGAGCATTTACTGTGGTCATGGCAAGCATTAAAGATCAAGCACTCATTGTCAAAAGCACTAGTTTGCAAGAGGAACGCTGTGTTTCTGCCCAGTTTCGAACTGAGGACCTTTCGCGTGTGAGACGAACGTGATAACCGCTACACTACAGAAACCGGACGCAAGCGCTTACTGTGGTGACAACAAGCAATCGAGATCAAGAACTGAAAGGCAAAAGCTTGGATACCAAAGGGTAACAGCGTGTTTCTGCCCAGTTTCGAACTGGGGACCTTTCACGTGTTAGGCGAACGTGATAACCACTACACTACAGAATCCAGCTGCGGAAGGTTACTGTGGTCATGACGAGCCATCGAGAACAAAGACTCAACGTCAAAAGCTTTAATATCAACGCCTAACGTCATGCTTCTATCTAGTTTCGAACTGGGGACCGTTGGCGTGTGAGGCGAACGTGACAACCACTACACTTCAGAAACTCCATGCAAAGCTAAAGATGTTTAAACATGCTGAAATGAACTTGAAAAAGAAAAAAACAGCCAGCCAAAGTCAAGAGGTCTTCCTCTATGTCTGAAGACAGGACAAATTGCATTTTGCAACACAGGAACCTTTCATTTGTCAGGCTATTGGAGAAAAAGAACACACAGGGAAACAAAACCATGCTCCACAAAACATTCTCATGCCTTTGTCCAAAATCCAAAAAGAAAAAGCACCTAGATGCCTGCTTTCGCACCTTGATCCTATCAGGTGTTACTTGAATTAGGAACACTTAGACACTGTCAAAAACACACATGCTTGCCAAAAGCAAAAACGGGTAGAAATAATCATATTGGTAAAAGTAATGCTCATTAAACCAGCAATAGAATATGCTAACTAAGGCTAATTAAGCCAACAATATACGTTTGTGATCAAAATAAAGAAAAGCCACATGTTTCTGCCCGGGATCAAAACAGGGAACTTTCAGGAGGATGGCAAACAGGACAATCACTACACTACAGTAACCAGACAAGAGTGTTTACTGTGGTCATGGCAAGCATTAAAGATCAAGCACTCATTGTCAAAAGCGCTAGTTTGCAAGAGGAACGCTGTGTTACTGCCCAGTTTCGAACTGAGGACATTTCACGTGTAAAGCGAATGTGATAACTGCTACACTACAGAAACCAACCGATTCAAACAAACAAAAAATGCTGTGGTCATGGCAAGCAATAAAGAACAAGCACTGAAAGTCAAAAAGATCGTTTTCCAAGAGAAAAAGCTGTGTTTCTGCCCAGTTTCGAACTGGGGACCTTTCGCGTGTGAGGCGAACGTGATAACCGCTACACTACAGAAACCGGATGCAAGCGCTTACTGTGGTGACAACAAGCAATCGAGATCAAGAACTGAAAGTCATAAGCTTGGATACCAAAGAGTAACAGCGTGGTTCTGCCAAGTTTCGAACTGGGGACCTTTCGCGTGTTAGGCGAACGTGATAACCACTACACTACAGAAACCGGCTGCGGAAGGTTTCTGTGGTCATGACGAGCCATCGAGAACAAAGACTCAACGTCAAAAGCTTTAATATCAACGCCTAATGTCATGCTTCTATCCAGTTTCAAACTGGGGACCGTTCGCGTGTGAGGTGAACGTGACAACCACTACACTTCAGAAACTCCATGCAAAGCTAAAGATGTTTAAACATGCTGAAATGAACTTGAAAAAGAAAAAAACAACCAGCCAAAGTCAAGAGGTCTTCCTCTATGTCTGAAGACAGGACAAAGTGCATTTTGCAACACAGGAACCTTTCATTTGTCAGGCTATTGGAGAAAAAGAACACACAGGGAAACAAAACCATGCTCCACAAAACATTCTCATGCCTTTGTCCAAAATCCAAAAAGAAAAAGCACCTAGATGCCTGCTTTCGCACCTTGATCCTATCAGGTGTTACTTGAATTAGGAACACTTAGACACTGTCAAAAACACACATGCTTGCCAAAAGCAAAAACGGGAAGAAATAATCACATTGGTAAAAGTAATGCTCATTAAACCAGCAATAGAATATGCTAACTAATGCTAATTAAGCCAACAATATAAGTTTGTGATCAAAATAAAGAAAAGCCACATGTTTCTGCCCGGGATCAAAACAGGGAACTTTCAGGAGAATGGCAAACAGGACAATCACTACACTACAGTAACCAGACAAGAGCGTTTACTGTGGTCATGGCAAGCATTAAAGATCAAGCACTCATTGTCAAAAGCACTAGTTTGCAAGAGGAACGCTGTGTTTCTGCCCAGTTTCGAACTGAGGACCTTTCGCCTGGAAAGCGAACGTGATAACCGCTACACTACAGAAACCAAACTATTCAAACAAACAAAAAATGCTGTGGTCATGGCAAGCAATAAAGAACAAGCACTGAAAGTCAAAAAGATCGTTTTCCAAGAGAAAAAGCTGTGTTTCTGCCCAGTTTCGAACTGGGGACCTTTCGCGTGTGAGGCGAACGTGATAACCGCTACACTACAGAAACCGGAAGCAAGCGTTTACTGTGGTGACAACAAGCAATCGAGATCAAGAACTGAAAGTCAAAAGCTTGGATACCAAAGGGTAACAGCGTGTTTCTGCCCAGTTTCAAACTGGGGACCTTTCGCGTGTTAGGCGAACGTGATAACCACTACACTACAGAAAACGGCTGCGGAAGGTTACTGTGGTCATGACGAGCCATCGAGAACAAAGACTCTACGTCAAAAGCTTTAATATCAACGCCTAATGTCATGCTTCTATCCAGTTTTGAACTGGGGACCGTTCGCGTGTGAGGTGAACGTGACAACCACTACACTTCAGAAACTCCATGCAAAGCTAAAGATGTTTAAACATGCTGAAATGAACTTGAAAAAGAAAAAAACAGCCAGCCAAAGTCAAGAGGTCTTCCTCTATGTCAGAAGACAGGACCAAGTGCATTTTGAAACACAGGAACCTTTCATTTGTCAGGCTTTTGGAGAAAAAGAACAAACAGGGAAACAAAACCATGCTCTACAAAACATTCTCATGCCTTTGTCCAAAAGCCAAAAAGAAAAAGCACCTAGATGCCTGCTTTTGCACCTTGATCCTATCAGGTGTTACTTGAATTAGGAACACTTAGACACTGTCAAAAACACACATGCTTGCCAAAAGCAAAAACGGGTAGAAGTAATCACATTGGTAAAAGTAATGCTCATTAAACCAGCAATAGAATATGCTAACTAAGGCTAATTAAGCCAACAATATACGTTTGTGATCAAAATAAAGAAAAGCCACATGTTTCTGCCCGGAATCAATACAGGGAACTTTCAGGAGGATGGCAAACAGGACAATCACTACACTACAGTAACCAGACAAGAGCGTTTACTGTGGTCATGGCAAGCATTAAAGATCAAGCACTCATTGTCAAAAGCGCTAGTTTGCAAGAGGAACTCTGTGTTTCTGCCCTGTTTCGAACAGAGGACCTTTCGCGTGTAAAGCAAACGTGATAACCGCTACACTACAGAAACCAACCAATTCAAACTAAAAAAAAAATCCTGTGGTCATGGCAAGCAATAAAGAACAAGCACTGAAAGTCAAAAAAAACATTTTCCTAGAGAAAAAGCTGTGTTTCTGCCCAGTTTCAAACTGGGGACCTTTCACGTGTGAGGCGAACGTGATAACCTCTACACTACAGAAACCAAGCGATTCAAAGAAGCAAAAAATGCTGTGGTCATGGCAAGCAATAAAGAACAAGCACTGAAAGTCAAAAAGATCGTTTTCCAAGAGAAAAAGCTGTGTTTCTGCCCAGTTTCAAACTGGGGACCTTTTGCGTGTGAGGCGAACGTGATAACCGCTACACTACAGAAACCTGAAGCAAGCGCATACTGTGGTGACAACAAGCAATCGAGATCAAGAACTGAAATTCAAAAGCTTGGATACCAAAGGGTAACAGCGTGTTTCTGCCCAGTTTCGATCTGGGGACCTTTCGCGTGTTAGGCGAACGTGATAACCACAACACTACATAAACCGGCTGCGGAAGGTTACTGTGGTCATGACGAGCCATCGAGAACAAAGACTCAACGTCAAAAGCGTTAATATCAACGCCTAATGTCATGCTTCTGATAGGAACTGAAGGAGTTAAATTGAGTTCCGTCTATGTTGCATTCTCTTGTTTAAAACCTTATCTGTTCTTCGAGGAGATGTCTCAGACATCTCCCTTGTGAACCAAGGTCAAATACCTCTGCTTTTTCGCCTAAATGACTTTCTTTGTCGAAAACAAGTTGTAAAATCATTTGTACTGCGCATGTCTGTAAAATGTTTAAATTCTTTACTATAAAAGACGGAAGCCTAACTGATAAGCCAGAGGCGTCTTGAGAGGCATCCCGAGTGGTATTATACAGCCGTGTCTGTGTTATCCTTCTCGACGGAGCAATTGATTAGAGACATATGGTGCTTCACACCTAAGAACATCGGTCCTTCAGATGAAAGAGTAATCTGAGGGATCCTGACAGTTTCCTGGCGCCCGAACAGGGACCTCTCCAAGACTACCCGATCTACAGACCACTCCAGTTACTGATGAAATTGTGAACAGCAGACCTAAACACCTGGCCAGGTAAAAGATCAATTTTTCTCTTCTCTGCTCTTCATAATCTATCATTATAACTAAGGTCCGTATAAAGGGGAATCTAGTAGAGGAGGGGGCCGTAAAATCAGGTCCATATAAGAACTCTGAGGAAATCGGGTGTGACATGCATATGTAATTTCTGCTCGAATGAGAGGTTACTGTAGGTTCTGTCTGTGCACAGCTATTTTTAGAAAAAGAGCTGATGCAAATCAAAATGGGAGAGGTCTGACATTATGGAATATAAGGCTGGGTGAACAGTTCATACTGCGCAGCCCGGACGGACAAGTTTTTCACAATAGACGATTCCGCACTAGAAATAGAGGAGGTTGTTGAATGGCTACTTTGATTTGAAAGGTTGTGGAAAGTAGAAAAATAAGCTGCACAGTAGGTATTCGTTCAAAGAGTGGTGATATTGCCTAACTGGGCCATGTGACAGCGTCCTTTCGGGGAGGTCACCGCCTAAGCTTAAATCAACACCCTTTACGAATAAACCTTGTGACAGATAAGAGTGTGACCGAATGAGCACAGGACCGTGAAATGAGCCTGTGACAGGATATGACTGAAGAACCCCAGTAGATGGACACTTTATTTACAATCCTGTGTGTTGTGGGAGTATTTCTGTTCGGATGCTACATAGCATATAAGTACACGAAACACGTAGTACACCGAGGAACAGACACTCCATTTAGCCTGTTAGCACCTTAGGAAGAAGGTAACGAGGTATAGTAGAGCCTAGTCTTGAGCTTACCCAATACACCACCTAAGGCAGGGGACTAACAGGAAGACAACAAGAGAGACAGGATAAGAATAAAAGATAAAATGGGGAACAGTCAGGGAAAGACACCTGAAGAAGGAAATCGGTTATGTGATATAATTGAGGATAGATATGGAAGTAGTGCAGCAAAGAACCTGGAAAAAGTATTAATCAAATCCAAAGTGCAAGATAGGCAGGCTGTGTGAATCCTTGTATATATGTCTATGAGAACCTCTGAATAAGATGAGAGATGAGTAATTGAGTATAAAAAAAAAAAAAAAAAATCAGTGAATGAGCACGTATGAATGAATCATCACACATCATTTTTGTGTCAAGAGATTTGTGACCTTTCTAGTTGTGGTGGAATCCCGGACAGATGCGTTATAGATATTTCAAATCTACATCTGAGACTGAATGAATTGAGTAATGATATAGTTCGTGTTATATGTGGCATTACATTGTAAAGTTTCCTGAATGCATTTGGCCAGAAAAAGGGCAAGGCATGGTTAATCTCATTATACAGTTATCTGCCCTTACAGTGAAATCCCGTGATTTTGAGTTTCTTTGTAGAAATTGATTTTGATAAGTCTAAAGAACTACAGAATTCTGTGAAGGACGACGCTGCATTCTGACGGGAGGGGTGAAGGATGGCGCTGCGTAGTTTTTCTTCTCCCTTCGCTCTTATCTCTGCTGAGTGTGAGCTGTGCTCAAAATTCTCTGTAATTCTATCCGTAAGGTACACGCTGAAAGATTTGTGCATTTTAAAGCAACAGTACTTAATTGAAGATTGGAAGTTAAAAGTAAGATATGGTGCCTAATTTAGAAGGGAATTGTAAGTGATTGCTTGGTCATTAATGTGTTTGAACCTGCTTCTAGTTGTGTGATTGATTTGTATAGCAAATTGTGTCAAATTACAAAAGACAGAGAAGGAAGGAAGCAGTAAAACAAGTGGGACAAACATTGAAAAAGGCAAAAATACCAGAGTGTGAATGTTTGGATGTACAAAAAGGCACAGACAAGGGAAGAAAATAGCAAGTGAATAAATGATGCTTGAGAATGTGCAGCAGTATGGAAGGTGTATTATGAATGTTTGATTGACAAAGTGTAACCAGAGACCCAGACAAAATAGATGGACTTGTAAACACTGTGGTCAGACTCAGACAAACCCAGACTGAATAGCTACTTGTGTGACCTGTGCTACTGACCTAAGAGAATTGCACTAAATCCTATCCAGACAAGATCATAAGAAGCTGACATAATAGTGTGGATAGTGGGTAGTGGGGACATTGGCCCTTGAGGAGTAAGCTGACAGTAGACATCAGACGGCCAACCCCATCAGGACCTAGAAGTGTGACTAGAATAAGAAAGATGCAGGTGTTTGTATTATCCCTGGAGCCCCTCTGACCAGCTAGCTTTGCTGAAGCAGCTGCCTGCCCCTGAAGACCAACCATTCCCGTTTTACAGACACATAAAGGAAGTACAGCAGACATATAAGTGTACCTGGGCAGACCTAGAGAGGTTGATGAGTTTAAAGGCAGGTGACGCACTAGATCATATAATTAAGACACACAGATGTGACAAAGAATCAGGCTTGGGGCATGGATGATAAATCTGCACGATCTGGGGAGACGTACTGTGAGTCACTAAGACAATGGGCTGCAGTGGAACAATCAGAGCAGTCTGTACTCCTGACTAATGTGACACAGCAAAGAGGAGAGAGAGTAGAGATATACCTTGGACGGTTACAGCTGAAATGGGCAGACATGGGGTACATTTGCATAAATCCACTTGATGTTAGAATACTGGTGAATGCATTCATTGACGGTATGAACAAAGACTTACGAGACGCAGTACAGACAGTCAGACCTGAATGGAGACATGTAGATCCGAAAGACCTCCTTAAGGTAGCTAAAGAAATTGAGCAAACAAGGACAATAAAACGACCTGTCATGTATGCTGGAGCACAAGGAAAAAAGTGGAGACGTAATAGGGAAGGCATGTGAGATGACACTGACGTTTCACATGACATCCATGCCATACTCCTACAAGTTCAACCAAAACATCTGTCTATGGCCAGACAGCTCTGACTTGAGTGTGCTCTACTAATTCCTGAGTATGTCACTCCTCAAAAGATGTAACGTTCTGAATCCAGCCACCCTCCTGCCTGTGGATTCAGAAAAGGGGGAATTGGTGACCGTATTGGCAAGTGAGGAAGGATACTTTGACATGACGCATGAACATGTCTGCATAGAACTGATGAGTCAGGAGACAGTTGGGTTTGCACACATTCATGAAAAACCTGTTCCTAATGCAGACTTTGAGTTTCTTTTTTGTAGATGGCCCCAGATACCACCAGGATGGACGATTCTACACTGGATATGCAGTAGTATACTCACATGAGGTAATCCGAGCGGAACCACTCTCTCCTCACATGTCGGCGCAGGAGGCAGAGTTGAAGGCACTCACTGAGGCGTGTAGAGCCGCTGCAGGTAAAGTTGCTAATATTTTCACAGATTCGAAGCCCATTAAAAATGCAGAGCTGGTGAAACAATTGATGGAGGCATTGATGTTACCAGTCCAGGTTGGCATTGTCAAGGTAAAAGCACACACAAAAGGTGACTCCGTGGAGGTAGAGGGCAATAGAAGGGCGAACGAGGCTGCTAAAATAGCACAAGGCGGCCTAGAGAGAGCAGTGGACGGTGGCGGGGAGTCAGCGTATTCCAGCCACATTGGGTCTAGATGTCCTGAAATCCCTCCAGCAAAAGGCTGCCCAAACAGAGAAGGTACACCAGGGGAGACTGGGAGCTGAGCTGAACTCAAATGGAGTATGGGAGAATAAGGATAAAATGTGCCCACCAAAGTCCCTGTTCCCAATCATGGCACAAGCAGCACATGGCCCCAATCACACCTCAAAAAGTCACATGTGTGCCATGGTAGATGCCTTCTGGATCGCTCCTGGCTTCAGTTGCGCAGCTGCGAAACTTGTACAATCATGCCTCATCTGTGCACAGCACAACCCAGGTAAAACAGTAAAAGTCCCTAAGAAAGCGACACCTAGGCCTCTCTACCCGTTTCAGAGACGGCAGATTGACGACATACAGCTACCAAGGTAGGAGTGTATGCAAATATCCTAGTATGTGTAGATCTCTTCTCTGGATGGCCAGAGGCCTACCCGGTGAAAACGGCTACAGCTCGAGCCACTGCAAAGAAACTGGTGATGGAACTAGTACCACGATTCGGTGTCCCTGAAACAATTGAATCAGACAGAGGTACACACTTTACTGCTGAGGTAATGCAAAATGTAATGCAAATGATAGGTGTAGAACAAGCATTTCATACACCCTACCACCCACAGAGTTCAGGGAAGGTAGAGAGAATGAACGGGACACTAAAATTGAAAATACAGAAAACCATGGAACAAACCCATAAACCATGGCCAGAGTGTCTCCCATTAGCATTATTCTCAGTAAGGTACACACCCACGGGGAAAGCTAAACTGTCACCCTTCGAGATACTGTTTGGAAGACCACCAAACACAGGGTTGTACTACCCACAGGTCTTAACACTCAATGTGGATAATTTGACAAGTTATGTAATCCAGTTGCAAAAGCATTTAACTCAAATGCATTCTCTAGTTTTCTCTTCCACTCCAGATCCAGATAGTGTGGAAGGAATCACTGTCTACAACCTGGTGATTACGTATATGTCAAGAAACACTCCAGAAAGACCCTTGAACCCCGATATCAAGGACCTTACCAAGTACTCCTAACAACACCTACTTCTGTTAAGTTGGAAGGACGACCAACCTGGATCCACGCATCACATTGCAAACTAGCCACAGGAATTAACAAAGCATATGAGTGCATAATGTTTTGGTTTGGTTTTGTTGCATTATCTGTAATAATGGTAGCTGCGTGGGACAATCTAAATTCTCCAATGTCCTTGAATAATAAGTTTATACAACATCATGAAAAATTACTGAATGATTGGTCAAATCATTTGCTGGATCTGCACACATTCACCAGTATCAGCCACTAGTATTCCGTTCCTTGTTATTCCTGTGCCACCCGAGGAATTATTTGCCTGGAGCAGTTGTTCTGATACACTTGCTAATAATGCCACAAATAATGTGAAGTTATGGAACACAACTGTTGGTATACCTATTGTGGGATGGGTAGGATACCCTTGGTGGCAGGGTAATCTTTCAGGAAGTAACACATACCTTCAATATCTGGCATATAAAGGGGGGGCTTGGGTACCCAGGAATAGAACTCGATTAACCTACCTGGGGCAAATTCCAATGTATGGCCTACAAGTTAGTTTTAATGTAACTTCCCACTCTACTGATGCCTTCAAACCAATACTGCTAGAAAGAAGGTTGCATAACACGTCCTGGGAGTATTCCAATTTATTTCCCCAGGGCAATAATGAAACTTGTTTTAATATTTCAGGTAATATACCTTGCAACGAGTCATCTGGATATGAGAAAGGAACTCCCACCTGTGGAAATCCCGATGTAGGGTATTGTAGCCCTTTAGGACAACTTCCAAATTGGTGTATGCTTCAGAATGTATCTGCGTTCATAGATTTAGTTCATAGACTGGTATTACAACATTCAGCCCTATGGGACCTACCTAGTGACATGTACTGGGTATGTGGAGACAATGCATATAAATGGTTGCCAGTAGGGGTAAAAGGTGCTTGTACTCTTGGTCGTTTGACTCCAGCTACCTTTGTTATTCCGAATGACCAGTTGAATACTCAGAGCATACCTAAACACACGTTGTACAAAAGAGCTGCTGACAATACACCTCGCCTCTCTGGGAGACCACATATAGTGCAGATGAGTGTGGCTAATAAAATTGTCAGTTCTATTTTTATTTATCCTATGATTACTCAAATGTGGGATAAATTAGTCAGGGCTACAGATTACTTAGATGACCAAATATGGGATATATTGGATATATTGAACACCACCGTTGCTGTCCAAAATCAGCTCATCATAGCCACTAATCAGCATACCATAGTATTAGATTATTTAACTGCAGCGCAAGGAGGTATGTGTCAAGTCATCGGACCAGCTTGCTGTCATTATATAGATCCCAACAGTAGTTTAAAGTTAAGATCAAAAATAGAGGATGTTCAAAAACTTAGAGATCAGTACAATAAAGACAATGATCGTACTAAGGATAGTTGGTGGTCAGATACATTCTCCTTTCTTAATCCAGCTAATTGGTTTAAGGGTATTGGAGGCTGGATAACTGGGATTATACTAAGTCTATTACGTATTGTTGTTTGTATCTTCGTAATATATGTGCTATTGAAACTTGTTTTTTGGTGTATCTCTGTATGCAAGAAAAGATGTAGAAATAGATAAGGAAGTTTGACTGTAAACAACAAGAATTTAACTATTATTCCTTTGAGTCCTAGATTGACATCTCATTTCTGGCATGAAGGAGCGTACTCTTGCAATGATGGACGTGGCTTCAGTATCTGGGGGATGGAGAAGGTAGAAGACCTGTCTCCCTTGGGCAACCCGTCGGCCTGGGATAGTACCTGGTGAACGAGCCACTATCCGCTGTTGTTGCAGGATCCAGTGTTCCAGATTGTGGAAAATGAAGATGTCAAAGGGGGGAATGATAGGAACTGAAGGAGTTAAATTGAGTTCTGTCTATGTTGCATTCTCTTGTTTAAAACCTTATCTGTTCTTCGAGGAGATGTCTCAGACATCTCCCTTGTGAACCAAGGTCAAATACCTCTGCTTTTTCGCCTAAATGACTTTCTTTGTCGAAAACAAGTTGTAAAATCATTTGTACTGCGCATGTCTGTAAAATGTTTAAATTCTTTACTATAAAAGACGGAAGCCTAACTGATAAGCCAGAGGCGTCTTGAGAGGCATCCCGAGTGGTATTATACAGCCGTGTCTGTGTTATCCTTCTCGACGGAGCAATTGATTAGAGACATATGGTGCTTCACACCTAAGAACATCGGTCCTTCAGATGAAAGAGTAATCTGAGGGATCCCGACACTTATATCCAGTTTCGAACTGGGGACCGTTCGCGTGTGAGGTGAACGTGACAACCACTACACTTCAGAAACTCCATTCAAAGCTAAAGATGTTTAAACATGCTGAAATGAACTTGAAAAAGAAAAAAACAGCCAGCCAAAGTCAAGAGGTCTTCCTCTATGTCTGAAGACAGGACAAAGTGCATTTTGCAACACAGGAACCTTTCATTTGTCAGGCTATTGGAGAAAAAGAACAAACAGGGAAACAAAACCATGCTCCACAAAACATTCTCATGCCTTTGTCCAAAAGCCAAAAAGAAAAAGCACCTAGATGCCTGCTTTAGCACCTTGATCCTATCAGGTGTTACTTGAATTAGGAACACTTAGACACTGTCAAAAACACACATGCTTGCCAAAAGCAAAAACGGGAAGAAATAATCACATTGGTAAAAGTAATGCTCATTAAACCAGCAATAGAATATGCTAACTAAGGCTAATTAAGCCAACAGTATAGGTTTGTGATCAAAATAAAGAAAAGCCACATGTTTCTGCCCGGGATCAAAACAGGGAACTTTCAGGAGGATGGCAAACAGGACAATCACTACACTACAGTAACCAGACAAGAGCGTTTACTGTGGTCATGGCAAGCATTAAAGATCAAGCACTTATTGTCAAAAGCGCTAGTTTGCAAGAGGAATGCTGTGTTTCTGCCCAGTTTCGAACTGAGGACCTTTCGCATGTAAAGCGAACGTGATAACCGCTACACTACAGAAACCAACCGATTCAAACAAACAAAAAATGCTGTGGTCATGGCAAGCAATAAAGAACAAGCACTGAAAGTCAAAAAGATCGTTTTCCAAGAGAAAAAGCTGTGTTTCTGCCCAGTTTCGAACTGGGGACCTTTCGCGTGTGAGGCGAACATGATAACCGCTACACTACAGAAACCGGATGCAAGTTCTTACTTTGGTGACAACAAGCAATCGAGATCAAGAACTGAAAGTCAAAAGCTTGGATACCAAAGGGTAACAGCGTGTTTCTGCCCAGTTTCGAACTGGGGACCTTTCGCGTGTTAGGCGAACGTGATAACCACTACACTACAGAAACCGGCTGTAGAAGATTACTGTGGTCATGACGAGCCATCGAGAACAAAGACTCAACGTCAAAAGCTTTAATATCAACGCCTAATGTCATGCTTCTATCCAGTTTCGAACTGGGGACCGTTCGCGTGTGAGGTGAACGTGACAACCACTACACTTCAGAAACTCCATGCAAAGCTAAAGATGTTTAAACATGCTGAAATGAACTTGAAAAAGAAAAAAACAGCCAGCCAAAGTCAAGAGGTCTTCCTCTATGTCTGAAGACAGGACAAAGTGCATTTTGCAACACAGGAACCTTTCATTTTTCAGGCTATTGGAGAAAAAGAACAAACAGGGAAACAAAACCATGCTCCACAAAACATTCTCATGCCTTTGTCCAAAAGCCAAAAAGAAAAATCACCTAGATGCCTGCTTTTGCACCTTGATCCTATCAGGTGTTACTTGAATTAGGAACACTTAGACACTGTCAAAAACACACATGCTTGCCAAAAGCAAAAACGGGTAGAAATAATCACATTGGTAAAAGTAATGCTCATTAAACCAGCAATAGAATATGCTAACTAAGGCTAATTAAGCCAACAATATACGTTTGTGATCAAAATAAAGAAAAGCCACATGTTTCTGCCCGGGATCAAAACAGGGAACTTTCAGGAGGATGGCAAACAGGACAATCACTACACTACAGTAACCAGACAAGAGCGTTTACTGTGGTCATGGCAAGCATTAAAGATCAAGCACTCATTGTCAAAAGCGCTAGTTTGCAAGAGGAACTCTGTGTTTCTGCCCTGTTTCAAACAGAGGACCTTTCGCGTGTAAAGCAAACGTGATAACCGCTACACTACAGAAACCAACCAATTCAAACTAAAAAAAAAATCCTGTGGTCATGGCAAGCAATAAAGAACAAGCACTGAAAGTCAAAAAAAACATTTTCCTAGAGAAAAAGCTGTGTTTCTGCCCAGTTTCAAACTGGGGACCTTTCACGTGTGAGGCGAACGTGATAACCTCTACACTACAGAAACCAAGCGATTCAAACAAGCAAAAAATGCTGTGGTCATGGCAAGCAATAAAGAACAAGCACTGAAAGTCAAAAAGATCGTTTTCCAAGAGAAAAAGCTGTGTTTCTGCCCAGTTTCAAACTGGGGACCTTTTGCGTGTGAGGCGAACGTGATAACCGCTACACTACAGAAACCTGATGCAAGCGCATACTGTGGTGACAACAAGCAATCGAGATCAAGAACTGAAATTCAAAAGCTTGGATACCAAAGAGTAACAGCGTGTTTCTGCCCAGTTTCGAACTGGGGACCTTTCGCGTGTTAGGCGAACGTGATAACCACAACACTACATAAACCGGCTGCGTAAGGTTACTGTGGTCATGACGAGCCATCGAGAACAAAGACTCAACGTCAAAAGCTTTAATATCAACGCCTAATGTCATGCTTCTATCAAGTTTCGAACTGGGGACCGTTCGCATGTGAGGTGAACGTGACAACCACTACACTTCAGAAACTGCATGCAAAGCTAAAGTTGTTTAAACATGCTGAAATGAACTTGAAAAAGAAAAAAACAGCCAGCCAAAGTCAAGAGGTCTTCCTCTATGTCTGAAGACAGGACAAAGTGCATTTTGCAACACAGGAACCTTTCATTTGTCAGGCTATTGGAGAAAAAGAACAAACAGGGAAACAAAACCATGCTCTACAAAACATTCTCATGCCTTTGTCCAAAAGCCAAAAAGAAAAAGCACCTACATGCCTGCTTTCGCACCTTGATCCTATCAGGTGTTACTTGAATTAGGAACACTTAGACACTGTCAAAAACACACATGCTTGCCAAAAGCAAAAACGGGTAGAAATAATCACATTGGTAAAAGTAATGCTCATTAAACCAGCAATAGAATATGCTAACTAAGGCTAATTAAGCCAACAATATACGTTTGTGATCAAAATAAAGAAAAGCCACATGTTTCTGCCCGGGATCAAAACAGGGAACTTTCAGGAGGATGGCAAACAGGACAATCACTACACTACAGTAACCAGACAAGAGCGTTTACTGTGGTCATGGCAAGCATTAAAGATCAAGCACTCATTGTCAAAAGCGCTAGTTTGCAAGAGAAACGCTGTGTTTATGCCCAGTTTCGAACTGAGGACCTTTCGCGTGTAAAGTGAACGTGATAACCGCTACACTACAGAAACCAACTGATTCAAACAAAAAAAAAATGCTGTGGTCATGGCAAGCAATAAAGAACAAGCACTGAAAGTCAAAAAGATCGTTTTCCAAGAGAAAAAGCTGTGTTTCTGCCCAGTTTCGAACTGGGGACCTTTCGCGTGTGAGGCGAACGTGATAACCGCTACACTACAGAAACCGGATGCAAGTGCTTACTGTGGTGACAACAAGCAATCGAGATCAAGAACTGAAAGTCAAAAGCTTGGATACCAAAGGGTAACAGCGTGTTTCTGCCCAGTTTCGATCTGGGGACCTTTCGCGTGTTAGGCGAACGTGATAACTAGAGTTGAGCGAAACGGGTCGAAAAAATTCAAAAGTCGGGTTTCATGAAACGAAACCCGACCCTAGGATGAGGTCGGCCACGAGGTCGGCGACTTACGCGCCAAAGTCGCGTTTCAAAAGTTTGTTTTGCGCTCTTTTTCAGCCAATCAGGATCCACGGACACTGTGGGCAACGTGATGACCTAGGCACGGGTCACCACCATCTTTCAGAATGGCATGCAAGTGATTGGCTTGCTTTGGTGGGCGTCACAGGGGGTATAAAAGGGCGTGCACGCCGACCGCCATCTTACTTCTGCCGATCTTAGTATAGGGAGAGGTTGCTGCTGATTCTGTAGGGAGAGCGTTAGGCAGGGAAGAAGACAAAAAAACTGCTTCTGCTGCTAGCGATTTGGCCTGCACAACACACAAGTCACTGTGTGTGCAGTGCAAGGGGAGGCTATATTGTGGTGTATCAGTGGTGTTGGTTGTTGGGCTGCCTTTTAAGGCTTCCTGACACGCTGGCATTGCTGTTTACCCACTGCTCTGCAAACTGCTTTTTTAAAAGCAATCCAATCTCCCTTATCCTCTAGTCACTTTTGTCACAGCTGTGCCATCGAGCGTGTCACATAGCGCTCAGATATCAGTGGGCCTCTCACAATCCACAAGTGTCCAGTGTCCAAAATTGTACGCAGAGATTCAAAATCTCCATTATCCTCTCGTCACTTTGGTCACAGGCAGCTGTGCCATCGAGCGTGTCACATAGCGCTCAGATATCAGTGGGCCTCACACAATCCACAAGTGTCCAGTGTCCAAAAGTGTACGCAGAGATTCAAAATCTCCATTATCCTCTCGTCACTTTGGTCACAGGTAGCTGTGCCATCGAGCGTGTCACATAGCGCTCAGATATCAGTGGGCCTCACACAATCCACAAGTGTCCAGTGTCCAAAAGTGTGCGCAGAGATTCAAAATCTCCATTATCCTCTCGTCACTTTGGTCACAGGCAGCTGTGCCATCGAGCGTGTCACATAGCGCTCAGATATCAGTGGGCCTCACACAATCCACAAGTGTCCAGTGTCCAAAAGTGTACGCAGAGATTCAAAATCTCCATTATCCTCTCGTCACTTTGGTCACAGGCAGCTGTGCCATCGAGCGTGTCACATAGCGCTCAGATATCAGTGGGCCTCACACAATCCACAAGTGTCCAGTGTCCAAAAGTGTGCGCAGAGATTCAAAATCTCCATTATCCTCTCGTCACTTTGGTCACAGGCAGCTGTGCCATCGAGCGTGTCACATAGCGCTCAGATATCAGTGGGCCTCACACAATCCACAAGTGTCCAGTGTCCAAAAGTGTACGCAGAGATTCAAAATCTCCATTATCCTCTCGTCACTTTGGTCACAGGCAGCTGTGCCATCGAGCGTGTCACATAGCGCTCAGATATCAGTGGGCCTCACACAATCCACAAGTGTCCAGTGTCCAAAAGTGTACGCAGAGATTCAAAATCTCCATTATCCTCTCGTCACTTTGGTCACAGGCAGCTGTGCCATCGAGCGTGTCACATAGCGCTCAGATATCAGTGGGCCTCACACAATCCACAAGTGTCCAGTGTCCAAAAGTGTACGCAGAGATTCAAAATCTCCATTATCCTCTCGTCACTTTGGTCACAGGCAGCTGTGCCATCGAGCGTGTCACATAGCGCTCAGATATCAGTGGGCCTCACACAATCCACAAGTGTCCAGTGTCCAAAAGTGTACGCAGAGATTCAAAATCTCCATTATCCTCTCGTCACTTTGGTCACAGGCAGCTGTGCCATCGAGCGTGTCACATAGCGCTCAGATATCAGTGGGCCTCACACAATCCACAAGTGTCCAGTGTCCAAAAGTGTACGCAGAGATTCAAAATCTCCATTATCCTCTCGTCACTTTGGTCACAGGCAGCTGTGCCATCGAGCGTGTCACATAGCGCTCAGATATCAGTGGGCCTCACACAATCCTCAAGTGTCCAGTGTCCAAAAGTGTACGCAGAGATTCAAAATCTCCATTATCCTCTCGTCACTTTGGTCACAGGCAGCTGTGCCATCGAGCGTGTCACAAAGCGCTCAGATATCAGTGGGCCTCACACAATCCACAAGTGTCCAGTGTTCAAAAGTGTACGCAGAGATTCAAAATCTCCATTATCCTCTCGTCACTTTGGTCACAGGCAGCTGTGCCATCGAGCGTGTCACATAGCGCTCAGATATCAGTGGGCCTCACACAATCCACAAGTGTCCAGTGTCCAAAAGTGTATGCAGAGATTAAAAATCTCCATTATCCTCTCGTCACTTTGGTCACAGGCAGCTGTGCCATGGAGCCTGACACATATCGCTCAGATATCAGTGGGCCTCACACAATCTACAAGTGTCCAGTGTCCAAAAGTGTACGCAGAGATTCAAAATCTCCATTATCCTCTCGTCACTTTGGTCACAGGCAGCTGTGCCATCGAGCGTGTCACATAGCGCTCAGATATCAGTGGGCCTCACACAATCCACAAGTGTCCAGTGTCCAAAAGTGTACGCAGAGATTCATAATCTCCATAATTCTCTCGTCACTTTGGTCACAGGCAGCTGTGCCATCGAGCGTGTCACATAGCGCTCAGATATCAGTGGGCCTCACACAATCCACAAGTGTCCAGTGTCCAAAAGTGTACGCAGAGATTCAAAATCTCCATTATCCTCTCGTCACTTTGGTCACAGGCAGCTGTGCCATCGAGCGTGTCACATAGCGCTCAGATATCAGTGGGCCTCACACAATCTACAAGTGTCCAGTGTCCAAAAGTGTGCGCAGAGATTCAAAATCTCCATTATCCTCTCGTCACTTTGGTCACAGGCAGCTGTGCCATCGAGTGTGTCACATAGCGCTCAGATATCAGTGGGCCTCACACAATCCACAAGTGTCCAGTGTCCAAAAGTGTACGCAGAGATTCAAAATCTCCATTATCCTCTCGTCACTTTGGTCACAGGCAGCTGTGCCATCGAGTGTTTCACATAGCGCTCAGATATCAGTGGGCCTCACACAATCCACAAGTGTCCAGTGTCCAAAAGTGTACGCAGAGATTCAAAATCTCCATTATCCTCTCGTCACTTTGGTCACAGGCAGCTGTGCCATCGAGCGTGTCACATAGCGCTCAGATATCAGTGGGCCTCACACAATCCACAAGTGTCCAGTGTCCAAAAGTGTACGCAGAGATTCAAAATCTCCATTATCCTCTCGTCACTTTGGTCACAGGCAGCTGTGCCATCGAGCGTGTCACATAGCGCTCAGATATCAGTGGGCCTCACACAATCTACAAGTGTCCAGTGTCCAAAAGTGTACGCAGAGATTCAAAATCAACATTATCCTCTCGTCACTTTGGTCACAGGCAGCTGTGCCATCGAGCGTGTCACATAGCGCTCAGATATCAGTGGGCCTCACACAATCCACAAGTGTCCAGTGTCCAAAAGTGTACGCAGAGATTCAAAATCTCCATTATCCTCTCGTCACTTTGGTCACAGGCAGCTGTGCCATCGAGCGTGTCACATAGCGCTCAGATATCAGTGGGCCTCACACAACCTACAAGTGTCCAGTGTCAAAAAGTGTACGCAGAGATTCAAAATCTCCATTATCCTCTCGTCACTTTGGTCACAGGCAGCTGTGCCATCGAGCGTGTCACATAGCGCTCAGATATCAGTGGGCCTCACACAATCTACAAGTGTCCAGTGTCCAAAAGTGTACGCAGAGATTCAAAATCTCCATTATCCTCTCGTCACTTTGGTCACAGGCAGCTGTGCCATCGAGCGTGTCACATAGCGCTCAGATATCAGTGGGCCTCACACAATCCACAAGTGTCCAGTGTCCAAAAGTGTACGCAGAGATTAAAAATCTCCATTATCCTCTCGTCACTTTGGTCACAGGCAGCTGTGCCATCGAGCCTGTCACATAGCGCTCAGATATCAGTGGGCCTCACACAATCTACAAGTGTCCAGTGTCCAAAAGTGTACGCAGAGATTCAAAATCTCCATTATCCTCTCGTCACTTTGGTCACAGGCAGCTGTGCCATCGAGCGTGTCACATAGCGCTCAGATATCAGTGGGCCTCACACAATCCACAAGTGTCCAGTGTCCAAAAGTGTACGCAGAGATTCAAAATCTCCATTATCCTCTCGTCACTTTGGTCACAGGCAGCTGTGCCATCGAGCGTGTCACATAGCGCTCAGATATCAGTGGGCCTCACACAATCCACAAGTGTCCAGTGTCCAAAAGTGTACGCAGAGATTCAAAATCTCCATTATCCTCTCGTCACTTTGGTCACAGGCAGCTGTGCCATCGAGCCTGTCACATAGCGCTCAGATATCAGTGGGCCTCACACAATCTACAAGTGTCCAGTGTCCAAAAGTATACGCAGAGATTCAAAATCTCCATTATCCTCTCGTCACTTTGGTCACAGGCAGCTGTGCCATCGAGCGTGTCACATAGCGCTCAGATATCAGTGGGCCTCACACAATCCACAAGTGTCCAGTGTCCAAAAGTGTACGCAGAGATTCAAAATCTCCATTATCCTCTCGTCACTTTGGTCACAGGCAGCTGTGCCATCGAGCGTGTCACATAGCGCTCAGATATCAGTGGGCCTCACACAATCTACAAGTGTCCAGTGTCCAAAAGTGTGCGCAGAGATTCAAAATCTCCATTATCCTCTCGTCACTTTGGTCACAGGCAGCTGTGCCATCGAGTGTGTCACATAGCGCTCAGATATCAGTGGGCCTCACACAATCCACAAGTGTCCAGTGTCCAAAAGTGTACGCAGAGATTCAAAATCTCCATTATCCTCTCGTCACTTTGGTCACAGGCAGCTGTGCCATCGAGCGTGTCACATAGCGCTCAGATATCAGTGGGCCTCACACAATCCACAAGTGTCCAGTGTACAAAAATGTACGCAGAGATTCAAAATCTCCATTATCCTCTCGTCACTTTGGTCACAGGCAGCTGTGCCATCGAGCGTGTCACATAGCGCTCAGATATCAGTGGGCCTCACACAATCCACAAGTGTCCAGTGTCCAAAAGTGTACGCAGAGATTCAAAATCTCCATTATCCTCTCGTCACTTTGGTCACAGGCAGCTGTGCCATCGAGCGTGTCACATAGCGCTCAGATATCAGTGGGCCTCACACAATCTACAAGTGTCCAGTGTCCAAAAGTGTACGCAGAGATTCAAAATCTCCATTGTCCTCTCGTCACTTTGGTCACAGGCAGCTGTGCCATCGAGCGTGTCACATAGCGCTCAGATATCAGTGGGCCTCACACAATCCACAAGTGTCCAGTGTCCAAAAGTGTACGCAGAGATTCAAAATCTCCATTATCCTCTCGTCACTTTGGTCACAGGCAGCTGTGCCATCAAGCGTGTCACATAGCGCTCAGATATCAGTGGGCCTCACACAATCTACAAGTGTCCAGTGTCCAAAAGTGTACGCAGAGATTCAAAATCTCCATTATCCTCTCGTCACTTTGGTCACAGGCAGCTGTGCCATCGAGCGTGTCACATAGCGCTCAGATATCAGTGGGCCTCACACAATCCACAAGTGTCCAGTGTCCAAAAGTGTACACAGAGATTCAAAATCTCCATTATCCTCTCGTCACTTTGGTCACAGGCAGCTGTGCCATCGAGCGTGTCACATAGCGCTCAGATATCAGTGGGCCTCACACAATCCTCAAGTGTCCAGTGTCCAAAAGTGTACGCAGAGATTCAAAATCTCCATTATCCTCTCGTCACTTTGGTCACAGGAAGCTGTGCCATCGAGCGTGTCACAAAGCGCTCAGATATCAGTGGGCCTCACACAATCCACAAGTGTCCAGTGTTCAAAAGTGTACGCAGAGATTCAAAATCTCCATTATCCTCTCGTCACTTTGGTCACAGGCAGCTGTGCCATCGAGCGTGTCACATAGCGCTCAGATATCAGTGGGCCTCACACAATCCACAAGTGTCCAGTGTCCAAAAGTATACGCAGAGATTAAAAATCTCCATTATCCTCTCGTCACTTTGGTCACAGGCAGCTGTGCCATCGAGCCTGTCACATATCGCTCAGATATCAGTGGGCCTCACACAATCTACAAGTGTCCAGTGTCCAAAAGTGTACGCAGAGATTCAAAATCTCCATTATCCTCTCGTCACTTTGGTCACAGGCAGCTGTGCCATCGAGCATGTCACATAGCGCTCAGATATCAGTGAGCCTCACACAATCTACAAGTGTCCAGTGTCCAAAAGTGTACGCAGAGATTCAAAATCTCCATTATCCTCTCGTCACTTTGGTCACAGGCAGCTGTGCCATCGAGCCTGTCACATATCGCTCAGATATCAGTGGGCCTCACACAATCTACAAGTGTCCAGTGTCCAAAAGTGTACGCAGAGATTCAAAATCTCCATTATCCTCTCGTCACTTTGGTCACAGGCAGCTGTGCCATCGAGCGTGTCACATAGCGCTCAGATATCAGTGAGCCTCACACAATCCACAAGTGTCCAGTGTCCAAAAGTGTACGCAGAGATTCATAATCTCCATTATTCTCTCGTCACTTTGGTCACAGGCAGCTGTGCCATCGAGCGTGTCACATAGCGCTCAGATATCAGTGGGCCTCACACAATCCACAAGTGTCCAGTGTCCAAAAGTGTACGCAGAGATTCAAAATCTCCATTATCCTCTCGTCACTTTGGTCACAGGCAGCTGTGCCATCGAGCGTGTCACATAGCGCTCAGATATCAGTGGGCCTCACACAATCCACAAGTGTCCAGTGTCCAAAAGTATACGCAGAGATTCAAAATCTCCATTATCCTCTCGTCACTTTGGTCACAGGCAGCTGTGCCATCGAGCGTGTCACATAGCGCTCAGATATCAGTGGGCCTCACACAATCTACAAGTGTCCAGTGTCCAAAAGTGTACGCAGAGATTCAAAATCTCCATTATCCTCTCGTCACTTTGGTCACAGGCAGCTGTGCCATCGAGCGTGTCACATAGCGCTCAGATATCAGTGGGCCTCACACAATCCACAAGTGTCCAGTGTCCAAAAGTGTACGCAGAGATTCAAAATCTCCATTTTCCTCTCGTCACTTTGGTCACAGGCAGCTGTGCCATCGAGCGTGTCACATAGCGCTCAGATATCAGTGGGCCTCACACAATCTACAAGTGTCCAGTGTCAAAAAGTGTACGCAGAGATTCAAAATCTCCATTATCCTCTCGTCACTTTGGTCACAGGCAGCTGTGCCATCGAGCGTGTCACATAGCGCTCAGATATCAGTGGGCCTCACACAATCTACAAGTGTCCAGTGTCCAAAAGTGTGCGCAGAGATTCAAAATCTCCATTATCCTCTCGTCACTTTGGTCACAGGCAGCTGTGCCATCGAGTGTGTCACATAGCGCTCAGATATCAGTGGGCCTCACACAATCCACAAGTGTCCAGTGTCCAAAAGTGTACGCAGAGATTCAAAATCTCCATTATCCTCTCGTCACTTTGGTCACAGGCAGCTGTGCCATCTAGCGTGTCACATAGCGCTCAGATATCAGTGGGCCTCACACAATCCACAAGTGTCCAGTGTCCAAAAGTGTACGCAGAGATTCAAAATCTCCATTATCCTCTCGTCACTTTGGTCACAGGCAGCTGTGCCATCGAGCGTGTCACATAGCGCTCAGATATCAGTGGGCCTCACACAATCCACAAGTGTCCAGTGTCCAAAAGTGTACGCAGAGATTCAAAATCTCCATTATCCTCTCGTCACTTTGGTCACAGGCAGCTGAGCCATCGAGCGTGTCACATAGCGCTCAGATATCAGTGGGCCTCACACAATCCACAAGTGTCCAGTGTCCAAAAGTGTACGCAGAGATTCAAAATCTCCATTATCCTCTCGTCACTTTGGTCACAGGCAGCTGTGCCATCGAGCGTGTCACATAGCGCTCAGATATCAGTGGGCCTCACACAATCTACAAGTGTCCAGTGTCCAAAAGTGTACGCAGAGATTCAAAATCTCCATTATCCTCTCGTCACTTTGGTCACAGGCAGCTGTGCCATCGAGCGTGTCACATAGCGCTCAGATATCAGTGGGCCTCACACAATCCACAAGTGTCCAGTGTCCAAAAGTGTACGCAGAGATTCAAAATCTCCATTATCCTCTCGTCACTTTGGTCACAGGCAGCTGTGCCATCGAGCGTGTCACATAGCGCTCAGATATCAGTGTGCCTCACACAATCCACAAGTGTCCAGTGTCGAAAATTGTACGCAGAGATTCAAAATCTCCATTATCCTCTCGTCACTTTGGTCACAGGCAGCTGTGCCATCGAGCGTGTCACATAGCGCTCAGATATCAGTGGGCCTCACACAATCCACAAGTGTCCAGTGTCCAAAAGTTTACGCAGAGATTCAAAATCTCCATTATCCTCTCGTCACTTTGGTCACAGGCAGCTGTGCCATCGAGCGTGTCACATAGCGATCAGATATCAGTGGGCCTCACACAATCCACAAGTGTCCAGTGTCCAAAAGTGTACGCAGAGATTCAAAATCTCCATTATCCTCTCGTCACTTTGGTCACAGGCAGCTGTGCCATCGAGCGTGTCACATAGCGCTCAGATATCAGTGGGCCTCACACAATCCACAAGTGTCCAGTGTCCAAAAGTGTACGCAGAGATTCAAAATCTCCATTATCCTCTCGTCACTTTGGTCACAGGCAGCTGTGCCATCGAGCGTGTCACATAGCGCTCAGATATCAGTGGGCCTCACACAATCCACAAGTGTCCAGTGTCCAAAAGTGTACGCAGAGATTCAAAATCTCCATTATCCTCTCGTCACTTTGGTCACAGGCAGCTGTGCCATCGAGCGTGTCACATAGCGCTCAGATATCAGTGGGCGTCACACAATCCTCAAGTGTCCAGTGTCCAAAAGTGTACGCAGAGATTCAAAATCTCCATTATCCTCTCGTCACTTTGGTCACAGGCAGCTGTGCCATCGAGCGTGTCACATAGCGCTCAGATATCAGTGGGCCTCACACAATCCACAAGTGTCCATTGTTCAAAAGTGTACACAGAGATTCAAAATCTCCATTATCCTCTCGTCACTTTGGTCACAGGCAGCTGTGCCATCGAGCGTGTCACATAGCGCTCAGATATCAGTGGGCCTCACACAATCCACAAGTGTCCAGTGTCCAAAAGTGTACGCAGAGATTAAAAATCTCCATTATCCTCTCGTCACTTTGGTCACAGGCAGCTGTGACATCGAGCCTGTCACATAGCGCTCAGATATCAGTGGGCCTCACACAATCTACAAGTGTCCAGTGTCCAAAAGTGTACGCAGAGATTCAAAATCTCCATTATCCTCTCGTCACTTTGGTCACAGGCAGCTGTGCCATCGAGCATGTCACATAGCGCTCAGATATCAGTGGGCCTCACACAATCCACAAGTGTCCAGTGTCCAAAAGTGTACGCAGAGATTCAAAATCTCCATTATCCTCTCGTCACTTTGGTCACAGGCAGCTGTGCCATCGAGCATGTCACATAGCGCTCAGATATCAGAGGGCCTCACACAATCCACAAGTGTCCAGTGTCCAAAAGTGTACGCAGAGATTCAAAATCTCCATTATCCTCTCGTCACTTTGGTCACAGGCAGCTGTGCCATCGAGCGTGTCACATAGCGCTCAGATATCAGTGGGCCTCACACAATCTACAAGTGTCCAGTGTCCAAAAGTGTGCGCAGAGATTCAAAATCTCCATTATCCTCTCGTCACTTTGGTCACAGGTAGCTGTGCCATCGAGTGTGTCACATAGCGCTCAGATATCAGTGGGCCTCACACAATCCACAAGTGTCCAGTGTCCAAAAGTGTACGCAGAGATTCAAAATCTCCATTATCCTCTCGTCACTTTGGTCACAGGCAGCTGTGCCATCGAGCGTGTCACATAGCGCTCAGATATCAGTGGGCCTCACACAATCCACAAGTGTCCAGTGTCCAAAAGTGTACGCAGAGATTCAAAATCTCCATTATCCTCTCGTCACTTTGGTCACAGGCAGCTGTGCCATCGAGCGTGTCACATAGCGCTCAGATATCAGTGGGCCTCACACAATCCACAAGTGTCCAGTGTCCAAAAGTGTACGCAGAGATTCAAAATCTCCATTATCCTCTCGTCACTTTGGTCACAGGCAGCTGTGCCATCGAGCGTGTCACATATCGCTCAGATATCAGTGGGCCTCACACAATCTACAAGTGTCCAGTGTCCAAAAGTGTACGCAGAGATTCAAAATCTCCATTATCCTCTCGCCACTTTGGTCACAGGCAGCTGTGCCATCGAGCGTGTCACATAGCGCTCAGATATCAGTGGGCCTCACACAATCCACAAGTGTCCAGTGTCCAAAAGTGTACGCAGAGATTCAAAATCTCCATTATCCTCTCGTCACTTTGGTCACAGGCAGCTGTGCCATCGAGCGTGTCACATAGCGCTCAGATATCAGTGGGCCTCACACAATCTACAAGTGTCCAGTGTCCAACAGTGTACGCAGAGATTCAAAATCTCCATTATCCTCTCGTCACTTTGGTCACAGGCAGCTGTGCCATCGAGCGTGTCACATAGCGCTCAGATATCAGTGGGCCTCACAAAATCTACAAGTGTCCAGTGTCAAAAAGTGTACGCAGAGATTGAAAATCTCCATTATCCTCTCGTCACTTTGGTCACAGGCAGCTGTGCTATCGAGCATGTCACATAGCGCTCAGATATCAGTGGGCCTCACACAATCCACAAGTGTCCTGTGTCCAAAAGTGTACGCAGAGATTCAAAATCTCCATTATCCTCTCGTCACTTTGGTCACAGGCAGCTGTGCCATCGAGCGTGTCACATAGCGCTCAGATATCAGTGGGCCTCACACAATCCACAAGTGTCCAGTGTCCAAAAGTGTACGCAGAGATTCAAAATCTCCATTATCCTCTCGTCACTTTGGTCACAGGCAGCTGTGCCATCGAGCGTGTCACATAGCGCTCAGATATCAGTGGGCCTCACACAATCTACAAGTGTCCAGTGTCCAAAAGTGTACGCAGAGATTCAAAATCTCCATTATCCTCTCGTCACTTTGGTCACAGGCAGCTGTGCCATCGAGCGTGTCACATAGCGCTCAGATATCAGTGGGCCTCACACAATCCACAAGTGTCCAGTGTCCAAAAGTGTACGCAGAGATTCAAAATCTCCATTATCCTCTCGTCACTTTGGTCACAGGCAGCTGTGCCATCGAGCGTGTCACATAGCGCTCAGATATCAGTGGGCCTCACACAATCTACAAGTGTCCAGTGTCAAAAAGTGTACGCAGAGATTCAAAATCTCCATTATCCTCTCGTCACTTTGGTCACAGGCAGCTGTGCCATCGAGCGTGTCACATAGCGCTCAGATATCAGTGGGCCTCACACAATCTACAAGTGTCCAGTGTCCAAAAGTGTACGCAGAGATTCAAAATCTCCATTATCCTCTCGTCACTTTGGTCACAGGCAGCTGTGCCATCGAGCGTGTCACATAGCGCTCAGATATCAGTGGGCCTCACACAATCCACAAGTGTCCAGTGTCCAAAAGTGTACGCAGAGATTAAAAATCTCCATTATCCTCTCGTCACTTTGGTCACAGGCAGCTGTGCCATCGAGCGTGTCACATAGCGCTCAGATATCAGTGGGCCTCACACAATCTACAAGTGTCCAGTGTCCAAAAGTGTACGCAGAGATTCAAAATCTCCATTATCCTCTCGTCACTTTGGTCACAGGCAGCTGTGCCATCGAGCGTGTCACATAGCGCTCAGATATCAGTGGGCCTCACACAATCCACAAGTGTCCAGTGTCCAAAAGTGTACGCAAAGATTCAAAATCTCCATTATCCTCTCGTCACTTTGGTCACAGGCAGCTGTGCCATCGAGCGTGTCACATAGCGCTCAGATATCAGTGGGCCTCACACAATCCACAAGTGTCCAGTGTCCAAAAGTGTACGCAGAGATTCAAAATCTCCATTATCCTCTCGTCACTTTGGTCACAGGCAGCTGTGCCATCGAGCCTGTCACATAGCGCTCAGATATCAGTGGGCCTCACACAATCTACAAGTGTCCAGTGTCCAAAAGTATACGCAGAGATTCAAAATCTCCATTATCCTCTCGTCACTTTGGTCACAGGCAGCTGTGCCATCGAGCGTGTCACATAGCGCTCAGATATCAGTGGGCCTCACACAATCCACAAGTGTCCAGTGTCCAAAAGTGTACGCAGAGATTCAAAATCTCCATTATCCTCTCGTCACTTTGGTCACAGGCAGCTGTGCCATCGAGCGTGTCACATAGCGCTCAGATATCAGTGGGCCTCACACAATCTACAAGTGTCCAGTGTCCAAAAGTGTGCGCAGAGATTCAAAATCTCCATTATCCTCTCGTCACTTTGGTCACAGGCAGCTGTGCCATCGAGTGTGTCACATAGCGCTCAGATATCAGTGGGCCTCACACAATCCACAAGTGTCCAGTGTCCAAAAGTGTACGCAGAGATTCAAAATCTCCATTATCCTCTCGTCACTTTGGTCACAGGCAGCTGTGCCATCGAGCGTGTCACATAGCGCTCAGATATCAGTGGGCCTCACACAATCCACAAGTGTCCAGTGTCCAAAAATGTACGCAGAGATTCAAAATCTCCATTATCCTCTCGTCACTTTGGTCACAGGCAGCTGTGCCATCGAGCGTGTCACATAGCGCTCAGATATCAGTGGGCCTCACACAATCCACAAGTGTCCAGTGTCCAAAAGTGTACGCAGAGATTCAAAATCTCCATTATCCTCTCGTCACTTTGGTCACAGGCAGCTGTGCCATCGAGCGTGTCGCATAGCGCTCAGATATCAGTGGGCCTCACACAATCTACAAGTGTCCAGTGTCCAAAAGTGTACGCAGAGATTCAAAATCTCCATTGTCCTCTCGTCACTTTGGTCACAGGCAGCTGTGCCATCGAGCGTGTCACATAGCGCTCAGATATCAGTGGGCCTCACACAATCCACAAGTGTCCAGTGTCCAAAAGTGTACGCAGAGATTCAAAATCTCCATTATCCTCTCGTCACTTTGGTCACAGGCAGCTGTGCCATCAAGCGTGTCACATAGCGCTCAGATATCAGTGGGCCTCACACAATCTACAAGTGTCCAGTGTCCAAAAGTGTACGCAGAGATTCAAAATCTCCATTATCCTCTCGTCACTTTGGTCACAGGCAGCTGTGCCATCGAGCGTGTCACATAGCGCTCAGATATCAGTGGGCCTCACACAATCCACAAGTGTCCAGTGTCCAAAAGTGTACGCAGAGATTCAAAATCTCCATTATCCTCTCGTCACTTTGGTCACAGGCAGCTGTGCCATCGAGCGTGTCACATAGCGCTCAGATATCAGTGGGCCTCACACAATCCTCAAGTGTCCAGTGTCCAAAAGTTTACGCAGAGATTCAAAATCTCCATTATCCTCTCGTCACTTTGGTCACAGGAAGCTGTGCCATCGAGCGTGTCACAAAGCGCTCAGATATCAGTGGGCCTCACACAATCCACAAGTGTCCAGTGTTCAAAAGTGTACGCAGAGATTCAAAATCTCCATTATCCTCTCGTCACTTTGGTCACAGGCAGCTGTGCCATTGAGCGTGTCACATAGCGCTCAGATATCAGTGGGCCTCACACAATCCACAAGTGTCCAGTGTCCAAAAGTGTACGCAGAGATTAAAAATCTCCATTATCCTCTCGTCACTTTGGTCACAGGCAGCTGTGCCATCGAGCCTGTCACATATCGCTCAGATATCAGTGGGCCTCACACAATCTACAAGTGTCCAGTGTCCAAAAGTGTACGCAGAGATTCAAAATCTCCATTATCCTCTCGTCACTTTGGTCACAGGCAGCTGTGCCATCGAGCGTGTCACATAGCGCTCAGATATCAGTGAGCCTCACACAATCCACAAGTGTCCAATGACCAAAAGTGTACGCAGAGATTCATAATCTCCATTATTCTCTCGTCACTTTGGTCACAGGCAGCTGTGCCATCGAGCGTGTCACATAGCGCTCAGATATCAGTGGGCCTCACACAATCCACAAGTGTCCAGTGTCCAAAAGTGTACGCAGAGATTCAAAATCTCCATTATCCTCTCGTCACTTTGGTCACAGGCAGCTGTGCCATCGAGCGTGTCACATAGCGCTCAGATATCAGTGGGCCTCACACAATCCACAAGTGTCCAGTGTCCAAAAGTGTACGCAGAGATTCAAAATCTCCATTATCCTCTCGTCACTTTGGTCACAGGCAGCTGTGCCATCGAGCGTGTCACATAGCGCTCAGATATCAGTGGGCCTCACACAATCTACAAGTGTCCAGTGTCCAAAAGTGTACGCAGAGATTCAAAATCTCCATTATCCTCTCGTCACTTTGGTCACAGGCAGCTGTGCCATCGAGCGTGTCACATAGCGCTCAGATATCAGTGGGCCTCACACAATCCACAAGTGTCCAGTGTCCAAAAGTGTACGCAGAGATTCAAAATCTCCATTTTCCTCTCGTCACTTTGGTCACAGGCAGCTGTGCCATCGAGCGTGTCACATAGCGCTCAGATATCAGTGGGCCTCACACAATCTACAAGTGTCCAGTGTCAAAAAGTGTACGCAGAGATTCAAAATCTCCATTATCCTCTCGTCACTTTGGTCACAGGCAGCTGTGCCATCGAGCGTGTCACATAGCGCTCAGATATCAGTGGGCCTCACACAATCTACAAGTGTCCAGTGTCCAAAAGTGTGCGCAGAGATTCAAAATCTCCATTATCCTCTCGTCACTTTGGTCACAGGCAGCTGTGCCATCGAGTGTGTCACATAGCGCTCAGATATCAGTGGGCCTCACACAATCCACAAGTGTCCAGTGTCCAAAATTGTACGCAGAGATTCAAAATCTCCATTATCCTCTCGTCACTTTGGTCACAGGCAGCTGTGCCATCGAGCGTGTCACATAGCGCTCAGATATCAGTGGGCCTCACACAATTCCCAATGTCCAGTGTCCAAAAGTGTACGCAGAGATTCAAAATCTCCATTATCCTCTCGTCACTTTGGTCACAGGCAGCTGTGCCATCGAGCGTGTCACATAGCGCTCAGATATCAGTGGGCCTCACACAATCCACAAGTGTCCAGTGTCCAAAAGTGTACGCAGAGATTCAAAATCTCCATTATCCTCTCGTCACTTTGGTCACAGGCAGCTGAGCCATCGAGCGTGTCACATAGCGCTCAGATATCAGTGGGCCTCACACAATCCACAAGTGTCCAGTGTCCAAAAGTGTACGCAGAGATTCAAAATCTCCATTATCCTCTCGTCACTTTGGTCACAGGCAGCTGTGCCATCGAGCGTGTCACATAGCGCTCAGATATCAGTGGGCCTCACACAATCTACAAGTGTCCAGTGTCCAAAAGTGTACGCAGAGATTCAAAATCTCCATTATCCTCTCGTCACTTTGGTCACAGGCAGCTGTGCCATCGAGCGTGTCACATAGCGCTCAGATATCAGTGGGCCTCACACAATCCACAAGTGTCCAGTGTCCAAAAGTGTACGCAGAGATTCAAAATCTCCATTATCCTCTCGTCACTTTGGTCACAGGCAGCTGTGCCATCGAGCGTGTCACATAGCGCTCAGATATCAGTGGGCTTCACACAATCCACAAGTGTCCAGTGTCCAAAAGTGTACGCAGAGATTCAAAATCTCCATTATCCTCTCGTCACTTTGGTCACAGGCAGCTGTGCCATCGAGCGTGTCACATAGCGCTCAGATATCAGTGGGCCTCACACAATCCACAAGTGTCCAGTGTCCAAAAGTTTACGCAGAGATTCAAAATCTCCATTATCCTCTCGTCACTTTGGTCACAGGCAGCTGTGCCATCGAGCGTGTCACATAGTGCTCAGATATCAGTGGGCCTCACACAATCCACAAGTGTCCAGTGTCCAAAAGTGTACGCAGAGATTCAAAATCTCCATTATCCTCTCGTCACTTTGGTCACAGGCAGCTGTGCCATCGAGCGTGTCACATAGCGCTCAGATATCAGTGGGCCTCACACAATCCACAAGTGTCCAGTGTCCAAAAGTGTACGCAGAGATTCAAAATCTCCATTATCCTCTCGTCACTTTGGTCACAGGCAGCTGTGCCATCGAGCGTGTCACATAGCGCTCAGATATCAGTGGGCCTCACACAATCCACAAGTGTCCAGTGTCCAAAAGTGTACGCAGAGATTCAAAATCTCCATTATCCTCTCGTCACTTTGGTCACAGGCAGCTGTGCCATCGAGCGTGTCACATAGCGCTCAGATATCAGTGGGCGTCACACAATCCTCAAGTGTCCAGTGTCCAAAAGTGTACGCAGAGATTCAAAATCTCCATTATCCTCTCGTCACTTTGGTCACAGGCAGCTGTGCCATCGAGCGTGTCACATAGCGCTCAGATATCAGTGGGCCTCACACAATCCACAAGTGTCCATTGTTCAAAAGTGTACACAGAGATTCAAAATCTCCATTATCCTCTCGTCACTTTGGTCACAGGCAGCTGTGCCATCGAGCGTGTCACATAGCGCTCAGATATCAGTGGGCCTCACACAATCCACAAGTGTCCAGTGTCCAAAAGTGTACGCAGAGATTAAAAATCTCCATTATCCTCTCGTCACTTTGGTCACAGGCAGCTGTGACATCGAGCCTGTCACATAGCGCTCAGATATCAGTGGGCCTCACACAATCTACAAGTGTCCAGTGTCCAAAAGTGTACGCAGAGATTCAAAATCTCCATTATCCTCTCGTCACTTTGGTCACAGGCAGCTGTGCCATCGAGCATGTCACATAGCGCTCAGATATCAGTGGGCCTCACACAATCCACAAGTGTCCAGTGTCCAAAAGTGTACGCAGAGATTCAAAATCTCCATTATCCTCTCGTCACTTTGGTCACAGGCAGCTGTGCCATCGAGCATGTCACATAGCGCTCAGATATCAGAGGGCCTCACACAATCCACAAGTGTCCAGTGTCCAAAAGTGTACGCAGAGATTCAAAATCTCCATTATCCTCTCGTCACTTTGGTCACAGGCAGCTGTTGCTATCGAGCGTGTCACATAGCGCTCAGATATCAGTGGGCCTCACACAATCTACAAGTGTCCAGTGTCCAAAAGTGTGCGCAGAGATTCAAAATCTCCATTATCCTCTCGTCACTTTGGTCACAGGTAGCTGTGCCATCGAGTGTGTCACATAGCGCTCAGATATCAGTGGGCCTCACACAATCCACAAGTGTCCAGTGTCCAAAAGTGTACGCAGAGATTCAAAATCTCCATTATCCTCTCGTCACTTTGGTCACAGGCAGCTGTGCCATCGAGCGTGTCACATAGCGCTCAGATATCAGTGGGCCTCACACAATCCACAAGTGTCCAGTGTCCAAAAGTGTACGCAGAGATTCAAAATCTCCATTATCCTCTCGTCACTTTGGTCACAGGCAGCTGTGCCATCGAGCGTGTCACATAGCGCTCAGATATCAGTGGGCCTCACACAATCCACAAGTGTCCAGTGTCCAAAAGTGTACGCAGAGATTCAAAATCTCCATTATCCTCTCGTCACTTTGGTCACAGGCAGCTGTGCCATCGAGCATGTCACATATCGCTCAGATATCAGTGGGCCTCACACAATCTACAAGTGTCCAGTGTCCAAAAGTGTACGCAGAGATTCAAAATCTCCATTATCCTCTCGCCACTTTGGTCACAGGCAGCTGTGCCATCGAGCGTGTCACATAGCGCTCAGATATCAGTGGGCCTCACACAATCCACAAGTGTCCAGTGTCCAAAAGTGTACGCAGAGATTCAAAATCTCCATTATCCTCTCGTCACTTTGGTCACAGGCAGCTGTGCCATCGAGCGTGTCACATAGCGCTCAGATATCAGTGGGCCTCACACAATCTACAAGTGTCCAGTGTCCAACAGTGTACGCAGAGATTCAAAATCTCCATTATCCTCTCGTCACTTTGGTCACAGGCAGCTGTGCCATCGAGCGTGTCACATAGCGCTCAGATATCAGTGGGCCTCACAAAATCTACAAGTGTCCAGTGTCAAAAAGTGTACGCAGAGATTGAAAATCTCCATTATCCTCTCGTCACTTTGGTCACAGGCAGCTGTGCTATCGAGCATGTCACATAGCGCTCAGATATCAGTGGGCCTCACACAATCCACAAGTGTCCTGTGTCCAAAAGTGTACGCAGAGATTCAAAATCTCCATTATCCTCTCGTCACTTTGGTCACAGGCAGCTGTGCCATCGAGCGTGTCACATAGCGCTCAGATATCAGTGGGCCTCACACAATCCACAAGTGTCCAGTGTCCAAAAGTGTACGCAGAGATTAAAAATCTCCATTATCCTCTCGTCACTTTGGTCACAGGCAGCTGTGCCATCGAGCCTGTCACATAGCGCTCAGATATCAGTGGGCCTCACACAATCTACAAGTGTCCAGTGTCCAAAAGTGTACGCAGAGATTCAAAATCTCCATTATCCTATCGTTACTTTGGTCACAGGCAGCTGTGCCATCGAGCGTGTCACATAGCGCTCAGATATCAGTGGGCCTCACACAATCCACAAGTGTCCAGTGTCCAAAAGTGTACGCAGAGATTCAAAATCTCCATTATCCTCTCGTCACTTTGGTCACAGGCAGCTGTGCCATCGAGCGTGTCACATAGAGCTCAGATATCAGTGGGCCTCACACAATCCACAAGTGTCCAGTGTCCAAAAGTGTACGCAGAGATTCAAAATCTCCATTATCCTCTCGTCACTTTGGTCACAGGCAGCTGTGCCATCGAGCGTGTCACATAGCGCTCAGATATCAGTGGGCCTCACACAATCTACAAGTGTCCAGTGTCCAAAAGTGTGCGCAGAGATTCAAAATCTCCATTATCCTCTCGTCACTTTGGTCACAGGCAGCTGTGCCATCGAGTGTGTCACATAGCGCTCAGATATCAGTGGGCCTCACACAATCCACAGTGTCCAGTGTCCAAAAGTGTACGCAGAGATTCAAAATCTCCATTATCCTCTCGTCACTTTGGTCACAGGCAGCTGTGCCATCGAGCGTGTCACATAGCGCTCAGATATCAGTGGGCCTCACACAATCCACAAGTGTCCAGTGTCCAAAAGTGTACGCAGAGATTCAAAATCTCCATTATCCTCTCGTCACTTTGGTCACAGGCAGCTGTGCCATCGAGCATGTCACATAGCGCTCAGATATCAGAGGGCCTCACACAATCCACAAGTGTCCAGTGTCCAAAAGTGTACGCAGAGATTCAAAATCTCCATTATCCTCTCGTCACTTTGGTCACAGGCAGCTGTGCCATCGAGCGTGTCACATAGCGCTCAGATATCAGTGGGCCGCACACAATCTACAAGTGTCCAGTGTCCAAAAGTGTGCGCAGAGATTCAAAATCTCCATTATCCTCTCGTCACTTTGGTCACAGGTAGCTGTGCCATCGAGTGTGTCACATAGCGCTCAGATATCAGTGGGCCTCACACAATCCACAAGTGTCCAGTGTCCAAAAGTGTACGCAGAGATTCAAAATCTCCATTATCCTCTCGTCACTTTGGTCACAGGCAGCTGTGCCATCGAGCGTGTCACATAGCGCTCAGATATCAGTGGGCCTCACACAATCCACAAGTGTCCAGTGTCCAAAAGTGTACGCAGAGATTCAAAATCTCCATTATCCTCTCGTCACTTTGGTCACAGGCAGCTGTGCCATCGAGCGTGTCACATAGCGCTCAGATATCAGTGGGCCTCACACAATCCACAAGTGTCCAGTGTCCAAAAGTGTACGCAGAGATTCAAAATCTCCATTATCCTCTCGTCACTTTGGTCACAGGCAGCTGTGCCATCGAGCGTGTCACATAGCGCTCAGATATCAGTGGGCCTCACACAATCTACAAGTGTCCAGTGTCCAACAGTGTACGCAGAGATTCAAAATCTCCATTATCCTCTCGTCACTTTGGTCACAGACAGCTGTGCCATCGAGCGTGTCACATAGCGCTCAGATATCAGTGGGCCTCACAAAATCTACAAGTGTCCAGTGTCAAAAAGTGTACGCAGAGATTCAAAATCTCCATTATCCTCTCGTCACTTTGGTCACAGGCAGCTGTGCCATCGAGCATGTCACATAGCGCTCAGATATCAGTGGGCCTCACACAATCCACAAGTGTCCAGTGTCCAAAAGAGTACGCAGAGATTCAAAATCTCCATTATCCTCTCGTCACTTTGGTCACAGGCAGCTGTGCCATCGAGCGTGTCACATAGCGCTCAGATATCAGTGGGCCTCACACAATCCACAAGTGTCCAGTGTCCAAAAGTGTACGCAGAGATTAAAAATCTCCATTATCCTCTCGTCACTTTGGTCACAGGCAGCTGTGCCATCGAGCCTGTCACATAGCGCTCAGATATCTGTGGGCCTCACACAATCTACAAGTGTCCAGTGTCCAAAAGTGTACGCAGAGATTCAAAATCTCCATTATCCTATCGTCACTTTGGTCACAGGCAGCTGTGCCATCGAGCGTGTCACATAGCGCTCAGATATCAGTGGGCCTCACACAATCCACAAGTGTCCAGTGTCCAAAAGTGTACGCAGAGATTCAAAATCTCCATTATCCTCTCGTCACTTTGGTCACAGGCAGCTGTGCCATCGAGCGTGTCACATAGCGCTCAGATATCAGTGGGCCTCACACAATCCACAAGTGTCCAGTGTCCAAAAGTGTACGCAGAGATTCAAAATCTCCATTATCCTCTCGTCACTTTGGTCACAGGCAGCTGTGCCATCGAGTGTGTCACATAGCGCTCAGATATCAGTGGGCCTCACACAATCCACAGTGTCCAGTGTCCAAAAGTGTACGCAGAGATTCAAAATCTCCATTATCCTCTCGTCACTTTGGTCACAGGCAGCTGTGCCATCGAGCGTGTCACATAGCGCTCAGATATCAGTGGGCCTCACACAATCCACAAGTGTCCAGTGTCCAAAAGTGTACGCAGAGATTCAAAATCTCCATTATCCTCTCGTCACTTTGGTCACAGGCAGCTGTGCCATCGAGCGTGTCACATAGCGCTCAGATATCAGTGGGCCTCACACAATCTACAAGTGTCCAGTGTCCAACAGTGTACGCAGAGATTCAAAATCTCCATTATCCTCTCGTCACTTTGGTCACAGACAGCTGTGCCATCGAGCGTGTCACATAGCGCTCAGATATCAGTGGGCCTCACAAAATCTACAAGTGTCCAGTGTCAAAAAGTGTACGCAGAGATTCAAAATCTCCATTATCCTCTCGTCACTTTGGTCACAGGCAGCTGTGCCATCGAGCATGTCACATAGCGCTCAGATATCAGTGGGCCTCACACAATCCACAAGTGTCCAGTGTCCAAAAGAGTACGCAGAGATTCAAAATCTCCATTATCCTCTCGTCACTTTGGTCACAGGCAGCTGTGCCATCGAGCGTGTCACATAGCGCTCAGATATCAGTGGGCCTCACACAATCCACAAGTGTCCAGTGTCCAAAAGTGTACGCAGAGATTAAAAATCTCCATTATCCTCTCGTCACTTTGGTCACAGGCAGCTGTGCCATCGAGCCTGTCACATAGCGCTCAGATATCAGTGGGCCTCACACAATCTACAAGTGTCCAGTGTCCAAAAGTGTACGCAGAGATTCAAAATCTCCATTATCCTATCGTCACTTTGGTCACAGGCAGCTGTGCCATCGAGCGTGTCACATAGCGCTCAGATATCAGTGGGCCTCACACAATCCACAAGTGTCCAGTGTCCAAAAGTGTACGCAGAGATTCAAAATCTCCATTATCTTCTCGTCACTTTGGTCACAGGCAGCTGTGCCATCGAGCGTGTCACATAGCGCTCAGATATCAGTGGGCCTCACACAATCCACAAGTGTCCAGTGTCCAAAAGTGTACGCAGAGATTCAAAATCTCCATTATCCTCTCGTCACTTTGGTCACAGGCAGCTGTGCCATCGAGCGTGTCACATAGCGCTCAGATATCAGTGGGCCTCACACAATCCACAAGTGTCCAGTGTCCAAAAGTGTACGCAGAGATTCAAAATCTCCATTATCCTCTCGTCACTTTGGTCACAGGCAGCTGTGCCATCGAGCGTGTCACATAGCGCTCAGATATCAGTGGGCCTCACACAATCCACAAGTGTCCAGTGTCCAAAAGTGTACGCAGAGATTCAAAATCTCCATTATCCTCTCGTCACTTTGGTAACAGGCAGCTGTGCCATCGAGCGTGTCACATAGCGCTCAGATATCAGTGGGCCTCACACAATCTACAAGTGTCCAGTGTCCAAAAGTGTACGCAGAGATTCAAAATCTCCATTATCCTCTCGTCACTTTGGTCACAGGCAGCTGTGCCATCGAGCGTGTCACATAGCGCTCAGATATCAGTGGGCCTCACAAAATCCACAAGTGTCCAGTGTCCAAAAGTGTGCGCAGAGATTCAAAATCTCCATTATCCTCTCGTCACTTTGGTCACAGGCAGCTGTGCCATCGAGCCTGTCACATAGCGCTCAGATATCAGTGGGCCTCACACAATCTACAAGTGTCCAGTGTCCAAAAGTGTACGCAGAGATTCAAAATCTCCATTATCCTCTCGTCACTTTGGTCACAGGCAGCTGTGCCATCGAGCATGTCACATAGCGCTCAGATATCAGTGGGCCTCACACAATCCACAAGTGTCCAGTGTCCAAAAGTGTACGCAGAGATTCAAAATCTCCATTATCCTCTCGTCACTTTGGTCACAGGCAGCTGTGCCATCGAGCATGTCACATAGCGCTCAGATATCAGAGGGCCTCACACAATCCACAAGTGTCCAGTGTCCAAAAGTGTACGCAGAGATTCAAAATCTCCATTATCCTCTCGTCACTTTGGTCACAGGCAGCTGTGCCATCGAGCGTGTCACATAGCGCTCAGATATCAGTGGGCCGCACACAATCTACAAGTGTCCAGTGTCCAAAAGTGTGCGCAGAGATTCAAAATCTCCATTATCCTCTCGTCACTTTGGTCACAGGTAGCTGTGCCATCGAGTGTGTCACATAGCGCTCAGATATCAGTGGGCCTCACACAATCCACAAGTGTCCAGTGTCCAAAAGTGTACGCAGAGATTCAAAATCTCCATTATCCTCTCGTCACTTTGGTCACAGGCAGCTGTGCCATCGAGCGTGTCACATAGCGCTCAGATATCAGTGGGCCTCACACAATCCACAAGTGTCCAGTGTCCAAAAGTGTACGCAGAGATTCAAAATCTCCATTATCCTCTCGTCACTTTGGTCACAGGCAGCTGTGCCATCGAGCGTGTCACATAGCGCTCAGATATCAGTGGGCCTCACACAATCCACAAGTGTCCAGTGTCCAAAAGTGTACGCAGAGATTCAAAATCTCCATTATCCTCTCGTCACTTTGGTCACAGGCAGCTGTGCCATCGAGCGTGTCACATATCGCTCAGATATCAGTGGGCCTCACACAATCTACAAGTGTCCAGTGTCCAAAAGTGTACGCAGAGATTCAAAATCTCCATTATCCTCTCGCCACTTTGGTCACAGGCAGCTGTGCCATCGAGCGTGTCACATAGCGCTCAGATATCAGTGGGCCTCACACAATCCACAAGTGTCCAGTGTCCAAAAGTGTACGCAGAGATTCAAAATCTCCATTATCCTCTCGTCACTTTGGTCACAGGCAGCTGTGCCATCGAGCGTGTCACATAGCGCTCAGATATCAGTGGGCCTCACACAATCTACAAGTGTCCAGTGTCCAACAGTGTACGCAGAGATTCAAAATCTCCATTATCCTCTCGTCACTTTGGTCACAGACAGCTGTGCCATCGAGCGTGTCACATAGCGCTCAGATATCAGTGGGCCTCACAAAATCTACAAGTGTCCAGTGTCAAAAAGTGTACGCAGAGATTCAAAATCTCCATTATCCTCTCGTCACTTTGGTCACAGGCAGCTGTGCCATCGAGCATGTCACATAGCGCTCAGATATCAGTGGGCCTCACACAATCCACAAGTGTCCAGTGTCCAAAAGTGTACGCAGAGATTCAAAATCTCCATTATCCTCTCGTCACTTTGGTCACAGGCAGCTGTGCCATCGAGCGTGTCACATAGCGCTCAGATATCAGTGGGCCTCACACAATCCACAAGTGTCCAGTGTCCAAAAGTGTACGCAGAGATTAAAAATCTCCATTATCCTCTCGTCACTTTGGTCACAGGCAGCTGTGCCATCGAGCCTGTCACATAGCGCTCAGATATCAGTGGGCCTCACACAATCTACAAGTGTCCAGTGTCCAAAAGTGTACGCAGAGATTCAAAATCTCCATTATCCTATCGTCACTTTGGTCACAGGCAGCTGTGCCATCGAGCGTGTCACATAGCGCTCAGATATCAGTGGGCCTCACACAATCCACAAGTGTCCAGTGTCCAAAAGTGTACGCAGAGATTCAAAATCTCCATTATCCTCTCGTCACTTTGGTCACAGGCAGCTGTGCCATCGAGCGTGTCACATAGCGCTCAGATATCAGTGGGCCTCACACAATCCACAAGTGTCCAGTGTCCAAAAGTGTACGCAGAGATTCAAAATCTCCATTATCCTCTCGTCACTTTGGTCACAGGCAGCTGTGCCATCGAGTGTGTCACATAGCGCTCAGATATCAGTGGGCCTCACACAATCCACAGTGTCCAGTGTCCAAAAGTGTACGCAGAGATTCAAAATCTCCATTATCCTCTCGTCACTTTGGTCACAGGCAGCTGTGCCATCGAGCGTGTCACATAGCGCTCAGATATCAGTGGGCCTCACACAATCCACAAGTGTCCAGTGTCCAAAAGTGTACGCAGAGATTCAAAATCTCCATTATCCTCTCGTCACTTTGGTCACAGGCAGCTGTGCCATCGAGCGTGTCACATAGCGCTCAGATATCAGTGGGCCTCACACAATCTACAAGTGTCCAGTGTCCAACAGTGTACGCAGAGATTCAAAATCTCCATTATCCTCTCGTCACTTTGGTCACAGACAGCTGTGCCATCGAGCGTGTCACATAGCGCTCAGATATCAGTGGGCCTCACAAAATCTACAAGTGTCCAGTGTCAAAAAGTGTACGCAGAGATTCAAAATCTCCATTATCCTCTCGTCACTTTGGTCACAGGCAGCTGTGCCATCGAGCATGTCACATAGCGCTCAGATATCAGTGGGCCTCACACAATCCACAAGTGTCCAGTGTCCAAAAGAGTACGCAGAGATTCAAAATCTCCATTATCCTCTCGTCACTTTGGTCACAGGCAGCTGTGCCATCGAGCGTGTCACATAGCGCTCAGATATCAGTGGGCCTCACACAATCCACAAGTGTCCAGTGTCCAAAAGTGTACGCAGAGATTAAAAATCTCCATTATCCTCTCGTCACTTTGGTCACAGGCAGCTGTGCCATCGAGCCTGTCACATAGCGCTCAGATATCAGTGGGCCTCACACAATCTACAAGTGTCCAGTGTCCAAAAGTGTACGCAGAGATTCAAAATCTCCATTATCCTATCGTCACTTTGGTCACAGGCAGCTGTGCCATCGAGCGTGTCACATAACGCTCAGATATCAGTGGGCCTCACACAATCCACAAGTGTCCAGTGTCCAAAAGTGTACGCAGAGATTCAAAATCTCCATTATCCTCTCGTCACTTTGGTCACAGGCAGCTGTGCCATCGAGCGTGTCACATAGCGCTCAGATATCAGTGGGCCTCACACAATCCACAAGTGTCCAGTGTCCAAAAGTGTACGCAGAGATTCAAAATCTCCATTATCCTCTCGTCACTTTGGTCACAGGCAGCTGTGCCATCGAGTGTGTCACATAGCGCTCAGATATCAGTGGGCCTCACACAATCCACAGTGTCCAGTGTCCAAAAGTGTACGCAGAGATTCAAAATCTCCATTATCCTCTCGTCACTTTGGTCACAGGCAGCTGTGCCATCGAGCGTGTCACATAGCGCTCAGATATCAGTGGGCCTCACACAATCCACAAGTGTCCAGTGTACAAAAGTGTACGCAGAGATTCAAAATCTCCATTATCCTCTCGTCACTTTGGTCACAGGCAGCTGTGCCATCGAGCGTGTCACATAGCGCTCAGATATCAGTGGGCCTCACACAATCCACAAGTGTCCAGTGTCCAAAAGTGTACGCAGAGATTCAAAATCTCCATTATCCTCTCGTCACTTTGGTAACAGGCAGCTGTGCCATCGAGCGTGTCACATAGCGCTCAGATATCAGTGGGCCTCACACAATCTACAAGTGTCCAGTGTCCAAAAGTGTACGCAGAGATTCAAAATCTCCATTATCCTCTCGTCACTTTGGTCACAGGCAGCTGTGCCATCGAGCGTGTCACATAGCGCTCAGATATCAGTGGGCCTCACAAAATCCACAAGTGTCCAGTGTCCAAAAGTGTGCGCAGAGATTCAAAATCTCCATTATCCTCTCGTCACTTTGGTCACAGGCAGCTGTGCCATCGAGCCTGTCACATAGCGCTCAGATATCAGTGGGCCTCACACAATCTACAAGTGTCCAGTGTCCAAAAGTGTACGCAGAGATTCAAAATCTCCATTATCCTCTCGTCACTTTGGTCACAGGCAGCTGTGCCATCGAGCATGTCACATAGCGCTCAGATATCAGTGGGCCTCACACAATCCACAAGTGTCCAGTGTCCAAAAGTGTACGCAGAGATTCAAAATCTCCATTATCCTCTCGTCACTTTGGTCACAGGCAGCTGTGCCATCGAGCATGTCACATAGCGCTCAGATATCAGAGGGCCTCACACAATCCACAAGTGTCCAGTGTCCAAAAGTGTACGCAGAGATTCAAAATCTCCATTATCCTCTCGTCACTTTGGTCACAGGCAGCTGTGCCATCGAGCGTGTCACATAGCGCTCAGATATCAGTGGGCCGCACACAATCTACAAGTGTCCAGTGTCCAAAAGTGTGCGCAGAGATTCAAAATCTCCATTATCCTCTCGTCACTTTGGTCACAGGTAGCTGTGCCATCGAGTGTGTCACATAGCGCTCAGATATCAGTGGGCCTCACACAATCCACAAGTGTCCAGTGTCCAAAAGTGTACGCAGAGATTCAAAATCTCCATTATCCTCTCGTCACTTTGGTCACAGGCAGCTGTGCCATCGAGCGTGTCACATAGCGCTCAGATATCAGTGGGCCTCACACAATCCACAAGTGTCCAGTGTCCAAAAGTGTACGCAGAGATTCAAAATCTCCATTATCCTCTCATCACTTTGGTCACAGGCAGCTGTGCCATCGAGCGTGTCACATAGCGCTCAGATATCAGTGGGCCTCACATAATCCACAAGTGTCCAGTGTCCAAAAGTGTACGCAGAGATTCAAAATCTCCATTATCCTCTCGTCACTTTGGTCACAGGCAGCTGTGCCATCGAGCGTGTCACATATCGCTCAGATATCAGTGGGCCTCACACAATCTACAAGTGTCCAGTGTCCAAAAGTGTACGCAGAGATTCAAAATCTCCATTATCCTCTCGCCACTTTGGTCACAGGCAGCTGTGCCATCGAGCGTGTCACATAGCGCTCAGATATCAGTGGGCCTCACACAATCCACAAGTGTCCAGTGTCCAAAAGTGTACGCAGAGATTCAAAATCTCCATTATCCTCTCGTCACTTTGGTCACAGGCAGCTGTGCCATCGAGCGTGTCACATAGCGCTCAGATATCAGTGGGCCTCACACAATCTACAAGTGTCCAGTGTCCAACAGTGTACGCAGAGATTCAAAATCTCCATTATCCTCTCGTCACTTTGGTCACAGACAGCTGTGCCATCGAGCGTGTCACATAGCGCTCAGATATCAGTGGGCCTCACAAAATCTACAAGTGTCCAGTGTCAAAAAGTGTACGCAGAGATTCAAAATCTCCATTATCCTCTCGTCACTTTGGTCACAGGCAGCTGTGCCATCGAGCATGTCACATAGCGCTCAGATATCAGTGGGCCTCACACAATCCACAAGTGTCCAGTGTCCAAAAGTGTACGCAGAGATTCAAAATCTCCATTATCCTCTCGTCACTTTGGTCACAGGCAGCTGTGCCATCGAGCGTGTCACATAGCGCTCAGATATCAGTGGGCCTCACACAATCCACAAGTGTCCAGTGTCCAAAAGTGTACGCAGAGATTAAAAATCTCCATTATCCTCTCGTCACTTTGGTCACAGGCAGCTGTGCCATCGAGCCTGTCACATAGCGCTCAGATATCAGTGGGCCTCACACAATCTACAAGTGTCCAGTGTCCAAAAGTGTACGCAGAGATTCAAAATCTCCATTATCCTATCGTCACTTTGGTCACAGGCAGCTGTGCCATCGAGCGTGTCACATAGCGCTCAGATATCAGTGGGCCTCACACAATCCACAAGTGTCCAGTGTCCAAAAGTGTACGCAGAGATTAAAAATCTCCATTATCCTCTCGTCACTTTGGTCACAGGCAGCTGTGCCATCGAGCGTGTCACATAGCGCTCAGATATCAGTGGGCCTCACACAATCCACAAGTGTCCAGTGTCCAAAAGTGTACGCAGAGATTCAAAATCTCCATTATCCTCTCGTCACTTTGGTCACAGGCAGCTGTGCCATCGAGCGTGTCACATAGCGCTCAGATATCAGTGGGCCTCACACAATCCACAGTGTCCAGTGTCCAAAAGTGTACGCAGAGATTCAAAATCTCCATTATCCTCTCGTCACTTTGGTCACAGGCAGCTGTGCCATCGAGCGTGTCACATAGCGCTCAGATATCAGTGGGCCTCACACAATCCACAAGTGTCCAGTGTCCAAAAGTGTACGCAGAGATTCAAAATCTCCATTATCCTCTCGTCACTTTGGTCACAGGCAGCTGTGCCATCGAGCGTGTCACATAGCGCTCAGATATCAGTGGGCCTCACACAATCTACAAGTGTCCAGTGTCCAACAGTGTACGCAGAGATTCAAAATCTCCATTATCCTCTCGTCACTTTGGTCACAGACAGCTGTGCCATCGAGCGTGTCACATAGCGCTCAGATATCAGTGGGCCTCACAAAATCTACAAGTGTCCAGTGTCAAAAAGTGTACGCAGAGATTCAAAATCTCCATTATCCTCTCGTCACTTTGGTCACAGGCAGCTGTGCCATCGAGCATGTCACATAGCGCTCAGATATCAGTGGGCCTCACACAATCCACAAGTGTCCAGTGTCCAAAAGAGTACGCAGAGATTCAAAATCTCCATTATCCTCTCGTCACTTTGGTCACAGGCAGCTGTGCCATCGAGCGTGTCACATAGCGCTCAGATATCAGTGGGCCTCACACAATCCACAAGTGTCCAGTGTCCAAAAGTGTACGCAGAGATTAAAAATCTCCATTATCCTCTCGTCACTTTGGTCACAGGCAGCTGTGCCATCGAGCCTGTCACATAGCGCTCAGATATCAGTGGGCCTCACACAATCTACAAGTGTCCAGTGTCCAAAAGTGTACGCAGAGATTCAAAATCTCCATTATCCTATCGTCACTTTGGTCACAGGCAGCTGTGCCATCGAGCGTGTCACATAGCGCTCAGATATCAGTGGGCCTCACACAATCCACAAGTGTCCAGTGTCCAAAAGTGTACGCAGAGATTCAAAATCTCCATTATCCTCTCGTCACTTTGGTCACAGGCAGCTGTGCCATCGAGCGTGTCACATAGCGCTCAGATATCAGTGGGCCTCACACAATCCACAAGTGTCCAGTGTCCAAAAGTGTACGCAGAGATTCAAAATCTCCATTATCCTCTCGTCACTTTGGTCACAGGCAGCTGTGCCATCGAGTGTGTCACATAGCGCTCAGATATCAGTGGGCCTCACACAATCCACAGTGTCCAGTGTCCAAAAGTGTACGCAGAGATTCAAAATCTCCATTATCCTCTCGTCACTTTGGTCACAGGCAGCTGTGCCATCGAGCGTGTCACATAGCGCTCAGATATCAGTGGGCCTCACACAATCCACAAGTGTCCAGTGTCCAAAAGTGTACGCAGAGATTCAAAATCTCCATTATCCTCTCGTCACTTTGGTCACAGGCAGCTGTGCCATCGAGCGTGTCACATAGCGCTCAGATATCAGTGGGCCTCACACAATCCACAAGTGTCCAGTGTCCAAAAGTGTACGCAGAGATTCAAAATCTCCATTATCCTCTCGTCACTTTGGTAACAGGCAGCTGTGCCATCGAGCGTGTCACATAGCGCTCAGATATCAGTGGGCCTCACACAATCTACAAGTGTCCAGTGTCCAAAAGTGTACGCAGAGATTCAAAATCTCCATTATCCTCTCGTCACTTTGGTCACAGGCAGCTGTGCCATCGAGCGTGTCACATAGCGCTCAGATATCAGTGGGCCTCACAAAATCCACAAGTGTCCAGTGTCCAAAAGTGTGCGCAGAGATTCAAAATCTCCATTATCCTCTCGTCACTTTGGTCACAGGCAGCTGTGCCATCGAGCCTGTCACATAGCGCTCAGATATCAGTGGGCCTCACACAATCCACAAGTGTCCAGTGTCCAAAAGTGTACGTAGAGATTCAAAATCTCCATTATCCTCTCGTCACTTTGGTCACAGGCAGCTGTGCCATCGAGCGTGTCACATAGCGCTCAGATATCAGTGGGCCTCAAACAATCCACAAGTGTCCAGTGTCCAAAATTGTACGTAGAGATTCAAAATCTCCATTATCCTCTCGTCACTTTGGTCACAGGCAGCTGTGCCATCGAGCGTGTCACATAGCGCTCAGATATCAGTGGGCCTCACACAATCCACAAGTGTCCAGTGTCCAAAAGTGTACGCAGAGATTCAAAATCTCCATTATCCTCTCGTCACTTTGGTCACAGGCAGCTGTGCCATCGAGCGTGTCACATAGCGCTTAGATATTAGTGGGCCTCACACAATCCACAAGTGTCCAGTGTCCAAAAGTGTACGCAGAGATTGAAAATCTCCATTATCCTCTCGTCACTTTGGTCACAGGCAGCTGTGCTATCGAGCATGTCACATAGCGCTCAGATATCAGTGGGCCTCACACAATCCACAAGTGTCCTGTGTCCAAAAGTGTACGCAGAGATTCAAAATCTCCATTATCCTCTCGTCACTTTGGTCACAGGCAGCTGTGCCATCGAGCGTGTCACATAGCGCTCAGATATCAGTGGGCCTCACACAATCCACAAGTGTCCAGTGTCCAAAAGTGTACGCAGAGATTAAAAATCTCCATTATCCTCTCGTCACTTTGGTCACAGGCAGCTGTGCCATCGAGCCTGTCACATAGCGCTCAGATATCAGTGGGCCTCACACAATCTACAAGTGTCCAGTGTCCAAAAGTGTACGCAGAGATTCAAAATCTCCATTATCCTATCGTTACTTTGGTCACAGGCAGCTGTGCCATCGAGCGTGTCACATAGCGCTCAGATATCAGTGGGCCTCACAAAATCCACAAGTGTCCAGTGTCCAAAAGTGTGCGCAGAGATTCAAAATCTCCATTATCCTCTCGTCACTTTGGTCACAGGCAGCTGTGCCATCGAGCGTGTCACATAGAGCTCAGATATCAGTGGGCCTCACACAATCCACAAGTGTCCAGTGTCCAAAAGTGTACGCAGAGATTCAAAATCTCCATTATCCTCTCGTCACTTTGGTCACAGGCAGCTGTGCCATCGAGCGTGTCACATAGCGCTCAGATATCAGTGGGCCTCACACAATCCACAAGTGTCCAGTGTTCAAAAGTGTACGCAGAGATTCAAAATCTCCATTATCCTCTCGTCACTTTGGTCACAGGCAGCTGTGCCATCGAGCGTGTCACATAGCGCTCAGATATCAGTGGGCCTCACACAATCCACAAGTGTCCAGTGTCCAAAAGTGTACGCAGAGATTCAAAATCTCCATTATCCTCTCGTCACTTTGGTCACAGGCAGCTGTGCCATCGAGCGTGTCACATAGCGCTCAGATATCAGTGGGCCTCACACAATCTACAAGTGTCCAGTGTCCAAAAGTGTACGCAGAGATTCAAAATCTCCATTATCCTCTCGTCACTTTGGTCACAGGCAGCTGTGCCATCGAGCGTGTCACATAGCGCTCAGATATCAGTGGGCCTCACACAATCCACAAGTGTCCAGTGTCCAAAAGTGTGCGCAGAGATTCAAAATCTCCATTATCCTCTCGTCACTTTGGTCACAGGCAGCTGTGCCATCGAGCGTGTCACATAGCGCTCAGATATCAGTGGGCCTCACACAATCTACAAGTGTCCAGTGTCCAAAAGTGTACGCAGAGATTCAAAATCTCCATTATCCTCTCGTCACTTTGGTCACAGGCAGCTGTGCCATCGAGCGTGTCACATAGCGCTCAGATATCAGTGGGCCTCACACAATCCACAAGTGTCCAGTGTTCAAAAGTGTACGCAGAGATTCAAAATCTCCATTATCCTCTCGTCACTTTGGTCACAGGCAGCTGTGCCATCGAGCGTGTCACATAGCGCTAAGATATCAGTGGGCCTCACACAATCCACAAGTGTCCAGTGTCCAAAAGTGTACGCAGAGATTAAAAATCTCCATTATCCTCTCGTCACTTTGGTCACTGGCAGCTGTGCCATCGAGACTGTCACATAGCGCTCAGATATCAGTGGGCCTCACACAATCTACAAGTGTCCAGTGTCCAAAAGTGTACGCAGAGATTCAAAATCTCCATTATCCTCTCGTCACTTTGGTCACAGGCAGCTGTGCCATCGAGCGTGTCACATAGCGCTCAGATATCAGTGGGCCTCACACAATCCACAAGTGTCCAGTGTCCAAAAGTGTACGCAGAGATTCAAAATCTCCATTTTCCTCTCGTCACTTTGGTCACAGGCAGCTGTGCCATCGAGCGTGTCACATAGCGCTCAGATATCAGTGGGCCTCACACAATCTACAAGTGTCCAGTGTCAAAAAGTGTACGCAGAGATTCAAAATCTCCATTATCCTCTCGTCACTTTGGTCACAGGCAGCTGTGCCATCGAGCGTGTCACATAGCGCTCAGATATCAGTGGGCCTCACAAAATCCACAAGTGTCCAGTGTCCAAAAGTGTGCGCAGAGATTCAAAATCTCCATTATCCTCTCGTCACTTTGGTCACAGGCAGCTGTGCCATCGAGCGTGTCACATAGCGCTAAGATATCAGTGGGCCTCACACAATCCACAAGTGTCCAGTGTCCAAAAGTGTACGCAGAGATTCAAAATCTCCATTATCCTCTCGTCACTTTGATCACAGGCAGCTGTGCCATCGAGCGTGTAACATAGCGCTCAGATATCAGTGGGCCTCACAAAATCCACAAGTGTCCAGTGTCCAAAAGTGTGCGCAGAGATTCAAAATCTCCATTATCCTCTCGTCACTTTGGTCACAGGCAGCTGTGCCATCGAGCGTGTCACATAGAGCTCAGATATCAGTGGGCCTCACACAATCCACAAGTGTCCAGTGTCCAAAAGTGTACGCAGAGATTCAAAATCTCCATTATCCTCTCGTCACTTTGGTCACAGGCAGCTGTGCCATCGAGCGTGTCACATAGCGCTCAGATATCAGTGGGCCTCACACAATCCACAAGTGTCCAGTGTTCAAAAGTGTACGCAGAGATTCAAAATCTCCATTATCCTCTCGTCACTTTGGTCACAGGCAGCTGTGCCATCGAGCGTGTCACATAGCGCTCAGATATCAGTGGGCCTCACACAATCCACAAGTGTCCAGTGTCCAAAAGTGTACGCAGAGATTCAAAATCTCCATTATCCTCTCGTCACTTTGGTCACAGGCAGCTGTGCCATCGAGCGTGTCACATAGCGCTCAGATATCAGTGGGCCTCACACAATCTACAAGTGTCCAGTGTCCAAAAGTGTACGCAGAGATTCAAAATCTCCATTATCCTCTCGTCACTTTGGTCACAGGCAGCTGTGCCATCGAGCGTGTCACATAGCGCTCAGATATCATTGGGCCTCACACAATCCACAAGTGTCCAGTGTCCAAAAGTGTGCGCAGAGATTCAAAATCTCCATTATCCTCTCGTCACTTTGGTCACTGGCAGCTGTGCCATCGAGACTGTCACATAGCGCTCAGATATCAGTGGGCCTCACACAATCTACAAGTGTCCAGTGTCCAAAAGTGTACGCAGAGATTCAAAATCTCCATTATCCTCTCGTCACTTTGGTCACAGGCAGCTGTGCCATCGAGCGTGTCACATAGCGCTCAGATATCAGTGGGCCTCACACAATCCACAAGTGTCCAGTGTCCAAAAGTGTACGCAGAGATTCAAAATCTCCATTTTCCTCTCGTCACTTTGGTCACAGGCAGCTGTGCCATCGAGCGTGTCACATAGCGCTCAGATATCAGTGGGCCTCACACAATCTACAAGTGTCCAGTGTCAAAAAGTGTACGCAGAGATTCAAAATCTCCATTATCCTCTCGTCACTTTGGTCACAGGCAGCTGTGCCATCGAGCGTGTCACATAGCGCTCAGATATCAGTGGGCCTCACAAAATCCACAAGTGTCCAGTGTCCAAAAGTGTGCGCAGAGATTCAAAATCTCCATTATCCTCTCGTCACTTTGGTCACAGGCAGCTGTGCCATCGAGCGTGTCACATAGCGCTAAGATATCAGTGGGCCTCACACAATCCACAAGTGTCCAGTGTCCAAAAGTGTACGCAGAGATTCAAAATCTCCATTATCCTCTCGTCACTTTGATCACAGGCAGCTGTGCCATCGAGCGTGTAACATAGCGCTCAGATATCAGTGGGCCTCACAAAATCCACAAGTGTCCAGTGTCCAAAAGTGTGCGCAGAGATTCAAAATCTCCATTATCCTCTCGTCACTTTGGTCACAGGCAGCTGTGCCATCGAGCGTGTCACATAGAGCTCAGATATCAGTGGGCCTCACACAATCCACAAGTGTCCAGTGTCCAAAAGTGTACGCAGAGATTCAAAATCTCCATTATCCTCTCGTCACTTTGGTCACAGGCAGCTGTGCCATCGAGCGTGTCACATAGCGCTCAGATATCAGTGGGCCTCACACAATCCACAAGTGTCCAGTGTTCAAAAGTGTACGCAGAGATTCAAAATCTCCATTATCCTCTCGTCACTTTGGTCACAGGCAGCTGTGCCATCGAGCGTGTCACATAGCGCTCAGATATCAGTGGGCCTCACACAATCCACAAGTGTCCAGTGTCCAAAAGTGTACGCAGAGATTCAAAATCTCCATTATCCTCTCGTCACTTTGGTCACAGGCAGCTGTGCCATCGAGCGTGTCACATAGCGCTCAGATATCAGTGGGCCTCACACAATCTACAAGTGTCCAGTGTCCAAAAGTGTACGCAGAGATTCAAAATCTCCATTATCCTCTCGTCACTTTGGTCACAGGCAGCTGTGCCATCGAGCGTGTCACATAGCGCTCAGATATCAGTGGGCCTCACACAATCCACAAGTGTCCAGTGTCCAAAAGTGTGCGCAGAGATTCAAAATCTCCATTATCCTCTCGTCACTTTGGTCACAGGCAGCTGTGCCATCGAGCGTGTCACATAGCGCTCAGATATCAGTGGGCCTCACACAATCCACAAGTGTCCAGTGTTCAAAAGTGTACGCAGAGATTCAAAATCTCCATTATCCTCTCGTCACTTTGGTCACAGGCAGCTGTGCCATCGAGCGTGTCACATAGCGCTAAGATATCAGTGGGCCTCACACAATCCACAAGTGTCCAGTGTCCAAAAGTGTACGCAGAGATTAAAAATCTCCATTATCCTCTCGTCACTTTGGTCACTGGCAGCTGTGCCATCGAGCCTGTCACATAGCGCTCAGATATCAGTGGGCCTCACACAATCTACAAGTGTCCAGTGTCCAAAAGTGTACGCAGAGATTCAAAATCTCCATTATCCTCTCGTCACTTTGGTCACAGGCAGCTGTGCCATCGAGCGTGTCACATAGCGCTCAGATATCAGTGGGCCTCACACAATCCACAAGTGTCCAGTGTCCAAAAGTGTACGCAGAGATTCAAAATCTCCATTTTCCTCTCGTCACTTTGGTCACAGGCAGCTGTGCCATCGAGCGTGTCACATAGCGCTCAGATATCAGTGGGCCTCACACAATCTACAAGTGTCCAGTGTCAAAAAGTGTACGCAGAGATTCAAAATCTCCATTATCCTCTCGTCACTTTGGTCACAGGCAGCTGTGCCATCGAGCGTGTCACATAGCGCTCAGATATCAGTGGGCCTCACAAAATCCACAAGTGTCCAGTGTCCAAAAGTGTGCGCAGAGATTCAAAATCTCCATTATCCTCTCGTCACTTTGGTCACAGGCAGCTGTGCCATCGAGCGTGTCACATAGCGCTAAGATATCAGTGGGCCTCACACAATCCACAAGTGTCCAGTGTCCAAAAGTGTACGCAGAGATTCAAAATCTCCATTATCCTCTCGTCACTTTGGTCACAGGCAGCTGTGCCATCGAGCGTGTAACATAGCGCTCAGATATCAGTGGGCCTCACACAATCCACAAGTGTCCAGTGTTCAAAAGTGTACGCAGAGATTCAAAATCTCCATTATCCTCTCGTCACTTTGGTCACAGGCAGCTGTGCCATCGAGCGTGTCACATAGCGCTCAGATATCAGTGGGCCTCACACAATCCACAAGTGTCCAGTGTCCAAAAGTGTACGCAGAGATTAAAAATCTCCATTATCCTCTCGTCACTTTGGTCACTGGCAGCTGTGCCATCGAGCCTGTCACATAGCGCTCAGATATCAGTGGGCCTCACACAATCTACAAGTGTCCAGTGTCCAAAAGTGTACGCAGAGATTCAAAATCTCCATTATCCTCTCGTCACTTTGGTCACAGGCAGCTGTGCCATCGAGCGTGTCACATAGCGCTCAGATATCAGTGGGCCTCACACAATCCACAAGTGTCCAGTGTCCAAAAGTGTACGCAGAGATTCAAAATCTCCATTTTCCTCTCGTCACTTTGGTCACAGGCAGCTGTGCCATCGAGCGTGTCACATAGCGCTCAGATATCAGTGGGCCTCACACAATCTACAAGTGTCCAGTGTCAAAAAGTGTACGCAGAGATTCAAAATCTCCATTATCCTCTCGTCACTTTGGTCACAGGCAGCTGTGCCATCGAGCCTGTCACATAGCGCTCAGATATCAGTGGGCCTCACACAATCTACAAGTGTCCAGTGTCCAAAAGTGTACGCAGAGATTCAAAATCTCCATTATCCTCTCGTCACTTTGGTCACAGGCAGCTGTGCCATCGAGCATGTCACATAGCGCTCAGATATCAGTGGGCCTCACACAATCCACAAGTGTCCAGTGTCCAAAAGTGTACGCAGAGATTCAAAATCTCCATTATCCTCTCGTCACTTTGGTCACAGGCAGCTGTGCCATCGAGCGTGTCACATAGCGCTCAGATATCAGTGGGCCTCACACAATCCACAAGTGTCCAGTGTCCAAAAGTGTACGCAGAGATTAAAAATCTCCATTATCCTCTCGTCACTTTGGTCACAGGCAGCTGTGCCATCGAGCCTGTCACATAGCGCTCAGATATCAGTGGGCCTCACACAATCTACAAGTGTCCAGTGTCCAAAAGTGTACGCAGAGATTCAAAATCTCCATTATCCTCTCGTCACTTTGGTCACAGGCAGCTGTGCCATCGAGCGTGTCACATAGCGCTCAGATATCAGTGGGCCTCACACAATCCACAAGTGTCCAGTGTCCAAAAGTGTACGCAGAGATTCAAAATCTCCATTATCCTCTCGTCACTTTGGTCACAGGCAGCTGTGCCATCGAGCGTGTCACATAGCGCTCAGATATCAGTGGGCCTCACACAATCTACAAGTGTCCAGTGTCCAAAAGTGTACGCAGAGATTCAAAATCTCCATTATCCTCTCGTCACTTTGGTCACAGGCAGCTGTGCCATCGAGCGTGTCACATAGCGCTCAGATATCAGTGGGCCTCACACAATCTACAAGTGTCCAGTGTCCAAAAGTGTGCGCAGAGATTCAAAATCTCCATTATCCTCTCGTCACTTTGGTCACAGGCAGCTGTGCCATCGAGTGTGTCACATAGCGCTCAGATATCAGTGGGCCTCACACAATCCACAAGTGTCCAGTGTCCAAAAGTGTACGCAGAGATTCAAAATCTCCATTATCCTCTCGTCACTTTGGTCACAGGCAGCTGTGCCATCGAGCGTGTCACATAGCGCTCAGATATCAGTGGGCCTCACACAATCCACAAGTGTCCAGTGTCCAAAAGTGTACGCAGAGATTCAAAATCTCCATTATCCTCTCGTCACTTTGGTCACAGGCAGCTGTGCCATCGAGCGTGTCACATAGCGCTCAGATATCAGTGGGCCTCACACAATCTACAAGTGTCCAGTGTCCAAAAGTGTACGCAGAGATTCAAAATCTCCATTATCCTCTCGTCACTTTGGTCACAGGCAGCTGTGCCATCGAGCGTGTCACATAGCGCTCAGATATCAGTGGGCCTCACACAATCCACAAGTGTCCAGTGTCCAAAAGTGTACGCAGAGATTCAAAATCTCCATTATCCTCTCGTCACTTTGGTCACAGGCAGCTATGCCATCGAGCGTGTCACATAGCGCTCAGATATCAGTGGGCCTCACACAATCTACAAGTGTCCAGTGTCAAAAAGTGTACGCAGAGATTCAAAATCTCCATTATCCTCTCGTCACTTTGGTCACAGGCAGCTGTGCCATCGAGCGTGTCACATAGCGCTCAGATATCAGTGGGCCTCACACAATCTACAAGTGTCCAGTGTCCAAAAGTGTACGCAGAGATTCAAAATCTCCATTATCCTCTCGTCACTTTGGTCACAGGCAGCTGTGCCATCGAGCATGTCACATAGCGCTCAGATATCAGTGGGCCTCACACAATCCACAAGTGTCCAGTGTCCAAAAGTGTACGCAGAGATTCAAAATCTCCATTATCCTCTCGTCACTTTGGTCACAGGCAGCTGTGCCATCGAGCGTGTCACATAGCGCTCAGATATCAGTGGGCCTCACACAATCCACAAGTGTCCAGTGTCCAAAAGAGTACGCAGAGATTAAAAATCTCCATTATCCTCTCGTCACTTTGGTCACAGGCAGCTGTGCCATCGAGCCTGTCACATAGCGCTCAGATATCAGTGGGCCTCACACAATCTACAAGTGTCCAGTGTCCAAAAGTGTACGCAGAGATTCAAAATCTCCATTATCCTCTCGTCACTTTGGTCACAGGCAGCTGTGCCATCGAGCGTGTCACATAGCGCTCAGATATCAGTGGGCCTCACACAATCCACAAGTGTCCAGTGTCCAAAAGTGTACGCAGAGATTCAAAATCTCCATTATCCTCTCGTCACTTTGGTCACAGGCAGCTGTGCCATCGAGCGTGTCACATAGCGCTCAGATATCAGTGGGCCTCACACAATCTACAAGTGTCCAGTGTCCAAAAGTGTGCGCAGAGATTCAAAATCTCCATTATCCTCTCGTCACTTTGGTCACAGGCAGCTGTGCCATCGAGTGTGTCACATAGCGCTCAGATATCAGTGGGCCTCACACAATCCACAAGTGTCCAGTGTCCAAAAGTGTACGCAGAGATTCAAAATCTCCATTATCCTCTCGTCACTTTGGTCACAGGCAGCTGTGCCATCGAGCGTGTCACATAGCGCTCAGATATCAGTGGGCCTCACACAATCCACAAGTGTCCAGTGTCCAAAAGTGTACGCAGAGATTCAAAATCTCCATTATCCTCTCGTCACTTTGGTCACAGGCAGCTGTGCCATCGAGCGTGTCACATAGCGCTCAGATATCAGTGGGCCTCACACAATCCACAAGTGTCCAGTGTCCAAAAGTGTACGCAGAGATTCAAAATCTCCATTATCCTCTCGTCAAATTGGTCACAGGCAGCTGAGCCATCGAGCGTGTCACATAGCGCTCAGATATCAGTGGGCCTCACACAATCCACAAGTGTCCAGTGTCCAAAAGTGTACGCAGAGATTCAAAATCTCCATTATCCTCTCGTCAAATTGGTCACAGGCAGCTGAGCCATCGAGCGTGTCACATAGCGCTCAGATATCAGTGGGCCTCACACAATCCACAAGTGTCCAGTGTCCAAAAGTGTACGCAGAGATTCAAAATCTCCATTATCCTCTCGTCACTTTGGTCACAGGCAGCTGTGCCATCGAGCGTGTCACATAGCGCTCAGATATCAGTGGGCCTCACACAATCTACAAGTGTCCAGTGTCCAAAAGTGTACGCAGAGATTCAAAATCTCCATTATCCTCTCGTCACTTTGGTCACAGGCAGCTGTGCCATCGAGCGTGTCACATAGCGCTCAGATATCAGTGGGCCTCACACAATCCACAAGTGTCCAGTGTCCAAAAGTGTACGCAGAGATTCAAAATCTCCATCATCCTCTCGTCACTTTGGTCACAGACAGCTGTGCCATCGAGCGTGTCAAATAGCGCTCAGATATCAGTGGGCCTCACACAATCTACAAGTGTCCAGTGTCCAAAAGTGTACGCAGAGATTCAAAATCTCCATTATCCTCTCGTCACTTTGGTCACAGGCAGCTGTGCCATCGAGCGTGTCACATAGCGCTCAGATATCAGTGGGCCGCACACAATCCACAAGTGTCCAGTGTCCAAAAGTGTACGCAGAGATTCAAAATCTCCATTATCCTCTCGTCAATTTGGTCACAGGCAGCTGTGCCATCGAGCGTGTCACATAGCGCTCAGATATCAGTGGGCCTCACACAATCTACAAGTGTCCAGTGTCAAAAAGTGTACGCAGAGATTGAAAATCTCCATTATCCTCTCGTCACTTTGGTCACAGACAGCTGTGCCATCGAGCGTGTCACATAGCGCTCAGATATCAGTGGGCCTCACACAATCTACAAGTGTCCAGTGTCCAAAAGTGTACGCAGAGATTAAAAATCTCCATTATCCTCTCGTCACTTTGGTCACAGGCAGCTGTGCCATCGAGCGTGTCACATAGCGCTCAGATATCAGTGGGCCTCACACAATCCTCAAGTGTCCAGTGTCCAAAATTGGACGCAGAGATTCAAAATCTCCATTATCCTCTCGTCACTTTGGTCACAGGAAGCTGTGCCATCGAGCGTGTCACAAAGCGCTCAGATATCAGTGGGCCTCACACAATCCACAAGTGTCCAGTGTTCAAAAGTGTACACAGAGATTCAAAATCTCCATTATCCTCTTGTCACTTTGGTCACAGGCAGCTGTGCCATCGAGCGTGTCACATAGCGCTCAGATATCAGTGGGCGTCACACAATCCACAAGTGTCCAGTGTCCAAAAGTGTACGCAGAGATTAAAAATCTCCATTATCCTCTCGTCACTTTGGTCACAGGCAGCTGTGCCATCGAACCTGTCACATATCGCTCAGATATCAGTGGGCCTCACACAATCTACAAGTGTCCAGTGTCCAAAAGTGTACGCAGAGATTCAAAATCTCCATTATCCTCTCGTCACTTTGGTCACAGGCAGCTGTGCCATCGAGCGTGTCACATAGCGCTCAGATATCAGTGGGCCTCACACAATCCACAAGTGTCCAGTGTCCAAAAGTGTACGCAGAGATTCAAAATCTCCATTATTCTCTCGTCACTTTGGTCACAGGCAGCTGTGCCATCGAGCGTGTCACATAGCGCTCAGATATCAGTGGGCCTCACACAATCCACAAGTGTCCAGTGTCCAAAAGTGTACGCAGAGATTCATAATCTCCATTATTCTCTCGTCACTTTGGTCACAGGCAGCTGTGCCATCGAGCGTGTCACATAGCGCTCAGATATCAGTGGGCCTCACACAATCCACAAGTGTCCAGTGTCCAAAAGTGTACGCAGAGATTCAAAATCTCCATTATCCTCTCGTCACTTTGGTCACAGGCAGCTGTGCCATCGAGTGTGTCACATAGCGCTCAGATATCAGTGGGCCTCACACAATCCACAAGTGTCCAGTGTCCAAAAGTGTACGCAGAGATTCAAAATCTCCATTATCCTCTCGTCACTTTGGTCACAGGCAGCTGTGCCATCGAGCGTGTCACATAGCGCTCAGATATCAGTGGGCCTCACACAATCTACAACTGTCCAGTGTCCAAAAGTGTGCGCAGAGATTCAAAATCTCCATTATCCTCTCGTCACTTTGGTCACAGGCAGCTGTGCCATCGAGTGTGTCACATAGCGCTCAGATATCAGTGGGCCTCACACAATCCACAAGTGTCCAGTGTCCAAAAGTGTACGCAGAGATTCAAAATCTCCATTATCCTCTCGTCACTTTGGTCACAGGCAGCTGTGCCATCGAGTGTGTCACATAGCGCTCAGATATCAGTGGGCCTCACACAATCCACAAGTGTCCAGTGTCCAAAAGTGTACGCAGAGATTCAAAATCTCCATTATCCTCTCGTCACTTTGGTCACAGGCAGCTGTGCCATCGAGCGTGTCAAATAGCGCTCAGATATCAGTGGGCCTCACACAATCTACAAGTGTCCAGTGTCCAAAAGTGTACGCAGAGATTCAAAATCTCCATTATCCTCTCGTCACTTTGGTCACAGGCAGCTGTGCCATCGAGCGTGTCACATAGCGCTCAGATATCAGTGGGCCTCACACAATCCACAAGTGTCCAGTGTCCAAAAGTGTACGCAGAGATTCAAAATCTCCATTATCCTCTCGTCACTTTGGTCACAGGCAGCTGTGCCATCGAGCGTGTCAAATAGCGCTCAGATATCAGTGGGCCTCACACAATCTACAAGTGTCCAGTGTCCAAAAGTGTACGCAGAGATTCAAAATCTCCATTATCCTCTCGTCACTTTGGTCACAGGCAGCTGTGCCATCGAGCGTGTCACATAGCGCTCAGATATCAGTGGGCCGCACACAATCCACAAGTGTCCAGTGTCCAAAAGTGTACGCAGAGATTCAAAATCTCCATTATCCTCTCGTCACTTTGGTCACAGGCAGCTGTGCCATCGAGCGTGTCACATAGCGCTCAGATATCAGTGGGCCTCACACAATCTACAAGTGTCCAGTGTCAAAAAGTGTACGCAGAGATTGAAAATCTCCATTATCCTCTCGTCACTTTGGTCACAGACAGCTGTGCCATCGAGCGTGTCACATAGCGCTCAGATATCAGTGGGCCTCACACAATCTACAAGTGTCCAGTGTCCAAAAGTGTACGCAGAGATTCAAAATCTCCATTATCCTCTCGTCACTTTGGTCACAGGCAGCTGTGCCATCGAGCATGTCACATAGCGCTCAGATATCAGTGGGCCTCACACAATCCACAAGTGTCCAGTGTCCAAAAGTGTACGCAGAGATTCAAAATCTCCATTATCCTCTCGTCACTTTGGTCACAGGCAGCTGTGCCATCGAGCGTGTCACATAGCGCTCAGATATCAGTGGGCCTCACACAATCCACAAGTGTCCAGTGTCCAAAAGTGTACGCAGAGATTCAAAATCTCCATTATCCTCTCGTCACTTTGGTCACAGGCAGCTGTGCCATCGAGCCTGTCACATAGCGCTCAGATATCAATGGGCCTCACACAATCTACAAGTGTCCAGTGTCCAAAAGTGTACGCAGAGATTCAAAATCTCCATTATCCTCTCGTCACTTTGGTCACAGGCAGCTGTGCCATCGAGCGTGTCACATAGCGCTCAGATATCAGTGGGCCTCACACAATCTACAAGTGTCCAGTGTCCAAAAGTGTACGCAGAGATTCAAAATCTCCATTATCCTCTCGTCACTTTGGTCACAGGCAGCTGTGCCATCGAGCGTGTCACATAGCGCTCAGATATCAGTGGGCCTCACACAATCCACAAGTGTCCAGTGTCCAAAAGTGTACGCAGAGATTCAAAATCTCCATTATCCTCTCGACACTTTGGTCACAGGCAGCTGTGCCATCGAGCGTGTCACACAGCGGTCAGATATCAGTGGGCCTCACACAATCCTCAAGTGTCCAGTGTCCAAAAGTGTACGCAGAGATTCAAAATCTCCATTATCCTCTCGTCACTTTGGTAACAGGCAGCTGTGCCATCGAGCGTGTCACAAAGCGCTCAGATATCAGTGGGCCTCACACAATCCACAAGTGTCCAGTGTTCAAAAGTGTACGCAGAGATTGAAAATCTCCATTATCCTCTCGTCACTTTGGTCACAGGCAGCTGTGCCATCGAGCGTGTCACATAGCGCTCAGATATCAGTGGGCCTCACACAATCCACAAGTGTCCAGTGTCCAAAAGTGTACGCAGAGATTCAAAATCTCCATTATCCTCTCGTCACTTTGGTCACAGGCAGCTGTGCCATCGAGCCTGTCACATATCGCTCAGATATCAGTGGGCCTCACACAATCTACAAGTGTCCAGTGTCCAAAAGTGTACGCAGAGATTCAAAATCTCCATTATCCTCTCGTCACTTTGGTCACAGGCAGCTGTGCCATCGAGCGTGTCACATAGCGCTCAGATATCAGTGAGCCTCACACAATCCACAAGTGTCCAGTGTCCAAAAGTGTACGCAGAGATTCAAAATCTCCATTATCCTCTCGTCACTTTGGTCACAGGCAGCTGTGCCATCGAGTGTGTCACATAGCGCTCAGATATCAGTGGGCCTCACACAATCCACAAGTGTCCAGTGTCCAAAAGTGTACGCAGAGATTCAAAATCTCCATTATCCTCTCGTCACTTTGGTCACAGGCAGCTGTGCCATCGAGCGTGTCACATAGCGCTCAGATATCAGTGGGCCTCACACAATCTACAAGTGTCCAGTGTCCAAAAGTGTGCGCAGAGATTCAAAATCTCCATTATCCTCTCGTCACTTTGGTCACAGGCAGCTGTGCCATCGAGTGTGTCACATAGCGCTCAGATATCAGTGGGCCTCACACAATCCACAAGTGTCCAGTGTCCAAAAGTGTACGCAGAGATTCAAAATCTCCATTATCCTCTCGTCACTTTGGTCACAGGCAGCTGTGCCATCGAGTGTGTCACATAGCGCTCAGATATCAGTGGGCCTCACACAATCCACAAGTGTCCAGTGTCCAAAAGTGTACGCAGAGATTCAAAATCTCCATTATCCTCTCGTCACTTTGGTCACAGGCAGCTGTGCCATCGAGCGTGTCACATAGCGCTCAGATATCAGTGGGCCTCACACAATCCACAAGTGTCCAGTGTCCAAAAGTGTACGCAGAGATTCAAAATCTCCATTATCCTCTCGTCACTTTGGTCACAGGCAGCTGTGCCATCGAGCGTGTCACATAGCGCTCAGATATCAGTGGGCCTCACACAATCTACAAGTGTCCAGTGTCCAAAAGTGTACGCAGAGATTCAAAATCTCCATTATCCTCTCGTCACTTTGGTCACAGGCAGCTGTGCCATCGAGCGTGTCACATAGCGCTCAGATATCAGTGGGCCTCACACAATCCACAAGTGTCCAGTGTCCAAAAGTGTACGCAGAGATTCAAAATCTCCATTATCCTCTCGTCACTTTGGTCACAGGCAGCTATGCCATCGAGCGTGTCACATAGCGCTCAGATATCAGTGGGCCTCACACAATCTACAAGTGTCCAGTGTCAAAAAGTGTACGCAGAGATTCAAAATCTCCATTATCCTCTCGTCACTTTGGTCACAGGCAGCTGTGCCATCGAGCGTGTCACATAGCGCTCAGATATCAGTGGGCCTCACACAATCTACAAGTGTCCAGTGTCCAAAAGTGTACGCAGAGATTCAAAATCTCCATTATCCTCTCGTCACTTTGGTCACAGGCAGCTGTGCCATCGAGCATGTCACATAGCGCTCAGATATCAGTGGGCCTCACACAATCCACAAGTGTCCAGTGTCCAAAAGTGTACGCAGAGATTCAAAATCTCCATTATCCTCTCGTCACTTTGGTCACAGGCAGCTGTGCCATCGAGCGTGTCACATAGCGCTCAGATATCAGTGGGCCTCACACAATCCACAAGTGTCCAGTGTCCAAAAGAGTACGCAGAGATTAAAAATCTCCATTATCCTCTCGTCACTTTGGTCACAGGCAGCTGTGCCATCGAGCCTGTCACATAGCGCTCAGATATCAGTGGGCCTCACACAATCTACAAGTGTCCAGTGTCCAAAAGTGTACGCAGAGATTCAAAATCTCCATTATCCTCTCGTCACTTTGGTCACAGGCAGCTGTGCCATCGAGCGTGTCACATAGCGCTCAGATATCAGTGGGCCTCACACAATCCACAAGTGTCCAGTGTCCAAAAGTGTACGCAGAGATTCAAAATCTCCATTATCCTCTCGTCACTTTGGTCACAGGCAGCTGTGCCATCGAGCGTGTCACATAGCGCTCAGATATCAGTGGGCCTCACACAATCTACAAGTGTCCAGTGTCCAAAAGTGTGCGCAGAGATTCAAAATCTCCATTATCCTCTCGTCACTTTGGTCACAGGCAGCTGTGCCATCGAGTGTGTCACATAGCGCTCAGATATCAGTGGGCCTCACACACTCCACAAGTGTCCAGTGTCCAAAAGTGTACGCAGAGATTCAAAATCTCCATTATCCTCTCGTCACTTTGGTCACAGGCAGCTGTGCCATCGAGCGTGTCACATAGCGCTCAGATATCAGTGGGCCTCACACAATCCACAAGTGTCCAGTGTCCAAAAGTGTACGCAGAGATTCAAAATCTCCATTATCCTCTTGTCACTTTGGTCACAGGCAGCTGTGCCATCGAGCGTGTCACATAGCGCTCAGATATCAGTGGGCCTCACACAATCCACAAGTGTCCAGTGTCCAAAAGTGTACGCAGAGATTCAAAATCTCCATTATCCTCTCGTCAAATTGGTCACAGGCAGCTGAGCCATCGAGCGTGTCACATAGCGCTCAGATATCAGTGGGCCTCACACAATCTACAAGTGTCCAGTGTCCAAAAGTGTACGCAGAGATTCAAAATCTCCATTATCCTCTCGTCACTTTGGTCACAGGCAGCTGTGCCATCGAGTGTGTCACATAGCGCTCAGATATCAGTGGGCCTCACACAATCCACAAGTGTCCAGTGTCCAAAAGTGTACGCAGAGATTCAAAATCTCCATTATCCTCTCGTCACTTTGGTCACAGGCAGCTGTGCCATCGAGCGTGTCACATAGCGCTCAGATATCAGTGGGCCTCACACAATCTACAAGTGTCCAGTGTCCAAAAGTGTACGCAGAGATTCAAAATCTCCATTATCCTCTCGTCACTTTGGTCACAGGCAGCTGTGCAATCGAGCGTGTCACATAGCGCTCAGATATCAGTGGGCCTCACACAATCCACAAGTGTCCAGTGTCCAAAAGTGTGCGCAGAGATTCAAAATCTCCATTATCCTCTCGTCACTTTGGTCACAGGCAGCTGTGCCATCGAGCCTGTCACATAGCGCTCAGATATCAGTGGGCCTCACACAATCCACAAGTGTCCAGTGTCCAAAAGTGTACGTAGAGATTCAAAATCTCCATTATCCTCTCGTCACTATGGTCACAGGCAGCTGTGCCATTGAGCGTGTCACATAGCGCTCAGATATCAGTGGGCCTCACACAATCCACAAGTGTCCAGTGTCCAAAAGTGTACGCAGAGATTCAAAATCTCCATTATCCTCTCGTCACTTTGGTCACAGGCAGCTGTGCCATCGAGCGTGTCACATAGCGCTCAGATATCAGTGGGCCTCACACAATCCACAAGTGTCCAGTGTCCAAAAGTGTACGCAGAGATTCAAAATCTCCATTATCCTCTCGTCACTTTGGTCACAGGCAGCTGTGCCATCGAGCGTGTCACATAGCGCTCAGATATCAGTGGGCCTCACACAATCCACAAGTGTCCAGTGTCCAAAAGTTTACGCAGAGATTCAAAATCTCCATTATCCTCTCGTCACTTTGGTCACAGGCAGCTGTGCCATCGAGCGTGTCACATAGCGCTCAGATATCAGTGGGCCTCACACAATCCACAAGTGTCCAGTGTCCAAAAGTGTACGCAGAGATTCAAAATCTCCATTATCCTCTCGTCACTTTGGTCACAGGCAGCTGTGCCATCGAGCGTGTCACATAGCGCTCAGATATCAGTGGGCCTCACACAATCCACAAGTGTCCAGTGTCCAAAAGTGTACGCAGAGATTCAAAATCTCCATTATCCTCTCGTCACTTTGGTCACAGGCAGCTGTGCCATCGAGCGTGTCACATAGCGCTCAGATATCAGTGGGCCTCACACAATCCACAAGTGTCCAGTGTCCAAAAGTGTACACAGAGATTCAAAATCTCCATTATCCTCTCGTCACTTTGGTCACAGGCAGCTGTGCCATCGAGCGTGTCACATAGCGCTCAGATATCAGTGGGCCTCACACAATCCTCAAGTGTCCAGTGTCCAAAAGTGTACGCAGAGATTCAAAATCTCCATTATCCTCTCGTCACTTTGGTCACAGGCAGCTGTGCCATCGAGCGTGTCACATATCGCTCAGATATCAGTGGGCCTCACACAATCTACAAGTGTCCAGTGTCCAAAAGTGTACGCAGAGATTCAAAATCTCCATTATCCTCTCGCCACTTTGGTCACAGGCAGCTGTGCCATCGAGCGTGTCACATAGCGCTCAGATATCAGTGGGCCTCACACAATCCACAAGTGTCCAGTGTCCAAAAGTGTACGCAGAGATTCAAAATCTCCATTATCCTCTCGTCACTTTGGTCACAGGCAGCTGTGCCATCGAGCGTGTCACATAGCGCTCAGATATCAGTGGGCCTCACACAATCTACAAGTGTCCAGTGTTCAAAAGTGTACGCAGAGATTCAAAATCTCCATTATCCTCTCGTCACTTTGGTCACAGGCAGCTGTGCCATCGAGCGTGTCACATAGCGCTCAGATATCAGTGGGCCTCACAAAATCTACAAGTGTCCAGTGTCAAAAAGTGTACGCAGAGATTCAAAATCTCCATTATCCTCTCGTCACTTTGGTCACAGGCAGCTGTGCCATCGAGCATGTCACATAGCGCTCAGATATCAGTGGGCCTCACACAATCCACAAGTGTCCAGTGTCCAAAAGTGTACGCAGAGATTCAAAATCTCCATTATCCTCTCGTCACTTTGGTCACAGGCAGCTGTGCCATCGAGCGTGTCACATAGCGCTCAGATATCAGTGGGCCTCACACAATCCACAAGTGTCCAGGGTCCAAAAGTGTACGCAGAGATTAAAAATCTCCATTATCCTCTCGTCACTTTGGTCACAGGCAGCTGTGCCATCTAGCCTGTCACATAGCGCTCAGATATCAGTGGGCCTCACACAATCTACAAGTGTCCAGTGTCCAAAATTGTACGCAGAGATTCAAAATCTCCATTATCCTATCGTCACTTTGGTCACAGGCAGCTGTGCCATCGAGCGTGTCACATAGCGCTCAGATATCAGTGGGCCTCACACAATCCACAAGTGTCCAGTGTCCAAAAGTGTACGCAGAGATTCAAAATCTCCATTATCCTCTCGTCACTTTGGTCACAGGCAGCTGTGCCATCGAGCGTGTCACATAGAGCTCAGATATCAGTGGGCCTCACACAATCCAAAAGTGTCCAGTGTCCAAAAGTGTACGCAGAGATTCAAAATCTCCATTATCCTCTCGTCACTTTGGTCACAGGCAGCTGTGCCATCGAGCGTGTCACATAGCGCTCAGATATCAGTGGGCCTCACACAATCTACAAGTGTCCAGTGTCCAAAAGTGTGCGCAGAGATTCAAAATCTCCATTATCCTCTCGTCACTTTGGTCACAGGCAGCTGTGCCATCGAGTGTGTCACATAGCGCTCAGATATCAGTGGGCCTCACACAATCCACAGTGTCCAGTGTCCAAAAGTGTACGCAGAGATTCAAAATCTCCATTATCCTCTCGTCACTTTGGTCACAGGCAGCTGTGCCATCGAGCGTGTCACATAGCGCTCAGATATCAGTGGGCCTCACACAATCCACAAGTGTCCAGTGTCCAAAAGTGTACGCAGAGATTCAAAATCTCCATTATCCTCTCGTCACTTTGGTCACAGGCAGCTGTGCCATCGAGCGTGTCACATAGCGCTCAGATATCAGTGGGCCTCACACAATCTACAAGTGTCCAGTGTCCAAAAGTGTACGCAGAGATTCAAAATCTCCATTATCCTCTCGTCACTTTGGTCACAGGCAGCTGTGCCATCGAGCGTGTCACATAGCGCTCAGATATCAGTGGGCCTCACAAAATCCACAAGTGTCCAGTGTCCAAAAGTGTGCGCAGAGATTCAAAATCTCCATTATCCTCTCGTCACTTTGGTCACAGGCAGCTGTGCCATCGAGCCTGTCACATAGCGCTCAGATATCAGTGGGCCTCACACAATCCACAAGTGTCCAGTGTCCAAAAGTGTACGTAGAGATTCAAAATCTCCATTATCCTCTCGTCACTTTGGTCACAGGCAGCTGTGCCATCGAGCGTGTCACATAGCGCTCAGATATCAGTGGGCCTCACACAATCCACAAGTTTCCAGTGTCCAAAAGTGTACGTAGAGATTCAAAATCTCCATTATCCTCTCGTCACTTTGGTCACAGGCAGCTGTGCCATCGAGCGTGTCACATAGCGCTCAGATATCAGTGGGCCTCACACAATCCACAAGTGTCCAGTGTCCAAAAGTGTACGCAGAGATTCAAAATCTCCATTATCCTCTCGTCACTTTGGTTACAGGCAGCTGTGCCATCGAGCGTGTCACATAGCGCTCAGATATCAGTGGGCCTCACACAATCCACAAGTGTCCAGTGTCCAAAAGTGTACGCAGAGATTCAAAATCTCCATTATCCTCTCGTCACTTTGGTCACAGGCAGCTGTGCCATCGAGCGTGTCACATAGCGCTCAGATATCAGTGGGCCTCACACAATCCACAAGTGTCCAGTGTCCAAAAGTGTACGCAGAGATTCAAAATCTCCATTATCCTCTCGTCACTTTGGTCACAGGCAGCTGTGCCATCGAGCGTGTCACATAGCGCTCAGATATCAGTGGGCCTCACACAATCCACAAGTGTCCAGTGTCCAAAAGTGTACGCAGAGATTCAAAATCTCCATTATCCTCTCGTCACTTTGGTCACAGGCAGCTGTGCCATCGAGCGTGTAACATAGCGCTCAGATATCAGTGGGCCTCACACAATCCACAAGTGTCCAGTGTTCAAAAGTGTACGCAGAGATTCAAAATCTCCATTATCCTCTCGTCACTTTGGTCACAGGCAGCTTTGCCATCGAGCGTGTCACATAGCGCTCAGATATCAGTGGGCCTCACACAATCCACAAGTGTCCAGTGTCCAAAAGTGTACGCAGAGATTAAAAATCTCCATTATCCTCTCGTCACTTTGGTCACAGGCAGCTGTGCCATCGAGCCTGTCACATAGCGCTCAGATATCAGTGGGCCTCACACAATCTACAAGTGTCCAGTGTCCAAAAGTGTACGCAGAGATTCAAAATCTCCATTATCCTCTCGTCACTTTGGTCACAGGCAGCTGTGCCATCGAGCGTGTCACATAGCGCTCAGATATCAGTGGGCCTCACACAATCCACAAGTGTCCAGTGTCCAAAAGTGTACGCAGAGATTCAAAATCTCCATTATCCTCTCGTCACTTTGGTCACAGGCAGCTGTGCCATCGAGCGTGTCACATAGCGCTCAGATATCAGTGGGCCTCACACAATCCACAAGTGTCCAGTGTCCAAAAGTGTACGCAGAGATTCAAAATCTCCATTATCCTCTCGTCACTTTGGTCACAGGCAGCTGTGCCATCGAGTGTGTCACATAGCGCTCAGATATCAGTGGGCCTCACACAATCTACAAGTGTCCAGTGTCCAAAAGTGTGCGCAGAGATTCAAAATCTCCATTATCCTCTCGTCACTTTGGTCACAGGCAGCTGTGCCATCGAGTGTGTCACATAGCGCTCAGATATCAGTGGGCCTCACACAATCCACAAGTGTCCAGTGTCCAAAAGTGTACGCAGAGATTCAAAATCTCCATTATCCTCTCGTCACTTTGGTCACAGGCAGCTGTGCCATCGAGTGTGTCACATAGCGCTCAGATATCAGTGGGCCTCACACAATCCACAAGTGTCCAGTGTCCAAAAGTGTACGCAAAGATTCAAAATCTCCATTATTCTCTCGTCACTTTGGTCACAGGCAGCTGTGCCATCGAGCGTGTCACATAGCGCTCAGATATCAGTGGGCCTCACACAATCCACAAGTGTCCAGTGTCCAAAAGTGTACGCAGAGATTCAAAATCTCCATTATCCTCTCGTCACTTTGGTCACAGGCAGCTGTGCCATCGAGCGTGTCACATAGCGCTCAGATATCAGTGGGCCTCACACAATCTACAAGTGTCCAGTGTCCAAAAGTGTACGCAGAGATTCAAAATCTCCATTATCCTCTCGTCACTTTGGTCACAGGCAGCTGTGCCATCGAGCGTGTCACATAGCGCTCAGATATCAGTGGGCCTCACACAATCTACAAGTGTCCAGTGTCCAAAAGTGTACGCAGAGATTCAAAATCTCCATTATCCTCTCGTCACTTTGGTCACAGGCAGCTGTGCCATCGAGCATGTCACATAGCGCTCAGATATCAGTGGGCCTCACACAATCCACAAGTGTCCAGTGTCCAAAAGTGTACGCAGAGATTCAAAATCTCTATTATCCTCTCGTCACTTTGGTCACAGGCAGCTGTGCCATCGAGCGTGTCACATAGCGCTCAGATATCAGTGGGCCTCACACAATCTACAAGTGTCCAGTGTCCAAAAGTGTGCGCAGAGATTCAAAATCTCCATTATCCTCTCGTCACTTTGGTCACAGGCAGCTGTGCCATCGAGTGTGTCACATAGCGCTCAGATATCAGTGGGCCTCACACAATCCACAAGTGTCCAGTGTCCAAAAGTGTACGCAGAGATTCAAAATCTCCATTATCCTCTCGTCACTTTGGTCACAGGCAGCTGTGCCATCGAGCGTGTCACATAGCGCTTAGATATCAGTGGGCCTCACACAATCCACAAGTGTCCAGTGTCCAAAAGTGTACGCAGAGATTCAAAATCTCCATTATCCTCTCGTCACTTTGGTCACAGGCAGCTGTGCCATCGAGCGTGTCACATAGCGCTCAGATATCAGTGGGCCTCACACAATCCACAAGTGTCCAGTGTCCAAAAGTGTACGCAGAGATTCAAAATCTCCATTATCCTCTCGTCACTTTGGTCACAGGCAGCTGTGCCATCGAGCGTGTCACATAGCGCTCAGATATCAGTGGGCCTCACACAATCTACAAGTGTCCAAAAGTGTACGCAGAGATTCAAAATCTCCATTATCCTCTCGTCACTTTGGTCACAGGCAGCTGTGCCATCGAGCGTGTCACATAGCGCTCAGATATCAGTGGGCCTCACACAATCCACAAGTGTCCAGTGTCCAAAAGTGTACGCAGAGATTCAAAATCTCCATTATCCTCTCGTCACTTTGGTCACAGGCAGCTGTGCCATCGAGCGTGTCACATAGCGCTCAGATATCAGTGGGCCTCACACAATCTACAAGTGTCCAGTGTCCAAAAGTGTACGCAGAGATTCAAAATCTCCATTATCCTCTCGTCACTTTGGTCACAGGCAGCTGTGCCATCGAGCGTGTCACATAGCACTCAGATATCAGTGGGCCTCACACAATCTACAAGTGTCCAGTGTCCAAAAGTGTACGCAGAGATTCAAAATCTCCATTATCCTCTCGTCACTTTGGTCACAGGCAGCTGTGCCATCGAGCATGTCACATAGCGCTCAGATATCAGTGGGCCTCACACAATCCACAAGTGTCCAGTGTCCAAAAGTGTACGCAGAGATTCAAAATCTCCATTATCCTCTCGTCACTTTGGTCACAGGCAGCTGTGCCATCGAGCGTGTCACATAGCGCTCAGATATCAGTGGGCCTCACACAATCCAAAAGTGTCCACTGTCCACAAGTGTGTGCAGAAATTCTAAATCTCCCCTGTCCTATAGACACCTTTTTTCTCTTTTTTCTTATTACTATATAGTTTGATGGATTTTGTCTACATTTCTACCAAAAATGAGGAAGGCTGGTGGAAGAGGCCGTGGAATTGGGCGGGGGTTAGCAGCTGGTAATGATTGTGTTGGTGGTGGATCTGATGGTAGTATTAAGAGCAAAATAGGACCGAATGCAGTAGGTGCTGCCCCTGCGTCATCGTCTGGCTACATAAGGCCTTGAACGCTTAGTTTTCTAGGAGTTGGCAAACCGCTTTTAAAGGCAGAGCATCAGGAAAAAGTTTTGTCTTACATTGCTGACTCAGCCTCCAGCTCTGTCGCCTCCTCTTCTTCAGTTGTAAAAAGTAAAAGCACTGAGTCGTCATTGGAGGCTCATGTTCATGAACAACACCTTTCCTTGTGTCCTTCACCCCAACCAAGATTGAAGGATGACGCAGGCCATACTACTGATTACTCCATGGAGCTGTTTTCACATACCATGCCTGGATTATCAAGTCAAATGGTGAATTACCCAGGCCAAGATGAATCTGACATTGAGTGCACTGATGCACAGCCGCTGATGGATGATTCTGCTGGTACATTCTCTCAGAGCACTACATTGTCCTCGCAGTGTACAGAGCCAGATTTTGACCCTGATGAGACTCAGGTGCCCCTTCCCGCACACTATACCACCATACACGGTGACACAGAGAAAGGTGCACATGACATAGAAGAGGAGGTGATGGATGACCCAGTTGTTGACCCAGATTGGCATCCATTGGGGGAAGAGGGTGCTGCTTCCAATAGCTCAGATGAGGAGCATCCACAGCAGACATCGACATCGCAACAGCTGTTATCTGGCAGGCCCGGAGCACTCCAAAGACAGGTTCCAAACATCAAAAGAGTTGCTGGACAGCTTGTCCAGAGGGTCAAAAGATCACAGCGTGCTAGGCCGCAAAATGTCTGCCAAAGTAGGAAGAGTGCAGTGTGGCACTTTTTTGAACAAAATCCTCATGATCAGGCCAAGGTTATCTGTAAGAAGTGCGCAAAGACCTTTAGCCGAGGGAAAAATCTGAAAAATTTGAATACCAGTTGCATGCTTAGACATTTAACTAGCATGCACTTGCAAGCGTGGACACAACACCAAACCTCAAGTGCCACATGTGCAACTGATCACAACGAAGGTAGTCAGCAATGCTACATTGTTTCCCCCACTGTAAGCCCACCGGTTAGCACAGCAGCAAATGTTGAGGTGTCGTTGCAAGGCCACAGCAGTCAGGGAATCCCACTGTTATATCAACGAAAGACTGATTCTAGGCCATCAGATAGAACACCAACTCCATCACCATCATCAACCCTCTCTCAGTCCGCCCTGTCCACCGCTACTTCCATCATATGCAGCTCTCAAGTCCAGCTCACGCTCCCAGACACTATGAGTAGGTCAAGAAAGTACTCAGTCTCTCATCCGCGTACACTGGGTTTGAACGCCCACATTGCCAAACTAATCTCGTTTGAGATGATGCCCTTTCGGTTGGTGGAAAGCACAGCTTTCCGCGAACTCATGGCCTATGCAGTACCACGCTATGACCTACCCAGTCGCCACTTCTTCTCTCGCAAAGCCATCCCAGCCCTCCACCATCATGTGAAAGACCGCATTGTCCATGCACTCAAGCAGTCAGTGAGCGGAAAGGTGCACCTCACAACTGATGCATGGTCCAGTCGGCATGGCCAGGGCCGTTACGTGTCCATCACTGTGCACTGGGTTAATGTGGTGGATGCAGGGTCCACAGGGGACAGCGGTGGTGGGACAGTGCTGCCTAGCCCACGGTATAGTAAACAGTTGGCTGTAGGCGTTCGACCCTCCTCCTTCTCCTCCTCCTCCTCCAGAAGCGAAAGCTCGTCCACAGAGCACAGTCGTACGAGCACTCCATCTGCAGCTGCCACTGTTGCACACGATGTGTCCCCCTATCGAGCAGCTAGTGGAAAGCGTCAGCAGGCTGTGTTGCAGATGTTGTGTTTGGGCGACAGACACACCGCCGAGGTGCTGGCCGAGTACTTGAAGCGACAAACTGAGTCATGGCTGGGCAGTGTACATCTTGAGGCAGGCAAGGTAGTTAGTGATAACGGCCGTAATTTTGTGGCAGCCATAGCCCTTTCAAAACTCAGCCACATACCTTGCTTGGCTCACACCTTGAACCTGGTGGTGCAGTGCTTCCTCAAAAATTATCCGGAGTTAACAGCCCTGCTCCAGAAGGTGCGAAGACTGTGCGCGCACATCCGCCGGTCGCCTGTACACTCCGTTCGCATGCAGAAGCTGCAGCGATTGCTCCACCTTCCCAACCACTGCCTCATTATCGACATTGCAACAAGGTGGAACTCCACCCTGCACATGGTGGAGCGGCTGTGCGAGCAGAGGCAGGCCATAATGCATTTGTGGGAGGATACACGGCCAGGCACTTTGAGAGCAGACATGGAGTTGACAGGCGTGCAGTGGTCGAAGCTGAAAGACCTTTGTAAAGTCCTTCAGTGTTTTGAGGAATGCACATGGCTGGTAAGCGCAGACGACGCCATCCTAAGCATGAGCATCCCACTTATACGTCTGCTCATGCAAACTTTGACGCACCTTAAGGAGCAGGCGTCTGCAGCCAATGTTGATGAGGAGGAAGAGGAGGAGGGAATCCTTGATGACATTCAGCCATTGTCTGCTCAGGGACCTCTCCTGGACGAGGTGGAGGAAGAAGAGGAGGAGGAGGAGGATGATGGGGATGATTACTTAGGGGAGGAGGATGCATCTCGTGGGGCAAGTGAAAATGTTGGCGTGGCAAGGTCTGGTACAGGGTTTGTGCATGACTGGAGGGATGTGGATTTGCCAGAAAGTGCTCCTCCACCCAGCACTCGCAGTGCATCATTGACACCGGGAACATTGGCCCACATGTCAGATTATGCCTTGCGGATCCTAAAAAGGGACCCCCGCATAGCCAAAATGATGAACGATGACGACTACTGGTTGGCCAGCATCCTGGATCCACGCTATAAAGGCAAATTACAAAACATCATGCCACAAGAGAACCTTGACCTAATATTGGCTAATAAACAAGCAACTCTGGTAAATCGGTTGCTTGAGGCATTCCCAGCACACAGCAGCGGTGATGGTTCTCACATGAGCCGTACGGGCCGGGGGCAGCTTGGCAGAGGTGTTCGTGGTGCACACAGCAGAAGTGGCGTTGGAGACAGGGGTTTCATGACAATGTTGTGGACTGATTTTTCAAATACCGATCACACAACTGGTAATACTGCATCGATGGAAAGTGACAGGAGACAGCAGTTGTCAACTATGGTTACAAACTACTTTTCCTCCCATATTGATGTTCTCCCACACAGGTCATTCCCCTTTGACTATTGGGCCGCTAAACTGGACACCTGGCCTGAATTGGCCCAATATGCCTTACAGGAGCTCGCTTGCCCAGCTGCAAGTGTGCTATCGGAAAGAGTCTTCAGTGCAGCTGGATCAATCCTGACAGAAAAAAAGACCCGTCTGTCAACCCAAAATGTGGATGATCTAACCTTCATTAAAATGAACCACGCATGGGTTTCCAAGGATTTTGTCCCACCTTCCTCTGATGACACATAGGGTGACAGAAAAATGGCTTGCTTTGGTCCACCTCTTCCTGGTACTTCACCTATTTCGCCTTTTGCATCAGCTGAATGTCCAACATCAACATATGCCACTTTCTAAAAATCCCTAACTGTGCTGCCTCCCCCCTCATGGCCGGGGTAACCACCTAGCGTACGACACCGTGCGAGTGCCGTTGCCCTGGACAGGTGGGTAGGCCGACTCTTGGGCGCGGGCACTGGCACAGGGTCCCTCATAGTGCAATCAAGTGTCTCTGACGGTGGTGGTGCACACCCGCCGTCAGACACACCGCTGTACTATGAGGGGCCCAGTGCCAGTACCGATGCCCAAGAGTGGGCCCCCCTTGCTTGGGCAGGGCCACAGCATTTGCAATCTTTACCTCTCCCTGCTCCTCCGCTGTGTAATCTGGGCCGTCAAATCCATACTGTGCCTGACACCGTCTGAGCCTGCCTCCTGAGACATATATTTTGAATGTGTATGCTATCCATACATGTTATCCAGGGATACGGTACCCTTTCTAACCTTTGTGCAATGACGTGCAATCCATACTGGGCCTAACACCGTCTGAGCCTGCCTCATGCTGTATAGACATATATTTTGAATGTGTACGCTATCCATACATGTTATCCCGGGATACGGTACCCTTTCTAACCTTTGTGCAATGACGTGCAATCCATACTGGGCCTAACAACGTCTGAGCCTGCCTCATGCTGTATAGACATATATTTTGAATGTGTACGCTATCCATACATGTTATCCGGGGATACGGTACCCTTTCTAACCTTTGTGCAATGACGTGCAATCCATACTGGGCCTAACACCGTCTGAGCCTGCCTCATGCTGTATAGACATATATTTTGAATGTGTACGCTATCCATACATGTTATCCGGGGATACGGTACCCTTTCTAACCTTTGTGCAATGACGTGCAATCCATACTGGGCCTAACACCGTCTGAGCCTGCCTCATGCTGTATAGACATATATTTTGAATGTGTACGCTATCCATACATGTTATCCGGGGATACGGTACCCTTTCTAACCTTTGTGCAATGACGTGCAATCCATACTGGGCCTAACACCGTCTGAGCCTGCCTCATGCTGTATAGACATATATTTTTAATGTGTACGCTATCCATACATGTTATCCGGGGATACGGTACCCTTTCTAACCTTTGTGCAATGACGTGCAATCCATACTGGGCCTAACAACGTCTGAGCCTGCCTCATGCTGTATAGACATATATTTTGAATGTGTACGCTATCCATACATGTTATCCGGGGATACGGTACCCTTTCTAACCTTTGTGCAATGACTTGCAATCCATACTGGGCCTAACACCGTCTGAGCCTGCCTCATGCTGTATAGACATATATTTTGAATGTGTACGCTATCCATACATGTTATCCGGGGATACGGTACCCTTTCTAACCTTTGTGCAATTAGGTGAAATCCATACTGGGCCTAACACCGTCTGAGCCTGCCTCATGCTGTATAGACATATATTTTGAATGTGTACGCTATCCATGCATGTTATCCGGGGATACGGTACCCTTTCTAACCTTTGTGCAATGACGTGCAATCCATACTGGGCCTAACACCGTGTGAGCCTGCCTCATGCTGTATAGACATATATTTTGAATGTGTACGCTATCCATGCATGTTATCCGGGGATACGGTACCCTTTCTAACCTTTGTGCAATGACGTGCAATCCATACTGGGCCTAACACCGTCTGAGCCTGCCTCATGCTGTATAGACATATATTTTGAATGTGTACGCTATCCATACATGTTATCCAGGGATACGGTACCCTTTCTAACCTTTGTGCAATGACGTGCAATCCATACTGGGCCTAACACCGTCTGAGCCTGCCTCATGCTGTATAGACATATATTTTGAATGTGTACGCTATCCATACATGTTATCCAGGGATACGGTACCCTTTCTAACCTTTGTGCAATGATGTGCAATCCATACTGGGCCTAACACCGTCTGAGCCTGCCTCATGCTGTATAGACATATATTTTGAATGTGTACGCTATCCATACATGTTATCCAGGGATACGGTACCCTTTCTAACCTTTGTGCAATGACGTGCAATCCATACTGGGCCTAACACCGTCTGAGCCTGCCTCATGCTGTATAGACATATATTTTGAATGTGTACGCTATCCATACATGTTATCAGGGGATACGGTACCCTTTCTAACCTTTGTGCAATGACGTGCAATCCATACTGGGCCTAACACCGTCTGAGCCTGCCTCATGCTGTATAGACATATATTTTGAATGTGTACGCTATCCATACATGTTATCCGGGGATACGGGACCCTTTCTAACCTTTGTGCAATGACGTGCAATCCATACTGGGCCTAACACCGTCTGAGCCTGCCTCATGCTGTATAGACATATATTTTGAATGTGTACGCTATCCATACATGTTATCCGGGGATACGGTACCCTTTCTAACCTTTGTGCAATGACGTGCAATCCATACTGGGCCTAACACCGTCTGAGCCTGCCTCATGCTGTATAGACATATATTTTGAATGTGTACGCTATCCATACATGTTATCCAGGGATACGGTACCCTTTCTAACCTTTGTGCAATCACGTGCAATCCATACTGGGCGTGAGAACGGCTGGCGAGCTGTTAAGCAAGCTACAGCACCTGTCCAGACAAGTACAGGGATTCCCTAGCGAGGAGACTTATTTGATTGTTTTCAATGTTGGGACAGCAATTTTTTTGGAGCACTATACTCTGGAGAATGATAGATGGGGCCCACCATACACTGGAACATTCCAAAGGTGGACATCAGACACTGGAGCAGCATTTACAGGGCCCATTATACACTAGAGCATTAGAAATGGGGCCCATTATGTTTGGAGCATTATTTGGGCCCATAAGACAGTGGAGCTTCATCCATGGGGACCAACATATACTGTAGCATTATGTGGAGCTCATCATATACTGTTTCAAACATTATATGGGACCAATGATTCTGTATGGAGAAATAGATGGGCCTCGTCATGAGATGTAAAAAGTGAGGTATTTTTCATTGTACTATACCGCTATTTATCTGCCGTATCGGAGCATGATGAGTTGTGGTATGTGTTAAAGGGGCGCTCTTTCGCCCAGGGCACATGAAAACCTGCAGCCAGCCCTCCCCCCCCACAACTTTAGCCAAATAACACCCATTTTTCAGTGCGTAACTTATATTATGAAGTTAATTAAGGTTGACAAGCTTAAGTAAGAAGAATTGATGTTTTTGGCATTCAAATGGGCACTGTTGGTGTGTTTCCTGTCCTCCTCTCACTGCCGACTTTTATTCCCCATTGACTTACATTGGGTTTCGTGTTTCGGGACGACCCCGACTTTTCCCTTTAATCGGACGATCTTGCTCGACCCGACTTTTGGAAAAGTCGGGTTTCACGAAACGAAACGCGACCCTAAAAAACCAAAAGTCAATCAACTCTAGTGATAACCACTACACTACAGAAACTGGCTGCGGAAGGTTACTGTGGTCATGACGAGCCATCGAGAACAAAGACTCAACGTCAAAAGCTTTAATTTCAACGCCTAATGTCATGCTTCTTGTGACGAACAGCCCACCGCCGTTCGTCTACTTACGGGCGATACTAACGGGGGTCCCGCTGCCACCAAAACGCGACGGACAGCGGACCCTGTGTCACCACTATGTCACAATCCCACCACTGACACGGGTGTATCAGCGGACGGAGGGACGTGACACAATGCCGGCACACAGCTATCACAGGCACCGTTGGGGCTTATCTTAGTTATCCCACCACCGGCACCATGTGACAAAAATATCCAGCAAGCTAATCTCGCTCTACAATTTGCCGCAGGGGGAGTTTAATTTGGATGCCCCACCACTGCTATCAATCTTCCAAGTACTGCAGGGATTTATGTATATCCCACTTTCTCAGTTCCACTTTGGAACTCACAGCTCTCCGGCGCCCCCCTTACCCTCAGGTCAGTCAGGGAACTGCACCTAGGATAATTGGCCGCCGGACGGGCTGCCTGTTGTGAACCGGCAATTAGGCTTCTGCAGTAAGGGAATTATCAATGCTGTGGCTGCAGACCCTTATTCAGCAATATAAGACCCTTCTGTACTGCCAGCAAGCCGTAATAGCCGTACACAACGCGCTGCCACCAGTCACGGTTACTTAATTCACAGTGTTAAATTAAGAGGGTCCGTGGCAAACCCTTTGAATTAGTAGCGATTATCTATCAAAGGCGTATAGTTCGATTCTTAGAGCATGGAGACAGATCTAAATAATTTCATTTATTTTCCGAAAGAGGACAGTGATTACAGATAAAAGTTGCTATAAAATTGAGACATAAAATATGTACAGTACAGGTATAAAATAAAAGTGGAGAAAACAAAGAGATTACTCTCACAGTTCCATATTGTTCCTTAGGCAGACCATGCGGCTAAGGTGGGTGGAGGCGGAGCTGCACTTCTCCGCTCATTGGGGTCCTTCTAGCACGACGACTTGAGCTGTTCTGAGCTGGTTTGCCCAGGAAATGCCTTATAGACTTTCCTATGTGACATCACAGAGAGGTGCATTCTGGGTTGATCCCACCTCTCTTATCCAAGTTATGTTTTGGCTACAAAACTTAGATTAGCTATAACTTTATGGGAGAATCTGGTATGGACTCATCAGTGGTATCATGTTTCCCAGCGTAATGAGCCCATCAAGAAAACATCAAACATCTATGCGATATGACCGTCCATTTGGGCGCAAATCCTATCTCATGTTCTGGACAGGGTAGAACTTCGAAACATACGCGGTCTCGAAGCTGGGACCGCTCAGGTTACAAAAATATGATTTTCATATCTCTAGGGTATTTGGTTCTTATGGTATAGTCTCTCATAGTTTTATTCGTTTCAAACAAAGAAGTTTTTCCCGCTCTGAAGAGGAGAGAAGGCAAATGGTGTGAGGAAGATGGTCTAGCTAATTAACATTCCTGCTCTTCCAGAGGAAGTGGCAGGGTTGATAAAACCTGGGGGGAAGGAATTCCTACTACTGAGAGTTTACAATGTCCTAGGATGGAGGATTTGTTAGCACATTGCAACAGAAAACATATCTTGCAGACATGGTACATCACACCTCCCCCCTTAAGAGGGCGCTAAGGAGGCATTACCTCTCGGTAATCGGCCATGCGCACCTCAGCGGGTTCGCCCCGGCGGGACAACCCATCGGCATTGCCGTTTTCACTGCCCTTCCTGTGTTTTACAGTAAAATCGTACTGTTGAAGGGCAAGGCTCCAGCGGAGCAATCTTCCATTGGTTCCCGACACGGTGTGCAACCAGCTCAGTGGGTTGTGGTCGGTTACCACCGTGAAGGCGCGTCCATACAGGTAGGGCTGCAAACGCTGCAGTGCCCACACCATGGCCAGACACTCCTTCTCGATGGTCGAGTATGCCACTTCCCTCGGCAAAAGTTTCCGGCTCAGGTACAACACGGGGTGCTCTTGGTCCCCCGAGTCGACCTGGCTAAGCACAGCACCGAGGCCAAACTCGCTGGCGTCGGTCTGTACCAGAAACGGGCGACTGCTGTCGACTGCTCTCAACACTGGAGAGTTGCACAGGGCTGCTTTCAAAGCTTGGAAAGCCGCCTCACAGTCATCTGTCCAGTTGACTGTTTGGGGTAGCCTCTGCTTGGTGAGGTCAGTCAAGGGTTTGGCAAGGGCGCTATAGTCCTGTACGAACCGCCTATAGTACCCTGCAGTGCCCAAGAAGGACTTCACCTGTTTCTTGGTCCTGGGGGTGGGCCAGGACACGATTGCGTCCACTTTTTCTGGCTCCGGACTCATGGAACCCCCGCCTACCCGGTGCCCCAGGTAGTGGACCTCGCGCATGCCTATCTGGCACTTCCCCGGCTTGATGGTCAGGCCTGCCTGGTGAAGACGCTTGAGCACCTCCTGGAGGTGCTGAAGGTGTTCCTCCCAGGTGGAACTGAAGACGGCAATATCGTCTAAGTACGCCACTGCGTACTCCTCCAGTCCCCGAAGCAGGTGGTTGACCATCCGCTGGAAAGTGACAGGGGCATTCTTCATGCCGAAGGGCATGACCGTGGACTCGTACAGTCCAAAGGGGGTGATAAAGGCGGATTTCTCTTGCGCCTCAGGGCTCAGGGGAATCTGCCAGTATCCCCGACTCAAATCCATGATGGATATGTAGTTGGCGTTTGTCAACCGCTCGAGCAGATCCTCGATGCGCGGCATCGGGTGGGCATCAGAGGTTGTGATGGCGTTGAGCCCCCTGTAGTCCACGCAGAACCGGGTGGTTCGATCCTTTTTAGGCACGAGGACTACAGGTGAAGCCCACGCACCTTTTGACCGTCGAATCACTCCCAGCCTTAACATCTCATCGACCTCTTGGCGCATGACTTGTTGCACCGTTTCAGAGATCCGATAAGGTGTTCGCCGTAATGGGGCATGATTCCCGGTGTCCACCTCATGAACCGCTAACTCCGTCCTCCCAGGACGGTTGGTGAACACGGGCCGGAAGAGTTCCAGGGTGGCCATCAACTGCAACCGCTGGGACACGGTGAGCGAACCACTTATCTCCATGTCCTCAATGGACCCATTGGCCTTGGCCTGGGCCAGCATGTCCAGGAGGGACTCTTCCTCCCCATCCTCTGGCAGATTGCAGACCGGTAGGATGCAAGCTTCACGTTCGTAGTGCGCCTTCAGCATGTTGACGTGAAAGGCCTTGCGCCTACCCCGAGCATGGTCAAGCGTGACCACGTAGGTGACCGGGTTGAGCTGTTGGTGGACGACGTACGGGCCTTCCCAGGCTGCCTGAAGCTTATCCGTTGGTACAGGGACCAACACCCACACCTTTTGACCCACCTGGTAGGTCCGCTCCCGGGCGTTCTGGTCGTACCAGTGCTTCTGGTCAGCCTGAGCCTGCGTCATGTTGTCATGCACCAACTGCGTCAAGGTCTGCATCTTGTCACGGAAGCGCATGACATAATCCACGATGGACACTTCTGTGGGGTTTGGCTCATCTTCCCAGGATTCTCTTATCAACCCAAGGGGTCCCCGGACTCGCCTGCCATACAGGAGCTCGAAGGGGGAGAACCCGGTCGAGGCCTGCGGAACTTCTCTGTAAGCGAACAGCAGGTGTGGGAGGTACCGCTCCCAGTCGCGCCCTTGGGTCTCAACCAGTATGCGGAGCATCTGTTTGAGGGTACCGTTGAAACGTTCACACAAACCATTAGTCTGTGGGTGATACGGACTCGATACCAGCTGCGTCACCTGCATTTTCTCACAGAGAGCCTCCATTAGGCGAGACATGAATTGGGGCCCTTGATCGGTAAGCATCTCCCTGGGAAATCCTACTCTTGAAAAGATGGTCACCAGTGCGTCAGCCACCTTATCTGCCCTGGTTGAAGACAGAGCTACTGCCTCTGGGTACCGGGTAGCGTAGTCTACCACGGTGAGAATGTATCGCTTTCCGGAGCTGCTGGGGACGGACAGCGGTCCTACAATGTCCACCGCGATTCTCTGGAAAGGCTCCTCTATCACCGGCAAAGGAATAAGGGGAGCCTTAAGAGCAGGCCCCGCCTTACCCACTTTTTGACAGGTGGCACAGGAGCGGCAGTAGTGTGTTACATCTGTCCCCATCTTGGGCCAATAGAAGTGTTGAGACAGCCGTGCCTTTGTTTTGCTGATCCCCAAGTGTCCAGCGAGTGGAATCTCATGGGCAATCCGCAACAACTCAGTTCTGAACTGATAGGGGACGACCAGCTGTCTTTCCCTCAACCACTCCTTTTTAGGATCTCCGGGTACTGTCTCCCGGTACAACCTTCCTCGTTCCCAGAACACCCTCTCCTTATCAGACTTGGAGGTGGGCGTCTCGGCGAGACCTCTCAATTTCTCCAGGCTGGCATCTGAGTGCAGAGCAGCCTGGAACTCCATGCTGGAGGCTGCCAGAAGTGACGTCAGGGTCCCCTCTTTACTGGGACCCTCTGGAACCGGCTCTGGGTTCACCTCTGGTTCAGTCTCTCCTGTAGCAGCAGAGGGTCCAGAAGACAGTGCGTTACCTGCGATCTGGGCACTCTGACTGCGTGTGACAGCTGCTATGTATGCTGTCTCCCTGGGGATTTCTTCAGACCCACCAGCTGGTGCTGCCCTGGGCTCTACCTCCCCATCCACCCCCAACACTTTAGGAGCAGTGCTACTTATGGGCCAGTTACCTTCCTCGGTGGCACTGGTCAGCTGCATGGCATTACCTTCCTCATGGTCCCCATGCACCTCCCCATTCTCTTGAGCACCGTTGCTTGCTCCTGCCAGGGGTTCCTCAGCCGTCTCACTCCGCAGAGTGACGGGGCTGAGCACCTCGGTACCTGTGGACACATCTACCGTTTCAAAGAAAGGGTTAACGGGTTCAGTCGGCACAGATACATCAACATCATCATTCCTAGGAAAAGAATGGTTATCAGTTTGCTTTGGTACATTCACATCAGCATCAGCATCATACCTTGGGAAAGAATGGTTGTTAGTTGCATCATTACTCATCAAGGCATTAGCAGGTAACACATTCAGTTTCCCATCATCAACATCATCAGGGTTAACGTTACCCTTATTATCAGTTTGGGGAAGGGTGTCAGGGACATAGTATGCAACCATCCTCCCCAAGTCAGTCCCCAATAAAACATCAGTGGGCAGGTTTTCAGACACTCCCACCTCCCTCAACCCGCTCCCGGCACCCCAGTCAAGAAAAACTCGTGCCACTGGCAAGGGACAACGGGTGCCTCCAATCCCGGTGACAGTCAGGGTTTTCCCCTCAACAAACTCTTCAGGGGCCGCCAGTCCAGGACGGATGAGGGTTCGTTCAGCCCCGGTGTCCTTGAGGCCTGTAGCAAGACGGGCCCCCACCTGAACAGGTTGAACGTTGTCGTCAGCCCTCCCAACCACACCTCCCACCAAAAGAACAGAGGCGTTGGGCCCGGGGGCCTTGGCTGGGGGGTTCTTCGGCCTATTCGGACAGGTGTAAAAGAAGTGACCAGGCCGCTGGCAGTGGTGACACAGGCGACTGTCAGTAGCCGGCCTGCTGTTGGCAACAGGGACTGGGCCTCCGGAGGGACGGCTAGCTGGGGCATTGGGGTTGGTTGCTGGCTTACCCCCTTTCCAGCTGGTGGCGACTGGCCTCCGCGTCTCGGGCTTCCGGTTGGCCTCGTGGTTGTCGGCGATCTGCGCCGCTTTGTCCGCGTTCGTTGGTTCGCGGTCCAGGATGAACTGTCGGACCTCAGCTGGGCAGAGATGCAGGAACTGGTCTTTGATCATCAGGTCCCGTAGCTGCTCAAAGGTTTCAACGGACAGTCCATGGATCCACTGGTCAAAGTGGGTCCTGAGTCCTTGCACCACATCACTGTAGCTATCGTGTGGGCCACGTTGGAGGTGTCGGAACTTCTTTCGGTATACCTCAGGTGTCAGCCGGTATTTGGCGATCAGCGCCTGCTTTATGGCGTCATAGTCGTCATCGGCTTCTGGCGGAAGAGAAGCAAATGCCTCCAGGGCTTTGCCTTTTAGCCCTGGGGTCAAGTACCTTGCCCATTGGTCTCTAGGCAGCTGGTACTGTCTGCAGGCTTTCTCAAAGGCTCGCAGAAATGTGTCCAAGTCCCCATCCTTTTCCATCACGGGAAAATGCTCTGGCCGGGGTTTAGGAGTCTGGACGCTGCTGGGCTCACTGCTTCGGGCTGTGGGGGCATTCCCACCCCGCTGGAGTACCTCCAGTTCATGGGCCCTCTGCGCCTCCCTCTCGGCTCGCTGCTCTGCTCTCTCAGCCTCCGCTCGGCGCTCAGCTCTCTCAGCCTGGGCTTGACGCTCGGCTTGGGCCTCCTGCCGATATTGCTGGATCAGCCTCACCCGCCCATCACTGTCTTCGGCGGGGAGTGCGTCCAAGGCCATTTGCAGATAGGGGTCCACCCCGTCCTGGTTGAATGCGGGGCCAGCGCTCAGGAGTGGAGCCTCTGCTGCAGCCCCATTGCAACTTGGGCCAACTTCTGCGCTCGCTGGATTCTGGTCGTTGTCCAGCTGCACTAGAGCCGCGATCATTTGAGCTCTGTTTTTGTTCGTGGCGTCAAGGCCTTGGTACGTGCATAACGCAGCAAGAACTTCCTTTGTCTGCCGGGTGTACCAAGGTTCTCCTTTTGCCGCCATGGTTGCCAAATAAAAGATAGAAAAAGAAAAACGAAGAAACGGGAGGGGGATACTTGCAAGTACACACTAATGTCTCAGGACTAGTAACCACTGAGTCTGTTCTCCAAAACCTATGATGCAGGATTCCCGCAGGAACCGTGCAGGTTTTTAGTGAGAGGAATGATTGCTCAAACCAAATCACTAATGCTCTAGGATTATCCCACCGCGCTGCCACCAATATGTGACGAACAGCCCACCGCCGTTCGTCTACTTACGGGCGATACTAACGGGGGTCCCGCTGCCACCAAAACGCGACGGACAGCGGACCCTGTGTCACCACTATGTCACAATCCCACCACTGACACGGGTGTATCAGCGGACGGATGGACGTGACACAATGCCGGCACACAGCTATCACAGGCACCGTTGGGGCTTATCTTAGTTATCCCACCACCGGCACCATGTGACAAAAATATCCAGCAAGCTAATCTCGCTCTACAATTTGCCGCAGGGGGAGTTTAATTTGGATGCCCCACCACTGCTATCAATCTTCCAAGTACTGCAGGGATTTATGTATATCCCACTTTCTCAGTTCCACTTTGGAACTCACAGCTCTCCGGCGCCCCCCTTACCCTCAGGTCAGTCAGGGAACTGCACCTAGGATAATTGGCCGCCGGACGGGCTGCCTGTTGTGAACCGGCAATTAGGCTTCTGCAGTAAGGGAATTATCAATGCTGTGGCTGCAGACCCTTATTCAGCAATATAAGACCCTTCTGTACTGCCAGCAAGCCGTAATAGCCGTACACAACACGCTGCCACCAGTCACGGTTACTTAATTCACAGTGTTAAATTAAGAGGGTCCGTGGCAAACCCTTTGAATTAGTAGCGATTATCTATCAAAGGCGTATAGTTCGATTCTTAGAGCATGGAGACAGATCTAAATAATTTCATTTATTTTCCGAAAGAGGACAGTGATTACAGATAAAAGTTGCTATAAAATTGAGACATAAAATATGTACAGTACAGGTATAAAATAAAAGTGGAGAAAACAAAGAGATTACACTCACAGTTCCATATTGTTCCTTAGGCAGACCATGCGGCTAAGGTGGGTGGAGGCGGAGCTGCACTTCTCCGCTCATTGGGGTCCTTCTAGCACGACGACTTGAGCTGTTCTGAGCTGGTTTGCCCAGGAAATGCCTTATAGACTTTCCTATGTGACATCACAGAGAGGTGCATTCTGGGTTGATCCCACCTCTCTTATCCAAGTTATGTTTTGGCTACAAAACTTAGATTAGCTATAACTTTATGGGAGAATCTGGTATGGACTCATCAGTGGTATCATGTTTCCCAGCGTAATGAGCCCATCAAGAAAACATCAAACATCTATGCGATATGACCGTCCATTTGGGCGCAAATCCTATCTCATGTTCTGGACAGGGTAGAACTTCGAAACATACGCAGTCTAGAAGCTGGGACCGCTCAGGTTACAAAAATATGATTTTCATATCTCTAGGGTATTTGGTTCTTATGGTATAGTCTCTCATAGTTTTATTCGTTTCAAACAAAGAAGTTTTTCCCGCTCTGAAGAGGAGAGAAGGCAAATGGTGTGAGGAAGATGGTCTAGCTAATTAACATTCCTGCTCTTCCAGAGGAAGTGGCAGGGTTGATAAAACCTGGGGGGAAGGAATTCCTACTACTGAGAGTTTACAATGTCCTAGGATGGAGGATTTGTTAGCACATTGCAACAGAAAACATATCTTGCAGACATGGTACATCACACTTCTATCCAGTTTCGAACTGGGGACCGTTCGCGTGTGAGGTGAACGTGACAACCACTACACTTCAGAAACTCCATGCAAAGCTAAAGATGTTTAAACATGCTGAAATGAACTTGAAAAAGAAAAAAACAGCCAGCCAAAGTCAAGAGGTCTTCCTCTATGTCTGAAGACAGGACAAAGTGCATTTTGCAACACAGGAACCTTTCATTTGTCAGGCTATTGGAGAAAAAGAACAAACAGGGAAACAAAACCATGCTCCACAAAACATTCTCATGCCTTTGTCCAAAAGCCAAAAAGAAAAAGCACCTGGATGCCTGCTTTCGCACCTTGATCCTATCAGGTGTTACTTGAATTAGGAACACTTAGACACTGTCAAAAACACACATGCTTGCCAAAAGCAAAAACGGGTAGAAATAATCACATTGGTAAAAGTAATGCTCATTAAACCAGCAATAGAATATGCTAACTAAGGCTAATTAAGCCAACAATATACGTTTGTGATCAAAATAAAGAAAAGCCACATGTTTCTGCCCGGGATCAAAACAGGGAACTTTCAGGAGGATGGCAAACAGGACAATCACTACACTACAGTAACCAGACAAGAGGGTTTACTGTGGTCATGGCAAGCGTTAAAGATCAAGCACTCATTGTCAAAAGCGCTAGTCTGCAAGTGAAACGCTGTGTTTCTGCCCAGTTTCGAACTGAGGCCCTCTCGCGTGTAAAGCGAACGTGATAACCGCTACACTACAGAAACCAACCGATTCAAACAAACAAAAAATGCTGTGGTCATGGCAAGCAATAAAGAACAAGCAATGAAAGTCAAAAAGATCGTTTTCCAAGAGAAACAGCTGTGTTTCTGCCCAGTTTCGAACTGGGGACCTTTCGCGTGTGAGGCGAACGTGATAACCGCTACACTACAGAAACCGGATGCAAGTGCTTACTGTGGTGACAACAAGTAATCGAGATCAAGAACTGAAAGTCAAAAGCTTGGATACCAAAGGGTAACAGAGTGTTTCTGCCTAGTTTCGAACTGGGGACCTTTCGCGTGTTAGGCGAACGTGATTACCACTACACTACAGAAACCGGCTGCTGAAGGTTACTGTGGTCATGATGAGCCATCGAGAACAAAGACTCAACGTCAAAAGCTTTAATATCAACGCCTAATGTCATGCTTCTATCCAGTTTCGAACTGGGGACCGTTCGCGTGTGAGGTGAACGTGACAACCACTACACTTTAGAAACTCCATGCAAAGCTAAAGATGTTTAAACATGCTGAAATGAACTTGAAAAAGAAAAAAACAGCCAGCCAAAGTCAAGAGGTCTTCCTCTATGTCTGAAGACAGGGCAAAGTGCATTTTGCAACACAGGAACCTTTCATTTGTCAGGCTATTGGAGAAAAAGAACAAACAGGGAAACAAAACCATGCTCCACAAAACATTCTCATGCCTTTGTCCAAAAGCCAAAAAGAAAAAGCACCTAGATGCCTGCTTTCGCACCTTGATCCTATCAGGTGTTACTTGAATTAGGAACACTTAGACACTGTCAAAAACACACATGCTTGCCAAAAGCAAAAACGGGTAGAAATAATCACATTGGTAAAAGTAATGCTCATTAAACCAGCAATAGAATATGCTAACTAAGGCTAATTAAGCCAACAATATACGTTTGTGAATCAAATAAAGAAAAGCCACATGTTTCTGCCCGGGATCAAAACAGGGAACTTTCAGGAGGATGGCAAACAGGACAATCACTACACTACAGTAACCAAACAAGAGCGTTTACTGTGGTCATGGCAAGCATTAAAGATCAAGCACTCATTGTCAAAAGCGCTAGTTTGCAAGAGAAACGCTGTGTTTCTGCCCAGTTTCGAACTGAGGACCTTTCGCGTGTAAAGCGAACGTGATAACCTCTACACTACAGAAACCAACCGATTCAAACAAACAAAAAATGCTGTGGTCATGGCAAGCAATAAAGAACAAGCACTGAAAGTCAAAAAGATCGTTTTCCAAGAGAAAAAGCTGTGTTTCTGCCCAGTTTCGAACTGGGGACCTTTCGCGTGTGAGGCAAACGTGATGACCGCTACACTACAGAAACAGGATGCAAGTGCTTACTGTGGTGACAACAAGCAATCGAGATCAAGAACTGAAAGTCAAAAGCTTGGATACCAAAGGGTAACAGCGTGTTTCTGCCCAGTTTCGAACTGGGGACCTTTCGCGTGTTAGGCGAACGTGATTACCACCACACTACAGAAACCGGCTGCAGAAGGTTACTGTGGTCATGACGAGCCATCGAGAACAAAGACTCAACGTCAAAAGCTTTAATATCAATGCCTAATGTCATGCTTCTATCCAGTTTCGAACTGGGGACGGTTCGCGTGTGAGGTGAACGTGACAACCACTACACTTCAGAAACTCCATGCAAAGATAAAGATGTTAAAACATGCTGAAATGAACTTGAAAAAGAAAAAAACAGCCAGCCAAAGTCAAGAGGTCTTCCTCTATGTCTGAAGACAGGACCAAGTGCATTTTGCAACACAGGAACCTTTCATTTGTCAGGCTATTGGAGAAAAAGAACAAACAGGGAAACAAAACCATGCTCCACAAAACATTCTCATGCCTTTGTCCAAAAGCCAAAAAGAAAAATCACCTAGATGCCTGCTTTCGCACCTTGATCCTATCAGGTGTTACTTGAATTAGGAACACTTAGACACTGTCAAAAACACACATGCTTGCCAAAAGCAAAAACGGGTAGAAATAATCACATTGGTAAAAGTAATGCTCATTAAACCAGCAATAGAATATGCTAACTAAGGCTAATTAAGCCAACAATATACGTTTGTGATCAAAATAAAGAAAAGCCACATGTTTCTGCCCGGGATCAAAACAGGGAACTTTCAGGAGGATGGCAAACAGGACAATCACTACACTACAGTAACCAGACAAGAGCGTTTACTGTGGTCATGACAAACATTAACGATCAATCACTCATTGTCAAAAGCACTAGTTTGCAAGAGGAACGCTGTGTTTCTGCCCAGTTTCGAACTGAGGACCTTTCGCGTGTAAAGCGAACGTGATAACCTCTACACTACAGAAGCCAACCGATTCAAACAAATAAAAAATGCTGTGGTCATGGCAAGCAATAAAGAACAAGCACTGAAAGTCAAAAAGATCGTTTTCCAAGAGAAAATGCTGTGTTTCTGCCCAGTTTCGAACTGGGGACCTTTCGCGTGTGAGGTGAACGTGACAACCACTACACTTCAGAAACTCTATGCAAAGCTAAAGATGTTTAAACATGCTGAAATGAACTTGAAAAAGAAAAAAACAGCCAGCCAAAGTCAAGAGGTCTTCCTCTATGTCTGAAGACAGGACAAAGTGCATTTTGCAACACAGGAACCTTTCATTTGTCAGGCTATTGGAGAAAAAGAACAAACAGGGAAACAAAACCATGCTCCACAAAACATTCTCATGCCTTTGTCCAAAAGCCAAAAAGAAAAAGCACCTTGATGCCTGCTTTCGCACTGATAGGAACTGAAGGAGTTAAATTGAGTTCTGTCTATGTTGCATTCTCTTGTTTAAAACCTTATCTGTTCTTCGAGGAGATGTCTCAGACATCTCCCTTGTGAACCAAGGTCAAATACCTCTGCTTTTTTGCCTAAGTGACTTTCTTTGTAGAAAACAAGTTGTGAAATCATTTGTACTGCGCATGTCTGTAAATGTTTAAATTCTTTACTATAAAAGACGGAAGCCTAACTGATAAGCCAGAGGCGTCTTGGCAGGCATCCCGAGTGGTATTATACAGCCCGTGTCTGTGTTAGCCTTCTCGACGGAGCAATTGATTAAAGACATATGGTGCTTCACACCTAAGAACATCGGTCCTTCAGATGAAAGAGTAATCTGAGGTATCCCGACAGTTTCCTGGCGCCCGAAACAGGGACCTGATATAGGCACCTCTCCAAGACTACCCGATCTACAGACCACTCCAGTTACTGATGAAATTGTGAACAGCAGACCTAAACACCTGGCCATGTAAGAGATCAATTTTTCTCTTCTCTGCTCTTTATAATCTATCATTATAACTAAGGTCCGTATAAAGGGGAATCTAGTAGAGGAGGGGGCCGTAAAATCAGGTCCATATAAGAACTCTGAGGAAATCGGGTGTGACACGCATATGTAATTTCTGCTCGAATGAGAGGTTACTGTAGGTTCTGTCTGTGCACAGCTATTTTTAGAAAAAGAGCTGATGCAAATCAAAATGGGAGAGGTCTGACATTACGGAATATAAGTCTGGGTGAACAGTTCATACTGCGCAGCCCGGACGGACAAGTTTTTCACAATAGACGATTCCGCACTAGAAATAGAGGAGGTTGTTGAGTGACTGCCTTGATTTGAAGGACTGTGAAAAGTAGACAAATAAGCTGCACAGTAGGTATTCATTCAAAGAGTGGTGATATTGCCTAACTGGGTCATGTGACAGCGTCCTTTCGGGGAGGTCACCGCCTAAGCTTAAATCAACACCCTTTACGAATAAACCTTGTGACAGATAAGAGTGTGATAGAATGAGCACAGGACCACGAAATGAGCCTGTGACAGGATATGACTGAAGAACCCCGATAGATGGACACTTTGTTTACAATCCTGTGTGTTGTGGGAGTATTTCTGTTCGGATGCTACATAGCATATAAGTACACGAAACACGTAGTACACCGAGGAACAGACACTCCATTTAGCCTGTTAGCACCTTAGGAAGAAGGTAACGAGGTATAGTAGAGCCTAGTCTTGAGCTTACCCAATACACCACCTAAGGCAGGGGACTAACAGGAAGACAACAAGAGAAACAGGATAAGAATAAAAGATAAAATGGGGAACAGTCAGGGAAAGACACCTGAAGAAGGAAATCGGTTATGTGATATAATTGAGGATAGATATGGAAGTAGTGCAGCAAAGAACCTGGAAAAAGTATTAATCAAATCCAAAGTGCAAGATAGGCAGGCTGTGTGAATCCTTGCATATATGTCTATGAGAACCTCTGAATAAGATGAGAGATGAGTAATTGAGTAAAAAAAAAAAAATAAATAAAAAAAAATCAGTGAATGAGCACGTATGAATGAATCATCACACATCATTTTTGTGTCAAGAGATTTGTGACCTTTCTAGTTGTGGTGGAATCCCGGACAGATGCGTTATAGATAATTCAAATCTACATCTGAGACTGAATGAATTGAGTAATGATATACACTCACTGGCCACTTTATTAGGTACACCATGCTAGTAACGGGTTGGACCCCCTTTTGCCTTCAGAACTGCCTCAATTCTTCGTGGCAGAGATTCAACAAGGTGCTGGAAGCATTCCTCAGAGATTTTGGACCATATTGACATGATGGCATCACACAGTTGGCGCAGATTTGTCGGCTGCACATCCCTGATGCGAATCTCCCGTTCCACCACATCCCAAAGATGCTCTATTGGATTGAGATCTGGTGACTGAGGAGGCCATTTGAGTACAGTGAACTCATTGTCATGTTCAAGAAACCAATCTGAGATGATTCGAGCTTTATGACATGGCGCATTATCCAGCTGAAAGTAGCCATCAGATGCCTGTTCTTAGCTGAGAGGAGTGGTACCCAGTGTGGTCTTCTGCTGCTGTAGCCCATCTGCCTCAAAGTTCGACGCACTGTGCGTTCAGAGATGCTCTTCTGCCTACCTTGGTTGTAACGGGTGGCAATTTGAGTCACTGTTGCCTTTCTATCAGCTCGAACCAGTCTGCCCATTCTCCTCTGACCTCTGGCATCAACAAGGCATTTCCGGCCACAGAACTGCCGCTCACTGGATTTTTTTTCTTTTTCGGACCATTCTCTGTAAACCCTAGAGATGGTTGTGCGTGAAAATCCCAGTAGATCAGCAGTTTCTGAAATACTCAGACCAGCCCTTCTGGCACCAACAATCATGCCACGTTCAAAGGCACTCAAATCACCTTTCTTCCCCATACTGATGCTCGGTTTGAACTGCAGGAGATTGTCTTGACCATGTCTACATGCCTAAATGCACTGAGTTGCCGCCATGTGATTGGCTGATTAGAAATTAAGTCTTAACACACAGTTGGACAGGTGTACCTAATAAAGTGGCCAGTGAGTGTAGTTCGTGTTATATGTGGCATTACATTGTAAAGTTTCTTGAATGCATTTGGCCAGAAAAAGGGCAAGGCATGGTTAATCTCATTATACAGTTATCTGCCCTTACAGTGAAATCCCGTGATTTTGAGTTTCTTTGTAGAAATTGATTTTGATAAGTCTAAAGAACTACAGAATTCTGTGAAGGACGACGCTGCATTCTGACGGGAGGGAGGAAGGATGGAGCTGCGCAGTTTCTTCTCCCTTCGCTCTTATCTCTGCTGAGTGTGAGCTGTGCTCAAAATTCTCTGTAATTCTATCCGTAAGGTACACGCTGAAAGATTTGTGCATTTTAAAGCAACAGTACTTAATTGAAGATTGGAAGTTAAAAGTAAGATATGGTGCCTAATTTAGAAGGGAATTGTAAGTGATTGCTTGGTCATTAATGTGTTTGAACCTGCTTCTAGTTGTGTGATTGATTTGTATAGCAAATTGTGTCAAATTACAAAAGACAGAGAAGGAAGGAAGCAGTAAAACAAGTGGGACAAATATTGAAAAAGGCAAAAATGCCAGAGTGTGAATGTTTGGATGTACAAAAAGGCACAGACAAGGGAAGAAAATAGCAAGTGAATAAATGATGCTTGAGAATGTGCAGCAGTATGGAAGGTGTATTATGAATGTTTGATTGACAAAGTGTAACCAGAGACCCAGACAAAACAGATGGACTTGTAAACACTGTGGTCAGACTCAGACAAACCCAGACTGAATAGCTACTTGTGTGACCTGTGCTTCTGACCTAAGAGAATTGCACTAAATCCTATCCAGACAAGATCATAAGAAGCTGACATAATAGTGTGGATAGTGGGTAGTGGGGACATTGGCCCTTGAGGAGTAAGCTGACAGTAGACATCAGACGGCCAACCCCATCAGGACCTAGAAGTGTGACTAGAATAAGAAAGATACAGGTGTATTATCCCTGGAGCCCCTCTGACCAGCTAGCTTTGCTGAAGCAGCTGCCTGCCCCTGAAGACCAACCATTCCCGTTTTACAGTTTTACAGACACATAAAGGAAGTACAGCAGACATATAAGTGTACCTGGGCAGACCTAGAGAGGTTGGTGAGTCTAAAGGCAGGTGACGCACTAGATCATATAATTAAGACACACAGATGTGACAAAGAATCAGGCTTGGGGCATGGATGATAAATCTGCACGATCTGGGGAGACGTACTGTGAGTCACTAAGACAATGGGCTGCAGTGGAACAATCAGAGCAGTCTGTACTCCTGACTAATGTGACACAGCAAAGATGAGAGAGAGTAGAGATATACCTTGGACGGTTACAGCTGAAATGGGCAGACATGGGGTACATTTGCATAAACCCACTTGATGTTAGAATACTGGTGAATGCATTCATTGACGGTATGAACAAAGATTTACGAGACGCAGTACAGACAGCCAGACCTGAATGGAGACATGTAGATCCGAAAGACCTCCTTAAGGTAGCTAAAGAAATTGAGCAAACAAGGACAATAAGACGACCTGTCATGTATGCTGGAGCACAAGGAAAAAAGTGGAGACGTAATAGGAAAGGCATGTGAGATGACACTGACGTTTCTTTTGACAATCTATTCCCCACATGACATCCATGCCATACTCCTACAAGTTCAACCAAAACATCTGTCTATGGCCAGACAGCTCCGACTTGAGTGTGCTCTACTAATTCCTGAGTATGTCACTCCTCACAAGATGTAACGTTCTGAATCCAGCCACCCTCCTGCCTGTGGATTCAGAAAAGGGGGAATTGGTGACCGTATTGGCAAGTGAGGAAGGATACTTTGACATGACGCATGAACATGTCTGCATAGAACTGATGAGTCAGGAGACAGTTGGGTTTGCACACATTCATGAAAAACCTGTTCCTAATGCAGACTTTGAGTTTCTTTTTTGTAGATGGCCCCAGATACCACCAGGATGGACGATTCTACACTGGATATGCAGTAGTATCCTCACATGAGGTAATCCGAGCGGAGCCACTCTCTCCTCACATGTCGGCGCAGGAGGCAGAGTTGAAGGCACTCACTGAGGCGTGTAGAGCCGCTGCAGGTAAAGTCGCTAATATTTTCACAGATTCGAAGCCCATTAAAAATGCAGAGCTGGTGAAACAATTGATGGAGGCATTGATGTTACCAGTCCAGGTTGGCATTGTCAAGGTAAAAGCACACACAAAGGTGACTCCGTGGAGGTAGAGGGCAATAGAAGGGCGAACGAGGCTGCTAAAATAGCACAAGGCGGCCTAGAGAGAGCAGTGGACGGTGGCGGGGAGTCAGCGTATTCCAGCCACATTGGGTCTAGATGTCCTGAAATCCCTCCAGCAAAAGGCTGCCCAAACAGAGAAGGTATACCGGGGGAGACTGGGAGCTGAGCTGAACTCAAATGGAGTATGGGAGAATAAGGATAAAATGTGCCCACCAAAGTCCCTGTTCCCAATCATGGTGCAAGCAGCACATGGCCCCAATCACACCTCAAAAAGTCACATGTGTGCCATGGTAGATGCCTTCTGGATCGCTCCTGGCTTCAGTTGCGCAGCCGCGAAACTTGTACAATCATGCCTCATCTGTGCACAGCACAACCCAGGTAAAACAGTAAAAGTCCCTAAGAAAGCGACACCTAGGCCTCTCTATCCATTTCAGAGACGGCAGATTGACGACATACAGCTACCAAGGTAGGAGTGTATGCAAATATCCTAGTATGTGTAGATCTCTTCTCTGGATGGCCAGAGGCCTACCCGGTGAAAACGGCTACAGCTCGAGCCACTGCAAAGAAACTGGTGATGGAACTAGTACCACGATTCGGTGTCCCTGAAACAATTGAATCAGACAGAGGTACACACTTTACTGCTGAAGTAATGCAAAATGTAATGCAAATGATAGGTGTAGAACAAGCATTTCATACACCCTACCACCCACAGAGTTCAGGGAAGGTAGAGAGAATGAACGGGACACTAAAATTGAAAATACAGAAAACCATGGAACAAACCCATAAACCATGGCCAGAGTGTCTCCCATTAGCATTATTCTCAGTAGGGTACACACCCACGGGGAAAGCTAAACTGTCACCCTTCGAGATACTGTTTGGAAGACCACCGAACACAGGGTTGTACTACCCACAGGTCTTAACACTCAATGTGGATAATTTGACAAGTTATGTAATCCAGTTGCAAAAGCATTTAACTCAAATGCATTCTCTAGTTTTCTTTTTCATTCCAGATCCAGATAGTGTGGAAGGAACTCACTGTCTACAACCTGGTGATTACGTATATGTCAAGAAACACTCCAGAAAGACCCTTGAACCCCGATATCAAGGACCTTACCAAGTACTCCTAACAACGCCTACTTCTGTTAAGTTGGAAGGACGACCAACCTGGATCCATGCATCGCATTGCAAACTAGCCACAGGAGTTAACAAAGCATAAGAGTGCATAATGTTTTGGTTTGGTTTTGTTGCATTATCTGTAATAATGGTAGCTGCGTGGGACAATCTAAATTCTCCAATGTCCTTGAATAATAAGTTTATACAACATCATGAAAAATTACTGAATGATTGGTCAAATGACACTCAGCCTCCAGCAGATTGCTGGATCTGCACACATTCACCACTATCAGCCACTAGTATTCCGTTCCTTGTTATTCCTATGCCACCCGAGGAATTATTTGCCTGGACCAGTTGTTCTGATACACTTGCTAATAATGCCACAAATAATGTGAAGTTATGGAACACAACTGTTGGAATACCTATTGTGGGATGGGTAGGATACCCTTGGTGGCAGGGTAATCTTTCAGGAAGTAATACATACCTTCAATATCTGGCATATAAAGGGGGGGCTTGGGTACCCAGGAATAGAACTCGATTAACCTACCTGGGGCAAATTCCAATGTATGGCCTACAAGTTAGTTTTAATGTAACTTCCCACTCTACTGATGCCTTCAAACCAATACTGCTAGAAAGAAGGTTACATAACACGTCCTGGGAGTATTCCAATTTATTTCCCCAGGGCAATAATGAAACTTGTTTTAATATTTCAGGTAATATACCTTGCAATGAGTCATCTGGATATGAGAAAGGAACTCCCACCTGTGGAAATCCCGATGTAGGGTATTGTAGCCCTTTAGGACAACTTCCAAATTGGTGTATGCTTCAGAATGTATCTGCGTTCATAGATTTAGTTCATAGACTGGTATTACAACATTCAGCCCTATGGGACCTACCTAGTGACATGTACTGGATATGTGGAGACAATGCATATAAATGGTTGCCAGTAGGGGTAAAAGGTGCTTGTACTCTGGGTCGTTTGACTCCAGCTACCTTTGTTATTCCGAATGACCAGTTGAATACTCAGAGCATACCTAAACACACGTTGTACAAAAGAGCTGCTGACAATGCACCTCGCCTCTCTGGGAGACCACATATAGTGCAGATGAGTGTGGCTAATAAAATTGTCAGCTCTATTTTTATTTATCCTATGATTACTCAAATGTGGGATAAATTAGTCAGGGCTACAGATTACTTAGATGACCAAATATGGGATATATTGGATATATTGAACACCACCGTTGCTGTCCAAAATCAGCTCATCATAGCCACTAATCAGCATACCATAGTATTAGATTATTTAACTGCAGCGCAAGGAGGTATGTGTCAAGTCATCGGACCAGCTTGCTGTCATTATATAGATCCCAAAAGCATTATAAAGTTAAAATTGAAAATAGAGGATGTTCAAAAACTTAGAGATCAGTACGATAAAGACAATGATCGTACTAAGGATAGTTGGTGGTCAGATACATTCTCCTTTCTTAATCCAGCTAATTGGTTTAAGGGTATTGGAGGCTGGATAACTGGGATTATACTAAGTCTATTACGTATTGTTGTTTGTATCTTCGTAATATATGTGCTATTGAAACTTGTTTTTTGGTGTATCTCTGTATGCAAGAAAAGATGTAGAAATAGATAAGGAAGTTTGACTGTAAACAACAAGAATTTAACTATTATTCCTTTGAGTCCTAGATTGACATCTCATTTCTGGCATGAAGGAGCGTACTCTTGCAATGATGGACGTGGCTTCAGTATCTGGGGGATGGAGAAGGTAGAAGACCTGTCTCCCTTGGGCAACCCGTCGGCCTGGGATAGTACCTGGTGAACGAGCCACTATCCGCTGTTGTTGCAGGATCCAGTGTTCCAGATTGTGGAAAATGAAGATGTCAAAGGGGGGAATGATAGGAACTGAAGGAGTTAACTTGAGTTCTGTCTATGTTGCATTCTCTTGTTTAAAACCTTATCTGTTCTTCGAGGAGATGTCTCAGACATCTCCCTTGTGAACCAAGGTCAAATACCTCTGCTTTTTCGCCTAAGTGACTTTCTTTGTAGAAAACAAGTTGTGAAATCATTTGTACTGCGCATGTCTGTAAATGTTTAAATTCTTTACTATAAAAGACGGAAGCCTAACTGATAAGCCAGAGGTGTCTTGGCAGGCATCCCGAGTGGTATTATACAGCCCTTGTCTGTGTTATCCTTATCGACGGAGCAATTGATTAGAGACATATGGTGCTTCACACCTAAGAACATCGGTCCTTCAGATGAAAGAATAATCTGAGGGTTCCCGACAGCACCTTGATCCTATCAGGTGTTACTTGAATTAGGAACACTTAGACACTGTCAAAAACACACATGCTTGCCAAAAGCAAAAACGGGTAGAAATAATCACATTGGTAAAAGTAATGCTCATTAAACCAGCAATAGAATATGCTAACTAAGGCTAATTAAGCCAACAATATACGTTTGTGATCAAAATAAAGAAAAGCCACATGTTTCTGCCCGGGATCAAAACAGGGAACTTTCAGGAGGATGGCAAACAGAACAATCACTACACTACAGTAACCAGACAAGAGCGTTTACTGTGGTCATGGCAAGCATTAAAGATCAAGCACTCATTGTCAAAAGCGCTAGTTTGCAAGAGAAATGCTGTGTTTCTGCCTAGTTTCGAACTGAGGACCTTTCGCGTGTAATGCGAACGTGATAACCGCTACACTACAGAAACCAACCGATTCAAAAAGGCAAAAAATGCTGTGGTCATGGCAAGCAATAAAGATCAAGCACTGAAAGTAAAAAAGATCATTTTCCAAGAGAAAAATCTGTGTTTCGGCCCAGTTTCGAACTGAGGACCTTTCGCATGTGAGGCGAACGTGATAACCGCTACACTACAGAAACCGGATGCAAGTGCTTACTGTGGTGACAACAAGCAATCGAGATCAAGAACTGAAAGTCAAAAGCTTGGATACCAAAGTGTAACAGCGTGTTTCTGCCAAGTTTCGTACTGGAGACCTTTCGCGTGTTAGGCGAACGTGATAACCACGACACTACAGAAACCGGCTGCGGAAGGTTACTGTGGTCATGACGAGCCATCGAGAACAAAGACTCAACGTCAAAAGCTTTAATATCAACGCCTAATGTCATGCTTCTATCCAGTTTCGAACTGGGGACCGTTCACGTGTGAGGTGAACGTGACAACCACTACACTTCAGAAACTCCATGCAAAGCTAAAGATGTTTAAACATGCTGAAATCAACTTGAAAAAGAAAAAAACAGCCAGCCAAAGTCAAGAGGTCTTCCTCTATGTCTGAAGACAGGACAAAGTGCATTTTGCAACACAGGAACCTTTCATTTGTCAGGCTATTGGAGAAAAAGAACAAACAGGGAAACAAAACCATGCTCCACAAAACATTCTCATGCCTTTGTCCAAAAGCCAAAAAGAAAAAGCACCTAGATGCCTGCTTTCGCACCTTGATCCTATCAGGTGTTACTTGAATTAGGAACACTTAGACACTGTCAAAAACACACATGCTTGCCAAAAGCAAAAATGGGTAGAAATAATCACATTGGTAAAAGTAATGCTCATTAAACCAGCAATAGAATATGCTAACTAAGGCTAATTAAGCCAACAATATACGTTTGTGATCAAAATAAAGAAAAGCCACATGTTTCTGCCCGGGATCAAAACAAGGAACTTTCAGGAGGATGGCAAACAGGACAATCACTACACTACAGTAACCAAACAAGAGCGTTTACTGTGGTCATGGCAAGCATTAAAGATCAAGCACTCATTGTCAAAAGCGCTAGTTTGCAAGAGAAACGCTGTGTTTCTGCCCAGTTTCGAACTGAGGACCTTTCTCGTGTAAAGCGAATGTGATAACCGCTACACTACAGAAACCAACCGATTCAAACAAACAAAAAATGCTGTGGTCATGGCAAGCAATAAAGAACAAGCACTGAAAGTCAAAAAGATCATTTTCCAAGAGAAAAAGCTGTGTTTCTGCCCAGTTTCGAACTGGGGACCTTTCGCGTGTTAGGCGAACATGATAACCGCTACACTACAGAAACCGGATGCAAGTGCTTATTGTGGTGACAACAAGCAATCGAGATCAAGAACTGAAAGTCAAAAGCTTGGATACTAAAGGGTAACAGCGTGTTTCTGCCCAGTTTCGAACTGGGGACCGTTCGCGTGTTAGGCGAACGTGATAACCACTACACTACAGAAACAGGCTGCGGAAGGTTACTGTGGTCATGACGAGCCATCGAGAACAAAGACTCAACGTCAAAAGCTTTAATATCAACGCCTAATGTCATGCTTCTATCCAGTTTCGAACTGGGGACCGTTCGCGTGTGAGGTGAACGTGACAACCACTACACTTCTGAAACTCCATGCAAAGCTAAAGATGTTTAAACATGCTGAAATGAACTTGAAAAAGAAAAAAACAGCCAGCCAAAGTCAAGAGGTCTTCCTCTATGTCTGAAGACAGGACAAAGTGCATTTTGCAACACAGGAACCTTTCATTTGTCAGGCTACTGGAGAAAAAGAACAAACAGGGAAACAAAACCATGCTCCACAAAACATTCTCATGCCTTTGTCCAAAAGCCAAAAAGAAAAAGCACCTAGATGCCTGCTTTCGCACCTTGATCCTATCAGGTGTTACTTGAATTAGGAACACTTAGACACTGTCAAAAACACACATACTTGCCAAAAGCAAAAACGGGTAGAAATAATCACATTGGTAAAAGTAATGCTCATTAAACCAGCAATAGAATATGCTAACTAAGGCTAATTAAGCCAACAATGTACGTTTGTGATCAAAATAAAGAAAAGCCACATGTTTCTGCCTGGGATCAAAACAGGGAACTTTCAGGAGGATGGCAAACAGGACAATCACTACACTACAGTAACCAGACAAGAGCGTTTACTGTGGTCATGGCAAGCATTAAAGATCAAGCACTCATTGTCAAAAGCGCTAGTTTGCAAGAGGAACGCTGTGTTTCTGCCCAGTTTCGAACTGAGGACCTTTCACGTGTAAAGGAAACGTGATAACCACTACACTACAGAAACCAACCGATTCTAAAAAACAAAAAATGCTGTGGTCATGGCAAGCAATAAAGAACAAGCACTGAAAGTCAAAAAGATCGTTTTCCAAGAGAAAAAGCTGTGTTTCTGCCCAGTTTCGAAGTGGGGACCTTTCGCGTGTGAGGCGAACGTGATAACCGCTACACTACAGAAACCGGAAGCCAGCGCTTACTGTGGTGACAACAAGCAATCGAGATCAAGAACTGAAAGTCAAAAGCTTGGATACCAAAGGGTACCAGCGTGTTTCTGCCCAGTTTCAAACTGGGGACCTTTCGCGTGTTAGGCTAACGTGATAACCTCTACACTACAGAAACCGGCTGCGGAAGGTTACTGTGGTCATGACGAGCCATCGAGAACAAAAACTCAACATCAAAAGCTTTAATATCAACACCTAATGTCATGCTTCTATCCAGTTTCGAACTGGTGACCGTTCGCATGTGAGGTGAACGTGTCAACCACTACACTTCAGAAACTCCATGCAAAGCTAAAGATGTTTAAACATGCTGAAATGAACTTGAAAAAGAAAAAAACAGCCAGCCAAAGTCAAGAGGTCTTCCTCTATGTCTGAAGACAGGACAAAGTGCATTTTGCAACACAGGAACCTTTCATTTGTCAGGCTATTGGAGAAAAAGAACAAACAGGGAAACAAAACCATGCTCCACAAAACATTCTCATGCCTTTGTCCAAAAGCCAAAAAGAAAAAGCACCTAGATGCCTGCTTTCGCACCTTGATCCTATCAGGTGTTACTTGAATTAGGAACACTTAGACACTGTCAAAAACACACATGCTTGCCAAAAGCAAAAACGGGTAGAAATAATCACATTGGTAAAAGTAATGCTCATTAAACCAGCAATAGAATATGCTAACTAAGGCTAATTAAGCCAACAATATACGTTTGTGATCAAAATAAAGAAAAGCCACATGTTTCTGCCCGGGATCAAAACAGGGAACTTTCAGGAGGATGGCAAACAGGACAATCACTACACTACAGTAACCAGACAAGAGCGTTTACTGTGGTCATGGCAAGCATTAAAGATCAAGCACTCATTGTCAAAAGCGCAAGTTTGCAAGAGGACCACTGTGTTTATGCCCAGTTTCGAACTGAGGACCTTTCGCGTGTAAAGCAAACGTGATAACCGCTACACTACAGAAACCAACCGATTCAAACAAACAAAAGATGCTGTGGTCATGGCAAGCAATAAAGAACAAGCACTGAAAGTCAAAAAGATCGTTTTCCAAGAGAAAAAGCTGTGTTTCTGCCCAGTTTCGAAGTGGGGACCTTTTGCGTGTGAGGCGAACGTGATAACCGCTACACTACAGAAACCGGATGCAAGCGCTTACTGTGGAGACAACAAGCAATCGAGATCAAGAACTGAAAGTCAAAAGCTTGGATACCAAAGGGAGGAAATGGTTGAGGAGGTAAAAGTGGCTGGGACCCTAGGAGGTAGCGACCATGCTATTTTAGAATTTTGGATAACTAGAGGTGGAAGACCTGTGAAGACTCAGACGTCAAGGTTAGATTTCAGAAAGGCAGATTTTAAGGGATTCAGAAAGAGAATTGGAGGGATCCAATGGCTGGATATCCTTAAAGACAAAAATGTCCAGGAAGGATGGGAAATCTTGAAAAATGAAATTCTCAAAGCACAGTTGTTAACAATTCCGAAAAGAGGGAAGAATAGGAAGCATTTAAGGAAACCAGGATGGATGAACACAGAACTTAAGCACATGCTAAAAAGGAAGAAAAAAATGTTTATAAAATGGAAAGAGGGAGGCATATCTAAAGAAGAATATAATGCTGTCTGCAGAACCTGCAGGGCACAAATCAGATTATCTAAAGCTGAAAATGAACTGAGGCTTGCAAGAGATGTCAAAAGCAATAATAAAGGATTTTGGGGATATGTCAAAAGTAAAAGAAAAGTCAAAGATGCTATAGGATTTTTACAGGATGAAAATGATGAAATGGTAAGACAGGATGTTGAGAAGGCTGAACTTTTAAATTCCTATTTTGCATCTGTTTTCTCTCAGAAAGGAAATGCAACATCAACTGTTATTCACTGTCCTATTAAGGGAATAGAAGAATCCAGGATATCTATAAACAGAAAGATAGTGAGGAAACACTTAGCTAACCTAAATGAATTCAAGTCTCCAGGTCCAGATGAATTACACCCCAGAGTACTGAAGGAGATAGCAGAAGAAATTTTTGAACCCCTCTCCATAATCTTTGAAAATTCTTGGAGAACAGGAGAAGTGCCAGAAGACTGGAGAAGAGCAAATGTTGTTCCTATCTTCAAAAAGGGGAAGAAGGTGGACCCAGGCAACTATAGGCCGGTGAGTCTGACTTCTATACCAGGAAAGATCTTTGAACAAATTATTAAACTACATGTATGTCAATACCTGGATAAGAATGAAGTGATTAAACAGAGTCAGCATGGGTTTGTAACTGATAAGTCATGTCAGACTAACTTAATTTCCTTCTATGACGGTATCACTGATTGGGTGGATCAAGGAAATGCTGTAGATATAGTATATCTTGACTTCAGCAAAGCATTTGACAAAGTCTCTCATACAATCCTTATTGAAAAAATGACTAAGTATGGAATGGACAAGGCAACTGTTAGGTGGATTCATAACTGGCTTAGTGATCGGACCCAAAGAGTGGTCGTAAATGGCTGCACATCCAGTTGGAAGAATGTCTCAAGTGGGGTACCACAGGGCTCTGTCCTGGGCCCTGTATTGTTCAACATCTTTATCAACGATTTAGATGAAGGAATTGAGGGTAAACTGATTAAATTTGCTGATGACACAAAGCTAGGAGGGATAGCTAATACTAGAGAGGAGAGAGAGATGATTCAAAAAGATTTAAATAAACTGGAGAAGTGGGCAGCAACTAACAGAATGGTTTTTAACAGGGAGAAATGCAAAGTACTACATCTGGGCAATAAAAATGAAAAAAGCATATATAGAATGGGAGGAATAGGGCTAAGTGACAGCACATGTGAAAAAGACTTGGGTATACTAATAGATCGCAGACTGAATATGAGTCAACAGTGTGATGCAGCAGCAAAAAAGGCAAATGCAATTCTAGGATGTATTAACAGAAGCATACAGTCTAGATCACGTGAAGTCATTATTTCCCTCTACTCCTCTTTGGTCAGACCTCATCTGGAATATTGTGTCCAGTTTTGGGCACCACATTTTAAAAAAGACATCAACAAACTGGAGCAAGTTCAGAAAAGAGCGACCAGAATGGTGACCGGTCTGCAAACCCTGTCTTATGAGGAAAGGTTGCAGGATTTGGGAATGTTTAGTTTGCAAAAGAGAAGACTGAGAGGAGACTTAATAGCTGTCTACAAATATCTAAAGGGCTGTCACATTGTAGAAGGATCAACTTTATTCTCATTTGCACAAGGAAAGACTAGAAGCAATGGGATGAAACTGAATGGGAAGAGACACAGATTAGATATTAGAAAACACTTTTTGACAGTTAGAGTGATCAATGAGTGGAACAGGCTGCCACGAGAAGTGGTGAGTTCTCCTTCAATGGAAGTCTTCAAACAGAGGCTGGACAGACATCTGACTGGGATGATTTAGCGAATCCTGCTTTGAGCAGGGGGTTGGACCAGATGGCCCAGGAGGTCCCTTCCAACTCTAAGATTCTATGATTCTATGATTCTATGATTCTATGGGTAACAGCGTGTTTCTGCCCAGTTTCGAACTGGGGACCTTTCGCGTGTTAGGCGAACGTGATAACTAGAGTTGAGCGAAACGGGTCGAAAAAATTCAAAAGTCGCCGACTTTTGGCAAAGTCGGGTTTCATGAAACGAAACCCGACCCTAGGATGAGGTCGGCCACGAGGTCGGCGACTTACGCGCCAAAGTCGCGTTTCAAAAGTTTGTTTTGCGCTCTTTTTCAGCCAATCAGGATCCACGGACACTGTGGGCAACGTGATGACCTAGGCACTGGTCACCACCATCTTTCAGAAGGGCATGCAAGTGATTGGCTTGCTTTGGTGGGCGTCACAGGGGGTATAAAAGGGCGTGCACGCCGACCGCCATCTTACTTCTGCCGATCTTAGTATAGGGAGAGGTTGCTGCTGATTCTGTAGGGAGAGCGTTAGGCAGGGAAGAAGACAAAAAAACTGCTTCTGCTGCTAGCGATTTGGCCTGCACAACACACAAGTCACTGTGTGTGCAGTGCAAGGGGAGGCTATATTGTGGTGTATCAGTGGTGTTGGTTGTTGGGCTGCCTTTTAAGGCTTCCTGACACGCTGGCATTGCTGTTTACCCAATGCTCCGCAAACTGCTTTTTTAAAAGCAATCCAATCTCCCTTATCCTCTCATCACTTTGGTCACAGGCAGCTGTGCCATCGAGCGTGTCACATAGCGCTCAGATATCAGTGGGCCTCACACAATCCACAAGTGTCCAGTGTCCAAAAGTGTACGCAGAGATTCAAAATCTCCATTATCCTCTCGTCACTTTGGTCACAGGCAGCTGTGCCATCGAGTGTGTCACATAGCGCTCAGATATCAGTGGGCCTCACACAATCCACAAGTGTCCAGTGTCCAAAAGTGTACGCAGAGATTCAAAATCTCCATTATCCTCTCGTCACTTTGGTCACAGGCAGCTGTGCCATTGAGCGTGTCACATAGCGCTCAGATATCAGTGGGCCTCACACAATCTATAAGTGTCCAGTGTCCAAAAGTGTACGCAGAGATTCAAAATCTCCATTATCCTCTTGTCACTTTGGTCACAGGCAGCTGTGCCATCGAGCGTGTTATATAGCGCTCAGATATCAGTGGGCCTCACACAATCTACAAGTGTCCAGTGTCCAAAAGTGTACGCAGAGATTCAAAATCTCCATTATCCTCTCGTCACTTTGGTCACAGGCAGCTGTGCCATCGAGCGTGTCACATAGCGCTCAGATATCAGTGGGCCTCACACAATCCACAAGTGTCCAGTGTCCAAAAGTGTACGCAGAGATTCAAAATCTCCATTATCCTCTCGTCACTTTGGTCACAGGCAGCTGTGCCATCGAGCGTGTCACATAGCGCTCAGATATCAGTGGGCCTCACACAATCCACAAGTGTCCAGTGTCCAAAAGTGTACGCAGAGATTCAAAATCTCCATTATCCTCTCGTCACTTTGGTCACAGGCAGCTGTGCCATCGAGCGTGTCACATAGCGCTCAGATATCAGTGGGCCTCACACAATCCACAAGTGTCCAGTGTCCGAAAGTGTACGCAGAGATTCAAAATCTCCATTATCCTCTCTTCACTTTGGTCACAGGCAGCTGTGCCATCGAGCGTGTCACATAGCGCTCAGATATCAGTGGGCCTCACACAATCCACAAGTGTCCAGTGTCCAAAAGTGTACGCAGAGATTCAAAATCTCCATTATCCTCTCGTCACTTTGGTCACAGGCAGCTGTGCCATCGAGCGTGTCACATAGCGCTCAGATATCAGTGGGCCTCACACAATCCACAAGTGTCCAGTGTCCAAAAGTGTACGCAGAGATTCAAAATCTCCATTATCCTCTCGTCACTTTGGTCACAGGCAGCTGTGCCATCGAGCGTGTCACATAGCGCTCAGATATCAGTGGGCCGCACACAATCCACAAGTGTCCAGTGTCCAAAAGTGTACGCAGAGATTCAAAATCTCCATTATCCTCTCGTCACTTTGGTCACAGGCAGCTGTGCCATCGAGCGTGTCACATAGCGCTCAGATATCAGTGGGCCTCACACAATCCACAAGTGTCCAGTGTCCAAAAGTGTACGCAGAGATTCAAAATCTCCATTATCCTCTCGTCACTTTGGTCACAGGCAGCTGTGCCATCGAGCGTGTCACATAGCGCTCAGATATCAGTGGGCCTCACACAATCCACAAGTGTCCAGTGTCCGAAAGTGTACGCAGAGATTCAAAATCTCCATTATCCTCTCTTCACTTTGGTCACAGGCAGCTGTGCCATCGAGCGTGTCACATAGCGCTCAGATATCAGTGGGCCTCACACAATCCACAAGTGTCCAGTGTCCAAAAGTGTACGCAGAGATTCAAAATCTCCATTATCCTCTCGTCACTTTGGTCACAGGCAGCTGTGCCATCGAGCGTGTCACATAGCTCTCAGATATCAGTGGGCCTCACACAATCTACAAGTGTCCAGTGTCCAAAAATGGACGCAGAGATTCAAAATCTCCATTATCCTCTCGTCACTTTGGTCACAGGCAGCTGTGCCATCGAGCGTGTCACATAGCGCTCAGATATCAGTGGGCCTCACACAATCCACAAGTGTCCAGTGTCCAAAAGTGTACGCAGAGATTCAAAATCTCCCTTATCCTCTCGTCACTTTGGTCACAGGCAGCTGTGCCATCGAGCGTGTCACATAGCGCTCAGATATCAGTGGGCCTCACACAATCCACAAGTGTCCAGTGTCCAAAAGTGTACGCAGAGATTCAAAATCTCCATTATCCTCTCGTCACTTTGGTCACAGGCAGCTGTGCCATCGAGCGTGTCACATAGCGCTCAGATATCAGAGGGCCGCACACAATCCACAAGTGTCCACTGTCCACAAGTGTGTGCAGAAATTCTAAAACTCCCCTGTCCTATAGACACCTTGTACCTTGTTTTACATTACTATATAGTTTGTTGGATTTTGTCTACATTTCTACCAAAAATGAGGAAGGCTGGTGGAAGAGGCCGTGGAATTGGGCGGGGGTTGGCAGCTGGTAATGATGGTGTTGGTGGTGGATCTGATGGTAGTGGCAAGAGCAAAATAGGACCGAATGCAGGAGGTGCTGACCCTGTGTCATCGTCTGGCTACATAAGGACTCGAACGCTTAGTTTTCTAGGAGTTGGCAAACCGCTTTTAAAGGCAGAGCATCAGGAAAAAGTTTTGTCTTACATTGCTGACTCAGCCTCCAGCTCTATCGCCTCCTCTTCTTCAGTTGTAAAAAGTAAAAGCACTGAGTCGTCATTGGAGGCTCATGTTCATGAACCACACCTTTCCTTGTGTCCTTCACCCCAACCAAGATTGAAGGATGACGCAGGCCATACTACTGATTACTCCATGGAGCTGTTTTCACATACCATGCCTGGATTATCAAGTCAAATGGTGAATTACCCAGGCCAAGATGAATCTGACATGGAGTGCACTGATGCACAGCCGCTGATGGATGATTCTGCTGGTACATTCACTCAGAGCACTACATTGTCCTCGCAGTGTACAGAGCCAGATTTTGACCCTGATGAGACTCAGGTGCCCCTTCCCGCACACTATACCACCATACACGGTGACACAGAGAAAGGTGCACATGACATAGAAGAGGAGGTGATGGATGACCCAGTTGTTGACCCAGATTGGCATCCATTGGGGGAAGAGGGTGCTGCTTCCAATAGCTCAGATGAGGAGCATCCACAGCAGACATCGACATCGCAACAGCTGTTATCTGGCAGGCCCGGAGCACTCCAAAGACAGGTTCCAAACATCAAAAGAGTTGCTGGACAGCTTGTCCAGAGGGTCAAAAGATCACAGCGTGCTAGGCCGCAAAATGTCTGCCAAAGTAGGAAGAGTGCAGTGTGGCACTTTTTTGAACAAAATCCTCATGATCAGGCCAAGGTTATCTGTAAGAAGTGCACAAAGACCTTTAGCCGAGGGAAAAATCTGAAAAATTTGAATACCAGTTGCATGCTTAGACATTTAACCAGCATGCACTTGCAAGCGTGGACACAACACCAAACCTCAAGTGCCACATGTGCAACTGATCACAACGAAGGTAGTCAGCAACGCTACATTGTTTCCCCCACTGTAAGCCCACCGGTTAGCACAGCAGCAAATGTTGAGGTGTCGTTGCAAGGCCACAGCAGTCAGGGAATCCCACTGTTATATCAACGAAAGACTGATTCTAGGCCATCAGAAAGAACACCAACTCCATCACCATCATCAACCCTCTCTCAGTCCGCCCTGTCCACCGCTACTTCCACCATATGCAGCTCTCAAGTCCAGCTCACCCTCCCAGACACTATGAGTAGGTCAAGAAAGTACTCAGTCTCTCATCCGCGTACACTGGGTTTGAACGCCCACATTGCCAAACTAATCTCGTTTGAGATGATGCCCTTTCGGTTGGTGGAAAGCACAGCTTTCCGCGAACTCATGGCCTATGCAGTACCACGCTATGACCTACCCAGTCGCCACTTCTTCTCTCGCAAAGCCATCCCAGCACTCCACCATCATGTGAAAGACCGCATTGTCCATGCACTCAAGCAGTCAGTGAGCGGAAAGGTGCACCTCACAACTGATGCATGGTCCAGTCGGCATGGCCAGGGCCGTTACGTGTCCATCACTGCGCACTGGGTTAATGTGGTGGATGCAGGGTCCACAGGGGACAGCGGTGGTGGGACAGTGCTGCCTAGCCCACGGTATAGGAAACAGTTGGCTGTAGGCGTTCGACTCTCCTCCTCCTCCTCCTCCAGAAGCGACAGCTCGTCCACAGAGCGCAGTCGTACGAGCACTCCATCTGCAGCTGCCACTGTTGCACACGATGTGTCCCCCTATCGAGCAGCTAGTGGAAAGCGTCAGCAGGCTGTGTTGCAGATGATGTGTTTGGGCGACAGACACACCGCCGAGGTGCTGGCCGAGTACTTGAAGCGACAAACTGAGTCATGGCTGGGCAGTGTACATCTTGAGGCAGGCAAGGTAGTTAGTGATAACGGACGTAATTTTGTGGCAGCCATAGCCCTTTCAAAACTCAGCCACATACCTTGCTTGGCTCACACCTTGAACCTGGTGGTGCAGTGCTTCCTCAAAAATTATCCGGAGTTAACAGCCCTGCTCCAGAAGGTGCGAAGACTGTGCGCGCACATCCGCCGGTCGTCTGTACACTCCGTTCGTATGCAGAAGCTGCAGCGATTGCTCCACCTTCCCAACCACCGCCTCATTATCGACATTGCAACAAGGTGGAACTCCACCCTGCACATGGTAGAGCGGCTGTGCGAGCAGAGGCAGGCCATAATGCATTTGTGGGAGGATACACGGCCAGGCACTTTGAGAGCAGACATGGAGTTGACAGGCGTGCAGTGGTCGAAGCTGAAAGACCTTTGTAAAGTACTTCAGTGTTTTGAGGAATGCACACGGCTCGTAAGCGCAGACGACGCCATCCTAAGCATGAGCATCCCACTTATGCGTCTGCTCATGCAAACTTTGACGCACCTTAAGGAGCAGGCGTCTGCAGCCAATGTTGATGAGGAGGAAGAGGAGGAGGGAATCCTTGATGACATTCAGCCATTGTCTGCTCAGGGACCTCTCCTGGACGAGGTGGAGGAAGAAGAGGAGGAGGAGGAGGATGATGGGGATGATTACTTAGGGGAGGAGGATGCATCTCGTGGGGCAAGTGAAAATGTTGGCGTGGCAAGGTCTGGTACAGGGTTTGTGCATGACTGGAGGGATGTGGATTTGCCAGAAAGTGCTCCTCCACCCAGCACTCGCAGTGCATCATTGACACCGGGAACATTGGCCCACATGTCAGATTATGCCTTGCGGATCCTAAAAAGGGACCCCCGCATAGCCAAAATGATGAACGATGACGACTACTGGTTGGCCAGCATCCTGGATCCACGCTATAAAGGCAAATTACAAAACATCATGCCACAGGAGAACCTTGACCTAATATTGGCTAATAAACAAGCAACTCTGGTAAATCGGTTGCTTGAGGCATTCCCAGCACACAGCAGCGGTGATGGTTCTCACACGAGGCGTACGGGCCGGGGGCAGCTTGGCAGAGGTGTTCGTGGTGCACACAGCAGAAGTGGCGTTGGAGACAGGGGTTTCATCACAATGTTGTGGACTGATTTTTCAAATACCGCTCACACAACTGGTAATACTGCATTGATGGAAAGTGACAGGAGACAGCAGTTGTCAACTATGGTTACAAACTACTTTTCCTCCCATATCGATGTTCTCCCACACAGGTCATTCCCCTTTGACTATTGGGCCGCTAAACTGGACACCTGGCCTGAATTGGCACAATATGCCTTACAGGAGCTCGCTTGCCCAGCTGCAACTGTGATATCGGAAAGAGTCTTCAGTGCAGCTGGATCAATCCTGACAGAAAAAAGGACCCGTCTGTCAACCCAAAATGTGGATGATCTAGCCTTCATTAACATGAACCACGCATGGGTTTCCAAGGATTTTGTCCCACCTTCCCCTGATGACACATAGGGTGACAGAAAAATGGCTTGCTTTGGTCCACCTCTTCCTGGTACTTCACCTATTTCGCCTTTTGCATCAGTTGAATGTCCAACATCAACATATGCCACTTTCTAAAACTCCCTAACTGTGCTGCCTCCCCCCCATGGCCGGGGTCACCACCTAACGCACGACACCGTGCGAGTGCCGTTGCCCTGGACAGGTGGGTAGGCCGACTCTTGGGCGCGGGCACTGGCACAGGGTCCCTCATAGTGCAATCAAGTGTCTCTGACGGTGGTGGTGCACACCCGCCGTCAGACACACCGCTGTACTATGAGGGGCCCAGTGCCAGTACCGACGCCCACGAGTGGGCCCCCCTTGCTTGGCAAGGGCCCCAGCATTTGCAATCTTTACCTCTCCCTGCTCCTCCGCTGTGCAATCTGGGCCGTCAAATCCATACTGTGCCTGACACCGTCTGAGCCTGCCTCCTGAGACATATATTTTGAATGTGTACGCTATCCATACATGTTATCCAGGGATACGGTACCCTTTCTAACCTTTGTGCAATGACGTGCAATCCATACTGGGCCTAACACCGTCTGAGCCTGCCTCATGCTGTATAGACATATATTTTGAATGTGTACGCTATCCATACATGTTATCCGGGTATACGGTACCCCTTCTAACCTTTGTGCAATGACGTGCAATCCATACTGGGCCTAACACCGTCTGAGCCTGCCTCATGCTGTATAGACATATATTTTGAATGTGTACGCTATCCATACATGTTATCCAGGGATACGGTACCCTTTCTAACCTTTGTGCAATCACGTGCAATCCATACTGGGCCTAACACCGTCTGAGCCTGCCTCATGCTGTATAGACATATATTTTGAATGTGTACGCTATCCATACATGTTATCCGGGGATACGGTACCCCTTCTAACCTTTGTGCAATGACGTGCAATCCATACTGGGCCTAACACCGTCTGAGCCTGCCTCATGCTGTATAGACATATATTTTGAATGTGTACGCTATCCATACATGTTATCCGGGGATACGGTACCCCTTCTAACCTTTGTGCAATGACGTGCAATCCATACTGGGCCTAACACCGTCTGATCCTGCCTCATGCTGTATAGACATATATTTTGAATGTGTACGCTATCCATACATGTTATCCGGGGATACGGTACCCCTTCTAACCTTTGTGCAATGACGTGCAATCCATACTGGGCCTAACACCGTCTGAGCCTGCCTCATGCTGTATAGACATATATTTTGAATGTGTACGCTATCCATACATGTTATCCGGGGATACGGTACCCCTTCTAACCTTTGTGCAATGACGTGCAATCCATACTGGGCCTAACACCGTCTGAGCCTGCCTCATGCTGTATAGACATATATTTTGAATGTGTACGCTATCCATACATGTTATCCGGGGATACGGTACCCCTTCTAACCTTTGTGCAATGACGTGCAATCCATACTGGGCCTAACACCATCTGAGCCTGCCTCATGCTGTATAGACATATATTTTGAATGTGTACGCTATCCATACATGTTATCCGGGGATACGGTACCCTTTCTAACCTTTGTGCAATGACGTGCAATCCATACTGGGCCTAACACCGTCTGAGCCTGCCTCATGCTGTATAGACATATATTTTGAATGTGTACGCTATCCATACATGTTATCCGGGGATACGGTACCCCTTCTAACCTTTGTGCAATGACGTGCAATCCATACTGGGCCTAACACTGTCTGAGCCTGCCTCATGCTGTAAAGACATATATTTTGAATGTGTACGCTATCCATACATGTTATCCGGGGATACGGTACCCCTTCTAACCTTTGTGCAATGACGTGCAATCCATACTGGCCCTAACACCGTCTGAGCCTGCCTCATGCTGTATAGACATATATTTTGAATGTGTACGCTATCCATACATGTTATCCAGGGATACGGTACCCTTTCTAACCTTTGTGCAATCACGTGCAATCCATACTGGGCGTGAGAACGGCTGGCGAGCTGTTAAGCAAGCTACAGCACCTGTCCAGACAAGTACAGGGATTCCCTAGCGAGGAGACTTATTTGATTGTTTTCTATGTTGGGACAGCAATTTTTGAGGCGCACTATACTCTGGAGAATGATAGATGGGGCCCACCATACACTGGAACATTCCAAAGGTGGACATCAGACACTGGAGCAGCATTTACAGGGCCCATTATACACTAGAGCATTAGAAATGGGGCCCATTATGTTTGGAGCATTATTTGGGCCCATAAGACAGTGGAGCTTCATCCATGGGGACCAACATATACTGTAGCATTATGTGGAGCTCATCATATACTGTTTCAAACATTATATGGGACCAATGATTTTGTATGGAGAAATAGATGGGCCTCGTCATGAGATGTAAAAAGTGAGGTATTTTTCATTGTACTATACCGCTATTTCTCTGCCGTATCGGAGCATGATGAGTTGTGGTATGTGTTAAAGGGGCGCTCTTTCGCCCAGGGCACATGAAAACCTGCAGCCAGCCCTCCCCCCCCACAAATTTAGCCAAATAACCCCCATTTTTCAGTGCGTAACTTGTATTATGAAGTTAATTAAGGTTGACAAGCTTATGTAAGAAGAATTGATGCTTTTGGCATTCAAATGGGCACTGTAGGTGTGTTTCCTGTCCTCCTCTCACTGCCGACTTTTATTCCCCATTGACTTACATTGGGATTCGTGTTTCGGGACGACCCCGACTTTTCCCTATAATCGGACGATCTTGCTCGACCCGACTTTTGGAAAAGTCGGGTTTCACGAAACGAAACGCGACCCTAAAAAACCAAAAGTCGCTCAACTCTAGTGACAACCACTACACTTCAGAAACTCCATGCAAAGATAAAGATGTTTAAACATGCTGAAATGAACTTGAAAAAGAAAAAAACAGCCAGCCAAAGTCAAGAGGTCTTCCTCTATGTCTGAAGACAGGACAAAGTGCATTTTGCAACACAGGAACCTTTCATTTGTCAGGCTATTGGAGAAAAAGAACAAACAGGGAAACAAAACCATGCTCCACAAAACATTCTCATGCCTTTGTCCAAAAGTCAAAAAGAAAAAGCACCTAGATGCCTGCTTTCGCACCTTGATCCTATCAGGTGTTACTTGAATTAGGAACACTTAGACACTGTCAAAAACACACATGCTTGCCAAAAGCAAAAACGGGTAGAAATAATCACATTGGTAAAAGTAATGCTCATTAAACCAGCAATAGAATATGCTAACTAAGGCTAATTAAGCCAACAATAAACGTTTGTTATCAAAATAAAGAAAAGCCACATGTTTCTGCCCGGCATCAAAACAGGGAACTTTCAGGAGGATGGCAAACAGGACAATCACTACACTACAGTAACCAGACAAGAGCATTTACTGCGGTCATGGCAAGCATTAAAGATCAAGCACTCATTGTCAAAAGCGCTAGTTTGCAAGAGAAACGCTGTGTTTCTGCCCTGTTTCGAACTGAGGACTTTACGGGTGTAAATCGAACGTGATAACTGCTACACTACAGAAACCAACCGATTAAAAAAAAACAAAAAATGCTGTGGTCATGGCAAGCAATAAAGAACAAGCACTGACAGTCAAAAAGATCGTTTTCCAAGAGAAAAGCTGTGTTTCTGCCCAGTTTCGAACTGGGGACCTTTCGCGTGTGAGGCGAACGTGCTAACCGCTACACTACAGAAACCAGATGTAAGTGCTTACTGTGGTGACATCAAGCAATCGAGATCAAGAACTGAAAGTCAAAAGCTTGGATACCAAAGGGTAACAGCGTGTTTCTGCCCAGTTTCGAACTGGTGACCTTTCGCGTGTTAGGCGACTGTGATAACCACTACACTACAGAAACCGGCTGCTGAAGGTTATTGTGGTCATGATGAGCCATCGAGAACAAAGACTCAACGTCAATAGCTTTAACATTAACACCTAACGACATGCTTCTATCTAGTTTCGAACTGGGGACCGTTCGCGTGTGAGGTGAACGTGACAACCACGACACTTCAGAAACTCCATGCAAAGCTAAAGATGTTTAAACATGCTGAAATGAACTTGAAAAAGAAAAAAACATCCAGCCAAAGTCAAGAGGTCTTCCTCTATATCTGAAGACAGGACAAAGTGCATTTTGCAACACAGGAACCTTTCATTTGTCAGGCTATTGGAGGAAAAAGAACAAACAGGGAAACAAAACCATGCTCCACAAAACATTCTCATGCCTTTGTCCAAAAGCCAAAAAGAAAAAGCACCTAGATGCCTGCTTTCGCACCTTGATCCTATTAGGTGTTACTTGAATTAGGAACACTTAGACACTGTCAAAAACACACATACTTGCCAAAAGCAAAAACGGGTAGAAATAATCACATTGGTAAAAGTAATGCTCTTTAAACCAGCAATAGAATATGCTAACTAAGGCTAATTAAGCCAACAATATACGTTTGTGATCAAAATAAAGAAAAGCCACATGTTTCTGCCCGGGATCAAAACAGGGAACTTTCAGGAGGATGGCAAACAGGACAATCACTACACTACAGTAACCAGACAAGAGCGTTTACTGTGGTCATGGCAAGCATTAAAGATCAAGCATTCATTGTCAAAAGCACTAGTTTGCAAGAGGAACGCTGTGTTTCTGCCCAGTTTCGAACTGAGGACCTTTCGCGTGTAAAGCGAACGTGATAACCGCTACACTACAGAATCCAACCGATTCAAGCAAACAAAAAATGCTGTGGTCATGGCAAGCAATAAAGAACAAGCACTGAAAGTCAAAAAGATCATTTTCCAAGAGAAAAAGCTGTGTTTCTGCCCAGTTTCGAACTGGGGACCTTTCGCGTGTGAGTCGAACGTGATAACCGCTACACTACAGAAACCGGATGCAAGCACTTACTGTGGTGACAGCAAGCAATCGAGATCAAGAACTGAAAGTCAAAAGCTTGGATACCAAAGGGTAACAGCATGTTTCTGCCCAGTTTCAAAATGGGGACCTTTCGCATGTTAGGCGAACGTGATAACCACTACACTACAGAAACCGGCTGCGGAAGGTTACTGTGGTCATGACGAGCCATCGAGAACAAAGACTCAACGTCAAAAGCTTTAATATCAACGCCGAATGTCATGCTTCTATCCAGTTTCGAACTGGGGACTGTTCGCGCGTGAGGCGAACGTGATAACAGATACACTACAGAAACCGGATGCTAGTGCTTACTTTGGTGACAACAAGCAATCGAGATCAAGAACTGAAAGTCAAAAGCTTGGATACCAAAGAGTAACAGCGTGTTTCTTCCCAGTTTCAAACTGGGGACCTTTCGCGTGTTAGGCGAACGTGATAACCACTACACTACAGAAACCGGCTGCGGAAGGTTACTGTGGTCATGACGAGCCATCGAGAACAAAGACTCAACGTCAAAAGATTTAATATCAATGCCTAATGTCATGCTTCTATCCAGTTTCGAACTGGGGACCGTTCGCGTGTGAGGTGAACGTGACAACCACTACACTTCAGAAACTCCATGCAAAGCTAAAGATGTTTAAACATGCTGAAATGAACTTGAAAAAGAAAAAAACAGCCAGCCAAAGTCAAGAGGTCTTCCTCTATGTCTGAAGACAGGACAAAGTTCATTTTGCAACACAGGAACCTTTCATTTGTCAGGCTATTGGAGAAAAAGAACAAACAGGGAAACAAAACCATGCTCCACAAAACATTCTCATGCCTTTGTCCAAAAGCCAAAAAGAAAAAGCACCTAGATGCCTGCTTTCGCACCTTGATCCTATCAGGTGTTACTTGAATTAGGAACACTTAGACACTGTCAAAAACACACATGCTTGCCAAAAGCAAAAACGGGTAGAAATAATCACATTGGTAAAAGTAATGCTCATTAAACCAGCAATAGAATATACTAACTAATGCTAATTAAGCCAACAATATACATTTGTGATCAAAATATAGAAAAGCCACATGTTTCTGCCCGGGATCAAAACAGGGAACTTTCAGGAGGATGGCAAACAGGACAATCACTACACTACAGTAACCAGACAAGAGCGTTTACTGTGGTCATGGCAAGCATTAAAGATCAAGCACTCATTGTCAAAAGCGCTAGTTTGCAAGAGGAACGCTGTGTTTCTGCCCAGTTTCGAACTGAGGACCTTTCGCGTGTAAAGCAAAAGTGATAACCGCTACACTACAGAAACCAACCGTTATAAACAAACAAAAAATGCTGTGGTCATGGCAAGCAATAAACAACAAGCACTGAAAGTCAAAAAGATCGTTTTCCAAGAGAAAAAGCTGTGTTTGTGCCCAGTTTCGAACTGGGGACTTTTCACGTGTGAGGCGAACATGATAACCGCTACACTACAGGAACCGGATGCAAGCGCTTACTGTGGTGACAACAAGTAATCGAGATCAAGAACTGAAAGTCAAAAGCTTGGATACCAAAGGGTAACAGCGTGTTTCGAACTGGGGACCTTTCGCGTGTTAGGCGAAAGTGATAACCACTACACTACAGAAACCGGCTGAGGAAGTTTACTGTGGTCATGATGAGCCATCGAGAACAAAGACTCAACGTCAAAAGCTTTAATATCAACACCTAATGTCATGCTTCTATCCAGTTTTGAACTGGGGACCGTCCGCGCGTGAGGTGAACGTGACAACCACTACACTTCAGAAACTCCATGCAAAGCTAAAGATGTTTAAACATACTGAAATGAACTTGAAAAAGAAAAAAACAGCCAGCCAAAGTCAAGAGGTCTTCCTCTATGTCTGAAGACAGGACAAAGTGCATTTTGCAACACAGGAACCTTTCATTTGTCAGGCTATTGGAGAAAAAGAACAAACAGGGAAACAAAACCATGCTCCACAAAACATTCTCATGCCTTTGCCCAAAAGCCAAAAAGAAAAAGCACCTAGATGCCTGTTTTCGCACCTTGATCCTATCAGGTGTTACTTGAATTAGGAACACTTAGACACTGTCAAAAACACACATGCTTGCCAAAAGCAAAAACGGGTAGAAATAATCACATTGGTAAAAGTAATGCTCATTAAACCAGCAATAGAATATGCTAACTAATGCTAATTAAGCCAACAATATACATTTGTGATCAAAATAAAGAAAAGCCACATGTTTCTGCCCGGGATCAAAACAGGGAACTTTCAGGAGGATGGTGATAGGAACTGAAGGAGTTAAATTGAGTTCTGTCTATGTTGCATTTTCTTGTTTAAAACTTATCTTTTCTGTTCCCTTGTGAACCAAGGTCAAATACTCCTGCTTTTTAGCCTACATGACTTTCTTTGTAGAAAACAAGTTGTGAAATCATTTTTTATACTGCGCATGTCTGTAAATGTTTAAATTCTTTGCTATAAAAGATGGAAGCCTAACTGATAAGCCAGAGGCGTCTTGGCAGGCATCCCGAGTGGTATTATACAGCTTGTGTCTGTGTTATCCTTCTCGACGAAGCAATCAATTAGAGACATATGGTGCCTTACACCCAAGAACATCGGTCCTTCAGAAGAAAGAGATATCTGAGGGATCCCGACAGTTTCCTGGCGCCCGAAACAGGGACCTTATATATGCACCTCTCCAAGACTACCCGATCTACAGACCACTCCAGTTACTGATGAAATTGTGAACAGCAGACCTAAACACCTGGCCAGGTAAGAGATCAATTCTTCTCTTCTCTGCTCTTCATAATCTATCATTATAACTAAGGTCCGTATCAAGGGGAATCTAGTAGAGGAGGGGGCCATAAAATCAGGTCCATATAAGAACTCTGAGGAAATCGGGTGTGACACGCATATGTAATTCCTGTCCGAATGATAGGCTATTGCAGATTCTGCCTGTGTACTGCTATTTTTAGGAGAAGAACTGATGCAAATCATAACGGGTATGGTGATTGGACATTTGCAGGGACAACCCCAGACACAAACATAAAAAGTTTCATCACTTCAAGAAGGGAGAACAGTGGTGGGTATTGTTAGCATTGAATACACATGTCCCATTGAGTGACATGTTGAGAGGTCTGACATTACGGAATATAAGGCTGGGTGAACAGTTCATACTGCGCAGCCCGGACGGACAAGTTTTTCACAATAGACGGTTCCGCACTAGGAATAGAGGAGGTTGTTGAGTGACTGCCTTGATTTGAAGGACTGTGGAAAGTAGACAAATAAGCTGCACAGTAGGTATTCGTTCAAAGAGTGGTGATATTGCCTAACTGGGTCATGTGACAGCGTCCTTTCGGGGAGGTCACCGCCTAAGCTTAAATCAACACCCTTTACGAATAAACCTTGTGACAGATAAGAGTGTGACCGAATGAGCACAGGACCACGAAATGAGCCTGTGACAGGATATGACTGAAGAACCCCGATAAATGGATACTTTGTTTACAATCCTGTGTGTTGTGGGAGTGTTACTGTTCGGATGCTACCTAGCATATAAGTACACGAGACACGTAGTACAAGGAGGAACAGACATCCCGTTTAACCTGTTGGCACCTTAGGAAGAAGGTAACGAGGTATAGTAGAGCCTAGTCTTGAGCTTACCCAATACACCACCTAAGGCAGGGGACTAACAGGAAGAAACAAGAGAAACAGGATAGAAAGATGGGGAACAGTCAGGGAAAGACACCTGAAGAAGGAGACCGGTTATGTGATATAATTGAGGATAGATATGGAAGTAGTGCAGCAAAGAACCTGGAAAAAGTATTAATCAAATCCAAAGTGCAAGATAGGCAGGCTGTGTGAATCCTTGTATATATGTCTATGAGAACCTTTGAATAAGATGAGAGATGAGTAATTGAGTAAAAAAAAAATAAAAAAAAAAAGAATCAGTGAATGAGCACGTATGAATGAATCATCACACATCATTTTTGTGTCAAGAGATTTGTGACCTTTCTAGTTGTGGTGGAATCCCGGACAGATGCGTTATAGATATTTCAAATCTACATCTGAGACAGAATGAATTGAGTAATGATATAGTTCGTGTTATATGTGGCATTACATTGTAAAGTTTCCTGAATGCATTTGGCCAGAAAAAGGGCAAGGCATGGTTAATCTCATTATACAGTTATCTACCCTTACAGTGAAATCCCGTGATTTTGAGTTTCTTTGTAGAAATTGATTTTGATAAGTCTAAAGAACTACAGAATTCTGTGAAGGACGACGCTGCATTCTTATGGGAGGGAGGAAAGATGGCGCTGCGCAGTTTTTCTTCTCCCTTCGCTCTTATCTCTGCTGAGTGTGAGCTGTGCTCAAAATTCTCTGTAATTCTATCCGTAAGGTACGCGCTGAAAGATTTGTGCATTTTAAAGCAACAGTACTTAATTGAAGATTGGAAGTTAAAAGTAAGATATGGTGCCTAATTTAGAAGGGAATTGTAAGTGATTGTTTGGTCATTGTAAGTGATTGCTTGGTCATTAATGTGTTTGAACCTGCTTCTAGTTGTGTGATTGATTTGTATAGCAAATTGTGTCAAATTACAAAAGACAGAGCAGGAAGGAAGCAGTAAAACAAGTGGGACAAATATTGAAAAAGGCAAAAATACTAGAGTGTGAATGTTTGGATGTACAAAAAGGCACAGACAAGGGAAGAAAATAGCAAGTGAATAAATGATGCTTGAGAATGTGCAGCAGTATGGAAGGTGTATTATGAATGTTTGATTGACAAAGTGTAACCAGAGACCCAGACAAAACAGATGGACTTGTAAACACTGTGGTCAGACTCAGACAAACCCAGACTGAATAGCTACTTGTGTGACCTGTGCTACTGACCTAAGCGAATTGCACTAAATCCTATCCAGACAAGATCATAAGAAGCTGACATAATAGTGTGGATAGTGGGTAGTGGGGACATTGGCCCTTGAGGAGTAAGCTGACAGTAGACATCAGACGACCAACCCCATCAGGACCTAGAAGTGTGACTAGAATAAGAAAGATGCAGGAGTATTGTCCCTGGAGCCCCTCTGACCAGCTAGCTTTGCTGAAGCAGCTGCCTGACCCTGAAGACCAACCATTCCTGTTTTACAGACACATAAAGGAAGTACAGCAGACATATAAGTGTACCTGGGCAGACCTAGAGAGGTTGGTGAGTTTAAAGGCAGGTGACGCACTAGGACATATAATTAAGACACACACAGATGTGACAAAGAATCAGGCTTGGGGCATGGATGATAAATCTGCATGATCTGGGGAGACGTACTGTGAGTCACTAAGACAATGGGCTGCAGTGGAACAATCAGAGCAGTCTGTACTCCTGACTAATGTGACACAGCAAAAAGGAGAGAGTGTAGAGATGTACTTTGGACGGTTACAGCTGAAATGGGCAGACATGGGGTACATTTGCATAAACCCACTTGATGTTAGAATACTGGTGAATGCATTCATTGACGGTATGAACAAAGACTTACGAGACGCAGTACAGACAGCCAGACCTGAATGGAGACATGTAGATCTGAAAGACCTCCTTAAGGTAGCTAAAGAAATTGAGCAAACAAGGACAATAAAACGACCTGTCATGTATGCTGGAGCACAAGGAAAAAAGTGGAGACGTAATAGGGAATGCATGTGAGATGACACTGACGTTTCTTTTGACAATCTATTCCCCACATGACATCCATGCCATACTCCTACAAGTTCAACCAAAACATCTATCTATGGCCAGATAGCTCCAACTTGAGTGTGCTCTACTAATTCCTGAGTATGTCACTCCTCACAAGATGTAACGTTCTGAATCCAGCCACCCTCCTGCCTGTGGATTCAGAAAAGGGGGAATTGGTGACCGTATTAGCAAGTGAGGAAGGATACTTTGACATGACGCATGAACATGTCTGCATAGAACTGATGAGTCAGGAGACAGTTGGGTTTGCACACATTCATGAAAAACCTGTTCCTAATGCAGACTTTGAGTTTCTTTTTTGTAGATGGCCCCAGATACCACCAGGATGGACGATTCTACACTGGATATGCAGTAGTATACTCACATGAGGTAATCCGAGCGGAACCACTCTCTCCTCACATGTCGGCGCAGGAGGCAGAGTTGAAGGCACTCACTGAGGCGTGTAGAGCTGCTGCAGGTAAAGTCGCTAATATTTTCACAGATTCGAAGCCCATTAAAAATGCAGAGCTGGTGAAACAATTGATGGAGGCATTGATGTTACCAGTCCAGGTTGGCATTGTCAAGGTAAAAGCACACACAAAGGTGACTCCGTGGAGGTAGAGGGCAATAGAAGGGCGAACGAGGCTGCTAAAATAGCACAAGGCGGCCTAGAGAGAGCAGTGGACGGTGGCGGGGAGTCAGCGTATTCCAGCCACATTGGGTCTAGATGTCCTGAAATCCCTCCAGCAAAAGGCTGCCCAAACAGAGAAGGTACACCAGGGGAGACTGGGAGCTGAGCTGAACTCAAATGGAGTATGGGAGAATAAGGATAAAATGTGCCCACCAAAGTCCCTGTTCCCAATCATGGCGCAAGCAGCACATGGCCCCAATCACACCTCAAAAAGTCACATGTGTGCCATGGTAGATGCCTTCTGGATCGCTCCTGGTTTCAGTTACGCAGCCGCGAAACTTGTACAATCATGCCTCATCTGTGCACAGCACAACCCAGGTAAAACAGTAAAAGTCCCTAAGAAAGCGACACCTAGGCCTCTCTACCCATTTCAGAGACGGCAGATTGACGACATACAGCTACCAAGGTAGGAGTGTATGCAAATATCCTAGTATGTGTAGATCTCTTCTCTGGATGGCCAGAGGCCTACCCGGTGAAAACGGCTACAGCTCGAGCTACTGCAAAGAAACTGGTGATGGAACTAGTACCACGATTCCGTGTCCCTGAAACAATTGAATCAGACAGAGGTACACACTTTACTGCTGAGGTAATGCAAAATGTAATGCAAATGATAGGTGTAGAACAAGCATTTCATACACCCTACCACCCACAGAGTTCAGGGAAGGTAGAGAGAATGAACGGGACACTAAAAATGAAAATACAGAAAACCATGGAGCAGACCCATAGACCATGGCCAGAGTGTCTCCCATTAGCATTATTCTCAGTAGGGTACACACCCACGGGGAAAGCTAAACTGTCACCCTTCGAGATACTGTTTGGAAGACCACCGAACACAGGGTTGTACTACCCACAGGTCTTAACACTCAATGTGGATAATTTGACAAGTTATGTAATCCAGTTGCAAAAGCATTTAACTCAAATGCATTCTCTAGTTTTCTCTTCCATTCCAGATCCAGATAGTGTGGAAGGAATCACTGTCTACAACCTGGTGATTACGTATATGTCAAGAAACACTCCAGAAAGACCCTTGAACCCCGATATCAGGGACCTTACCAAGTACTCCTAACAACGCCTACTTCTGTTAAGTTGGAAGGACGACCAACCTGGATCCACGCATCACATTGCAAACTAGCCACAGGAATTAACAAAGCATAAGAGTGCATAATGTTTTGGTTTAGTTTTGTTGCATTATCTGTAATAATGGTAGCTGCGTGGGACAGTCTAAATTCTCCAATGTCCTTGAATAATAAGTTTATACAACATCATGAAAAATTACTGAATGATTGGTTAAATGACACTCAGCCTCCAGCAGATTGCTGGATCTGCACACATTCACCAGTATCAGCCACTAGTATTCCGTTCCTTGTTATTCCTGTGCCACCCGAGGAATTATTTGCCTGGACCAGTTGTTCTGATACACTTGCTAATAATGCCACAAATAATGTGAAGTTATGGAACACAACTGTTGGAATACCTATTGTGGGATGGGTAGGATACCCTTGGTGGCAGGGTAACCTTTCAGGAAGTAATGCACACCTTCAATATCTGGCATATAAAGGGGGGGCTCGGGTACCCAGGAATAGAACTCGATTAACCTACCTGGGGCAAATTCCAATGTATGGCCTACAAGTTAGTTTTAATGTAACTTCCCACTCTACTGATGCCTTCAAACCAATACTGCTAGAAAGAAGGTTGCATAACACGTCCTGGGAGTATTCCAATTTATTTCCCCAGGGCAATAATGAAACTTGTTTTAATATTTCAGGTAATATACCTTGCAACGAGTCATCTGGATATGAGAAAGGAATTCCCACCTGTGGAAATCCCGATGTAGGCTATTGTAGCCCTTTAGGACAACTTCCAAATTGGTGTATGCTTCAGAATGTATCTGCGTTCATAGATTTGGTTCATAGACTGGTATTACAACATTCAGCCCTATGGGACCTACCTAGTGACATGTACTGGATATGTGGAGACAATGCATATAAATGGTTACCAGTAGGGGTTTTAGGTTGACATCTCATTTCTGGCATGAAGGAGCGTACTCTTGTGATGACAGACGTGGCCTTAGTAACTGGGGGATGGAGAGGGTAAAAGAAGATACCTGTCTCCCTCGGGCAACCCGTCGGCCTGGGATAGTACCTGGTGAATAGGGCACTATCAGCTGTCGTTGCAGGATCCAGTGTTCCAGATTGTGAAGAATAAAGATGTCAAAGGGGGGAATGATAGGAACTGAAGGAGTTAAATTGAGTTCTGTCTATGTTGCATTTTCTTGTTTAAAACTTATCTTTTCTGTTCCCTTGTGAACCAAGGTCAAATACTCCTGCTTTTTAGCCTACATGACATTCTTTGTAGAAAACAAGTTGTGAAATCATTTTTTATACTGCGCATGTCTGTAAATGTTTAAATTCTTTGCTATAAAAGATGGAAGCCTAACTGATAAGCCAGAGGCGTCTTGGCAGGCATCCAGAGTGGTATTATACAGCTTGTGTCTGTGTTATCCTTCTCGACGGAGCAATCAATTAGAGACATATGGTGCCTTACACGCAAGAACATCGGTCCTTCAGAAGAAAGAGTAATCTGAGGGTTCCCGACAATGGCAAACAGGATAATCACTACACAACAGTAACCAGACAAGAGCATTTACTGTGGTCATGGCAAGCATTAAAGATCAAGCACTCATTGTCAAAAGCGCTAGTTTGCAAGAGAAAAAGCTGTGTTTCTGCCCAGTTTCGAACTGGGGACCTGTCACGTGTGAGGCGAACGTGATAACCGCTACACTACAGAAACCAGATGCAAGTGCTTACTGTGGTGACAACAAGCAATCGAGATCAAGAACTGAAAGTCAAAAGCTTAGATACCAAAGGGTAACACCATGTTTCTGCCCAGTTTCGAACTGGGGACCTTTCGCGTGTTAGGCGAACGTGATAACCACTACAATACAGAAACCGGATGCTAGCGCTTACTGTGGTGACAACAAGCAATCGAGATCAAGAACTGAAAGTCAAAAGCTTGGATACCAAAGGGTAACAGCGTGTTTCTGCCCAGATTCGAACTGGGGACCTTTCACGTGTTAGGCGAACGTGATAACCACTACACTACAGAAACCGGCTGCGGAAGGTTACTGTGGTCATGACGAGCCATCGAGAACAAAGACTCAACGTCAAAAGCTTTAATATCAACGCCTAATGTCATGCTTCTATCCAGTTTCGAACTGGGGACCGTTCGCGTGTGAGGTGAGCGTGACAACCACTATACTTCAGAAACTCAATGCAAAGCTAAAAATGTTTAAACATGCTGAAATGAACTTGAAAAAGAAAAAAACAGCCAGCCAAAGTCAAGAGGTCTTCCTCTATGTCTGAAGACAGGACAAAGTGCATTTTGCAACACAGGAACCTTTCATTTGTCAGGCTATTGGAGAAAAAGAACAAACAGGGAAACAAAACCATGCTCCACAAAACATTCTCATGCCTTTGTCCAAAAGCCAAAAAGAAAAAGCACCTAGATGCCTGCTTTTGCACCTTGATCCTATCAGGTGTTACTTGAATTAGGAACACTTAGACACTGTCAAAAACACACATGCTTGCCAAAAGCAAAAACGGGTAGAAATAAACACATTGGTAAAAGTAATGCTCATTAAACAAGCAATAGAATATGCTAACTAATGCTAATAAAGCCAACAATATACGTTTGTGATCAAAATAAAGAAAAGCCACATGTTTCTGCTGGGATCAAAACAGGGAACTTTCAGGAGGATGGCAAACAGGACAATCACTACACTACAGTAACCAGACAAGAGCGTTTACTGTGGTCATGGCAAGCATTAAAGATCAAGCACTCATTGTCAAAAGTGCTAGTTTGCAAGAGGAACGCTGTGCTACTGCCCAGTTTTGAACTGAGGACCTTTCGCGTGTAAAGCTAACGTGATAACCGCTACACTACAGAATCCAACCGATAGAAACCTACCGATTCAAACAAACAAAAAATGCTGTGGTCATGGCAAGCAATAAGGAACAAGCACTGAAAGTCAAAAAGATCGTTTTCCAAGAGAAAAAGCTGTGTTTCTGCCCAGTTTCGAAATAGGGACCTTTCGCTTGTGAGGCAAACGTGATAACCGCTACACTACAGAAACCGGCTGTGGTAGGTTACTGTGGTCATGACGAGCCATCGAGAACAAAGACTCAACGTCAAAAGCTTTAATTTCAACGCCTAATGTCATGCTTCTATCCAGTTTTGAACTGGGGACCTTTCACGTGTGAGGTGAACGTGACAACCACTACACTTCAGAAACTCCATGCGAAGCTAAAGATGTTTAAACATGCTGAAATGAACTTGAAAAAGAAAAAAACAGCCAGCCAAAGTCAAGAGGTCTTCCTCTATGTCTGAAGACAGGACAAAGTGCATTTTGCAACACAGGAACCTTTCATTTGTCAGGCTATTGGAGAAAAAGAACAAACAGGGAAACAAAACCATGCTCCACAAAACATTCTCATACCTTTGTCCAAAAGCCAAAAAGAAACTGCACCTAGATGCCTGCTTTCGCACCTTGATCCTATCAGGTGTTACTTGAATTAGGAACACTTAGACACTGTCAAAAACACACATGCTTGCCAAAAGCAAAAACGGGTAGAAATAATCACATTGGCAAAAGTAATGCTCATTAAACCAGCAATACAATATGCTAACTAAGGCTAATTAAGCCAACAATATACGTTTGTGATCAAAATAAAGAAAAGCCACATGTTTCTGCCCGGGATCAAAACAGGGAACTTTCAGGAGGATGGCAAACAGGACAATCACTACACTACAGTAACCAGACAAGAGCGTTTACTGTGGTCATGGCAAGCATTAAAGATCAAGCACTCATTGTCAAAAGTGCAAGTTTGCAAGAGGACCACTGTGTTTATGCCCAGTTTCGAACTGAGGACCTTTCGCGTGTAAAGCGAACATGATAACCGCTACACTACAGAAACCAACCGATTGAAACAAGCAAAAAATGCTGTGGTCATGGCAAGCAATAAAGAACAAGCACTGAAAGTCAAAAAGAACGTTTTCCAAGAGAAAAAGCTGTGTTTCTGCCCAGTTTCGAACTGGGGACCTTTCGCGTGTTAGGCGAACGTGATAACCACTACACTACAGAAACCGGCTGCGGAAGGTTACTGTGGTCATGACGAGCCATCGAGAACAAAGACTCAACGTCAAAAGATTTAATATCAACGCCTAACGTCATGCTTCTATCCAGTTTCGAACTGGGGACCGTTCGCGTGTGAGGTGAACGTGACAACCACTACACTTCAGAAACTCCATGCAAAGCTAAAGATGTTTAAACATGCTGAAATGAACTTGACAAAGAAAAAAACAGCCAGCCAAAGTCAAGAGGTCTTCCTCTATGTCTGAAGACAGGACAAAGTGCATTTTGCAACACAGGAACCTTTCATTTTTCAGACTATTGGAGAAAAAGAACAAACAGGGAAACAAAACCATGCTCCACAAAACATTCTCATGCCTTTGTCCAAAAGCCAAAAAGAAAAAGCACCTAGATGCCTGCTTTCGCACCTTGATCCTATCAGGTGTTACTTGAATTAGGAACACTTAGACACTGTCAAAAACACACGTTTGCCAAAAGCAAAAACGGGTAGAAATAATCACATTGGTAAAAGTAATGCTCATTAAACCAGCAATAGAATATGCTAACTAAGGCTAATTAAGCCAACAATATACGTTTGTGATCAAAATAAAGAAAAGCCACATGTTTCTGCCCGGGATCAAAACAGGGAACTTTCAGGAGGATGGCAAACAGGACAATCACTACACTACAGTAACCAGGCAAGAGCGTTTACTGTGGTCATGGCAAGCATTAAAGATCAAGCACTCATTGTCAAAAGTGCAAGTTTGCAAGAGGACCACTGTGTTTATGCCCAGTTTCGAACTGAGGACCTTTCGCGTGTTAAGCAAACGTGATAACCGCTACACTACAGAAACCAACCGATTCAAACAAACAAAAAATGCTGTGGTCATGGCAAGCAATAAAGAACAAGCACTGAAACTCAAAAAGATCGTTTTCCAAGAGAAAAAGCTGTGTTTCTGTCCAGTTTCGAATTGGGGACCTGTCACGTGTGAGGCAAACGTGATAACCGCTACACTACAGAAACCAGATGCAAGCGCTTGCTGTGATGACAACAAGCAATCGAGATCAAGAACTGAAAGTCACAAGCTTGGATACCAAAGGGTAACATCATGTTTCTGCCCAGTTTCGAACTGGGGCCCTTTCGCGTGTTAGGCGAACGTGATAACCACTACACTACAGAAACCGGCTGCGGAAGGTTACTGTGGTCATGACGAGCCATCGAGAACAAAGACTCAACGTCAAAAGCTTTTATATCAACGCCTAATGTCATGCTTCTATCCAGTTTCAAACTGGGGACCGTTCGCGTGTGAAGTGAACGTGACAACCACTACACTTCTGAAACTCCATGCAAAGCTAAAGATGTTTAAACATGCTGAAATGAACTTGAAAAAGAAAAAAACAGCCAGCCAAAGTCAAGAGGTCTTCCTCTATGTCTGAAGACAGGACAAAGTGCATTTTGCAACACAGGAACCTTTCATTTGTCAGGCTATTGGAGAAAAAGAACAAACAGGGAAACAAAACCATGCTCCACAAAACATTCTCATGCCTTTGTCCAAAAGCCAAAAAGAAAAAGCACCTAGATGCCTGCTTTCGCACCTTGATCCTATCAGGTTTTACTTGAATTAGGAACACTTAGACACTGTCAAAAACACACATGCTTGCCAAAAGCAAAAACGGGTAGAAATAATCACATTGGTAAAAGTAATGCTCATTAAACCAGCAATAGAATATGCTAACTAATGCTAATTAAGCCAACAATATACATTTGTGATCAAAATAAAGAAAAGCCACATGTTTCTGCTGGGATCAAAACAGGGAACTTTCATGAGGATGGTGATAGGAACTGAAGGAGTTAAATTGAGTTCTGTCTATGTTGCATTTTCTTGTTTAAAACTTATCTTTTCTGTTCCCTTGTGAACCAAGGTCAAATACTCCTGCTTTTTAGCCTACATGACTTTCTTTGTAGAAAACAAGTTGTGAAATCATTTTTTATACTGCGCATGTCTGTAAATGTTTAAATTCTTTGCTATAAAAGATGGAAGCCTAACTGATAAGGCAGAGGCGTCTTGGCAGGCATCCCGAGTGGTATTATACAGCTTGTGTCTGTGTTATCCTTCTCGACGGAGCAATCAATTAGAGACATATGGTGCCTTACACCCAAGAACATAGGTCCTTCAGAAGAAAGAGATATCTGAGGGATCCTGACAGTTTCCTGGCGCCCGAAACAGGGACCTGATATAGGCACCTCTCCAAGACTACCCCATCTACAGACCACTCCAGTTACTGATGAAATTGTGAACAGCAGACCTAAACACCTGTCCAGGTAAGAGATCAATTCTTCTCTTCTCTGCTCTTCATAATCTATCATTATAACTAACGTCCGTATCAAGGGGAATCTAGTAGAGGAGGGGGTCGTAAAATCAGGTCCATATAAGAACTCTGAGGAAATTGGGTGTGACACGCATATGTAATTCCTGTCTGAATGAGAGGCTATTGCAGATTCTGCCTGTGTACTGCTATTTTTAGGAGAAGAACTGATGCAAATCATAACGGGTATGGTGATTGGACATTTGCAGGGACAACCCCAGACACAAACATAAAAAGTTTCATCACTTCAAGAAGGGAGAACAGTGGTGGGTATTGTTAGCATTGAATACACATGTCCCATTGAGTGACACGTTGAGAGGTCTGACATTACGGAATATAAGGCTGGGTGAACAGTTCATACTGCGCAGCCCGGACGGACAAGTTTTTCACAATAGACGGTTCCGCACTAGGAATAGAGGAGGTTGTTGAGTGACTGCCTTGATTTGAAGGACTGTGGAAAGTAGACAAATAAGCTGCACAGTAGGTATTCGTTCAAAGAGTGGTGATATTGCCTAACTGGGTCATGTGACAGCGTCCTTTCGGGGAGGTCACCGCCTAAGCTTAAATCAGCACTCTTTATGAATAAACCTTGTGACAGATAAGAGTGTGACCGAATGAGCACTGGACCACGAAATGAGCCTGTGACAAGATATGACTGAAGAACCCCGATAAATGGATACTTTGTTTACAATCCTGTGTGTTGTGGGAGTGTTACTGTTCGGATGCTACCTAGCATATAAGTACACGAGACACGTAGTACAAGGAGGAACAGACACCCCGTTTAACCTGTTGGCACCTTAGGAAGAAGGTAACGAGGTATAGTAGAGCCTAGTCTTGAGCTTACCCAATAAACCACCTAAGGCAGGGGACTAACAGGAAGAAACAAGAGAAACAGGATAGAAAGATGGGGAACAGTCAGGGAAAGACACCTGAAGAAGGAGACCGGTTATGTGATATAATTGAGGATAGATATGGAAGTAGTGCAGCAAAGAACCTGGAAAAAGTAGTAATCAAATCCAAAGTGCAAGATAGGCAGGCTGTGTGAATCCTTGTATATATGTCTATGAGAACCTCTGAATAAGATGAGAGATGAGTAATTGAGTAAAAAAAAAAAAAAAAAAAAAATCAGTGAATGAGCACGTATGAATGAATCATCACACATCATTTTTGTGTCAAGAGATTTGTGACCTTTCTAGTTGTGGTGGAATCCCGGACAGATGCGTTATATATATTTCAAATCTACATCTGAGACTGAATGAATTGAGTAATGATATAGTTCGTGTTATATGTGGCATTACATTGTAAAGTTTCCTGAATGCATTTGGCCAGAAAAAGGGCAAGGCATGGTTAATCTCATTATACAGTTATCTGCCCTTACAGTGAAATCCCGTGATTTTGAGTTTCTTTGTAGAAATTGATTTTGATAAGTGTAAAGAACTACAGAATTCTGTGAAGGACGACGCTGCATTCTGACGGGAGGGAGGAAGGATGGCGCTGCGCAGTTTTTCTTCTCCCTTAGCTCTTATCTCTGCTGAGTGTGAGCTGTGCTCAAAATTCTCTGTAATTCTATCCGTAAGGTACGAGCTGAAAGATTTGTGCATTTTAAAGCAACAGTACTTAATTGAAGATTGGAAGTTAAAAGTAAGATATGGTGCCTAAATTAGAAGGGAATTGTAAGTGATTGTTTGGTCATTGTAAGTGATTGCTTGGTCATTAATGTGTTTGAACCTGCTTCTAGTTGTGTGATTGATTTGTATAGCAAATTGTGTCAAATTACAAGAGACAGAGAAGGAAGGAAGCAGTAAAACAAGTGGGACAAATATTGAAAAAGGCAAAAATGCCAGAGTGTGAATGTTTGGATGTACAAAAAGGCACAGACAAGGGAAGAAAATAGCAAGTGAATAAATGATGCTTGAGAATGTGCAGCAGTATGGAAGGTGTATTATGAATGTTTGATTGACAAAGTGTAACCAGAGACCCAGACAAAACAGATGGACTTGTAAACACTGTGGTCAGACTCAGACAAACCCAGACTGAATAGCTACTTGTGTGACCTGTGCTACTGACCTAAGCGAATTGCACTAAATCATATCCAGACAAGATCATAAGAAGCTGACATAATAGTGTGGATAGTGGGTAGTGGGGACATTGGCCCTTGAGGAGTAAGCTGGCAGTAGACATCAGACGACCAACCCCATCAGGACCTAGAAGTGTGACTAGAATAAGAAAGATGCAGGAGTATTGTCCCTGGAGCCCCTCTGACCAGCTAGCTTTGCTGAAGCAGCTGCCTGACCCTGAAGACCAACCATTCCTGTTTTACAGACACATAAAGGAAGTACAGCAGACATATAAGTGTACCTGGGCAGACCTAGAGAGGTTGGTGAGTTTAAAGGCAGGTGACGCACTAGGACATATAATTAAGACACACACAGATGTGACAAAGAATCAGGCTTGGGGCATGGATGATAAATCTGCATGATCTGGGGAGACGTACTGTGAGTCACTAAGACAATGGGCTGCAGTGGAACAATCAGAGCAGTCTGTACTCCTGACTAATGTGACACAGCAAAAAGGAGAGAGTGTAGAGATGTACTTTGGACGGTTACAGCTGAAATGGGCAGACATGGGTACATTTGCATAAACCCACTTGATGTTAGAATACTGGTGAATGCATTCATTGACGGTATGAACAAAGACTTACGAGACGCAGTACAGACAGCCAGACCTGAATGGAGATATGTAGATCTGAAAGACCTCCTTAAGGTAGCTAAAGAAATTGAGCAAACAAGGACAATAAAACGACCTGTCATGTATGCTGGAGCACAAGGAAAAAAGTGGAGACGTAATAGGGAAGGCATGTGAGATGACACTGATGTTTCTTTTGACAATCTATTCCCCACATGACATCCATGCCATACTCCTACAAGTTCAACCAAAACATCTGTCTATGGCCAGATAGCTCCAACTTGAGTGTGCTCTACTAATTCCTGAGTATGTCACTCCTCACAAGATGTAACGTTCTGAATCCAGCCACCCTCCTGCCTGTGGATTCAGAAAAGGGGGAATTGGTGACCGTATTAGCAAGTGAGGAAGGATACTTTGACATGACGCATGAACATGTCTGCATAGAACTGATGAGTCAGGAGACAGTTGGGTTTGCACACATTCATGAAAAACCTGTTCCTAATGCAGACTTTGAGTTTCTTTTTTGTAGATGGCCCCAGATACCACCAGGATGGACGATTCTACACTGGATATGCAGTAGTATACTCACATGAGGTAATCCGAGCGGAACCACTCTCTCCTCACATGTCTGCGCAGGAGGCAGAGTTGAAGGCACTCACTGAGGCGTGTAGAGCCGCTGCAGGTAAAGTCGCTAATATTTTCACAGATTCGAAGCCCATTAAAAATGCAGAGCTGGTGAAACAATTGATGGAGGCATTGATGTTACCAGTCCAGGTTGGCATTGTCAAGGTAAAAGCACACACAAAGGTGACTCCGTGGAGGTAGAGGGCAATAGAAGGGCGAGCGAGGCTGCTAAAATAGCACAAGGCGGCCTAGAGAGAGCAGTGGACGGTGGCGGGGAGTCAGCGTATTCCAGCCACATTGGGTCTAGATGTCCTGAAATCCCTCCAGCAAAAGGCTGCCCAAACAGAGAAGGTACACCAGGGGAGACTGGGAGCTGAGCTGAACTCAAATGGAGTATGGGAGAATAAGGATAAAATGTGCCCACCAAAGTCCCTGTTCCCAATCATGGCGCAAGCAGCACATGGCCCCAATCACACCTCAAAAAGTCACATGTGTGCCATGGTAGATGCCTTCTGGATCGCTCCTGGTTTCAGTTATGCAGCCGCGAAACTTGTACAATCATGCCTCATCTGTGCACAGCACAACCCAGGTAAAACAGTAAAAGTCCCTAAGAAAGCGACACCTAGGCCTCTCTACCCGTTTCAGAGACGGCAGATTGACGACATACAGCTACCAAGGTAGGAGTGTATGCAAATATCCTAGTATGTGTAGATCTCTTCTCTGGATGGCCAGAGGCCTACCCGGTGAAAACGGCTACAGCTCGAGCCACTGCAAAGAAACTGGTGATGGAACTAGTACCACGATTCGGTGTCCCTGAAACAATTGAATCAGACAGAGGTACACACTTTACTGCTGAGGTAATGCAAAATGTAATGCAAATGATAGGTGTAGAACAAGCATTTCATACACCCTACCACCCACAGAGTTCAGGGAAGGTAGAAAGAATGAACGGGACACTAAAATTGAAAATACAGAAAACCATGAAGCAAACCCATAGACCATGGCCAGAGTGTCTCCCATTAGCATTATTCTCAGTAAGGCACACACCCACGGGGAAAGCTAAACTGTCACCCTTCGAGATACTGTTTGGAAGACCACCAAACACAGGGTTGTACTACCCACAGGTCTTAACACTCAATGTGGATAATTTGACAAGTTATGTAATCCAGTTGCAAAAGCATTTAACTCAAATGCATTCTCTAGTTTTCTCTTCCATTCCAGATCCAGATAGTGTGGAAGGAACTCACTGTCTGCAACCTGGTGATTACGTATATGTCAAGAAACACTCCAGAAAGACCCTTGAACCCCGATATCAGGGACCTTACCAAGTACTCCTGACAACGCCTACTTCTGTTAAGTTGGAAGGACGACCAACCTGGATCCACGCATCACATTGCAAACTAGCCACAGGAGTTAACAAAGCATAAGAGTGCATAATGTTTTGGTTTAGTTTTGTTGCATTATCTGTAATAATGGTAGCTGCGTGGGACAATCTAAATTCTCCAATGTCCTTGAATAATAAGTTTATACAACATCATGAAAAATTACTGAATGATTGGTTAAATGACACTCAGCCTCCAGCAGATTGCTGGATCTGCACACATTCACCAATATCGGCCACTAGTATTCCGTTCCTTGTTATTCCTGTGCCACCCGAGGAATTATTTGCCTGGACCAGTTGTTCTGATACACTTGCTAATAATGCCACAAATAATGTGAAGTTATGGAACACAACTGTTGGAATACCTATTGTGGGATGGGTAGGATACCCTTGGTGGCAGGGTAACCTTTCAGGAAGTAATGCACACCTTCAATATCTGGCATATAAAGGGGGGCTTGGGTACCCAGGAATAGAACTCGATTAACCTACCTGGGGCAAATTCCAATGTATGGCCTACAAGTTAGTTTTAATGTAACTTCCCACTCTACTGATGCCTTCAAACCAATACTGCTAGAAAGAAGGTTGCATAACACGTCCTGGGAGTATTCCAATTTATTTCCCCAGGGCAATAATGAAACTTGTTTTAATATTTCAGGTAATATACCTTGCAACGAGTCATCTGGATATGAGAAAGGAATTCCCACCTGTGGAAATCCCGATGTAGGCTATTGTAGCCCTTTAGGACAACTTCCAAATTGGTGTATGCTTCAGAATGTATCTGCGTTCATAGATCTGGTTCATAGACTGGTATTACAACATTCAGCCCTATGGGACCTACCTAGTGACATGTACTGGATATGTGGAGACAATGCATATAAATGGTTACCAGTAGGGGTTTTAGGTTGACATCTCATTTCTGGCATGAAGGAGCGTACTCTTGTGATGACAGACGTGGCCTTAGTAACTGGGGGATGGAGAGGGTAAAAGAAGATACCTGTCTCCCTCGGGCAACCCGTTGGCCTGGGATAGTACCTGGTGAATAGGGCACTATCAGCTGTCGTTGCAGGATCCAGTGTTCCAGATTGTGAAGAATAAAGATGTCAAAGGGGGGAATGATAGGAACTGAAGTAGTTAAATTGAGTTCTGTCTATGTTGCATTTTCTTGTTTAAAACTTATCTTTTCTGTTCCCTTGTGAACCAAGGTCAAATACTCCTGCTTTTTAGCCTACATGACTTTCTTTGTAGAAAACAAGTTGTGAAATCATTTTTTATACTGCGCATGTCTGTAAATGTTTAAATTCTTTGCTATAAAAGATGGAAGCCTAACTGATAAGCCAGAGGCGTCTTGGCAGGCATCCAGAGTGGTATTATACAGCTTGTGTCTGTGTTATCCTTCTCGACGGAGGAATCAATTAGAGACATATGGTGCCTTACACCCAAGAACATCGGTCCTTCAGAAGAAAGAGATATCTGAGGGATCCCGACAATGGCAAACAGGACAATCACTACACTACAGTAACCAGACAAGAGCATTTACTGTGGTCATGGCAAGCATTAAAGATCAAGCACTCATTGTCAAAAGCGCTAGTTTGCAAGAGAAACGCTGTGTTTCTGCCCAGTTTCGAACTGGGGACCTGTCACGTGTGAGGCGAACGTGATAACCGCTACACTACAGAAACCAGATGGAAGTGCTTACTGTGGTGACAACAAGCAATCGAGATCAAGAACTGAAAGTCAAAAGCTTGGATACCAAAGGGTAACACCGTGTTTCTGCCCAGTTTCGAACTGGGGACCTTTCGCGTGTTAGGCGAACGTGATAACCACTACACTCCAGAAACCGGCTGCGGAAGGCTACTGTTTTCATGACGAGCCATCGAGAACAAAGACTCAACGTCAAAAGCTTTAATATCAACGCCTAATGTCATGCTTCTATCCAGTTTCAAACTGGGGACCGCTCGCGTGTGAGGTGAACGTGACAACCACTACACTTCAGAAACTCCATGCAAAGCTAAAGATGTTTAAACATGCTGAAATGAACTTGAAAAAGAAAAAAACAGCCAGCCAAAGTCAAGAGGTCTTCCTCTATGTCTGAAGATAGGAAAAAGTGCATTTTGCAACACAGGAACCTTTCATTTGTCAGGCTATTGGAGAAAAAGAACAAACAGGGAAACAAAACCATGCTCCACAAAACATTCTCATGCCTTTGTCCAAAAGCCAAAAAGAAAAAACACCTAGATGCCTGCTTTCGCACCTTGATCCTATCAGGTGTTACTTGAATTAGGAACACTTAGACACTGTCAAAAACACACATGCTTGCCAAAAGCAAAAACGGGTAGAAATAATCACATTGGTAAAAGTAATGCTCATTAAACCAGCAATAGAATATGCTAACTAAGGCTAATTAAGCCAACAATATACGTTTGTGATCAAAATAAAGAAAAGCCACATGTTTCTGCCCGGGATCAAAACAGGGAACTTTCAGGAGGATGGCAAACAGGACAATCACTACACTACAGTAACCAGACAAGAGCGTTTACTGTGGTCATGGCAAGCATTAAAGATCAAGCACTCATTGTCATAAGCGCTAGTTTGCAAGAGGAACGCTGTGTTTCTGCCCAGAGGTGAACGTGACAACCACTACACTTCAGAAACTCCATGCAAAGCTAAAGATGTTTAAACATGCTGAAATGAACTTGAAAAAGAAAAAAACAGCCAGCCAAAGTCAAGAGGTCTTCCTCTATGTCTGAAGACAGGACAAAGTGCATTTTGCAACACAGGAACCTTTCATTTGTCAGGCTATTGGAGAAAAAGAACAAACAGGGAAACAAAACCATGATCCACAAAACATTCTCATGCCTTTGTCCAAAAGCCAAAAAGAAAAAGCACCTAGATGCCTGCTTTCGCACCTTGATCCTATCAGGTGTTACTTGAATTAGGAACACTTAGGCTGGTTTCACATTTGCGTTTTTTAGCGCTGGAAAAAAACGCATATGTGAGCATGCGTTTTTTCCCCTATATTTAACATGGGTGCGCATACCTGCGCGCTTGTAAGCACATGTATGCGATTTTCATGTGCTGCATTTTTTTGGGGTGTGCGTTTGTATTTTCCAGACGCAGCATGTTGCATTTTTTGGCCCTGCAAAAAAGCGCATGCGCACATATGCGCACGTTTTGCGCTAAAAATGGCCATTATAGCCTATGGATGCCTATATGTGCGCACTGGCATGCTCATGTATGCGTTTTTTTGCATATGCGTTTTTTTTTTTTAACCATGGAATTTAGGGGTTTGGGTTAGAGTTAGGGTTAGTTAAGGGGGTTTAGGGTTAGGGTTAGGGTCAGGGTCAGGGTTAGGGTTGGGGTTTGGGTCAGGGTTAGGGTTAAGTATGGTTTGGTTAAGGGTTAGGGTCAGGGTTAGGGTCAGGATTAGGGTTAAGTATGGTTTGGTTAAGGGTTAGGGTCAGGGTTAGGGTTAGGGTTAGGGTTAGGGTCAGGGTTAGGGTTAGGGTTAGGGTTAGGGTCAGGGTTAGGGTTAAGTATGGTTTTGTTAAGGGTTAGGGTCAGGGTTAGGGTCAGGATTAGGGTTAAGTATGGTTTGGTTAAGGGTTAGGGTCAGGGTTAGGGTTAGGGTTAGGGTTAGGGTCAGGGTTAGGATTAAGTATGGTTTTGTTAAGGGTTAGGGTCAGGGTTAGGGTCAGGATTAGGGTTAAGTATGGTTTGGTTAAGGGTTAGGGTCAGGGTTAGGGTTAGGGTTAGGGTCAGGGTTAGGGTTAGGGTTATGGTCAGGGTTAGGGTTAGGGTCAGGGTTAGGGTTAAGTATGGTTTTGTTAAGGGTTAGGGTCAGGGTTAGGGTTAGGGTTAGGGTTAGGGTTAGGGTCAGGGTTAGGGTTAGGGTTAGGGTCAGGGTTAGGGTTAGGGTTAGGGTTAGTTAGGGTTTAGGGTTTGGGTTAGGGTTAAGTATGATTTGGTTAAGGGTTAGGGTCAGGGTTAGGGTTAGGGTTAGGGTCAGGGTTAGGGTTAGGGTTAGGGTTAGTTAGGGTTTAGGGTTTGGGTTAGGGTTAAGTATGATTTGGTTAAGGGTTAGGGTCAGGGTTAGGGTTAGGGTTAGGGTCAGGGTTAGGGTTAGGGTTAGGGTCAGGGTTAGGGTTAGTAAAGTCATGGTTTGGGTTAGTGTGAGGGGCCACCTAATGTTGGAAAAAAACGCAAACGAGGTAAAAACGCACTAAAAACGCATACAAACGCATAAAAACGCTGCGTTTTTTTCATGCATGCTCATAAAAATGCTTGAAAAAAACGCAGCAGTTGTATGCTTTTGTATGTGTTTTTTCAAAGCGTTTTTTTGCGGGAAAAACGCGCTGCAAAAAAAAACAAGTGTGAAACTAGCCTTAGACACTGTCAAAAACACACATGCTTGCCAAAAGTAAAAACGGGTAGAAATAATCACATTGGTAAAAGTAATGCTCATTAAACCAGCAATAGAATATGATAACTAAGGCTAATTAAGCCAACAATATACGTTTGTGATCAAAATAAAGAAAAGCCACATGTTTCTGCCCGGGATCAAAACAGGGAACTTTCAGAAGGATGGTAAACAGGACAATCACTACACTACAGTAACCAGACAAGAGCGTTTACTGTGGTCATGGTAAGTATTAAAGATCAAGCACTCATTGTCAAAAGCACTAGTTTGCAAAAGGAACGCTGTGTTTCTGCCCAGTTTCGAACTGAGGACCTTTCGGGTGTAAAGCGAACGTGATAACCGCTACACTACAGAAACCCACTGCGGAAGGTTACTGTGGTCATGACGAGCCATCGAGAACAAAGACTCAACGTCAAAAGCTTTAATATCAACGCCTAATTTCATGCTTCTATCCAGTTTCGAACTGGGGACCGTTCGCGTGTGAGGTGAACGTGACAACCACTACACTTTAGAAACTCCATGCAAATCTAAAGATGTTTAAACATGCTGAAATGAACTTGAAAAAGAAAAAAACAGCCAGCCAAAGTCAAGAGGTCTTCCTCTATGTCTGAAGACAGGACAAAGTGCATTTTGCAACACAGGAACCTTTCATTTGTCAGGCTATTGGAGAAAAAGAACAAACAGGGAAACAAAACCATGCTCCACAAAACATTCTCATACCTTTGCCCAAAAGCCAAAAAGAAAAAGCACCTAGATGCCTGCTTTCGCACCTTGATCCTATCAGGTGTTACTTGAATTAGGAACACTTAGACACTGTCAAAAACACACATGCTTGCCAAAAGCAAAAACGGGTAGAAATAATCACATTGGTAAAAGTAATGCTCATTAAACCAGCAATAGAATATGCTAACTAAGGCTAATTAAGCCAACAATATACGTTTGTGATCAAAATAAAGAAAAGCCACATGTTTCTGCCCGGGATCAAAACAGGGAACTTTCAGGAGGATGGCAAACAGGACAATCACTACACTACAGTAACCAGACAAGAGCGTTTACTGTGGTCATGGCAAGCATTAAAGATCAAGCACTCATTGTCAAAAGCGCTAGTTTGCATGAGGAACGCTGTGTTTCTGCCCAGTTTCGAACTGAGGACCTTTCGCATGTAAAGCGAACGTGATAACCGCTACACTACAGAAACCAACTGATTCAAACAAACAAAAAATGCTGTGGTCATGGCAAGCAATAAAGAACAAGCACTGAAAGTCAAAAAGATCGTTTTCCAAGAGAAAAAGCTGTGTTTCTGCCCTATTTCGAACTGGGGACATTTCGCGTGTGAGGCGAACGTGATAACTAGAGTTGAGTGATACCGTCCGATACTTCAAAGTATCGGATCGGATGGTATCGGCCGATCTTTAAAAAAAGTATCGGTATCGCCGATTCCGATACCGGAAGTCCCATTCAAGTCTATGGGACTTCCGGTATCGGAATAAGAAAAACCCTTTCCTGCCCTTGTACAGCCTCTCTGGGGTCTGTACGGGCCTTTCGGGGGGCTGTGCCGGCCTGCCAGGGGGTCTGTGCAGGCTCCGGTGGTCTGTGCCGGCCTGCCGGTGGTCTGTGCAGGCTCCGGGGGGCTGTGCCGGCCTGCCGGGGGGCTGTGCCGGCCTGCCGGGGGGCTGTGCAGGCTCCGGGGGGCTGTGCCGGCCTGCCGGGGGGCTGTGCCGGCCTGCCGGTGGTCTGTGCAGGCTCCGGGGGTCTGTGCAGGCATCGTCCGATGGGACTACAAGTCCCATCGGGCGATGCCTGCTACCATGACAGTGATTGACACATTAGACAATGATGGGACAGTAGTAGTCCCATCATCCGGCTAATGTGTTAAATGTAAAAAAAAAAAAAAAAATTACATGCTACATACATACAACATGCATACTACATACATGCTACATTCATACTACATACTACATACATGCTACATTCATACTACATAAATACTACATGCAACATACATACTACATATATACTACATGCATGCTACATACATACTGCATGCTACATACATACTACATACATACTACATACATACTACATGCATGCTACATACATACTACATGCATGCTACATACATACTACATGCATGCTACATACATACTACATGCTACATACATACCACATACATACTACATACATACTACATACTACATATATACTACATGCATGCTACATACATACTACATGCTACATACATACCACATACATACTACATACATACTACATACATACTACATGCTACATACATACTACATATATACTACATGCATGCTACATACATACTACATGCTACATACATACCACATACATACCACATACATACTACATACATACTACATGCTACATACATACTACATATATACTACATGCATGCTACATACATACTACATGCTACATACATACCACATACATACTACATACATACTACATACATACTACATGCTACATACATACTACATATATACTACATGCATGCTACATACATACTACATGCTACATACATACCACATACATACTACATATATACTACATGCATGCTACATACATACTACATATATACTACATGCATGCTACATACATACTACATGCTACATGCATGCTACATACATACTACATACATACTACATGCTACATACATACCACATATATACTACATACATACAATACATTCATACAATACATACATAGACATACAGTACATATAACATAGAGTAACATACTTACCAATACTTGTCACATTGTTCCCCGAAGCCATTGTCTTTTCCGGGATAAATATTAACATAACAAACCACAAAAATACTCACCCACGATCCGAAGCAGTCCACGAGTGTGTCCCACGACGATCTTGGGTAGAGAACTGCAGCATCAGCTGTTGCTGCCGTTCTCTACGGGCTGCAGGAATCCAATGACGGAAGGTAGGTATCCTTCCGCACTGTATTCCTCCGCCACTTAAAAAAAAAAAAAGTCCCTAGTCTCACTTTATGCCATTGCTGTGTGGGAAATTCCCACGCAGCAATGGCATAAAGTGAGACTAGGGACTTTTTTTTTTTTAAGTGGCGGAGGAATACAGTGCGGAAGGATACCTACCTTCCGTCATTGGATTCCTGCAGCCCGTAGAGAACGGCAGCATCATCTGATGCTGCAGTTCTCTACCCAAGATCGTCGTGGGACACACTCGTGGACTGCTTCGGATCGTGGGTGAGTATTTTTGTGGTTTGTTATGTTAATATTTATCCCGGAAAAGACAATGGCTTCGGGGAACAATGTGACAAGTATTGGTAAGTATGTTACTCTATGTTATATGTACTGTATGTCTATGTATGTATTGTATGAATGTATTGTATGTATGTAGAATATATGTGGTATGTATGTAGCATGTAGTATGTATGTAGTATGTATGTAGCATGCATGTAGCATGTAGTATGTATGTAGCATGCATGTAGTATATATGTAGTATGTATGTAGCATGCATGTAGTATATATGTAGTATGTATGTGGTATGTATGTAGCATGTAGTATGTATGTAGCATGCATGTAGTATATATGTAGTATGTATGTAGCATGTAGTATGTATGTAGTATGTATGTAGTATGTATGTGGTATGTATGTAGCATGTAGTATGTATGTAGCATGCATGTAGTATATATGTAGTATGTATGTAGCATGTAGTATGTATGTAGTATGTATGTGGTATGTATGTGGTATGTATGTAGCATGTAGTATGTATGTAGCATGCATGTAGTATATATGTAGTATGTATGTAGCATGTAGTATGTATGTAGTATGTATGTAGTATGTATGTGGTATGTATGTAGCATGTAGTATGTATGTAGCATGCATGTAGTATATATGTAGTATGTAGTATGTATGTAGTATGTATGTGGTATGTATGTAGCATGTAGTATGTATGTAGCATGCATGTAGTATGTATGTAGCATGCATGTAGTATGTATGTAGCATGCATGTAGTATGTATGTAGTATGTATGTAGTATGTATGTAGCATGCAGTATGTATGTAGCATGTATGTAGTATGTATGTAGTATATATGTAGTATGTATGTAGCATGTAGTATGTATGTAGCATGCATGTAGTATGTATGTAGTATGTATGTAGCATGCATGTAGTATGTATGTAGTATGTATGTAGTATGTATGTAGTATGTATGTAGCATGCAGTATGTATGTAGCATGTATGTAGTATGTATGTAGCATGTAGTATGTATGTAGCATGCATGTAGCATGTATGTAGTATGTATGTAGTATGTATGTAGTATGTATGTAGCATGCATGTAGTATGTATGTAGTATTTTTTTTTTTTTTAACATTTAACACATTAGCCGGATGATGGGACTACTACTGTCCCATCATTGGCTAATGTGTCAATCACTGTCATGGTAGCAGGCATCGCCCGATGGGACTTGTAGTCCCATCGGACGATGCTTGCACAGACCCCCGGACATCAGCACAGCCCCCCGGCAGGCCGGCACAGCCCCCCGGCAGGCCGGTACAGACCCCCACAGGGTGCACAGACCACCGGCAGGCCGGCACAGCCCCCCGGCAGGCCGGTACAGACCCCGGGCAGTCCACACAGCCCCCCGGCAGGCCGGCACAGCCCCCCGGCAGGCCGGCAGAGACCCCCGGAAGGCCCGAAATGACGGCGCATCATGATGCGCACACACCGCGCATCATGATGACGTCAGGCCGTCAATCAACTGAACTTCCGATTCCGATATTGAAAAAATATCGGAAGTCGGTATCGGAATTCCGATACAGCAAGTATCGGCCGATACCCGATACTTGCGGTATCGGAATGCTCAACACTAGTGATAACCTCTACACTACAGAAAAAAGATGCAAGTGCTTACTGTGGTGACAACAAGCAATCGAGATCAAGAACTGAAAGTCAAAAGCTTGGATACCAAAGGGTAACAGCGTGTTTCTGCCCAGTTTCGAACTGGGGACCTTTCGCGTGTTAGGCGAACATGATAACCACTACACTACAGAAACCGGCTGCAGAAGGTTACTGTGGTCATGACGAGCCATCGAGAACAAAGACTCAACGTCAAAAGCTTTAATATCAACGCCTAATGTCATGCTTCTATCCAGTTTCAAACTGAGGACCTTTCACGTGTAAAGCAAACGTGATAACCGCTACACTACAGAAACCAACCGATTCAACCCAACAAAAAATGCTGTGGTCATGGCAAGCAATAAAGAACAAGCACTGAAAGTCAAAAAGATTGTTTTCCAAGAGAAAAAGCTGTGTTTCTGCCCTGTTTCGAACTAGGGACATTTCGCGTGTGAGGCGAACGTGATAACCGCTACACTACAGAAACCAGATGCAAGTGCTTACTGTGGTGACATCAAGCAATCGAGATCAAGAACTGAAAGTCAAAAGCTTGGATACCAAAGGGTAACAGCGTGTTTCGGCCCAGTTTCGAAATGGGGACCGTTCGCGTGTTAGGCGAACGTGATATCCACTACACTACGGAAACCGGCTGCGGAAGGTTACTGTGGTCATGACGAGCCATCGAGAACAAAGACTCAACGTCAAAAGCTTTAATATCAACGCCTAATGTCATGCTTCTATCCAGTTTCGAACTGGGGACCGTTCGCATGTGAGGTGAACGTGACAACCACTACACTTCAGAAACTCCATGCAAAGCTAAAGATGTTTAAACATGCTGAAATGAACTTGAAAAAGTAAAAAACAGCCAGCCAAAGTCAAGAGGTCTTCCTCTATGTCTGAAGACAGGACAAAGTGCATTTTGCAACACAGGAACCTTTCATTTGTCAGGCTATTGGAGAAAAAGAACAAACAGGGAAACAAAACCATGCTCCACAAAACATTCTCATGCCTTTGTCCAAAAGCCAAAAAGAAAAAGCACCTAGATGCCTGCTTTCGCACCTTGATCCTATCAGGTGTTACTTGAATTAGGAACACTTAGACACTGTCAAAAACACACGTTTGCCAAAAGCAAAAACGGGTAGAAATAATCACATTGGTAAAAGTAATGCTCATTAAACCAGCAATAGAATATGCTAACTAAGGCTAGTTTCACACTTGCTTCTTTTTGCAGCGCGTTTTTCCCGCAAAAAAACGCATTAAAAAAACGCATACAAATGCATACAAACGCTGCGTTTTTTTCAAGCATTTTTATGCGCATGCAGGAAAAAAACGCAGCGTTTTTGTGCGTTTGTATGCGTTTTTTGTGCGTTTGCGTTTTTTTACAGATTTTGGAAAAACCCCACAAAAAAGAAAAAACAACCATTCAACAACACACAAGACCAATGGGACTGCATTGTGGGTGTGGTATGTTAATATATAGACCCTGTCTACAGTATTCTTCACATTTGCTTGATTCTTCTCGTGACCATGGATCTGCGCTGGAAGAGTTTTCACTTCAACTTGGATTTGGACATCGCGATGGCTCAGGCGTATGCAGTTGCTTGCCATGAACAAAGGAAGAGAGAGAGGCAGCGAAGATGGCGGCGTATGTGGATACATCCGATTGTTGAACTCCGGGAGAGCCGTGGGGCATACCACACCCTCTACCGCGAGCTCCAGTCAAACCCGGAGAAATTTACAGATTATATCCGGATGTCCCACGAAAATTTCATGGATTTGCTTGCTCGTGTCCAACAATCCATCCGGAGACAGGACACACAGCTCCGTCGTGCAATTCCTCCTGAGGAACGGCTACTGGTGACATTACGGTATGTTTTAAAAACCAAGGGGTGCGGTCTGATGTTTTTTTTTTAAATTTAGTATTCAAAACCTTGGGTAATTAGTTTTCGTGAATGTACTAATATTTTATTTTATAGTTTTTTAAAATAATATACATAAATATTAATTTTACTTCTTTGTCTGTTCACAGATTCCTGGCGACTGGAGAAACCTTATCTTCACTACACTTCCAGTACCGTATTGGAATCTCTACCTTGTCTGGAATTGTTGCTGACACCTGCCGGGCTCTCTGGAATGTTCTTTGTCCAGAATTTATGCCCCTGCCCACCGCTGAAAAGTGGATGGAAATTGCTGACAAATTCTGGACAGTATGCAATTTTCCCAACTGTTTGGGAGCTGTTGATGGTAAACACATACGGATCATCAAACCCCAAAGAACGGGATCTGAGTACTATAATTACAAAAAGTACTTTTCAATAGTACTCATGGCGATTGCGGATGCCGGATGTATGTTTGTAGCAGTGGACATCGGAGCATTTGGCCGTGGTAATGACTCACAGGCTTTTAAAAACTCAGACATGGGCCGGAGGTTGTATGGCAACCAATTTAATTTCCCTATGCCACGGCCTCTTCCTCACACCGAAGCTCCGCCACTGCCCTTTGTAATGGTTGGCGATGAGGCTTTTCAAATGTGCGGAAACTTACTGAAACCCTACTCCAGCCGTGACTTGGACCACACCAAAAAAATATTTAATTACAGGCTGACCAGGGCCAGAAGAACTGTCGAGTGTGCTTTTGGGATTCTTGTCTCCAGATGGCGAATTCTGGGCACGGCCATTAATCTTAAACTTGAAACAGTCGATGAGGTGGTGAAGGCCTGTGTGGTTCTAAATAACTTTGTGATGGCTAAAGAGCACCCGACCTTTGAACTGGACGATGATGCTCCCAACCCATTGCCTGAATTCACTCAGCACACTCTCAGGTCATCCGTTGAAGTTGGCCAAATGAGGGACCAATTTGCGGCCTACTTTATTTCTGATGTAGGACGGGTGCACTGGCAAGATGAAATGGTGTAATGTTTTTGTTTGTTTATGGTAATAAAAAACCTTATTTGATACCATTACTGAGTGCACTATATTTTTTAAACTCAAATTAAATAAAAAACTTCCCATGTATAACTGAATTTTTTGATGTTCACACACCTGGGCAGGTAAATACACATATGAGTTAAAATGCAGCATTGCTAGTCTGCGTGAAATATATTGGAACGAGCAAAGCTGCAGGCCATGAATCAGGAAACCAAATTTTTTCAAGAGAAAATTGTGCAACTAGTTGAAAAAAAAGTATGTGATTTTCTCAAAACACAACCCTCAAAACCCAACCCCAATGAAAGTCAATGGGGAATACAAGTCAGCATTGAGTGGATGAATGTAATCTGCTCCATTCCAACTTACAAGTTATTACACTAGGCCTTGGAATGACTATACTAGGCCGTGGTATTTCAAATATGAGTATAGTAGGCCTTGGGCCTACTAGTATAGTCATATGTGAAATACCACGGCCTAGTATAGTCATACCAAGGCCTACTCGATTTTTACCAACTAGGATCTTGTTTCACGAAAAACAAACTGGTGAAACTAGAAAGAAACTTATTTTTTAGACAAGTTTCAACAGTTTGTTTTTCATGAAACCAGATTCTAGTTGGTAAAACTAGAGTTATTACACTAGGCCTTGGAATGACTACACTAGGCCGTGGTATTTCAAATATGAGTATAGTAGGCCTTGGGGCTAGTAGTATAGTAATATGTGAAATACCACGGCCTAGTATAGTCATACCAAGGCCTACTGTAATAACTCGATTTTTAACAACTAGCATCTTGTTTCACAAAAAACAAACTGGTGAAACTAGAAAGAAACTTATTTTTTAGACAAGTTTCAACAGTTTGTTTTTCATGAAACCAGATCCAAGTTGGTAAAACTAGAGTTATTACACTAGGCCTTGGTATGACTATACTAGTCCGTGTTATTTCACATATGACTATACTAGGCCTTGGGTTGGTTTTTAACATGTATTTACCCATCAGTGTGTGTGAGCGGCGCAAACAACATTAATGAAACTTTGTAATGGTGAACCACAAATGTAAATTTATTTTTAATCACAAAAATAAACCAAAAAATTATTTTTTACGGCGTTTGGGGGCAGATGGTTTCATTTTGGGGGTGTGCAGGGAATATGCAACACTTGCAGTTGAAGACGGTGTTTGAGGGGAAGGGGCAACAAAACTTGTGGGGGAAGGTAGTCCAGTTAAGGGAATTAAACTAGGAACACTTGGAGGAGAGGAAATCTGTTCAGGTACATTAGTTGTAATGGCATGTCGCCATAGGCTTGTGTGCCTGGACCGACTTTGGCCCAATGCCCGCCTTGATAGATTTCGCCTTGAACTAGGGGCAAATATTGAGTGTAGGTCCCCCGTCTGCTGGTGTGGCTGCTGCTGCTGCTGAGGTGGCTGCTGCTGCTGAGGTGGCGGCTGCTGCTGAGGTGGCTGCTGCTGCTGCTGAGGTGGCTGCTGCTGCTGCTGAGGTGGTTGCTGCTGCTGCTGAGGTGGCTGCTGCTGCTGCTGCTGAGGTGGCTGCTGCTGCTGCTGAGGTGGCTGCTGCTGAGGTGGCTGCTGCTGCTGAGGTGGCTGCAGCTGCTGCTCTTCGTTGGCAGTGCTCGTCCTTGCAGGAGGACTGGTGGCGGCAGTGATGGTCCAGGTTTGCAGAGTGGTGGTGGCAGGGCTACTACATGTTGTTGTAGCGGCAGGGCTGTTCCATGTTTGCCTAGTGGTGGCTGAGCTCCACGCATGCATGGGAGTGGCGGTGGTGCTCCAGACAGGAGCAGCGCTTGCCATGGTGGTGTCGGTGAAGTGACCAGCTGCACTCAGACTTGTGGTGGTGTAACGGTGGGTGTCCTGGCTTTGAATAGAGGTGTCCGTGCAGTGGTATGCAGCACAAGTCGGTAGTGAGGTGAAGCGAGTCAATGGTGGCACAGGTGGAAATGACACCACTGACTGCTGACCGTACCGATTATGCTGCATAGCCTGCAAGAAAGCATTGTTGCAGGCCTGCAGCACATTCAGCTGTTGCTCAGGACTAAGGTGTTCCGCCATGCCCTTTTCAATCTTACTAAAAAAATGGTGTGCTGGTCTGTTGAGGTCGGCCTCCAGACGGTCAAGGCGCTGTTCTACAGAATTGAAGCGGTGTTCAAAGTGGTTAAAACCACGTTCCATGAGTGCAAAACCGCTTTCAACTCTGTCGGACAGTGACTTGAGGCTGGAATTAAAGGCCTCGCTCAAATGCATAAACTCGGGCAAGACATTCCTGTCCAAGGCCCTCTGCCGCTGGCGGGTAGTGCCCGCATAACCAGTGGCAGAGACCTGGGACAGGGGAACACCTGATGGCCCAGCTTCCTGGTCACCAGCTGTGTGTGTGGCTGACCTGCAAGGTGCTTCCTGGCTGTCGGATGGCTGGGACGGGTCAGAGGACGTCCGAGGAAGGACCGCTCCAGGGCCAGGTTGCAGGGTGCTGCTCCAGGTGCTGTGGAAGAAAGGAAAATCATTACTACCATGCCTTTACAAGAAGCATCAGCTGTGGATTAGAAAAACACAGATTAATAAAAATAAAAACCCAAAATTTATAATACTTACGATCTCGTGGCAAGGACCGGTCTTAGGAACTGCAACGCGTGATAGTGACGATATCTAGTTCTGGTCCTTGACGCAGATCCACTGCGAACCTGGCCCTCAGCACGAACATCACTGTTGAAGCGGTCCTTGATCGAACGCCAACGTGTTCGGACTTTGTCCACTGTTGTTAAAAAAAAAACAGTGCCGTCAAGGACAACAGTCACTGCGGCACAATATAGCAATACAATACTCAAAGCAGTCACTGTAGACCCCGATGACACTGTTGGGTTTCCTGCTAGAATACACCTAGCACGAAACCCAACAGTGCCGTCAAGGACAACAGTCACTGCGGCACAATGTAGCAATACAATACTCAAAGCAGTCACTGTAGACCCCGATGACACTGTTGGGTTTCCTGCTAGAATACACCTAGCACGAAACCCAACAGTGCCGTCAAGGACAACAGTCACTGCGGCACAATGTAGCAATACAATACTCAAAGCAGTCACTGTAGACCCCGATGACACTGTTGGGTTTCCTGCAAGAATACATCTAGCACGAAACCCAACAGTGCCGTCAAGGACAACAGTCACTGCGGCACAATGTAGCAATACAATACTCAAAGCAGTCACTGTAGACCCCGATGACACTGTTGGGTTTCCTGCTAGAATACACCTAGCACGAAACCCAACAGTGCCATCAAGGACAACAGTCACTGCGGCACAATGTAGCAATACAATACTCAAAGCAGTCACTGTAGACCCCGATGACACTGTTGGGTTCCCTGCTAAAATACACCTAGCACGAAACACAACAGTGCCGTCAAGGACAACAGTCACTGCAGCACAATGTAGCAATACAATACTCAAAGCAGTCACTGTAGACCCCGATGACACTGTTGGGTTTCCTGCTAGAATACGCCTAGCACGAAACCCAACAGTGCCGTCAAGGACAACAGTCACTGCGGCACAATACAGAGCAGGGAAATACTCACTAAACGCCTTTTTGGAGGATGCTGTGGTGCTGTCCCAGCCATCCATCAACGCTCCGGCCACCTCATTCCATAGCCGCCGGGTCACCACAATGTCCTTGTGCAGCCGGTCACGGCTGTCCCACAACGGCGAACGCTCCTGGACCAGGCTGATGAGCTGCTCATTATCCAGGTAGACGTCTTCATCCCGTTGTGGAACCTAGACAAAACACATTCATTAGAATAATCAAATTTAAATTGAATAAAAAGTTACAAAAAAAGAAACATCAAAAAGAGTAAAAATAGAAGATAAAAAATAAAGAACATTACAAATCATTTGATACATACATTCCGTATCACCACCGGGACTTGGCTTCGCTGCTCCTGCTCTTCGCCCTCACTAGTCCCGTCCGCAGAAGATGATGATGACGATGTCTTAAAAAAGTAGAAAAAAACGTAAGAGATTTGGAGAAGCAGCAGATATACTTACCAGATGCACGAAAATAATCACCTCACGGTCTGCTTGCGCCAATTCCTGCCGCGATGGGGAATACTCGGATTCTGAAGACATACTGCATGTAAAAATAATAAAAATCATTAGTACATACATAATTTAAAAGGACAGGCATATAATGTAATATACTCACATTCTTCGCTGATAGAAGATGGGTTCCTTGTTGACTGTCTGCTCTCCAATCTGTCAGTGTAGTAGTGGCAGAGTTTTGGCAGGCACCTCCTTTATATAGACTTTTTTTTTTTGACTTTAGAAGATTATAACTAGTACAACAAGTGGACACCACCAAAAAAACGCAGCGCTAAAAAAACGCTTACATGCGCATGCCAGTGCGCACGTATGCGCATCCATAGGCTATAATGGCCATTTTTAGCGCAAAATGTGCGCATACGTGCGCATGCGCTTTTTTGCAGGGCCAAAAAATGCAACATGCTGCGTCTGTAAAATACAAACGCACACCCCAAAAAAACGCAGCGCATGAAAATCGCATACGTGCGCATGCCAGCGCGCAGGTATGCGCACCCATGTTAAATATAGGGGAAAAAACGCATGCGCACGTATGCGTTTTTTTACAGCGCAAAAAAACGCAAATGTGAAACCAGCCTTAGTGTTCTTATTCCTGAACACCTGCTAACCAGTATAAGAAACACTAATTTTGCTAAGAGTGTGTGGTACTACACTTTAATATGAGCTAATGTGGCCTACACAACTCTAAAGTGGAATGTTTGGTGAACTTTATTTCCTTTTTTTGTTTTTTTTTGGGAAAAATAAAAGGATGTGACCAAAGTTTGAAAGCTATAGTATCACAAACTTTTTGGAGCGATTACAATGCAGGAAGCTAACCTACAATGCAATTGATGAGGCTCCAAAAAATAGGGTGATACTAGTCTGGCTTGCCCTGAAGGGCACAAGCCAGCAAAAAGGCTCCTCTATCTAATCCTATATAGTGTTTGCAACCAACCAATGACAATGGATGCGGATGGAAGCACACTATTATAGGAGCAAAAATCTGGACAAATTAGCTGCAAAAAAAGGACTATGTATGAGGCAGCGACACACGCTGAGCGGACTACAACCAGCGGTGGCTGTAGAACACACTGCAACGGGAGCTGCACTCACACACAGAGAGACCTATCAGACAGCCAAAATCAGTGCAGAGAAATGGGCTATAGCACTGAAAGGCTGCTGAAAGGCTCCGCTGTCCACTCCTTTAGTGTTTGCAACCAATGTATATGGATACGTATGGAAGCACACTATACAGGAGAAAAAAAAGCAGCAATAAAAGAAAAATGTGTATGAGGCAGACACACGCTGGGCGGCCTACAAGCAGACGTGCCTGCAGGACACACTACACAGCGTGGGTCTGCACTCACGCAGCCCTTGCAGACAGCTATTAAAACAGCGCTGCTGGGCTAATAAAATGCTACAGTGGTGGATTATGTAGCCTGGGTAGAGCAATAGATATGTTTGATGATCGCTATTTCTAACTGTCCCTCACAGTCTTCAACAGCAGCCTGTCCCTAACTGAATTCACTGCAGAGTGAACCCGAAATGGCGGCTGCTGCGGTTTTTATAGTGCATCATGACATCATTTCAGCAGCCAATCACAGCCATGCCAGTAGTTATCATGCCTACATGCCTAAAAGGATGTGCCCACACTTCTGAGGATCCCCATTGGCTGAATCAAATCGAGCGGGCTCCTAGCATTATGGGAACTTCCGATTTTGGTATTTAATATGAAAAAAGTATCGGAACTAAGTATCAGAATTCTGATACAGCTAATATCGGCTGATACCCGATACTTGCGGTATCGGAATGCTCAACACTAGTCTCCATATCTTATTTGTCTCCACACGTGAGAAATAATTACTGAACGTAGTAGATTAAAGAAAACTGGTAACGTACAACACAGGGACGGCTCAGGGGCCACACAAGCACAAAAACCACACCGGTACAGGGACACAGTGGCCATGTAGGCACAGGAACCACACTAGCACAGTAACGACACCAGCACATGGGCCGCACAGGGACCACATGGGTACAGGGACCACATGGGCACAGATCACACAAGTACAGGGATAACACAGTCACAAGGGCCGCACGGGTCACAGGGAATGCATGGGCACTGGTACCATATGAGAACAAGGACTACACTGGCACAGGGACCACATAAGCACAGGGACTATGCCAGCATGGGCACCACGCCAGTACAGGGACCACACCAGCATAGGGTCCATATGAAAACAGGACCCACACCAGTACAGGGTTCACACAACTGAGGTCCATACCGGCATAAAGACCACATGGCAACAGGATACACACTGGTTTAGGGACCACACAAGCACAGGAACAACAAGAGCACAGGGACCATATTGACATAAGAGCCAAAATAGTATAGGGTTCACATGGGTGCAGGGACCAGAACAGTACAAGGGCTACACTGGTATAGAGACCACATGGACACAGGGTCCACACCACTTTAGGAACCTCACTAGCACTAGGACCACTCTAGCATAGGGACCTTACAAGCAAAAGGACTGCACCAGCACATGAGCTCACCTAAGGAGACGCCACTGTGCTCCTCATCTCACTGTCCACTCCACCCAGTTTAGCATAGTTCAGGATTGTAATACAGGATGGGCCTACAGGTCATTCAGGCCCTACATACTATGGTCTCTCCCAGGCTACAGGGATCCTCCTCATGCTGCACGTCTTACTACAGCCACCTCGGGGTTGTTACACACCACCCTAGCCCATCATTGGTTCCCTTATTGGTCTGACGGTTACCATAACCGTCGGAGCTAGAGTCTACGCTGATTGTGCTGTCTGCCTACTCTGCCACTTTCCACTCAGTCTTGAGGCCCTTCTTGGCACAAAGAGACCATACTACTTCCATCGCCACCACTCACTGTCTGACAGTCCATTGTCCTTCTCAGTTCTACACAGGCCCCTGTTAGAACATCATGTCTACAGCAACAACACTCAGTCTCCTTCACATCACTATAGAGTGAAAGATTAATCAATTAAGGTGGTCCGAACAAGGTCTACAGTATTTACTGCAAAGACCTTCATCACCACATACTATATGTCCACCCTCTCCCAGAATGGCATCTAACCTCCTCCCTAAATGGGCTCTTCAATGTATGTATACAAACATGCTCCATTCACAGCCATCTTTCAGCTCAGTCCTCTAACTTGAAGCTTGTGGGCCCCAATGCAAAATTTCTAAAAGGGCCTCAACCATTAAGGTTCTTTAGTAGTATTGGTATTCTACTATGTGCCAAAGGGACCTTTTGATTTTTCCTAGGCTCAAGGGCTTAAATGCAACTGCAACCACAACATGCACTTTAGTTGCGTCCTTCATTAAATTCCCTCTTTTGCCCAATTACAGAGCCACATGTACGCACTCCAGCTGACCTGCAAAGAAAAGAACACAGTGCAACTCCATGCATGTAAATGGTACAACCAGTAACATCTGAGAAGCCCCTTTAAGAAAATAGACCACAGTAATGCTCAGTCCATAGGTTGCATCCACAAAAAATGGGGCATCGAACATGAGGCTAGGATTTCATTGTGGATCTCTTGAGATGTTGAATGGCCCCTTGAACATCTTTATTTCTTAGGCTGTAGATAATGGGGTTCAGCATTGGGGTGACCATGGTATAAAACACCGATAAAAGCTTATCCGATAAGTGCCCCGAATATTGGGGCTTCATATACATTATAATAGCTGTGCCATAGAAGAGGACGACTATGATCAAGTGGGAGATGCAAGTGGAGAAAGCCTTGTATCTGCTAGAGCGGATCTTCAGAACTGCCAGGATGATGTGACCATATGAGTAAAGGATACATGAGAAAGGAACCAGGAGAAATATGTAGCTCCCAACCAACTTCACCGCAACCACATTAAAGAGGGAAAGATCATTGCATGAGAGTTCCATTAATGACGGAGCTTCACAGAAGAAGTGGTCAATTGGAGTGAACTTACAAAATGTGAGTTGACACAGAAGGTAAATGTCCACCGACGATATGACGCTTCCTGTCAGCCATGAAGCACTTATCATTACAACACAAGTCATTGTCTTCATGATCACATTGCAAGGTAAGGGATTACTGATGGCGACGTATCGATCATAAGCCATAAAAGCCAAGAGAACGCACTCAGTCTCACCAAGAAGAAGGAAGCCATACATCTGGACCAAGCAACCAATGTAGGAAATGCTCTTCTTCTCCATGAAGAAATTGACAAGCATCTTGGGAATGATAATGGAGGTGAAGCAGATATCCAGGAAGGACAAGTTAGCTAGGAAGATATACATAGAATTGTGCAGCTGACGGTCATATCTTACCACCACGATGAGCAGAAGATTCCCAGCCATGGTGGTTATACACAGGATCAAGAATATCTGAAAAAGTAGAACTTGTACAACGTGGTCAGTGGAAAATCCCAGAAGAATGAATTCTGTCACATGGCTGTCATTTCCCTTTTCCATGTTGAGAAAGGTTTATAGATTGGACCAAGATGAACTGAAGAAAAATCTGAAAAAATAGATTCCAAGAACATGCTCTGTTATGAATGAGTCACCGTAGGAGGCAAACACAAAAATAGTCGCTACGTCCTGAAAACCAGAGAAGTTGGCAGCTATCAGATTGCAGACCCCTGAACCTATCAACACAACTAGCAGAAGCCGTGGGGGGTTCCTACGGTGCCCTAGACACCTCGATCACAGCCGGAGAGCTAAATAGCCTAAAGACAGAAAGGGAAATCTAAACTGCCCCAGAGCAGACCCCAAAGTAATAGGCAGCCCCCAACATATAATGACGGTGAAGCAAGATGAAAAAACACTTACATAGATAGAAAGATAGGCTGAGCAAACGATGGGGCCCAAGCTAACTAAATAGGACAGGAAAGGAAGGTTGCTGTCTGCAATCTGCCAAAACCCTATCAAAGACCAGAGCCAACAGACTGATATGGAAAAAAGCCCTGAAGACGCTAGGCTTCAAAAATACTATATCAGTACTCAGGTATTTTCTGAAGACAGAGCTAATAGGAATTCAGCTCACCCCAGCAGGGAATGGCAGAAATCCAGAAAAACAAAGCAAAACAAAATCAAAGCACAAATGAAAAAAGCAGAGCAGAAAACTTAGCTTTTGAGGAGCAGGAATCCAGACTGGTCTCCAAGAATCCCTCAGAGAAATCACCCGCAAGGCAGAAGGGCGTCGCCGGCCTTATATGCAGTCTGTGACTCCACTCAGCCAGTCATCATCATTAGGCTCAGGTGCTTGATAATCAGGCTCGCTACCTTCCTTTACCAGAAGAGGGAGTTCACCAGACCTCAGCAGCGAAGGGGAAAATGAACTCACAACAGTACCTCCCCCTTGAGGAGGGGTCACCGAACCCTCAACCACGCCTCCAGGGCGATCAGGGTGAGCCCGATGAAAGGCACGCACCAATCTTTTGGCATGAATATCAGAGGCAGAGACCCAGGAATTATCCTCCTGACCATAACCCTTCCACTTAACCAAATACTGGAGTCTCCGTCTAGCCAGACAGGAATCCAGTATTTTCTCTACCTCATATTCCATGTTACCTTCAACCAATACAGGATCCGGAGGTGCCACCCCAGGAACAACTGGTTCAACAAACCTCTTCAACAAGGACTTGTGGAACACATTATGGATTTTAAATGTGACAGGAAGAGCCAAACAAAAAGAGACCGGATTAATAATCTCCAAAATCTTGTAAGGTCCAATAAATCTAGTCTTAAACTTAGGAGAAGCCACCTTCATAGCAATATTTTTTGATGATAACCACACCAAATCACCAACCTTAAACTGGGGACCAATGGTCCTATGTCGGTTGGAAAACCGCTGGGCCTTTTCCTGGGAGAGAGATAACTTATCCACCACTTGGTCCCAGATCTGGTGCATTCTCTCCACCACAGTGTCAACACCTGGGCAGGCAGAAGGCTCCACCTGCCCTGAAGAAAATCGAGGATGAAACCCAAAGTTACAAAAAAAAGGTGACATCAAAGTGGCAGAACTAGCTCTATTATTTAAAGCAAATTCGGCCAAGGGCAAAAATGAAACCCAATCATCCTGATCAGCGGAAATAAAACATCTCAAATACGACTCCAAGGTCTGGTTTGTTCTCTCTGTCTACCCATTGGTCTGAGGGTGAAAAGCAGAGGAGAAGGACAACTGAATTCCCAGCTTGGAAGAGAAAGTCCTCCAAAATCTAGACACAAACTGAACTCCTCTGTCAGATACAATGTTCTCAGGAATCCCATGCAAGCGAACCACCTGTTGCAAAAACAGGGGCACCAACTCAGAGGAAGACGGCAACTTAGGGAGTGGTACAAGATGAACCATCTTAGAGAACCTATCACAAATCACCCAAATAACAGTCATTCTTTGAGAGACAGGCATATCAGAGATGAAATCCATTGAAATATGGGTCCATGGCCTCCTGGGGATTGGCAAAGGCATCAATAACCCACTAGAGTGAGAACAAGCTTTAGACCTGGAGCAAGTCCCACAGGACTGCACAAAATTCCTGACATCATGAGACAAGGTGGGCCACCAAAAAGACCAACTCACCAGATCTCTAGTACCAAAAATACCTGGATGACCGGCCAATGCAGAGCAATGAACTTCAGACAGCACTCTCATCTTCCACTGGTCAGGAACATACAACTTTCCACTGGGATAACACTCAGGTTTGTCCTCCTGGAACTCTTCCAGAGCACGTCTCAAATCGGGCGAGATGGCAGAAAGAACTACCCCTTCGCCTAAGATGGTAGCAGGCTTGGTCACCACAGGAGAATCAGCAAAGAAGCTCCTAGAGAGGGAGTCTGCCTTGACATTCTTAGTTCCAGGAAGAAAAGAGACCACAAAATCAAAACTTGTAAAAAACAAGGCCCACCTAGCCTGTCTAGGGTTCAAGCGTTTAGCCGACTCTAGGTAAATCAAATTCTTGTGGTCAGTGAGGACCACGACTTGATGTTTAGCTCCCTCCAACCAATGTCTCCACTCCTCAAATGCCCATTTCATGGCCAACAGTTCCCGATTCCCCACATCGTAGTTACGTTCAGATGGAGAGAACTTTCGGGAAAAGAAAGCACAGGGATTCATTTTAGATGTTACAGGATCCTTTTGGGACAAAACAGCTCCTGCACCAATCTCAGAAGCATCCACCTCTACCTGGAACGGGAGTGAGACATCAGGTTGCCGCAAAACCGGGGCGGAGGTGAATCTTCGCTTCAGCTCCTGAAAGGAAGAAACAGCCTCCGGAGACCAATTCAACACATCAGCACCCTTCTTAGTCAGATCAGTCAATGGCTTGGCAATACTAGAAAATTTTGCTATAAATTTACGAAAAAAATTAGCAAAACCCAAAAACTTCTGGAGGGCATTCAAAGAAGTGGACTGAACCCAATCATAAATGGCCTGTACCTTGGCCGGGTCCATTTCAATAGTTGACGGAGACAAAATAAATCCCAAAAATGAAATCCTCTGTACTCCAAAAAGGCATTTCGATCCTTTGACATACAGGGAATTCTCCCTCAAGATCCGGAACACAGTCTGAATATGTTCCACATGAGAATCCCAATCCTTGGAGAAGATCAAAATATCATCCAGATAGATAATCAAAAATTTAGCGACAAAGTCTCGGAAAATATCGTTCATGAAGCACTGGAAGACAGAAGGGGCATTAGTGAGCCCAAAAGGCATCACCAGGTACTCAAAATGTCCCTCTGGGGTATTAAACGCCGTCTTCCATTCATCCCCATGCTTAATGCGGATAAGATTATACGCCCCCCTGAGGTCAAGCTTGGTAAACCAGCAAGCACCTTTAACTCTAGAGAATAGATCCGAAATCAGGGGTAACGGATACTGATATTTAACCGTAATTTTGTTGAGGGCACGATAATCAATACAAGGCCTTAATGAACCATCCTTTTTGGCCACGAAAAAAACCCGGCACCTTAGGGTGAAGAGGATGGTCTAATATGGCCCTTCTCCAACGCCTCCTTAATATAGGATCGCATAGCCTCGTGCTCGGGTACAGATAAATTGAAGAGCCGACCCTTGGGAAATTTACACCCCGGGTTCAGTTCAATTGCACAATCATAACTCCTATGAGGAGGCAAAGACGCAGACTCATTCTCACTAAATACATCATAAAAGTCCGCCAAATAGTCAGGAACATCATGCGACTGAGGAGAGGTGGAAAAAAACGGAGCCTCACTAAAGGCACACCGACAACCCCAACTCACCACAGACACAGATTTCCAATCCAAAACTGGGTTATGAATTTGTAACCAGGGAAACCCCAGAACAATGGTATCATGCAGATTATGCAACACCAAAAATCTGCAATTTTCTTGATGGTCTGGGGCAACCCGCATAACCACCTGGGTCCAAAACTGAGGTTTATTTTTCACCAAAGGAGTAGCATCAATCCCCCTCAAAGGGATAGGCGTCTGCAGAGGTGTCATCGGAAATCCACAACGTTTAGCAAAATCCAAGTCCATTAGATTTAGAGCTGCTCCCGAATCCACAAAAGCCTTGGCGGAAAATGTGGACAGGGAGCAGATCAGAGTAATAGCCAGAAGAAACTTAGGTTGAACACCACCAACAGAAAACGTGTGTGCAAAACGTTTCTCTCGTTTAGGGCAGACAGAAATAATATGCGAGGCATCTCCACAGAAAAAACACAACTTATTACGCCTTCTGAACTCCTGACGCTGCTCCCTGGACAAAACTCTATCACATTGCATAGGTTCAGACACCTGTTCAACTGGTGGCAACACCTCTCGTGCAATCCTGCGTTCACGCAAACGCCGATCAACCTGAATGGCTAATGACATAGAATCGTCCAGACCAGAGGGAACAGGAAATCCCACCATAGTATCTTTTATGGCTTCTGACAAACCCTTCCGAAAGAGAGCAGCCAAGGCATTATCATTCCAGGTAGTAAGGACCGCCCACTTTCGGAATTTTTGACAGTACAATTCTGCAGAATCTCGACCCTGGTTCAATGCCAACAGGGTCTTTTCAGCCTGATCAATAGCATTAGGTTCATCATACAACAACCCCAAGGCTTGAAAAAATGCGTTCACATTAGTCAGAATAGGATCATCTGGTTTCAAAGAAAACGCCCAATCCTGGGGATCGCCACGCAGCAAAGAGATGACAATTTTAACCTGCTGCGCGGAGCTCCCTGACGAGTTAGGCTTCAAGGCAAAAAATAATTTACAATTATTTTTGAAATTCAAAAATTTAGACCGATCCCCAAAAAATACATCAGGTGTAGGGATCTTTGGTTCAACAGCATGTGAACTAGCAAGGTAGGCGGAAATTCCCCGCACTTCAGCAGCGAGCTGCTCCACACGATCAGATAATTGCTTTATCTCCATTGAGAGAAAAAAAAATTCCCCCTACGGCCTCAGAGATATAGAGGAAAAAATATACACTTTTTTTTTCTTTTTTACAATTCCTTCCTACTATTGAGAACCCTAGGATCTGCGGTATGGCGGGTGATTCTGTTATGATTGAATCACCGTAAGAGGCAGACACAAAAATAGTCGCTACGTCCAGAAAACCAGAGAAGTTGGCAGCTATCAGATTGCAGACCCCTGAACCTATCAACACAACTAGCAGTAGCCGTGGGGGGTTCCTACGGTGCCCTAGACCCCTCGATCACAGCCGGAGAGCTAAATAGCCTAAAGACAGAAAGGGAAATCTAAACTGCCCCAGAGCAGACCCCAAAGTAATTGGCAGCCCCCAACATATAATGACAGTGAAGCAAGATGAAAAAACACTTACATAGATAGAAAGATAGGCTGAGCAAACGATGGGGCCCAAGCTAACTAAATAGGACAGGAAAGGAAGGTTGCTGTCTGCAATCTGCCAAAACCCTATCAAAGACCAGAGCCAACAGACTGATATGGAAAAAAGCCCTGAAGACGCTAGGCTTCAAAAATACTATATCAGTCTGTTACTCCACTCAGCCAGTCATCATCATTAGGCTCAGGTGCTTGATAATCAGGCTCGCTACCTTCCTTTACCAGAAGAGGGAGTTCACCAGACCTCAGCAGCGAAGGGGAAAATGAACTCATAACAATGCTCATAGTCAGAAGCAATTTTGAACAAATGCTATTTTTTATATCTACTTTACATAATGATATTTTTGTTCCCTATATTGTTGCATGTGTTTCACGTAGGGGTGCCACGTCACTCGGAGGACCCTCTAATGGTCTGAATTAAAAGGGGACAGGTTTCTACCCATTATTTAATATCTTAGGAAGAGCGAGGAGTGAGCGGGTGTGCAAAAGATATTGGCTTGTGCCCATCACAAAAGAGCGTTACACTGAGTAACCTGGGAGGTGCAATGTAATGATTGCAGAGGGGACTAGTGAGGGAGAGCTGGGATTGGTATTAGCAATGTCCAGTCTGGACTGCCGGGAGCACGTAAAGAATATCTGCAAGGAAAGATCATGGCGGTGCCAAACTGGACTGTCCCAATACCCTATTGTGATACCAGAGGAGCCATCATTGTCTCAGGTTAAAGCTGTACTCTACTGATACTATGGGTCTTGCACCTCTATGACTATGAGGCTTGTATCAAGAACGGGTATAATTTCTAACTATACATTGAGTATTCTGGGCTTTCAGTGTCCTCGTGAGTATGAGATGGTAGAATATTTTCTTGGCTTCATCCTATGATCCAGTGTGTGTTATAATTAGTCAAATATAACAAAGTGGGTAATATTCCATAACATACAACAGCGATACTAAATGACTCCTCCTACTTTTTATGGTATGGAGGATCTCGGAAATAATCAGAATCAATATTCCAGCTGAGGCTTCAGTGAGGAGACAGAAAATAAATGTTATCCTGGACATAATATGATGAGAAGATGACGATACTGCGAGGAGATGTGTGAAGCAGACGGCCCTCATCAATATGGGACAATCACATGAATCAGGAGCCGGAGGAAACCTGCAGACCCAAACACAAGACAGGTCATTCTGGAAAAAACAATCTTATATAATGGTATAAAAATTAGGCTAATACTACAACTACAATACTACCAATAGCAGAAAATACATTATAATATACAACCCTAAATCCAAAAGAGTTGGGTCTCTGTGTATAGAATGCAAAGAAATCAAGAATGTGATCATCTGGAAATCTCTCTTATGGTCATACTTTACCACACAGAACATAGAAGAGATCAGAAGTTGAGCTTTGGACATTTTTCCATTTCATTTGAAAAATTATGTCATTTAATATATAATGGCAGTGACACTTTTCACAAAAGTTAGGACAGGGTTAACACAAAGCTGGAAAAGTCACATGACTGATTAAAAAGAGCATGTAAGAGAGGCAGAGTCTCTCCAGGAGCAAAGATAGTCAGATTTCATAAATCTGAATCTAAACCCACAATTTGAGAAAACCGGTCCTCAAAATAAAATTACTAAGGCTGTGTGCACACGCTGCGGATTTTGCTGCGGTTCCGCAGTGGTTTTGGCCTCTGCAGACCCGCAGCAGTTTCTGCTGCGGTGTACAGTGCAATTGTTTTCTATGAGAATTCAAAACCGCTGTGCACATGCTGCGGAAAAAAACGCGCGGTTTATTTTCCGCAGCATGTCAATTGTTTGTGCGTTTCTGCCGCGGTTCCGCACCCATAGGACTTCATGGACTTTGTAAAATCCGCATAAAAACCGCAGATCTAAAAAGATCTGCGGTTTTTCCTGCGGATTGGGTGCAAAAAACCGCAGCGGAATGGGGGGAAATGATGTCAAGGCGGGAGGAAGTGTAGTGTGTGGGCGGAGTATAGTGTGCAGTGACAAGATTTCTGGCAAGATGGAGGGCTACCGGCGCATGGAGATGGACGTGGGGCGTTTGATAGACTTGGTATGTATGTATGTTTGTATATATGTATGTATATATGTATGTGTCTGTCTGTGTGCGTCTCCATGCGACGGTAGTGCGACAATTGTGCTCAATCGCCGCATGGGCCTGCTGCTCCCATCCGGCCATGTGATGGGAGAGTAGGCCCTGCGGCCACCGAGCACAATTGTACAGTGCTAAACACGTAACAAAACACATAACATACATGTAACAGACATTACATACAACATACATGACATGACATACAACACAAAACATATACTGTATACTCACCATCCAGGCCCCGCCATCTTGTCCAGAAGCCCTCGCTCCCCTCGTTCTTGAATAAAGTTAAAAAAAAAACCTTTCCCCCCAAAAAAAAAATGTCCGCCGAAAATAAACAAAAAACAAAGGTCCCACGGCGATCTCGGAAGTATTCGGGCAAGTTTTCCGGTGTTCGGCCGCTCCAGGACCTCGCTTTACGGCTCTTCTGCTGCGTGTGACCTTTCCCACGCAGCAGTGCCGTAAATGAGGTTACCGGAGTCACTGAACTCTGGTAAACTGTAGGCACATGCGCAGTTACACACTGCAGGAGCAGAGCTCCTGTCAGTGTGTTTCTGGTGACATGGAGAATGGTCACATCTGCTGATGTGACTGTTCTCCATGATTGATCGACGTGGGACACTCGTTTAAATGGACTGCGACGGAACGGTAGGTATCTTAGTTGGTTTGTTTGCTGTGGGCTGATCTTCATAGCCTGGGAAAGGGGACATGGATATTAACCCCTTCCCAGGTTGGAAATATCAGTTTGCAGTTGTCTGCTTAGTCTTTCTGGCCCTCAAATATGGGGGACCCCTTTGTCATCTTTTTTGGGGGGGTCCCCCTTTTTTTTAGAGCCAGAAAGGCAACGCAGACAGCTGTGGGCTGATCTTCAAAGCCTGGGAAAGGGGACATGGATATTAACCCCTTCCCAGGTTGGAAATATCAGCCCGCAGCTGTCTGCTTAGTCTTTCTGGCCCTAAAATATGGGGGACCCCTACGTCATTTTTTTTTTAGGGGGGTCCCCCTCTTTTTTTAAAGCCTGAATGGCTACGCAGACAGCTGCGGCAAGATATTTAACACCTGGTAATCAGCCTGCAGCTGTCTGCATAGGCTTTGTGGGCCAAAAAAATAGGGGGAACAGCACGTATTAAGTTTAGTTTTTGGAAATTTTTTAAAATAGCAAGATAAGCTTCCCACAAATACCCTGTTCCCTGCCTTGAGAGGCCACGATCTCGTTTGCAAGATCGCTGCAGAGTCACAACTTTTGTGACGTAACAGCGATCTCACCAGCGAAATCGCTGTGTGTGAGAGCGATCAGCGAGCGGCACCCCTGCCGGTATCGCTGATCGCTCTGGGAAATCTATGGACATTTCTTTGGTCGATGGTCTCCCACTGGCCAGCACGCATCGCTGCGTGTGACAGGCGGGAGACCAGCGATCAGGTTTAAAAAAAAAATAAAACCCGAAAAAATATTGTGATTCTCACCTTCCGATGTCCCGCGCAGTCTTCCGGCCTCTCTCCACGCTCCGGTCACAGTGATCCTTTGCACGAATGAGCGCGAGACGTCGTTGCCGTGAGACCGTGACATTCTCGCGATCATTCTCGCAAAGGATCACTGGTACCGTAGCGTCAAGAGAGGCCGGAAGACTGCGCGGGACATCGGAAGGTTAGAATAAAAAGATTTTGTATTTTAATACAATTTTTAACGGGTGGCCAGCGATGCCGTCCGCTCGGCATTGCTGTGCTGATCGCTGGTGGAGCTGTCTGTGTAACAACTCACCAGCGAGCACATAGCGACTTACTAGTGATCCTGACACCTTGATATCGGTGTCGGGATCGCTGGTAAGTCGCTTAGTGTGACGGGGCCTAGGCCACAGCTGTCTGCTTTGCCTTTCTGAGCCAAAAATATAGGGGGACCCCACGTCAAAATTATTTTAGGCCTCCCAGGAATTTTACAGCCAGAAAAGAAACGCATACAACTGTGGCCAATCAGAGCCTCAAAACAGGCCATGTTTATGAACCCCAACCCAGCCTCCATTTACCATCCCATAGTTGTCTGCTTTGCATTTCTGGCACCAAAATATAGGGTGGACGTTGCATCTACATACAAGTTTGCACTCAGAAAGGAAACGCAGACAACTGCGGGTTGATATTATTAGCCTATGAAAAGGCAATGAGTATTATCCCCTCACTCACATTCGAAAAATATGAAGCCGCTAACGTATGGCTACTTTTAGTAGCTATACAATATCAGTGCTCACTACCTAAATTAGTTTTTAGGGCTTATATGTAAATTTTTGTTTTTTAGATTTTTATTAGTGTAACTGATATAGTTCCTAATTCCATTTTCTATTTGTGTGTAGGTGCGTGATTACCCAGCCCTTTGGGACCCGGCAGACAGGCTGTACAAAGATCGTGGCAACAGGGATCGTTGCTGGAGCAAAATTTTAAGTGATCTGTACCCTGACTGGCACTCCTTTCCAAAAGCCACACAGTCACAAATTGGTAACTAACTTTTTCAGGATTATTTTTGTTATCACTTGTTATTAAAGCAAAAAAGGTGGTAAAAATCTTGTTGTCTTTCTTTTGTAGACAGTGATGTCAAACAACGTTGGCGTTCGGTTCGGGACAGGTTTAATTAATTCATTGCCAGCTGTCAAAAAAGTGGCGCATCCCCAACCAGCAGAACATTTCCGTACTTCCAAGAACTTCAATTTCTCATCACCAGCCGGACATTGCGAAGGTAAGTTTACGCCAAAAAAAAATACCGCATTCAAACAGTTTTCTTTATTTCCATTACTTCTCGGATATAGAAATTTGACATCTTTTTAATTTTCTGAAATGCTTAGCACACTGATGCTTCCAGTTACTCCTTGGAAATTGTCTTCCACCTGTCTTGAAGGAGTTTACAAAGATGCTTAGCACTTGTTTGACTTCACTCTGCGGGCCCACCTCAACCCACACCATCTTGTTTGGGTTCAGGTCTGGTAACTGTGGAGGCCAGGTCATCTGGCGTAGCACCCCATCAGTGTACTTCTTGGTCAAATAGCCCTTACACAGGCTGGAGGTGTGTTTCTGGTCATTGTCCTGTTGACTACACAAATTATGTCCCAACGAACAGCAAACCGGATGTAAGAGCATGCCGCCTAAAGATTCCGTGGTAGCCATGCTGGTTCACAATGCCATACATTTCTAAATCCACAACAGTTTCACCAGCAAAGCACCCCCACAGCATCACACCTCCTCCTCCATGCTACACGGTGTTAAACAAGCATTGCAAGTCCATCCGTTCACCTTTGTCATTGTATACTTTTTAGCCCTTCGTACTGATTCTACAATTTTCATTATAATGAAAATACATAAAAGTCTTTGAATGAAAAGATGTCTAAGAACTTTTGGTCTCTATTGGACATCTTCACTATGCGTTATAAAGTGCTTGTGAAGCTCCAATAAATTCTGACATGTGCCGCAGCTTCTAACAATACTGCATGTTTCGCTGCCATTTGTTGGCGCTGATTGACAGCAAAGATAATTTGCACTGTGTATATATAGCACGCACTGATTCCAAATGAGTAAAATACAAACATGCGTTATAATCATGCAATGTAAAATGGGGCACCGCAGTTGTCATGAAATTTTTTTGGAGTTGGCCAAACAGTTTGTCCGAATAAAATATGTAATTTTTAATCCTCATGTTTTTCTTTTTTCTCTCAACAGCACTCAAGGGAACATAATTGAAAACGTCAATGAATCAGAAGATGGAGCAGGGTCTTGTGAGGCAGGTGACATCTCGGCACCATGTCGCAACACACCTTCTGATGTAGCCCCATCTTCATCAGCTGCAGGAACATCTGTTTCTGCAGCTGATGAACCATTGGGTTCCTCAGAAGCATGTGTAGCCACTGCCTTTCCGGTGTCTGGAGAGCCGAGCAAGAAAAGAACCAAAAAAAAACACATTGACACCACCTTAAAGGCATCCTCGGATACACTAGATTTGATTAAAAAGACCACAAGCGAGGATGAGTTTGATTTCTTCGGCATGACAATTGCCAATAAAATTCGAAGCTTGACACCGGAGAGGCAGTCTATATTAATGACAATGGTGCAGATGTCAATCACTGCTTTACAGGACCCTGCTCCCATAGCATCATACACTAATATTTTAATGGGCGTTTTTAACCTGTTCCGACCAACACCACCCACCCAACAGCAGCGGCCAACGGAGTATAGGCCAACAAATAACACCAATTACTTTTCTGACTCAGGCAGCTCCCAGGCCAACTATCCGTATACCCCTGAGTACCATTATCTCCCCTAATTGTTACCGTCAATGGTGCACAAAATATTTGTTACAATAATTAGACATGTTGTCTGTTTCGAACACCTTGCCCGCTTCAACACAATATTCCCCCAAAAATTTGTGTTGTTTAAAAAGGTCCGTTTTGGAGTTGTTCAAATGTAATAATATTTGGCTGTATTTCTAGTTTTTCGATGCCAACAATGTCCTTGAATTTATATATTGTTTTCTAAATAAAAAATATTGTATTTACAATTTGTTTGTTTTTTTTGGGACAGATTAATGTAAATGCAGTGATCTCTGCCTGTCATGTGTCGAGAATCAAAGGACTATGGGCGGGAGGGTCAAAAAGGTGGTTGATGCTGCAGAAACTGTAGGATTTCCAGCCAATGTACTGTGTGTAGGCTTTGAAGAAGGAAAATGAGGTGAAATAAATGAAACACACACCGTCAATACAGAATCAGAATTGTTTTTAGTGATTAATACAATCTAATTTTTTAAAAAAAATTTTGAAAAAGTTTTTCATTACAACTTGAGTGGTCCTTTCTTTTGTGACGCTCTGTTCTTCCATCTTTCAGTGCTGGTCAGGCTGCCCAACACCAGCACAGGAGTATTGCCAATGCACGGCACCTTCGGGACTCATAAAATAGTCAGTAAAGGTTTCTCTCACATGCACACCAGAGTTGGATGGTCTTCCCAGACACACGTTGCGCAGCTGATTACATTGTGGCTGCTGGTACTCCAAATCTACCTCTGAGCTGTACTCCCGAGCATAGTTATGGAGTACACAGCAGGCCTTAATCACAGCATCAACGGTGTCTGTATCCAACTGGATGGCAGTGTGAAAGACCCTCCACTGACCAGTCATGATCCCGAAGGTGCATTCCACATATCTGCGTGCACGACTCAGCCGATAATTAAAAATCCTCCGCCTGTCATCCAGTCCCCTTCGTGGGTATGGGCGCAGCAGGGTTGTCGTTAAGGAAAACGCCTCATCCGATACCATCACAAAGGGCACTGGATCTGTGGAACCCGGCAAAGGTCTTGGGGCTGGGAGCGTTCCGCCATCTTGAAGAATTTGCTGACCAATCTGTGATGATCGCAACACCCGAGAATCCCCAGTACTGCCATAGGCACCAACGTCAATGGCAACAAATTTGTAATGTGCATCAGCCACCGCCATCAGGACCACCGAAAAATACTTCTTATAATTAAAGAAGTGTGATCCTGATCGTTGTGGCTGTGGAACCCTTACATGTTTACCATCAACTGCACCTATGCAGTTTGGGAAATTGGCCACAGACTGAAAGCCTGCTGCGACCTGCAGCCAAGTCTCCTCGGTTGGGGAAGGCATCACCATGGGCTGCAACTTCTGCCAGATCACGTTACATGTGCACCTCACAATTTGAGAGATGGTGGATTTACCAACTCTAAATTGGAGGTGTAGGGATGTATAGCGCTCTCCTGTGGCCAAAAACCTGCAAAGAAAAAGAAAAACAATATTAGAAACGTTAGCAAAACAAGTAATTAAACATGTTTAACATATTCCCATTTAAGAGACTACATGAAAAAATGTTAAAAAGATATCCATGTCCATCTATGTGTGAGTGACGTGTGAAAGAGCCTCAATCACATACAAACCAAAAAATATATACTTACCGCAAGGTGATGAGCAGCCTTTCCTCAGCAGTGATGGCCTTCCTCATTATGGTGTCCGCAAAGGTCAGATGTGGTGCCAATATATGTAACAATCGGTCGAATGCCGGGATGGACAGCCGACAAAACAAGATGAATTTGTCCGGATAGCTGAAATGATATCATGACCAACATTTTAAATTCATAATGATAATATTTGAAGAGACGGATTAAAGATATTTTGAACTTACCGCCTCAAATCTTGGTAAAGGACATAAAGATGCCCCTTCTCCTGTCGCTCAGCTACAGGCGGGTGCACCCACATCCGTCTGTTCCTCTTCCTCCTTCGTCGCTCCTGCAACTAAAATACAAATAAATGTTAAGAAAAAACAAAGAGGCAATGTGCACACCTAGCATATTAGCTGGCCAAACTTCAGCACAACTTAAAGAAACTCGCACCGCTGCCTATTCTGCATCTGTCCTAAAGACAGCATGTTCCCAAAAAAATAAACACAAAGTCCCCCACTAGACAAAACGGCAACTGAACGGAAGATGCCGTGAGCGTGGTGAGCGGCTCAAAGGACCACATAGTCCGACGGAGGATGAGTATATCACTGTGGTTTTTTTTTTTATATATATTGGTTACCAGATTAATTTATCCTGGTCTGGAACACAGTAACCACTACTCCAGACCATGGGTACCATCCGCACATAAAGCAGTAAATTAAAAGGATGGTTTCCACTCCTATGGCACAATTCTTGCCACCATTATGAAAAAAATTGAGATGCTGAATATTTAGCCACTACCATAGGAGTGGTTCGGAAGCAATTTTGTAAAAAACCTTAAGCCACCCTGGCGAGGAATACGGACGGGTGAGAGGCGCTTAAAACACGCATTAGACACGGACCAATGATTCTCTATGGGGTCCCTCGCACCAGCCGTATATTTCTCCTCCGTATCTTACGCTCCGTGCCAATGACAGCATGCTGCGATTGTCAGCGTACTACGCCAATAGTACGCCAATGCATTGCAACTGATGATTAACGCATGCAAGCACTACACCCTGCGGCCGCCATGGTAACGATAGGGAAGCATTGCAGATGCGACCTATAGCGCATGATGTGCTGCACAATAAAACGTAAGGTGAAACCGGCCTTACCTCCTCTCTGTGGCGATTAATGTTTTGCAGCATAAACCACATCAAAAGGATTCGATATGGCCTGCGGAGCAGGCACCGCTGTGTGATCTGGTTCTCGGCCGTCAGGGCACTATACTGGGCACTTGAATGCTGGATGTTTGTGCTGATACTTGCTTTTGGCTAGCAAAATGGAGAATGGTGGCCAAGGAAATGACATCACCTTCTTTTTTTTTTCCTCATTCAAGTTGCCATAACTTTATGTATGTTGTCTGCTTTGCAAAGCGCAGTCAAAACCGCACTCAAAAACCGCATGAAAACCGCACCAAAAATGCAAAAACCGCACTAAAAACCGCACTTGCGTTTTCCAGCGATACGTGCGGTTTTCGGTGATGAAAAAACCGCAGCAAAATCCGCAGCGTGTGCACACAGCCTAAGACGTTAAATATCCACCATCCACTACACATAAAATCCTTGAAAGACTCTGGAGAAATCCATGTGCACAAGGAACAAGGCCGATAGTCAGTATTTGACGTTCGTGATCTGTGGACCTCAGGCGTCACCGCATTAAATACAGGCATGATTCTATCATGTAAATCACTGAATGGTCTCAGGAATAATCCAGAAATTATTGTCCGTGAACACAGTTCTCCGTGAAAGATCATGGAAAGATGAAGCCATATAGCAACAGAATTTATAAAAACTGCTGACTTCTCTGGATCAAAGCTCATTTATAATGGACTGAAGCAAATTGGAAAATTATTTTGTGGTCGGATGAAGCAAAATGTGAACTTCAATATGGAAACCATAGATACAGTGTCCTGTGGACTCATAGGAGAGGGACCATCCAGCTTGTTATCGAGAAGATTGACCATTCAGCTTGTTATCAGTGCACTGTTCTGTATGTTTGATGGTATGGGGGCACTAGTGTCTATGGCATGGACACTTTGCTCACACATGAAAGTCACCATCGATGCTGAGCATTATATAGAAGCAATAGAACAACATCTGCTCCATCCAGACAACATCTATTTCAGGGAAGATATTGTATATTCCACTAAGACAATGGTAAACCACATCCTGCCTCCATCACAGCAGCATGGGTCAGCAGAGGAAGAGTTTGGGTGATGAACTGGCCGCCTATGGTGCAGAAATTCCACAATAGAAAACCTTTTTCACAATATTATTAAAAAATCATATTGTGAAAAAATAAAAAAGACCCTGAACTGAGGAGAGACGAGCGTCTGACATCAGACAAGAAGGGGAAAAGATCTTCTCCCACAACTCCAGCAATAGTCTCCTCACTTCCATGAAGTTTACAGACTGTGGAAAGAAGAGGGGACGTTGCATGATGGTGGGCGCAGAACGGGCACAATGGTGGTGACGGGTTACACAGTATGGTGGACACAGCCTGGGCACAACTGGTCTGAGATTTGTTGCTGCCATTAATTTCTAAATTAGTTCTTTTTTTGGACATTAAATGGAAAAATGTCCAAAATTAATAGAAAATGGCGACAAGTTTCCAAATGATTGAATTCTGGTTTTGTCACACAATCACCCAACTTTTTTTGTAATTGAGAGTTGTATAGCGAAAATACAACTACATTACTACCAATAATAGATAATTACTCCATAATATAATACTACATCTACAGTACGAGCTGTAAGAAATATTTATATATAATATATCCGGTAGTAATGTTACAACCACAGTGCTACTGTTATTAGATACTACTGTACATTAATGTTACAGCTTTAGTACTAGTAATAACAGATAATACTATACACTATTTTAAACATCTACAACCAATAATATGTAATAATACTACAACTTTAGTACTACCAATAAAAGAGAATATTATCCTAACATTGCATACAGCATTACTTTGATTATTGCTAGTAATGACACCACCACTGTGACCAGACAATTGCAGCTACTACTATGAACAGACTAAACAAGCCCCATCTGCTGTCCCTCAGCATAAGCCTGCAGCTGCTGCGCACTACAGCAGAGTAGCACTAATAGTATAAGTACTATTACTTATTGTCACAAAGTGACTTGCCCTGTGTGGCACGACCAGCCGATCGGTCGGTAACTAAAACAACAAGACAAACAAGGGGACACCGGGAACACAATTGCAACGGTGGGCCCTACAATAGGGAACGGGGAAGTGGACACCTCCTGCACTCTCCTGCGGCTGTGTCCCTGAACTCTCCTTACGTTTCCTATACAGGTTCTTTCAACCTGTCGTTGACCAGAATACCTCAGTCCCTCACTAGCCCTGCACCTATCCCTTACTAGGGAACTGGCTAGTGCAGACACTGGTCCCACCGCTGTACTAATATAACACCAGGGAAAATAACGAACAGGGAAAAAACAAAAAACTTAGCTTTCTCTGCAGTCAAGCCCTGGACCGCAGAGTGAGGCACCAGAACACAGCTTCCAGCAGTGTAACCACCGCTCCAAATCTGCTGCAAACACCACTGCTCCAGATGGCTTCTCTCCTCCACACGGTTGGCTTCCAAATGAGCAATATCACCAACAGTGATCCAGAGCACCTGACGACCTTTTATAGGAAGGAAGGGGGGTGGTAACACCTGCTGGCTAATTTAAACATGTAGTAACCCCAGCGGCCACCGGGAGCAAAAACTCATTAGCAGCGCAACTAAGGTTGTAGTAACAACGGTGGCCACCAGGGGCAAAAACTAACATTAAGCCAGAGGCTTGAAAGAAAAAAAAGGTTATATATGAGCCCGGATCTGCCACAGATCCAAAAATGGATTGTGACACTTATAATGTCATGATATGTATTTTTCCCCAATACTTTGCAATGTCTTGTGTGTACCTGTAAGAATATGTTTCCTTCCCCCATTGCCTGTGTCTCTGGGATTATAATGTAATTATGTAAGTAACCTGTCTCCTTTCCACAAGACTTGTGTATCTAGACCATAATTGAATTCAGGCTTGGGTCAACACAGCTAGGGGAATCACCATTGTTCTCCTCAGCAGGGGGAGGACTCACAATGCACATCCTCCTAGACACAGCGGTGCCTTGCTGTGGGCCAAACCATTGCATAGGAGGAGTGGAACCCTCCTCCACTACACACATGGGCTGATCCAGGAGCAGAGACACTAGATCCCTGTGCAACTCAGTCAGATGTGAGTTGGATGCTGAAAGAGAAGGGCGAGGCTGTCTGACGAAGCCTCGGCCTTAGTGTGATCATGGCGGATTTCTGGGACTCTAAAAGGACTATGGTTTTGTGATCTGGCACAAGGATTGTCGGGAGGTGCCCCCGAATCAGTTTCCTGTGGACTTATTTTGGGACTCTGCAAATTACCTTCGTGTTGTTCCTGTGTTCTGGTCAATAAATCTGTTGGATCGTTCCCAGGCCTGTTGTCCCTCCTTGCTCTGGAGAATACTCCCGTCACATATAATACTGTATCATTCATACTATAAGTGTAACTACTAATACTTTGGCTACTTCCCCAAGTTACACAAAAGGAGATTACCTCTGCAACTATCGAACACAGAGAGAACAGTGCCCATCCATAAGGAAAGGAGGAAACAACCACACGGAAAGTGAGGGTGAGGCGCTTAGCAAGGATGGCAGCTGACATAATATGGCATTTTTTAATCCCAGGCAAATGGCCACTGCGATGTATCCCTTGACTGCAAAGAGCCTGTATATATGTTGTTGCTTTAAAGTTTCAGCAAAGTTCCTCAAAGTTCTTTGCTACCACTGGGTTGCGCCTGTGATTTTCAGATATACCTTATTACTTCCAGGTGGAAGTGTAGGGTATTTTCACACAGAGCTTTTCTTATGTGAATTTTGGAACAGATTCTACTCCCAAATCCACATGAAGAGCAACGTCAAACACTCTTTGCGTATCCTCTCTATTGATTTCAAAAGGAAATCCTCGTGCGAAAAAGCAACATGTCCTTTCCTGAGTTGTTTATGATTGAAAACTCTCCGTCTGTTTGACTACTGAATCAGCTAGAGCAGAAAAAAACCTATAGATTGCAGCAAAAACTGCTTAAAACACTTAAAAAACACCCAAAAACACTTCAAAAAACTGTTTTTTTATGCCAGCTTTAAACATGGATTTTTCTTGTTGTATTACCACGACCTTCATAACCTTAGACTTAGCAAACGTCTCAGGTCAGGTCTGCGCTCAGTCATCCTCAGCCGGAATGGTTTCTTTAAGCTGATACACAGCCAACCTCTTCATCAGACTCCTCGCACTGCTCACTAGAAGAGGTGATTCCTCTTAGCCACAAGAGGCTTCCTCTCTTTGGGACCACTTTTGTGTGGACAACATGGGCGAGTCACTTAATTGGTATCCCCAGGTCTTTTACTCCATGGTCAGAGGTCTTCTACCATCTCACTGGCACGACACGCTTCCACCTCAGCCTCTGTGGCACACAAGTGGACACACTCCCTTCTGCTCCCCCATTTCGCCATGCCTCCCTATTTCACAGTTGTGGATGCTCCTCAAAGGTATCTGGTATTCCTCATTTAGTACATCCATGGAAAACCTCCACTCCTTCACCTACTTTCTCAAGGTGGCACCTCATACCTACAAGTGTGCCCATCTTTAGGCTAACCGTTACAGGCCATATCCTACAGCTTAGTTGCCACCTGGATAAAATTCCCCATGTAACTGACCATGAACAGCTGGAAAACCTGACTTAAATAGACCTGAACTTTTACAGTGAATCAAAATACACTTCTTATATGCACAAGAACGGTACATGACCTGTACATGTCTACCCTCGGTGATCCAGGACTATCCATTTGCCACACTGGAATTCTACTTGTGGTGATATTACCTTCCTGGGCCCCACATCCATATACATGGTTCCCTAACACACATAAACATAATATATGGTATATATAGAATTTTAAGAGTATTCTTTAGTTCAACAAGGTACCATGAAAGCTATGTCCAAAATAAACACTATTAATGGGGTGATCTGGCCCAAATGAAGATCCATGAAGATGTTGCCTTTGGATTGATTCAAACCTATGATCCCAATGTCCCATCCATAAAAATAATACGAGTACTCACTAAGCTCCCGCTAATAGGAAAAAAACAATAAGAATCTTCCACCTGTTTGATTCTTCCGTGAATTGAGGTAATTACAAGTCTGTGGAGCCTTCGCTTCTCTAAATGAAGGGACATCGGCTAATTGAAGCTGAGCGGTTCGTTATGTGTTCATTGTATGTTTAGCACAATAATGAGTTATGGTTCAGATTCTTCTTATTATTCCAAAATAAATCCCAAGAGACTGATGTTTGGCGTCAACTAAAGTAATATCAACTAGTAATTATCCATCAGGGAGTACAGGAGCGGAGTACCGGAAGATCATTAACGACTTCTTACTTCTATGTTACTCTAACCATTCTGCACAATTAGAAATGTGTTACAAAGCTTACATTTTATTCTTATTCTTATATTTTGATTTATACTTTTAGATTCTATTTTTATTTTTAGCTAATTATATTTACCTGTTTTACAATTTATATTATTAGAATCAGTGTAAACTCTCCAGCAATACAAAACTTCAGATATGTTGTAGGAACATGTAAGAAGTTATCGGCTCTGGGTTGCGACATGAACCAATATTTAGTTGACTTTTTCCAGTATAAGTTTTGTCTATCGGTTGTCTTCAGGTCTCACAAATAAAAAATGTGAATAAATATTAAATTATTATTGCAGATACCTCACTCACCCTCTTCTCTATGGTCCCGGATGGTACCGGTTGACTTGGTGAGGGGGGATTCTCTGTTCCATTGATTCCAAAGATGATGGAACAGTGGGGCAAGACTTGCCGGATATTGTATAGCTCAACGAGGACCTGGACAGAGAGATGGACAACAGGCAGACAATCAGAGAAAGTCACACCAGAATAAACATGATAAGAGTATGGAGGATCTATAGATTTATTGTCAGTTCAGGACTTGCCGCACACAAATGGCTAATGGCAGAGATGTATGTAATCAGCAGACAGATGGTCAATGGCAGAAATATAGGCAATCAGGAAACAAATGGTTAATTGCAGGCAAAAGTGATAAGCAAGCAAATTGGATACATGATTGCTGAGGAAGAATATGCATTGTTACATGTAATATTATGGATCGTTATTTTATGGCTTTAGCCCACCGTACACATTAGATGGCTTACAGCAGAATGGTCAGCCAAACTATCATTTAGTTGGCAGCCATCTAATGTGTATGGTGGGCTAGTGGGCTGTAGCTTTAAAGTACTGAACATGCTGAAAATACTATACAGATAGTGTGGGATAGCACAACAGAGAGTCCCTCCATCTCAGCCTTCTTTCCCATACATAGAGATATTTGCTTGACTGAATGCTCCTGTGTTCTTCATGGGAGAGTGGCTTATGTCTGGGAGGAAAAAGGATCAGACATGCCCGATCCTCCGGCAATCAATTGTCCAGGACTTCATACGCATTAGCCTGTCGCCAAACCTGTCATTATTAGTGGATTCAGCCAACATTAGTCTAATATATATTGATAGCTTTTCTCTCATTTCTATGGCTGAGTTGTGAGCTGTGACGTCCTCTCACTATCCAGATTCACCACAAAATATCTGCTGAATTCCCTGCCTCAGACTATAGAAGTCCATCCTCATTGGCAGCACTTTGCCATGTGATCTGAAAGCTGCAAGGCATTATGGGGAAGCCCACCCATGTGTAAAATGACGGCGGTCTTTTTAGGTGAATGTCAAATTCACCGGTCTCATCGAATTCCTAAAAATTCTAAACAAATTTGATTTGATTAGAATCCATTCATTAATCTCAATCACATATGGAGGAGATTTCTAGGATTCAAATATTTTTCCCATATAAATCAATTTTTAATAGATTTGACTCAATTTGAAATATATGCCAATAATAATCTACAGGACATTTCTGATCTTAAGATCTCAATTGTAGATTACTCCAATGTTTTTGTAGCTGAACTTCTCCTGCGGGACGATCTGATGATTAAATCATCCGCCACCTGAGCCTTCCACACACCGTACCCACCATCAGGTAATTATATCTCTGTGTAATGCTGTGTCGGAGGAGTGAACGTCTTCTGATTACCGCGGGATCCCCAAGGAGTTACTGTCCACCGAGACTCGTCAAGAAATTAACAGATTCAAGTGAGTTATTCCAGACCACAATCCGCACATGGAAGATGGCATTAGATGTTGTGTCAGTGCACTCAATATTCACCCAAGTTTACACATATATGGCACATTTTTAACTTTTTCCATAAAACTTAGAAGTCATAATCTACTGATTACGTATAACCCCCTTTTATAGTTCTTCCCCCTTTATAAAAGGGCTGAGGGAATAGAGACAGCTACTTTTACATAAGCCAAGACTGCCGCATCAACACAATGAATGTAGAATTCGGGATTATTAAGGTGAGCGGCCACCATGTAATACTTTCATGGCTCCTCCAAAATGGTTGCCACCCTCACTGCTGTGTTCAGACTCATAGATGAGGGTCCTCCTAAGCGGGAAACAAGCTATATAACATTCAAATGTGCTAACAGGGGTACATGACGGAGTTAGTGTTCAAAACACCGCATGGAAAGGGCTATTGCCAGTTGGTGACAGAAAAACCTTTTAATGCACTAAATATGGAAATAATAATCGAAATGTATTTATAAGCTCAAGACTGGAAGCCAGAAATTGAAGCAAGATCCAAACCACAGGTCTCTCAGTGCGGGTCATCTGAGAGGAGTCACAACACTCAACAATCACGGCTGACCGTCATTTCCTGGAAGCTGTAAGATAACTGTGAAATCAATGGAGTTGACAATACAAAGTATTGGAAAGAATTCTAAGGACCAGGACCCCTAATGCACATTCCCTCTTCCCCTCCAATGGGTTAGGTAGCAAACTCTGATTACAACTTCCACTAGAATTGTTACCTTTTTCCCCATTTTTTTTAAAAGGGAATCTGTCACCGGAAATTTGCGGGCTATGTAAATGCCCTGTGTCCGGTCCGATGGGCGATGTTTCTTCTTCTTTTCTCCACCCCTTCCATGGCCGCTGTCCGCAATTTTTCCTGGAATTAGAGTAGTTCTACTCCAGATTTTGTGCATGCGCAAAGCAATTTTGCCTCACGCATGCGCAGTATGCTTTGCCCAGCTGGGGGCAAAGCCAAAAATTATTACTGTGCATGCGCCGATACACTATGTCCCGGAAGTATTTTGGTGTGTTCCGGGACATAGTGTACCGGCGCATGCGCAGTAATGATTTACAGCTTTGCCCGCAGTTGGGCAAAGCATATGGCGCATGTGTGAAGCAAGATTGCTTTGTGCACACGCGAAATCTGGAGGAGCACTACTCTAATTCCAGAAAATATCGCAGACAGCGGCCACGCATGGGGTGGAGAAAAGAAGAAGAAACACCACCCATCGGACCGGACACAGGGCATTTACATAGCCCGCAAATTTCCGGGGTGACAGATTCCCTTTAACAAAAGTAAAAAAAAGAATGTACTTTAGGGGTGTGACTTAATGGAGGGCCATTTGCATAATATAGGGTAAAAATAGAGATATTCATCCCTGATGTCTTATATTTTAAATGTTTAACCCAAGGATAGTTATGGAAACTTATAAAGTGTAACGAAAATCAGGGATGTTTGGTTTCAAATAAGATGTCCAGCATTTGGCAAATACCCTAATGTAAAATATACAGACCCCCATCATAAATAAAGGGATACGTCTGATTTTTTTTTGCGTCCGTCATGCGACAAATACAGCTTGCACAAAACTGATGGTTCTGGTTATGTGTTCCAGTTGTGGTTACATATTCAAGTAGCGATGGTTGTTCTGGTACTGTATACATCTAGTGATGATGATTCTGGTGATATATATATATATATATATATACATCACCAGAACCGTCACCAGTACATGAATACAAAGCCAAAATCATCATCAGTACATAATTAGAGCACCAGAGCCATGATCAGTACATGAATGTCACCAGAACCGCCGTCAGTACATGAATACAAAGCCAAAATCATCATCAGTACATAATTAGAGCACCAGAGCCATGATCAGTACATGAATGTCACCAGAACCGCCGTCAGTACATGAATACAAAGCCAAAATCATCATCAGTACATAATTAGAGCACCAGAGCCATGATCAGTACATGAATGTCACCAGAACCGCCGTCAGTACATGAATACATGACCAGAGCCAAGAGTATTTGAATACAAGAACCAAACTTAGTACAACAATCAACTGCAATATCAAGTCATAGCCATAAACAATTCTATCACATGAACCTGCAACCCTACAACTCCCAGTATGTCCTTAACAATGACACTGATGAGAATTAGTATCACAAATAAACATTTACATCCAGGTACTTTACAGATTACATCTTACAGTCATCTCATTTTTTTCATCTCCTTTTTGTCTAAATGACGTGATGACTTTCACATCCACACCTGTTCTCTGCAGATCTCCCTCTTCTCTGCAGCATATCCCAACACAGTGCCCTTAAAAATAAGTGTCATTAGAATGCCCTCTAATTAGAGATATCTGTCCATATTATGACCATAAATAAGCCTCCTATAGTATATGGCCTCCACACTGCCTATCATTATCAGCTATAACCACCACACTGTCCACCTATATGAACTATAGCCTGTACCATGGCTGCTCCCTCTAATTATCTGATACAATATCTATATCTCTACACGGTCCCCCTGCCATGTTAACCCCTCTCCATATTGTGCCTCCATCTCATGCTCCCCCTCTCCATATCCATTATGTGCCCCTTTTCACACTATGCCGTCATACAGCCCTCCACGCTGTCCTCTACAAACTGTAACTATTCCTCACACTGTCCCACTGTACAATATTATTGTCACGACTCTGTTGTCGGGTGTCCCGGTACCAGGGGCTCCATCCCTGACCCTACTGCTAGGGGCACCGAAGCTCGCCATACTCCCTGGATTACTTCTGATGGTGATGATGACGAAGACGCTGGGGCCATGTAGCTTTTAGTCTGTAGCCTTCCCCCACCCAAACATACCAAACATACAAATATACTCACACATATAACAGTGGAATGCACCGGAGAGTGGAGGATGGGGTTAAACCAAAGTAGGAGAAGAAAGGGAATTATCAGACACTCAAAGCCCAGCAACACTCACAGATAAACCCATAAAATGCTTTATCCAATAATAACTACCAACAACCTCCATCCATGCAGCATATGCTACTCTGACACTGAGTGCTAGCCAGGACCCAGTTTATGCAAGAGATGAGAGTGGCTAACAGTGAACAGCTGAGAGCTTTAATGCAGGAAAGCTTGCAAGAGCTCTTAACCGAGCAGAAAGAATTAACCACCATTTAATATGAAGGTGAAGTGCCTGTAACCAGTGCAGGAGTAGGAGAATCAGACACTGCAGTCTTTAGGCTCCTCTGTCATGGTAAACCCGTGACAGTAGACCGCCTTCTACGAGGGACCTCCGGAACCTCAGAACTAGGTTTATCAGGGTGTGCCACATGAAAAAAACATATCAGCCTGGCTGCATGGACCTCAGATACTGGTGCCCACATTCTCTCCTCAGGACCGTATCCCTTTCAGTGTACCAGATATTGATGCGACCGATGAACTAAACGAGAATTGACGATCTTGGCTATTTGAAATTCCAAATTTCCATCCACAATAACTGGAGATGGCGGTAGTGGTGATAGTACAGAGGACTCAACTTTTTTTAGTAGAGATCGATTTAAACATATTTTTGATCCTAAAAGTGCGCATCAAAGCAAGGCAGAATGCTATGGAAATGATGACAGCCACAATCTTATAAGGACCAATAAACCTGGGACCCAGTCTACTAAAGAAAACCTTCAATTTAATGTTCCTTGAAGACAACCACACCAAGTCACCAACACACAGGTGACCCACCAAACGTCTCTGATCAGCCACACTTATATTTGAACCCCATTTTTATCAAATTATCAATAACCCCTTGCCACTCAGACATAATTGATGATGAAAATCATTTTATTCAGGCATTCCAGAAGAACAAATTCTATTAAATGAGCTGTACTGAGGGTGTAATCCAGATGCCCAGAAAAACGGACTTACGAGTAGCCTCATGACAACGATTATTTACCGCAAATTCAGCTTGAAGTAAGTAGGTAACCCAATCCTCCTGATTCTCACACACAAAATACCTAAGATAAGTCTCAAGACTCTGGTTAACCCATTCAGTTTTGCCCATTAGACAGCAGGGGAAATGATGATTGAACAACAGATATAAAATTGGTAGGGATTCCATGTAATTTTACAATCTTGCTGATGAAAATTTGCGCCAAGGTCTTGGCGTTAGGCAAAGTACTCTCTTTACCTAACGTCAAGACCTTGGCGCAAATTTCCATCAGTGAGATGTGACATTTTACTCAGTCCACAGTCAGTTCAGCACCACCAAAATTCCAGTATTACTTACCGACACAGGTAGATCGGTGATAAAATCGACCAATAAATGAGTCCAGTTTAGAAAAACACCTTGCTCCTACAATTCGATTAAATAGGTCCGGGATCAGAGGGAGTGGAAACTGATCCCTGACCGTGATCTGATTGAGTTTGTGGAAATGTAGACAGGGGCGTAAGCCCAGTCTTTCTTCTTTACGTAGAAAAACCCCGCAGCAATGGGGGATGAGGATGATCTGATATGACCCTCATAACCTGCCTCTCTGGACCAGACACATTAAATAGTCTGCTCTTTGGCATCTTGGCTCCAGGGACAAAATTAATGGCTCAGTCATAAGGAAGATAGGGAGGAAGTTCTTGGCACCTCTGCCCCGAGAACACATCTCCAAAGTCAGACAGATTTTTAGGCACAAACTGGGCAACCACCCTTGCAAGCCGGGTGTCCAACAGTGCCCTTGACAATATTCACTTAACTTTATCACCTCCCTAGTCTGTCAATCTACCACAGGGTTGTGCAGAGAGAGCCAAGGTAGTCCAAGAACCACAGGAGACAGCAGACCCTCTAGCACATAACAGTCAATACCTTCTGAGTGCATGGCTCCTACCTGTAGATGTAACCCTTGAATGGTGTCACGTCACCGCCAGACTCAGGGCCTGCTGTCCCGACCTCGGCCAGTCGGAGGCGCCGGACTATCACATCGCGGTCAGACTCAGGGCCTGCAGTCCCGGCCTTGGTCTCTGGGAGGCGCTGTGCTTCAACCCCGAGTGGTGGCGGCGATAGTCATGAGGCTCCTGCGCAGGCGTCCGCTGGACGCAGGCTTCGCTCCTCGGTCAGTCATGAAGGGGCTGGTGCATCACCATCCAGCCTGGTCCTGGGGGCGGTCCGGATGACATCATCAGCCCACGGGCCTGTGAGGGATGACCTGATCCCTCAAATACCTTGGGACTGCTCTTGCAGGCCGCCGGATATATTCTTGGTTCCCCTGCGTGTTACTGTGTGTATTACTGTTGACTGACTCTGACTTTTGCCTGGACTTCTGACCCTTCTTCTGCCTAACGATTCTGTACCTCTGCGACTCTCCTGGTTTATGACACTGACTTCGGCCTGGATTCTGACTCTGCTTCTGCCTAACGATTCTGTACCTCTGCGACTCTCCTGGTTTATGACACTGAATTCAGCCTGGATTCTGACTCTGCTTCTGCCTAACGATTCTGTACCTCTGCGACTCCCCTGGTTTATGACTCTGGCTTCGGCCTGGAATCTGACTCTGCTACTGTCTACTGTTTTTGTACCGTTGCTGCCTGACTGGTTTAGTCTCGGATATCATTGCCTTTGTGTCCTGTGTTGGAACACCTTTCTGGCGACCGTCCTGCTCTGGTCATTGCTCCTATTCAGACAGTACCTCCTGGGCTCTGCTATAAATCCGGATCCCTGTATAGGGGTAAAGGGTATCAGTGTTTCTCGGGGTGTTGTCTGGCTGCAGTCCAGACCGCAGGCAGACGTCACATTATATCCGGCCCAAAAAATAAAACTGCTTTTTGTGTCTACACTTAACACATATAAAAGCAGTTTTCCTCACCTTTTTTTTTTCCTTCCTCCTGACTGAGCTGATTCTTGGCCCAAACACCTGTTACATTGCACAGCCTGGAAGGTTACTCTCAGGCTCAAGCATGCTGCAGCCTGGAAGCTTCAAGGAAAAAGCTGGCTGTTGGAAATCCACACTCCGGGATCATCACCCCCTGGACAGCTTTGGGGGTCAGGTATTGCCCGCAAATGCGGCCAAACTGTTGTTACCAGTTTCCCTTTCTTTTGCTAAGAAACGTCTGTGTGTGAAGGCTTTTGTAGATTGTGGGGCTGCTGGCAACCTTATGGATTTTTTATTTGCAAAGAGCCTTGGTGTACCTCTGTCAAGGCTTAAAGCGCCTATTCAGACTACTGCGATTAATGGTACATCTATATTCCAAGGAGGCGTGGAATTCTTTACTGCCGAAATTTCTATGTCAGTGGGGACATTACATAACGAACAAATGTCATTTCTTGTTATATACAATTTATCAGATCCAGTTGTGTTAGGCATGCCATGGTTGCACCAACATAATCCGGTTATTGATTGGCGCATAGGTGATATCGTGCGCTGGAGTCCACGGTGTCAGAGTAACTGTATGTCTTTTTCAGTAAACCAGATTAAAATGAAAACACCTTCTATTCCATATGCATTTAGGGATTATGAAGATGTTTTCTCTATAGTGGAGTCGGAGAAACTACCTCCTCACAGAGAATACGATTGTCCTATTGAATTGGTCCCTGGTGCCCGTCTCCCTAAGGGGAGAATATTCAACCTCTCTGGTCCTGAGCGTGTAGCTATGAAGGAATACATAGCAGACAGCCTTCGAAAGGGCTTCATTAGACCTTCCACCTCACCTGTAGGAGCTGGGTTTTTCTTTGTAGAGAAAAAAGATGGTGGACTCAGACCATGCATTGACTACCGTGAGCTGAACGCCATAACCATAAAAAATCAATACCCACTGCCACTCATTCCTGATCTGTTTAATCAGTTACTGGGAGCTCGCTGGTTTACTAAGCTTGACCTCCGGGGGGCATATAACCTGGTCCGCATAAGAGATGGGGACGAATGGAAAACGGCCTTTAATACACCCCTTGGCCATTTTGAGTACTTGGTAATGCCCTTCGGACTCAGTAACGCTCCTGCAGTATTTCAGCACTTCGTCAATGATATTTTCAGAGATATTTGTGGGGTGTATGTCGTCGTATATCTGGACGACATTTTGATTTATTCTGCTGACCCTGTGACACATGCTCAACACGTCCGTTCAGTACTGCAAAGACTGCGCGAAAACTCTTTGTTCGCGAAATTTGAAAAATGTGTTTTTTTTGCCGAAGAGGTGCAGTTCTTAGGATACATGGTCTCAGGCAAGGGGTTCCGCATGGATCCTGCCAAGATTCAACCCATTAAGGATTGGGTACAACCCAAATCGCTGAAAGCACTGCAGCGATTTTTGGGATTTGCGAATTATTATCGCAAATTCATCAGGGGATTCTCAGAGATTGCCAAGCCACTCACGGACCTTACCCGGAAAGGGGCGGACGTGACTAATTGGAATCCTGAGGCAACCCGGGCTTTTTCTACACTAAAGGAGTGCTTCGTGGCCAACCCGGTGTTGATTCAACCAAACTTGGACCACCCGTTTATTGTGGAAGTAGATGCCTCCGAAGTCGGAGTGGGAGCAGTGCTCTCACAAGGCACTGCATCCCTCACACGGCTTCGTCCATGTGCCTTTTTCTCCCGCAAATTCTCTGCCACGGAGAGAAACTATGACATCGGCAACCGAGAACTATTGGCAATCAAGTGGGCCTTCGAGGAATGGCGCCACTAACCTAACCTACCTAGAGTCGGCTAAAAGACTAAACCCTAGGCAGGCCAGGTGGGCCTTGTTTTTCTCCAGGTTTGATTTCTTAATCACTTTTCGCCCCGGAACCAAAAATGTGAGGGCAGATGCCCTCTCCCGCAGCTTTTGTCACACACACACCGAGGACTATGAACCAGGTCCCATATTGGCTAATGGCATTGTCGTGTCGGCAGTATCTCTGGACCTTCTGGAGGAGATCCGTAGGTCATCAGAACGAGCTCCTGACACTACGCCCCCCCCAAAATTATTCGTTCCAGCTACCTTTCGCTTACGAGTGTTAAAAGAATCTCACGACTCCGTCCTGGCAGGCCACCCGGGTCTCAATAATACCACTAGGCTGGTAACCAGGAACTTTTGGTGGCCAACGGTGGCCAAGGATTGTAAGGAGTACGTCTCAGCGTGTGAAGTCTGTGCCCGCGCCAAGTCCCCCCATAACCGTCCTACCGGCTGGCTTCACTCCTTGCCCACCCCTGACAGTCCATGGACCCACATCTCCATGGACTTCATTACAGACCTGCCACCCTCCGAGGGGAAAACTTGTATTTGGATGGTGGTGGACAGGTTCAGTAAACAGTCTCACTTTGTTCCCCTGTCCGGCTTACCCAACTCTGAAACCTTAAGCAAGTTGTTTGTTCTTCACGTTGTACGTTTGCACGGCGTTCCGGCAAATATCGTATCCGACAGGGGTACCCAGTTCGTCTTGAAGTTCTGGAGGGCGTTCTGTAGACGTATTGGTGTTGAGTTGTTCTTCTCCTCGGCATACCATCCCGAGACGAATGGCCAAACTGAGAGTGCCAACCAAACGCTGGAGCAATACCTCCGCTGCTATGTCTCAGCACATCAGTCAGATTGGGTGGAACATTTGCCATTGGCAGAGTTCGCTCTCAATAATAGATACCAAGACTGCATCAAAACTACCCCCTTCTTCTGTAACCTTGGACTACATCCGCGCTTTGGATCATTTTCGGCCAAGATGTCGGAAATCCCAGGGGTTGAGCAAAATATACATCGTCTGAAGACTATTTGGTCTGAAGTAAACTCTAATTTAAAAGGGGCTCAAATTAGACAGACTTCGGCGGCTAATAGACGACGATCCCAGGGGCCGCACCTGGGAGTTGGTGACAAGGTTTGGCTCTCTACAAGAAACATCAAACTTAAGGTACCGTCGGCCAAACAGGGTCCCAGGTTCATCGGCCCATATGAAATATTAGAGGTAATTAACCCGGTAGCGTTTCGGTTAAAGCTCCCGCAGTCGTTTAAAATTCCTAACGTTTTTCATAAGTCCCTCCTCAAGGTGTACCGTTCCCCAATTCGTCCCGTCCAGTCCCCTCCTCCTCCAGTTTTGGTCAAGGGTGCCTTGGAGTACGAGGTCCAAGGCATATTTGATTCCCGTCTAGTGAGAAACTCGGTACAATATTTGGTGCATTGGAAGGGCTATGGCCCAGAGGAGAGGTCCTGGGTCCCCGCTAGTGACATTCGTGCTAAGCGGTTGATTAGAAGGTTTCACCTCCTCCACCCTGACAAACCGGGTTTTGAGGGTCCAGAGGCCCCTCTTAGAGGGGGGTACTGTCACGTCACCGCCAGACTCAGGGCCTGCTGTCCCGACCTCGGCCAGTAGGAGGCACCGGACTATCACATCGCCGTCAGACTCAGGGCCTGCAGTCCCGGCCTTGGTCTCTGGGAGGCGCTGTGCTTCAACCCCGAGTGGTGGCGGCGATAGTCATGAGGCTCCTGCGCAGGCGTCCGCTGGACGCAGGCTTCGCTCCTCGGTCAGTCATGAAGGGGCTGGTGCATCACCATCCAGCCTGGTCCTGGGGGCGGTCCGGATGACATCATCAGCCCACGGGCCTGTGAGGGATGACCTGATCCCTCAAATACCTTGGGACTGCTCTTGCAGGCCGCCGGATATATTCTTGGTTCCCCTGCGTGTTACTGTGTGTATTACTGTTGACTGACTCTGACTTTTGCCTGGACTTCTGACCCTTCTTCTGCCTAACGATTCTGTACCTCTGCGACTCTCCTGGTTTATGACACTGACTTCGGCCTGGATTCTGACTCTGCTTCTGCCTAACGATTCTGTACCTCTGCGACTCTCCTGGTTTATGACACTGACTTCAGCCTGGATTCTGACTCTGCTTCTGCCTAACGATTCTGTACCTCTGCGACTCCCCTGGTTTATGATTCTGGCTTCGACCTGGTATCTGTCTTTGCTGCTGTCTACCATTTTTATACCTTTTCTGCCTGACTGGTTTAGTCTCGGATATCATTGCCTTTGTGTCCTGTGTTGGAACACCTGTCTGGCGACCGTCCTGCTCTGGTCATTGCTCCTATTCAGACAGCACCTCCTGGGCTCTGCTATAAATCCAGATCCCTGTATAGGGGTAAAGGGTATCAGTGTTTCTCGGGGTGTTGTCTGGCTGCAGTTCAGACTGCAGGCAGACGTCACAAATGGTTTGAGTAAAATACCACTGTCTCCATCGTTGGCGACTATGGGTATAGTTCTTGACAGTGTATGTGGTTTGAGGACCTAGACCTGGATGAGCCTAGCGTTTATCAAGTTGAACCTGCCCCACTGTCCAGAAAGGCAGAAAAAAACAACTTATTTTTGATCAAATGGAACTCCGCAAGCAGAAAGAATTGTGTCCTACTCACGGAGGAAATATGTAAACCCGGGTTGCAAATCTCCTCACAACCCGGGCTCCTTAGTTTTCCGGCGGCTGTTTACAGTGAGATAGGGAGGGACATGTGCCAATGAAATGGCCCTTTCTACCACAGTAAAAACAAACTCCCCCTTGCGCAGAACAACAGACTGCTTTCCAGAACTAGTTGCCCCATCAAACAGCATGGGATCCTCAAGTGACTCAGACCAGGTTTCCCTTGGTCCCAGACCTCCCACATATTGGAGGTGTCTCTTTATGTCTCTGGCAAACATGGTGATCCACCCAGATAGCCAGAGATGTATGCCTCAAGGGAAACTGGAGTCTTATGCAGGGCTAAGGCATTCTTCATCCTTACTAATAGCCCTAAACACAACTGGCTACGGAACGCAGGGTCATTCCTCTTAGTGTCAGTCGATCACCTCTGAAACTTGGAATAATACTCCTCCACTGATAGGTCTCACTGCTTGAGTTGACATAGTGTGGACTCAGCCAGAGAGATGCGGTCGGAGTTAACATATATATGACACTGTGCAAGAAAAAGTTCCTCCACCATCTGGAACAACTGGGAGTCAGATGGGAGAGAGAATGCCTGTGCTTGGGGGTCACCCTGAAGGAGCGAGATTACTATCCCCACCCATTGCTCCTCGGTTCCTGATGAACAAGGACGTAATCTGAAGTATAGTTTACAGGCCTCCCAGAAAACAACAAACTTGTCACGCCCCCTAGAGAACCTGTCAGGCAAAGCGATATTGGGCTACACTAAGGGTTGCCTGGAAGTCATGGTCCACAAGTCTGATGTGTTAGGGTGCTGCAAAACGAGTGCGTAGATTTGCCACCTCCAGGCTAAGCTGCTGCAGTTGCCCTGTCAAAGCAGTGACAGGATCCATAATGGATCAAAAATAGTTTTGGTCAGAGCTAATGTCACGACTCTGTTGTGGTGTGTCCTGAGACCAGGGGCTCCTTTCCTGTCCCTAACTCTAGGGGTGCCCTAGCTCACCATGCTCCTCAGATTACTTCTGATGGTAAAGACGCTGGGGCCACGTACCTTACCTTAACTCCTGAATCTGCCCTCAGTTTGTAACCTTTCCCCATCCTGGGAGGAGGGGAGTAGTAGTGTACGATGGTACGCCAACCAGACTAGCAGGGTAATACGAACAGGGATAACGAAAAATACAAAACATAAAAGATACTCACCCATATATCAGAGGAATGCACTGGGTAGTGGAGGATGGGGTTAAGTGAAGGTAGGAGAAGAAAGGGAATTATCATACACTCAAAACCTAGCAACAGTCACAGATAAATCTACCAAATGCCATCTCCATTAATGCTCTATAATGCCTCAACTGAGCAAATTAACCCATGCACTGCTAAAATAAATTTACATTGTTTAATACTAAGGTGAAGTGCTTCTTCAATGCCCGACAGGGCAGTAGGGTACTCGGTATTGGACCGCTTCGGGGCAGTGTCACAGAGGCGGTGACCCGGTCTGTGGCCCTGGGCGTCCAATAAAAGGGGAAATTTACAGGGGAAATAAAGAGTTTGTAGTAAAGTGGTCGTGACACCACCTGTTTTATCTGATCAGAGGTGATGAGCGCTGCAGTGCAGATCCTCTGGGACTGATGGTGATGCAGCAGAATTGGAATAGCTCTCCATAGGGAGAGCTTAGTTCCAGGGCAGATGAAAGATTTTGAGGGAGATGGTGATGTAGTACTTGGCAAGAGATGTAGCAGTGCTGAGAAGGTGTTGCAGAAAAAATTCAAAGGACACAGAGTGAAGTTTCCTTTACCTGTTACTAAGCTGTGTAGGTACAGTCCAGGGCTCAGGTTACAGATGTTACAGGAGTCGGTCAGTCTAAAAGCAATTTGGGAATCTCCTTATTCAGGTGGGTTGTGAGGCATCCTTTCTAGCGCTATTCTCTGGTACTTGCTTGTTATGAATGGGACACTGAGGAGGAAAAATCAAAACAAGCTAAGTCACAGAAAACCAGAGAGGTTGGTAACTATGCAGATTGCAGATCCCTGGTCCTGACCACACAACTAGCAGCAGCTGTGGAGCGTATCTACGTTGATCCTAGACGCTTCGTCACAGCCGGAGAACTACAAAAGCCTGAAGCAAGAAAAGGTGAAAACTAACTGCCCCAGAGCAGACCCCAAAGGAATAGATAGCCCCCACACATGTATTGACGGTGAAACAAGATGAAAACACAAACACAGGCAGGAAAATAGGCTGAGCAAACGATGGGGCCCAAAACAACTAGAAAGGACAGGAAAGGAAAGACACCATCTGCAATCTGCCAAAAACCCTACAAAAATAATGTCCAACACTTCTGAGAACAAAATTAACCCTGAAGTCACTAGACTTCTCCCACTATATCAGCACTCTGAAATATTCTGAGACAGAGCAAAAAGAGGCCAATCTAATAAGGGACAAAAAGCAAATGGGCAAATACAGATAAATAAGAGTGGAAATTCAGCACAGCCCCAGCTGGCTGACCACACAAAAAACTGAATAGACCAACAAAATCAAGTGTGAACATTAGCAGAAAAACTTAGATTGAGCTGACTGGAACAGAGCTGAGAACCAAGACCTGACAAGCCAGAAGGAATCACCAGCACCAGAATAGGGCGTCGGCTGTCTTAAATCCTGTCTGAGATTCCTGAAGTCCAATCGTCATCCTCCTTATCAGGTGGCAGATCTCCACTGATTAAATCAGCCTCACTACCTCCTGTTACCACCAGAGGGAGCCTGGAAGGAGAACTCACAACTGGTAGACCAGAAAATGAACTCACAACAGTACCCCCCCTTGAGGAGGGGTCACCAAACCCTCATCCACGCCACCAGGTCGATCAGGATGGGCCTGGTGAAAAGCACGAACCAATCTATTTTTCATGAATATCAGAGGCAGAGACCCAAGAATTATCCTCCTGGCCATAACCCTTCCATTTGAGCAAATACTGGAGTCTCCGTCTAACCAAACAAGAATCCAATATTTTCTCTACCTCATATTCCACATTGCCTTCAACCAACACAGGGTCAGGAGGTGCTGCCATAGGAACCACTGGCTCAACAAACCTCTTCAACAAAGATTTGTGAAATACGTTATGGATCTTGAACGTAACTGGAAGAGCCAATCGAAAAGAAACAGGATTAAGAATCTCCAAAATCTTATAAGGTCCAATAAATCTTGGCTTAAATTTTGGAGATGCAACCTTCATAGGCATATTCTTAGACGACAACCAAACCATATCACCCACTTTAAACCGGGGACCAATGGTCCTATGCCGGTTGGAAAATCGCTGCGCCCTTTCCTGAGAGTGACAACTTATCCACCACTTGGTCCCATATCTGCTGCATTCTCTCAACCACAGTGTCCACACCTGGGCAGGACGAAGATTCCACTTGCCCTGAAGAGAATCGAGGATGAAACCCAAAATTACAGAAAAAGGGTGACATTAAAGTGGCAGAGCTAGCTCTATTGTTCAGCGCGAATTCGGCCAAGGGCAAAAAAGAGACCCAATCATCCTGATCAGCAGATATAAAACATCTTAAATAAAACTCCAAAGTCTGGTTTGTTCTCTCAGTCTGTCCATTGGTCTGGGGATGAAACGCGGAGAAGATTAACTGAATTCCCAGATTGGAACAAAAGGCTTTCCAGAATCTGGAAACAAACTGGACTCCTCTGTCGGACACAATGTTCTCAGGAATCCCATGTAACCGAACCACCTGTTGTAAAAACAAGGGTACCAACTCAGCAGAAGATGGCAACTTTGGGAGTGGTACAAGATGGACCATCTTCGAAAGTGTATCACAAATCACCCAGATAACAGTCATTCTCTGAGAGACAGGAAGATCAGAAATAAAATCCATTGAGATATGGGTCCATGGCCTCTTGGGCACCGGCAGGGGCATCAGCAACCCACTAGAATGAGAACAGGGTTTAGACCGAGAACAAGTCCCACAGGACTGTACAAAATTCCTGACATCACGAGATAAGGCGGGCCACCAAAAAGACCGACTCACCAAATCTCTGGTACCAAAAATACCTGGATGACCAGCCAATGCGGAGCAATGAAATTCAGACATCACTCTCTTTCTCCACTGGTCAGGAACATACAATTTTCCCATAGGGCAACGCTTAGGTTTATCCTCCTGAAATTCCTCCAGGGCGCGTCTCAAATCGGGCGAAATGGCAGAAAAAACTACCCCCTCACTTAGGATGGTAGTAGGCTCGGTCACATTAAGAGAATCGGCAAAGAAACTCCTAGAAAGGGCATCTGCCTTAACATTCTTAGTGCCCGGAAGAAAAGAGACCACAAAATTAAAACGCGTGAAAAACAAGGCCCATCTAGCCTGTCTAGGATTCAAGCGTTTGGCCGACTCCAGATAAATCAAATTCTTGTGATCGGTGAGGACCACAAATTGATGTCTAGCTCCCTCCAACCAATGTCTCCACTCCTCAAATGCCCACTTCATGGCCAACAATTCCCGATTCCCCACGTCATAGTTGCGTTCAGATGGGGAGAACTTTCGAGAAAAGAAGGCACAGGGATTCATCTTAGAAGTCACAGGGTCTTTTTGGGACAAAACAGCTCCTGCACCAATCTCAGAAGCATCTACCTCCACCTGAAATGGAAGTGAGACATCAGGTTGCCGTAAAAATGGAGCTGAAGTAAATCTCTGCTTAAGCTCCTGAAATGCTGAGATAGCCTCAGGAGACCAATTCAGCACATCAGCTCCCTTCTTGGTCAGATCAGTCAGTGGTTTGACAATACCAGAAAAATTACCTAGAAATTTACGATAGAAATTAGCAAAACCCAAAACCTTCTGGAGGGCCTTCAAAGAAGTAGGCTGAACCCAATCATAAATGGCCTGTACCTTGGCCGGGTCTATTTCAATAGTCGATGGAGATAAGATAAATCCCAAAAATGAAATCCTCTGTACACCAAAGAGGCATTTTGATCCCTTAACAAACAGGGAATTCTCCCTCAATATCCGGAACACAGTCCGAACATGTTCCACATGAGAATCCCAATCACTAGAAAAGATCAAAATATCATCCAGATAGATGATCAAAAACTTATCCACAAAGTCACGGAAAATATCATTCATAAAGGACTGGAAGGCAGAAGGGGCATTAGTGAGCCCAAAAGGCATCACCAGGTACTCAAAATGTCCCTCCGGAGTATTAAAGAAAAAATGATTCACCGCACTCAATACGTTAATTGTATGCAAAAGTATATATATTTATTAGATATGTCCAATCCAAACAGAGAAAGGATGTGCCCAAGCATGTTTTAACAAAAGCAAAAATACCCGACGTTTCGATCCTCCCGGATCTTACTCATGGGATACACTTGACATAATATTAACAGACATGGGGCACTCGTAGAGGGTACAGGACCCCACAGGATAACTGTAAGGTTTAGGAATTGCAACAAACTGGAAATATCTAGTTGATATATATTTTCTAGTAAGAAGGTGTGGTATTTAAATCTCTGCTGAAAATAGGTAAATCCTGGCTTGAGTTTCAGAGAGCTGTAATCTAGAGGTTTCCACCATAATTTAGAGGTTTCCACCAGGGGTCACGAGTGTTTAGGATAAGCATGCCATATTGAAATTTAGGCCTGAAGCAACCAGTGTGTAGTTTGTGGCTGTGGTGGCCGACGTGCACCCGTTTAAACCTTAAATAGAAAAGATATAGGCTGAGGCTGGAGTGGCCAACAAGTAGAAATTTATGCCTGGGGAATCCTGTAAGCAAAGGTCAAGTGATGCAGGTGGCGCTCCTGCGCCCTACCTCTGAGTAGATGCGGGCTGTACTTAAGGTTTAAATGGGTGTACGTCGGCCACCACAGCCACAAACTACACACTGGTTGCTTCAGACCTAACTTTCAATATGGCATGCTTTTCCTAAACACTCGTGATCCCTGGTGGAAACCTCTAGATTATGGTGGAAACCTCTAGATTACAGCTCTCTGAAACTCAAGCCAGGATTTACCTATTTTCAGCAGGGATTTAAATACCACACCATCTTACTAGAAAATATATATCAACTAGATATTTCCAGTTTGCCGCAATACCTAAACCTTCCAGTTATCCTGTGGGGTCCTGTACCCTCTACGAGTGCCCCATGTCCGTTAATATTATATCAAGTGTACCCCATGAGTAAGATCCGGGAGGATCGAAACGTCGGGTATTTTTGCTTTTGTTAAAACCTGCTTGGGCACATCCTTTCTCTGTTTGGATTGGACATATCCAATAAATATATATACTTTTGATTACAATCAACGTATCGAGTGCGGTGAATTATTTTTTCTTTGCTTAGACAAACCCTTAGTGGTTTAATTCACCTGCACCTACTTCAATTAGTAAGACCTGAGTGCGCATCAACCTTTTGGTATACCTCCGGAGTATTAAACGCCGTCTTCCATTCATCCCCGTGCTTGATGCGAATAAGATTATACGCCACCCTGAGGTCAAGCTTGAAAACCAGCAGGCACTCTTAACTCTGGAGAATAAATCAGACATCAGAGGTAACGGGTACTGATATTTAACCGTCATCTTGTTAAGGGAACGATAATCAATACACCATCTTAATGAACCATCTTTCTTGGCCACAAAAAAAAACCAGCACGTAAAGGTGACGAGGATGGTCTAATATGACCCTTCTCCAACGACTCCTTAATATAGGATCGCATAGCATCATGTTCGGGTACTAATAAGTTGAAAAGCCGACCCTTGGGAAATTTACACCCAGACATCAACTCAATTGCACAGTCATAACTCCTATGAGGAGGCAAAGACGCAGACTCATTCTCACTAAATACATCAGAGAAATCAGCCAGATAATCAGGAATATCATGAGACTGAGGAGAGGTGGAGAAAACAGGAGCGTCCCTAAGAACACACTGACAACCCCAACTCACCACAGACACAGATTTCCAATCCAAAACTGGGTTATGAGTTTGCAACCAGGGGAACCCCAGAACAATAGTATCATGCAAATTATGCAGCACCAAAAATTTACAATTTTCTTGGTGGTCTGGGGCAACCCGCATTATCACCTGGGTCCAAAACTGAGGTTTATTCTCCGCCAAAGGAGTAGCATCAATACTCCTCAAAGGAATAGGCATCCGCAGAGGCGTCATGGAAAAACCACAACGTTTAGCAAAGTCCAAATCCATCAGATTCAACGCTGCTCCAGAATCCACAAAAGCCTTAGTGGAAAATGTGGATAAGGAGCAGATCAGAGTAATTGCCAAAAGGAACTTAGGTTGTATACTGCCCACAGCAAATGTGTGTGCAAAACGTTTCTCTCGTTTTGGGCAGACAGAAATAGTATGAGAGGCATCTCCACAGAAAAAACACAGCTTATTACGCCTTCTAAACTCCCGACGTTGTGCCCTAGACAAAACCCCATCACATTGCATAGGTTCAGATGTTCGTTCAAAAGGTGGCAGCTCCTCTCGTGTAGTTTTACGTTCACGTAAATGCCGATCAACTTGAATGGCTAATGACATAGAATCATCCAGACCAGAGGGAACAGGAAATCCCACCATAACATCTTTTACGGTCTCTGATAAACCCTTCCGAAAGAGAACCGCCAATGCACTATCATTCCATGTAGTAAGGACCGCCCACTTTCAGAATTTTTGACAGTATAACTCTGCAGAATCCTGACCCTGGTTTAATGCCAACAGGGTTCTCTCAGCTTAATCAACAGCATTAGGTTCATCATACAACAACCCTAAGGCTTGAAAAAATGCATCCACATTAGTCAGAATAGGATTTTCAGGTGTCAGAGAAAAAGCCCAATCCTGGGGATCGCCACGCAGCATGGAGATGACAATTTTAACCTGCTGTGCAGAGCTCCCCGATGAGTTAGACTTCAAGGCAAGAAATAATTTACAATTATTCTTAAAATTCAGAAATTTAGACCGATCCCCAGAAAACACATCAGGAGTAGGGATCTTAGGTTCAGCAGTATGTGACTGAATGAGGTAGGTGGAAATTCCCTGTACTTCAGCAGCAAGTTGCTCCACATGATCAGACAATTGCTTAATCTCCATTAGAAAAAAAAAACCTCCTACGGCCCCAGAAAAAAAGAGGAAAAACTACATTAAAAAAAAAAATTCTAACACTTTTTTTTTCCTTCTTTTGTAACAACTTTTCCTGCTTTTGAGTACCCTAGAATCTGCTGTATGGCTGGTGATTCTGTTATGAATGGGTCACCGAGGAGGAAAAATCAAAACAAGCTAAGTCACAGAATACCAGAGAGGTTGGTAACTATGCAGATTGCAGATCCCTGATCCTGACCACACAACTAGCAGCAGCCGTGGAGCGTACCTACGATGATCCTAGACGCTTCGTCACAGCCGGACAACTACATAAGCCTGAAGCAAGAAAAGGGGAAAACTAACTGCCCCAGAGCAGACCCCAAAGGAAAGACAGCCCCCACACATGTATTGACGGTGAAACAGGATGAAAACACAAACACAGGCAGGAAAATAGGCTGAGCAAACGATGGGGCCCAAAACAACTAGAAAGGACAGGAAAGGAAAGACACTGTCTGCAATCTGCCAAAAACCCTACAAAAATAATGTCCAACACTTCTGAGAACAAAATTAACCCTGAAGTCACTAGACTTTTCCCACTATATCAGCACTCTGAAATATTCTGAGACAGAGCAAAAAGAGGCCAATCTAATAGGGGACAAAAAGCAAATTGGCAAATACAGATAAATAAGAGTGGAAATTCAACACAGCCCCAACCGGGGCTGGCTGACCACACAAAAAACTGAATAGACCAACAAAATCAAGTGTGAACATTAGCAGAAAAACTTAGCTTGCAAGGACTGGAACAGAGCTGAGAACCAAGACCTGACAAGCCAGAAGGAATCACCAGCACCAGAATAGGGCGTCGGCTGTCTTAAATCCAGTCTGAGATTCCTGAAGTCCAATCGTCATCCTCCTTATCAGGTGGCAGATCTCCACTGATTAAATCTGCCTCACTACCTCCTGTTACCACCAGAGGGAGCGTGGAAGGAGAACTCACAACTGGTAGACCAGAAAATGAACTCACAACACTTGCTGTTGTGAACTCTGCTCAAGTTCCCCCCTCTGCTACTTAGGTAGAACTCCACTCGCATGACAGGCAGCAGTAACCTGCTTCAGGGATCACTCTCCTCCTGCGTCCCTGGCTCACGCGTGCTGCTTTGTAGTTGAGTATCAGGGACAGAGGGTCTGCGGTCCTCTGTCCTCCGGTTTCTGCTGCTGGGACATCAGTTTCCACACAGCCTCGGACTCCGGTGTCCGGTCTTTGGCGCTGAAGCCTGGGGGTGAGCCCTGCTATGGCTCCTGTCCCCAGCTTCTCTCTGCATGTCCTCCCGTCACTCTTTTCAGGCTCTAAATACTTACTAACTTCCTCCTCCTGACTAGAGAGAGCAGCTCCCCAGAAGTTGGGTTTAGAGCTCCCTCTGCTGGCCTGGAGTAGGAACTGTGTTGTATGCTGGAACTACCTGTTAAGGAGATCCCTTCCTTGCTTCCAGGCATGACATCACTCCCCCCTGAAGGGAAGCATGGCCATTGTGGCAACCAAACTCCTGGGGTGCCACACTTCTAGTCAGTACAGAAATAGAAGAAATCAGGTACTGAGGTCTTCTGTCTCCTCTCTGTTGCTCTAAATCCGTGCATACTACTGTGTGCAGAACCATCACACTGTAAATGAGTTCATTGTACTGTAAGTGAAGAAATGTACTGTTGGGGCATCATACTGTATATGGGGAAATGTACTGTCAGGGGGCATTATACTGTGTGTGGGTACATCATACATCATACTGTGTGGGGAAATGTATGGTGGGGAGTATCATTTTATTTGTGTGGAGGCTATGAAAGAGGTATGGTACTGTGTGAGCACTAATGTTTTACATTAGGAGAAATATCTCTGCATGGATATACATAAACGACAGTGAAAAGTTAATAAAGTGACTTAGTGTAAAATATAATTTGCCAAAACGCTTTTGTACATGCTACAGTGTTTCTACTTCTTTCCTTTGTTCCAAAGTTGGGAGGTATGGTGCATCTGTGAATTCAGCTCTTTGGGGAGATAAGCATAAAGACATATACATCAGAGCAGAGCCAAGTAGCTTTGAATATAGGACTGTGGTAAGATAAATCAGTTATTAAAGCGCAGGCGTGGCATTGAGGCCATAATGCATCAGTATTGAGAAGTGTAGCTGTGAATGTGTGGCGCCCCCAGGAGTATGGTCGCCACAGTGGCATTGCCTTCCTCCAGGGAGGGTGATGTCAGGCTTGGAAGCAATGAAGGGTCTCTCTAGCAGTTAACCATTACATGCAACACAGTTCCCACTCCAGGCCAGCAGTGGGAGCTCTGAACCAGAATTGGGGGAGGAGTGCTCTCTGAGGGCCAGGAAGGGAAATGAGGAGTTAGATTGAGGAGTCCGAAGTGTGTAGACGTGGAGAGAGAAGCTGGGAGACTGAGCGAAGTTGAGAGCTCATTCCCAGCTGGAGCGCATGATCTGGAGCCTGGTCTCCATGGTTGTATGGATACTGAAGGTACTGCAACAGAAACCAGAGGAATAGGAAGCTGTAAATGCTCTATTCCCACCTAAGACTCAGAGGCACAACAGCAACGGGTGAGCCAAGAGAAGAGATAGAAGGCTACAGCTGTCTGCCATACGAGGTAGATCTGAGAGGGAACAAGAAGGAGGAACTTCAGTGTAACACAGTACTGCATGTACCTCAAGTAAGCGCTAGGAAGGAGACTACACAACCTATCTGCATAGAGAGATTCCTGAGTTGCTTCCAGGCTAATTAGCTCCTGTGCCATCTGTAATCTGGACCCTGGACTGCATTTGCCAAGCCAAAGTAAAGGTAAAGAAACTGCAACCTGTTGTGTCCTTGCCTTCTTCCGGCAAACTCTCCAGCACTGCTATATCTCTGTGCCAAACACTACACCCTCTTCCTCAACCCCTATCCTCTTCATCTACTCTGTGCCAAACACTACACCCTTTTCCTCAACCCCTATCCTCTTCATCTACACTGCCCTGGGACTACATCCCTGCCTGTGGAGGGCTACACCATCATTGCTGCACCCCACCATCTGTCCCAGAGGATCTGTCTGCAGCGTCGGCTTAACATCTTCATTGCCGAACACCACAGGTGGCGTCACGAATCATTCACTCATAAACTTTATTCCATCACTTAATCCCTTTTACATGGGCACCCAGGGCCATGGACCGGGTCACCGCTGCTGTGACATCCCCCTCTGAGAGACTGGCCCGGTACCGAGTACCCCACAGCCCTGGGAGGGCGACACATTTTGGAGTCACGAACAGGATTTACGGAGGCCGGTGTTCCCGGGTCCTGTGTGCCAGAGACTGTGTTGTGTGCTATAGACTGTTTGTGAAAGTGCCGCCATTACCCCGCTGCTTGGCACACTTGGGAAACCAAAGAGGCGGGCCGTCATGGGCGGAGCCAGCTGAAGAGCGCGAACAAGTGAAGTCCCGCGCGGGGAGTTACAGCGCGCGAGAAGTGGGAAGTGGAGGCCTGCAGCCCCGATCATCCAGCCTGCAAAGCTGCAGCCGGTAAGCCTGCTCAACCCCGGGGCCTGGCTAATGTTAACTAGGGGGGAAGAGAATGTTGGAGGCACGTGCCGATGCAGCGGTGGACGCCCCCACCAACCCCTCAGCGCCGCAAGATGCAGGGCCCAACGTGGCTGCGGCTCCAATAGCACCCACCGCAGCGGTCCCTATAATGTCGCTGTCTATGCCTTACATACCGGGAGCAGCATGGCTACTGCAGTATTCAGAGGAGTCACATACCCTGAGTGACTTCAAAGAGAGACTGTGCAGTTTGTTTGAAGTGTATCCTCTGTCTGAAAGCCAGAAGGTGAACATCCTTATTGGGCAGCTAACAGGTGCAGCACAGAGAGAAGTAAAAGCCTGGCAGGACACTGATAAGGAGACTGTTAAAAAGATCCCGGCTAAGCTAAGAAGCACCTTTGACACCCGCACTGCCGCTGAAATCAAGATGAGATTCTTTGGGTGTAAGCAGAAAGCGCAGGACAGTATACGGGACTATGCTGCAGGAGGCACTGCGAGCCGTCAAGCAGATTGACCCAGACAGTGTGAAAGATGGAGATGGACTGTTAAAGGAGCAATTCATTGAGGGACTCCTATCCAGTACCCACAGAGCACAGCTGCGCATAACAGCCCTACAAAACCCTGACCTAGACTTTGCTGATATCAAAGACAGGGCTATCTGGGTGCTGCATGAACCAAATGTCAGCTGTCCAGCGCCCCCTAGGCGCCCAGCAATTACATACCACCAGGAAGCAACATCTTTCCCTTCCATCCCTGTGGAGGCTGATGCACAGACTCTGGACAAAGATCCATCTGCAGAACTGCGTCTTCAGGTCCAGGAGTTGACCAAGGGTATGATTGCACTTGCTAAAACCGTACAGTCCCTGCAGGTATCCTTCAAGGAGAAGATCCAGCTCTCCTCCAGTCCAGAGGATGTCCCGTGGCTAAAGAAGAAGAGGATCCCGCCACTCCAAGGAAGGAACAACGATCGCTATGACCAGGACGGACGTCCCATCTGTCGTCACTGCTACAAGGCAGGCCACCTTGCAAGATTCTGTTATTTAAACGAGCAACCCCTGGGGCAGAGGGCCAACCCCCAGGAGTAGAACCACAAGGCCCAAAGAACTGGCGAGCCAAGTATGTTGGAGGGAGACCAGTCCTCCCAGTGGTGATTGACGGTATCCCCATGAACGCTTTGCTGGACACTGGCTCCCAGGTGACAACTATGCCCTATATCCTTTATAAGCGGTATTGGGCTGATTCTGAACTTACTCATGGCCCAAGTGATGAACTCACAGAAGTGGCCAGTAATGGTCAGTCTTTACCGCAAGTGGGATGTAAAGAAATTACAAGAACGTTACTCAATGATGACTCTTGGTACCAATGTGATTGAAAATTGTCTTTCCAAGGTTATTGTCTTGTTGCAACAGGTGGCTGAGACTGCTGGTTCCAGTGAACAACGAGTCCTGCAGAAGGAGATCAAGGCCCTGTTACAAAGACAGCAGGTAGAACTCTCTGGCGGAGAAATTGTCAGCGTCAGAGTGAATGATTCTTTCCCAATTGCAATACCCCCCAGATGTGAAATGTTGATTTGGTGTCGGGCAGCCATAGGCCTCAGAGGAAAAGATTACCAGGCAATGGTAGAACCAGTGTACTCTGATAGCAGGCCCACTGTCCTGACAGCCAGAGTTGTAGTTGATGTCCATAAAGGGAGGGTACCTGTACGCCTCTTGAATTGTGGGGAGGACGAGGCCATAATACCTCGGTATGCCACAGTTGCCAAGCTGCTTACTGTCAGTAACAATGCAATGCAGGCAGCAGAGCCCTTGGTCTCATCCGACCAGGTGGAGGACAATGGCTCTGTAAAGCAGCTGGAGGAATGGTGCCAGCAACTGCAGGTGGGGACTGACTCCACCCCTTCATACCAAAAGAATGGGGTTTACCGAGTGTCTCAGGAGTATGAGCAGGTATTCAGTAAACACCCTCTAGATTTTGGGAAGGCAAAAGGGGTTCAACACCATATCCCCACTGGAGATCATCCACCCATAAAAGAAAGGTACCGGCCGATACCCCCAACACAATACCAATGTGCTAAAGGTATGTTGCGGGAAATGAAGGAGGCTGGGGTGATCAGAGACAGTTGTAGCCCGAGGGCACCCCCAATAGTCTTTGTGTAAAAGAAAGATGGTAACATGAGAATGTGTGTTGATTACAGAAAAATTAACAGCATTACACATAAAGATGCCTACCCATTACCTAGAATTGAAGAGTCATTAGCTGCACTTAAAACTGCTAACTATTTTTCCACCTTAGATCTCACTAGTGGGGATTGGCATGTTCCTGTGGCAGAGGCAGACAAGGAGAAAACAGCATTTACAACACCAATGGGTCTCTGTGAGTTCAACTACATGCCATTCGGGCTCTGCACCGCTCCAGGGACATTCCAACAGCTAATGGAATGCTGTCTTGGTCACAAGAACTTCGAGACAGTCCTATTGTACCTTGATGATGTCATTGTTTTCTCCAAGACTTATGAAGACCATCTGAAGCACCTAGCTGAGGTGTTTGAAGCCTTGTCCAACTTTGGCCTAAAAGTGAAGCCTTCCAAATGCCACCTCCTGAAGCCCAAGGTTCAGTACCTAAGGCATGTAGTGAGTGCGTAGGTGAGGCACCGGATCCTGACAAGGTCACAGTCATCCGGGACTGGCAGAAGCCCAGCAACCTCCATGAAGTACGTCAATTACTCGGACGGGTAGGCTACTACCGGAGGTTCATCAAAGGCTTCACTGAGATAGCCACTCCTATGCAAAATCTTTTGGTGGGTCAGCCCAAGAAGGCCAGAAAGCAGTGTCCTACATTCGAATGGAATGAGGAGCTGGAGAGGTCCTTCACTCGACTGAAGATGGCTCTCACAGGAGATGAAGTTCTGGCCTACCCAGATTATGGCCAACCCTTTGTGTTGCATACTGATGCCAGCAACGTGGGACTTGGAGCAGTACTGTCACAGGTACAGAATGGCAAAGAAATAGTGATCTCCTACGGCAGCAGGAAGCTTCGTCCCACTGAAAGGAACCCTGACAACTACAGTTCCTTCAAGCTGGAGTTCCTCGCCATAGTCTGGGCTGTAAATGAACGATTCAAGCATTACCTAGCTTCAGCCAAGTTTACCATCTTCACGGACAACAACCCGTTGACTCACTTGGAAACTGCCAAGCTAGGCGCACTGGAGCAGCGATGGATGGCTTAGCTGTCTAACTGTGAATTCACCATCAAGTACCGAGCAGGGCACAAGAATGCCAATGCGGATGCACTGTCCAGAATGCCTAATCTGCCAGATGCAGGAGAAGACCCTGAGGCACTTGAAGAAATCGAGTTACCTGCCTTCAACCGGCCAATTGCGGCCCAACGTGCCCGAGGAGTGAGAAACAGACGGTCTGGCTTGAAAGAAGCCACCCAATCCATTGCCTCATCATGACTGGGCAGAAACGCAGGATAGCGACCCCGCAGTCCGCCTGGTGAAGGAGCTACTGTCACAAGCTGACTCACACCCAGAGTCAGATGCTCCTGAAGAAACCCAGCAGTTGTGGAAGGAGAGAGGCCGACTGTTCGTCTATGAAGGAAAGCTGTGTCGGAGGAGTATCAATGCCCGCACTCATGAGCTGGTCTGGCAGGTGATAGTCCCAAAGAAGGAGGCATCAATGGTCTTGGAAGCATACCACAATGGAGCTGGACACTTCGGATGGAAGAAGTTGGAGGCCTTGCTCCGGGAGAGATTCTACTGGGCTGGTATGAGGAAAGCCATTGAAAATTGGTGCGGGGAGTGTGGACAATGTAACCTGCGCAGGAAGGACCGTAACAGCCAGCGAGCTCCTTTGCAGCCAATAGTAACCAAACAACCACTCGAGTTGGTCGCCCTGGACCATGTGAAGCTGGTCCCAAGCCGTTCAGGCTACATTTATGCTCTAACCATCGTTGACCACTACTCAAGATTCTTGGTAGTTGTGCCTGTCAAGGATGAAACAGCCAGGACAGCAGCCAGAGCATTCCAACAGCACTTTTGTCGACCACACGGATACCCCGAACAAGTGCTTAGAGATCAAGGTCCAGCCTTTGAGGCGGAAGTGTTCCAGGAATTCTGTAACTTGTACGGTTGCAAGAAGATCAGGACAACACTGTACCATCCACAGACCAATGGCATGTGTGAAAAGATGAACCAGGTGGTGATCGACCTACTGAAGACCTTGCCTTTGGAAGAGATGAATCTGTGGCCAGAAAAGTTGCCAGATCTGGTAGACCTCTGCAACCACATTCCTGTGAATTCCACCAACTGCACTCCAGCCTACCTAATGAGAGCGAGGCCTGGTAAGCTGCCTATTGATTTGGATATGGGAGCCCTACACCTGAGGTGACGTCACCAGATGCTGACTGGGACACAGAGGGGCAGCAACAGTATCGAAGAGTACAAGAGTGTGTAGGAAAGAGTCTAGCTCAGGCAAGACAAAAACAAGAAAGGCACTACAATCACCATGCAGCTGCAGTTCCCTTGTCACCAAGAGAGGAAGAGGAGGATGCATAAATTAGATGACCAATGAGAAGCTGAACCCTACACCATCTTACCATCAAACTTCGATAACACGAAGGTGTGCCTTATCAGTAAGGATGGGGGAGAAACCTCAGCAGCAGTATCAAGGGATCATTTGAAATTGTGCCCTGACCAGTTAAAAGAAAGAATGGAGGAACAAAACAACATCCAACCCATAGAGGAAGAAGAAACGGTCAGCACTGTACTTGGAGAATTCCCTGCAAATTGGACTCGAGCAAATAATGCCATAGTGGTACCAGTTTTTACCTTTCCCCAACTGGTAGTACAAGAAGAAGTGACTCAAGAAAACTCTGAAAATCAGGAAGTTCAGGTAGCAGATGCCACACCAGCAGTGGAGCCAGAGAGTCCTCGTCTTGCCAGTGGTGAATCTGTCATGCCCATGGTGAGTCTAATTAGTTGCAGACAGCTACTACCCAGTTTACCCACAGTGAGTAGAAGTGGTCCTAGGAAATCTAGTATCCCTGTGCTACGCAGAACCACCAGTATTGTAGCCAGTACAGTACACACTACCCCAGTGGTTAGCACCCAACAACCAGTGAGATCCCCAACAGCACCAGTGCTATGTAGGTCTGTCCGTAGTACCCAAGGTATTCCACCCCTCATATATCATGTATAAATTAGTTCATGTAAATGTTAAATTGTATGTATATATGTAACGTTTAAGTTTTGTGCCTACAGAGACTCTGTAAGAAATCCCCTTTTTGAATTTTCCAGTTTGTTTTGATGGACAATTGGGCCACAGGACTAGTTCACCATTTGCCCAGGAATGGACCATGGACATTGACGCATGGACTAATCGTCACAGGACTATTTTTGGAGCTTTTGGTTTTTGTAATTTTCATTTTTTTTCTAAATCTTGTACATTTATGATTGTTCATTTGTTTATATGTTCATATGTTTTTTATCAGTTCAGGAGTACTGAATTGCACTAGGGGGGAATGTGGCGCCCCCAGGAGTATGGTCGCCACAATGGCATTGCCTTCCTCCAGGGAGGGTGATGTCAGGCTTGGAAGCAATGAAGGGTCTCTCTAGCAGTTAATCATAACATGCAACACAGTTCCCACTCCAGGGCAGCAGAGGGAGCTCTGAACCAGAATTAGGGGAGGAGAGCTCTCTGAGGGCCAGGAAGGGAAATGAGAAGTTAGTGTGAGGAGGCCGAAGTGTGTAGACATGGAGAGAGAAGCTGGAAGACAGAGTGGAGTTGAGAGCTCGTTCCCAGCTGGAGCACATGATCTGGAGCCTGGTCTCCACGGTTGTATGGATACTGAAGGTGCTGCAACAGAAACCAGAGGAATAGGAAGCTGTAAATGCTCTATTCCCATCTAAGACTCGGAGGCACAACGGCAACGGGTGAGCCAAGAGAAGAGATAGAAGGCTACAGCTGTCTGCCATACGAGGTAGATCTGAGGGGGAACAAGAAGGAGGAACTTCAGTGTAACACAGACTGCATTTGCCAAGCCAAAGTAAAGGTAAAGAAACTGCACCTTGTTGTGTCCTTGCCTTCTTCCTACAAACTCTCCAGCACTGCTACATCTCTGTGCCAAACACTACACCCTCTGCCTCAACCCCTATCCTCTTCATCTACTCTGCCCTGGGACTACAGCCGTGCCTGTGGAGGGTTACACCGTCATTGCTGCACCACACCATCTGTCCCAGAGGATCTGTCCGCAACGTCGGCTTAACATCTTCATTGCCGAACACCACAGGTGGCGTCACGAATCATTCACTCATAAACTTTATTCCATCACTTAATACCATTTACATGGGCGCCCAGGGCCACGGACCGGGTCACCGCTGCTGTGACATCCCCCTCTGAGAGACCGGCCCGGTACCGAGTACCCCACAGCCGTGGGAGGGCGACCCAAATGCAGCCTTTCTTAAGGGAAGATGAGTTACTAGAAAAAGTATTAGCACCAAGATGAAGGGTGTAAAACAGCAGAAGTGAGCAGAGTAACTATGAATCCAGCATTGAAGATAGATAAAACACAGGAAGCAGCAGCAATATCTCTGTCTCTCGCTGCCTCTCTCTCTGCTTATCTCATCCTACATAGATTTCTATAGACAGATTCTTATTTTGAGACGGATTTTAGCAGTTTTTCCAGTGAATGATTTGAGGACTTGAGGATAAAGGGAAAAGTGGTTCATGAGTGGAGAAAGAAGCTCGTTTCTCTAATGTACATGTTTAAACTATTGATTTCTGTAGTTTATAGCAATGGCAGTGGCCATTTTGTGGATTTTATGGTTTGTTATAATTCTCTACAAGAACCCGAAATGTTATCGGGTAAAATAATACATTTTTCCTGGAGATAAATTTGCCATTATTTGATAATTATTATAATTTATGGCTTCTCCACATCTCGGGGCTATTTCAGAATTAGGATTGTCTCTTGTCGACGCTCTGAAATAATTCTCAGAACCTTATTAAAGGCTCCACATCGCTGACAGCCCTCTCACCGGGAGAAGCTGCCATGTCATGGTCAGACGTCTGACGTCCCTTTTAAATGGTGCCAGCTCCCTGCCAAGACCCTCCGCTTGTCTCCTGCTTGCTCCGAGCCACTGTGCCCATCTTACTAGCCTCTGTGCTCCTCTATAAGCCGAAGATGCTTCTCTTACTTTGCCTATTCCTGCAGCTTTTCCCGGTGTCTTCTTCTACTGAGGCTTGTGAGCTGAGAGGATACGATATGGACCGTTATTACAGGGAAGGAGACCTGATGATCGGAGGGATAATACAAGTCAATACTTTATATATACCGAAGAAACTGACATTTACTTCAAGACCAAAGCCTCTGAGATGCGATCGGTAAGTGGCCCCCTAATCGCTGTCCCACCACCTCTGTAGACCTGCCCTTATATCATCAGCACATTATCACAGACTGGACCATTATCCCTGTAGTAATTTTTCATCTCTGTGACTTTCAGGCCGTCTCTACGATTTTATCGGTATCTTATGATTTTCTTCTTCACATTTCAAGAGATTAATAACAATTTGCAATTTCTTCCCAATATTTCCTTGGGTTACCAAATATTTGACTCTTGTGCCAATGTTCATACGTCGGTCTGCAGCGTGCTCCGTATATTATCAGGTAAAAAGCAAATTATCCCAAACTACAGCTGCTGGAACAGGACTCACGTGGTGGGATTCATCGGAGACTTGACCACCACCTCCTCATACGCGGTAGCCCAGCTGGCCGGGATATACAGGTACCCGCAGGTACAAAACTATTCTTATATGTGCAATAGAATTTGCAACAACTTGGCACGCAATCCGTAGAGAGATTTTTAACAGATCCTATTTTTTATGTGCATCCAAAAACAAAAACTTCAACTCATCAGAATAAAAAAGTGCTCGGTGTTTGGTTATCTCTCGGGTATTGCGGTGCTGGAATGTGCTTATTGCTCGGCGAGTAATGGGTGGTGCGCGAGTAAACACTCTAATCCCGCCTTGTATCTTTGACATCTTTTACACAGCCAATAAGCATGAGGGGATTGCCTGTGAGTCAGTGTAATGGCGTGGCCATCTTGGTTGTGGCATTACTGTGATTGGCTGGCTGTTTGACATCATCAGGGATTAGAAAAGGCCATGGCTCGGCACATTGATGCCATCGCACAGCTCTGTGATGCTTTGTATTGGAAGGAGAGACTGCTTGTCTAGTCCAGTGTGTCACATTATAAGAAATCAGAGGCCGGTAGTGTAGATAATGGTGCTGAAGCTGAGCCGTCATACTAACAGCCCTTCTAAGGCCTAATCATTTGTATCACATACAATCTGCATTTATCCTAGGGAGGGAGAGAGTTGCAGGAGCAGGGACAGTGACAGGATCCAGTCTGTTGACAGAGATTAGGCCTGTGCAGTCCATTGGCAAATATATGGTTGCATTTTTTTGTGGGGGCTCAAAAAGTTGAATATATTTTGATCAATCAGGTATTATGTGCTTTGAGGTCCTTTTTGTGATATATAACACACCCAAAACTCGTTTTTCCTGGGCTACATTTCTCAGCAATACACCATTTCGTAGTGTGGAGTAACTTTCTGTGATCTCTAAAACTGCTAAAAAAGATTTAAAAAAAAATGTGTAGCTCTCCATTTCTCAGATATACAGTGTTATGGGATCTGTGAACACTTCTGTGATCTGTTAAATTACAAAAAAAAACTCTTAAAATTTTTGTGGGTGTCCACTTCTCAAATATACAGTGTTACTCTGGGAATATTTCTTTTGATTTCTAAAAGTGAACAAAAGCTTTTAAAATTTGTAAAGGCTTTTATTTCTCAAACTTACAGGTGGTCTGTGAACATTTCTGTGATCTGTCAAGCTGCTAAAAAGTTTTTTAAAACTGTGTAGGCCTCCATTTCTCAGACATACGGTGTTATTTTGTCTGTGAATATTTCTATGAGGCCTAAAAGTGGACAAAAGCTTTTAAAAATTGTGCACGTTTCCATTTCTCAGCCATACAGTGTTATGTGATATCTGAACATTTCCGTGATCTTTAAAACTGAGAAAAAGCTTGAAACATGTTTTTCCTTGTTTGAATTTGATTGCCATCCATACACTTTTGCACTCGTTCTGTTATTTCACGGTGGAGTAAACTCACATATAGAGCTTTGACTGATTGTAGGTGACCATTTTTTTTTCTTTTAATAAAAATTAACTTGGTTTCCAGAGACCTAGCAATTACAAAATGCGCAAGGCCTGCGTTATTGGACAGGTAAACTAGAAATCACAAATTCGCCTACCTCACATGGAATTTTTATACTGCAGAATCAATATTAAGATCCAACCAAGTCTGCCTGTATGCTTCTGACACATAACTGCTGCAGTAAAATGGTGTATAATATTTCCCTGCTCAGGACAATTTGCAGGATTGAAAGCAAAAATAATATTATTTATAAGCTTTAAAAAGGGTTTTTGTCTACTGTAAGTTGCAGGTTGCCGCAGAATAGAACAATGTCCAATTCACCCTATTCTGTCCTTCACGATCCCTTCAGCAGAATCTCTCCCTAAATGCTGCTGACAGCAGTATTACTATTGATTATCATTAGCCCTAAGAAGGGCGGTTGTTGCACTTCATAGAAATATAAATGTGGTTGAATCCCTGGCTAATATGCAGTTACAATCCTGTCCCTCTCTCACCGGCACCTCTCCCTACGCTGCCTGTGTCAGGTGTACAGTGTGCTGAGCATGGCGTCACAGGACTTATATAGACCTGATGATGCTACGCAGCCAGCCAATCACAGTAATGCCACAACCAAGATGGCTGCGGCAATACAGTGACTGGCACGCAATCCCCACATGTTTATTGGCTGTCTAACAAGCGCCAAGCATGCGGGACGGGGACTCGAACTGCTGCTCGAGCATTCCAAAAATACTCGCAGAGTAACGAGCATTCCGAGCACACTGATGCTTGAGCGAGTCATGACTAGTGACGAGCACGCTCGCTCCTCACTAGCGTGACACCATTGTTGCCAGCAGCGATCTGGTGGTCAGAGATGCTTACAGAGGTCTTCACCATGCTGTTCTCCCTCCATTCAACAGTTTTACTGCTCCCCAGACCTCATTGTAAGGTCTGCTGGAAAAATGCTCGGATTTCCTATTGACTCCAATTATACTCGTTACTCGAAATGAGCATCCGAGTATTAGGAATTGCTTGGTTCAAGCAACGAGTAACCAAGCATTTTACCGCTCGCTCATCTCTAGTTTTTAACTTTTAAGAAGGCCCCCTAAGCAAAATAGATGTTTCATAGTACTGGTCTTAAATGTGACAAAAGGAATTTTTGGGACTACTATATTCCAAGGCACCACTCCACTAGGAGGTGCTCCACCTAGACTGGTGTGTTGGGGTGTTTTAGCTCTTTTTCATTTAATCCTCAGGTAGAGGATGCTGTCCATAGTAGCTGACATGCTACAGGTGAGAGGACCCTGCCCACAAGAGCTGACAATCTACAGGAAAGAGAGGATCCTGCACATAACAGCAGACACTCTGCAGGAGAGAGGAGGCTGCACAAAAGAGCTGATAATCAACAGGAGAGAGGACCCTGCCCACAAGAGCTGAAACTCTACAGGAGAAAGGACCCTGCTCATAAGAGCTGACACTCTACAGGAGAGAGGACCCCACTGACCATAAGCGCTTACACTCTAACGGAGAGAGGACCCTGCCCATAAGAGCTGACACTCTACAGGAGAGAGGACCCTGCCTATAAGATCTGACACTCTACAGGAGAGAGGACCCTGCGCATAAGAGCTGGCAATCAACAGGACAGAGGACCCTGGCCATAAAAGCTTACACTCCAACGGAGAGAGGACCCTAGCCATAAGAGCTTACACTGTAACAGAGAGAAGACCATAGCCATAAAAGCTGACACTCTACAGGAGAGAGGACTTTTTGTCTTTTTGTTCATAAGAAAGGACACTCTACAGGAGAGAGGACCATGCCCATAAGAGCTGACACTCTACAGGAGCGAGGACCCTGCACATAAAAGGTGACACGCTAGAGGAGAGAGGACCCTTCCCATAAGAGCTTACACTCTACAGGAGAGAGGACCCTGCCCATAAGAGCTGACATTCTAAAGGAGAAAGGAACCTGTACATAAGAGCTGACACTCTACAGGAGAGAGGACCCTGCCCATAAGAGCTGACACTCTACAGGAGAGAGGACCCTGGCCATAAGAGCTGACAATCAACAGGAAAGAGGACCCTGGCTATAAAAGCTTACACTCTACAGGAGTGAGGACCCTGCCCATAACAGCTGACACTCAACAGGATATAGGACCCTGCCCATAAGAGCTGACACTCAACAGGAGAGAGGACCCTGCCCATAAGAGTTGACACTCCACAGGAGAGAGGACCCTGGCCATAAAAGCTTACACTCTAATGGAGAGAGGACCCTAGCTATAAGAGCTTACACTGTAGCGGAGAGAAGACCATAGCCATTAGAGCTGACACTATACAGGAGAGAGGACTTTGCTCATAAGAAAGGACACTCTACAGGATAGAGGACCATGTCCATAAGAGCTGACACTCTACAGGACAGAGGACCCTAGCCCATATGAGATGACACTACAGGAGAGAGGACCCTGCACATAAGAGGTGACACTCTACACGACAGAGGACCCTGCACATAGAGATCGTCCCACCACACTCCTGGTCTCATTTTAATGTGGGCATAGTGCTACTCAGACAACACAGGGTGAGGGTAACACAGTATGGAAATACTTTATTGAACCAAAAAACAGGCAGATAACATGTAGAACAGTATCCGCACAATACCCAAGATGGTGCACATGACAGAGTCTCACCCTTCCGCTGACTCGCCGGGATAATAGCAGCTGCTACTTCAGGTCTTTCAGGGTCAATTACCCCACCTGCGGCACGCCCCCAGACATAAGGCATCGACAAGCATAGGAAGATGACAATCCTTTCAGGTACAAGGCCAGTTGACCAGAGGGTCACAACCTGGCTTCTCCGAACATTTCTATGGAGCGAGGACACCATTGGGTATCAATCCTGGCTTTCTCCAAATGTATTCATAGGTTCCAGGTGACTGGTAGGTCCCAACCTGGTTTTCACAAATGTGATTTAGCGATGGTCAATGGAGCAGATCTCTATTCTTCCAGCCGAGGTCCCCTAAGCTGGTAACCTGGGGAATGATAAATGATGGAGCAGTGATGTATTGGCAGCTGTCCTGTAGAGACTCTCTGGATGTCTTGGCTGAATCTCTGCCTCTCTATAAAGAGGCATGTAACATCTTTTTATAGTAACAAGTGTCCTTCATCCAGTATTCACAAATAAAAGGGGAAGAATGGAGATCTATTTGCCTAGTTTTTCCTAATCTAAAAAGTTAACAAACTATCTGGCCTAGACAATGTATAATTAGCATATCAGCAAACATCACTAGTCATCAAGGATAAGAGCACATAATGTTACATCAAATGTCAACTTACATCTCAATGTTACAGGCTTACACAAGCAAAAGTTTGTTTTCTTGTCCAACCTGAAAGAAACACAAAAATTCAAAAGTCAACATATAGATAACAGTCTTTGCTTTCTGGCTTGCTAAAAATAAACGTTTGGCTAATTAAGAAACAATGCTGCATCACTGTACAGGTGTCATGGGTGTATCAGATTCTGTAGACTATCCCTCTGAATATGACTGCAGAAGGTTTCAGCAGTGTGCTTTACTGACTTCTTATTGGTCCTTCTGACTCTAGGACCCAGTGGCAACCTTCCCCTTGCTCTAGTTGACACATCTGGTGTTTATAACTTCCAGCTTGCTGCTGGAAGTTGCGGGTGATATTGCTGTCTCCATTTGCCTGTTGAGGCTTGGAGCTATAGCAGTGAGATATCTTTGTCTCAGATGTTTAGAGGACATCTGTTTTTCTCTCTGAGTCTACACAAGCTATGTGTTTCCCTTGTTTGTTTATCCCATCTGTCTTTAGCAGTAGTGGGGATTGACTGGTGCTCATCCTGTCCTTTCCACTGCAGGGCTTATCGCCAGGGTCAGGCAGGGATTAGGAATACTGCTCGATGATAAGTGCAGAACCTATAAAGGTACGATAGAGCAGCCAGGGTGATATTAGATCTGCCTAGGGGTCTCCACTACCCCTTCCCTAGTATTTGGCTCCCTTTCCCTTATCCCTTTGTGTTGCACTTAACCTTTCCTACCCATTGCGTGACGTTATCACCCACCGTTCAAGTTTGCAAAAGAAAAAAACAAAACAAAAAAAACACCTGACACTTGTTTTTTTTGTTGTTTGTTTTTTCTGTGTGCTTTTTTTTCTTTTGCTGGGTTCATGGATCCCATTGCTGTGCTAGCAGAGCAGCAGCAGATGTTGTCGCTGGAGGTGACTGACCTTCGTTATGAGATCCAGCAGCAACGGCAGATGCTGCAGGCTCCTATTGTGGGGGACACTGCGGGTTGGCTGGTCCAGCTTGAACCCCAAATTGCCCTTTTGGACAGGTTTTCTTGGGGTAGGGACAAGTTTTTTGTATTTCTTTGGCTGAATTCAAGCTGCATCGCATTCAGAAAGGGAATCATGCAGTGGAGACTTATAGCTCTGAATTCCGCTGGTGGTCAACTGATACCAAATGGAATGACCAGGCTCTCAGAAGCCATTTGCTTCAGGGCCTCACTGAAAGGTTAAAGGATGCATTAGCAGTGTATGAAACTCCTGTGTCACTGGAGGCTGCCATGCCCTTGGCTATTCGGGTGGATAGATGCCTGCGGGACAGATGGTAAAGACACCTGCTTCTGATCCTTCTTTCTTGGATATGGTCCCAGTGTTGGAGGGAAGGTCCGAGGGCAAACCTATACTTGTGGAGTTAGAGTAACCCACTCAGTTGAGTTGCCCCTTGGGGATGTTGTTTGTGCTGTATAAATTGCGCCGCAAAGTAGCTAGAGAATATCATGACTCTGTACTTGATGGCCACCCAGGTGGTAAGGCAACCGCGGACCTCCTTTTTCGCCATTTTTGGTGGTTGAGGTTGCATCGGGATGTGGTTGAACAAGTGTCTGCCTGCAATGTTTGCACACATTGTAAAGTACCGCATACCTGTCCATCTGGTCCTATTTTGCCACTACCTGTTCCTAAAAGGGTCATGAAAGACAGGTATAAATGTATGACTGTCAGTAAACGCGTACCCAGTCCGGAACTGAATGTGAATGATTTTGATTTTGTGTGGTTGTCTATCAGAAATTTCAGCTTAAGGGTTCCTTCCTGGAAGTTGGGACCAAGATTCATTGGTCTCTATAAGATAACCGCCGTCATTGGTCCAGCAGCGTTTTGTCTTGAGCTACAGCAAACTCTTGAGATTTACAATGTTTTTCACAGCTCAAGAGATAGGTGGAACCCCTTGAGCCTTCACCCCTACCGCCTGCTCCAATAATGGTTGATGGAAACCTAGAGTTTTAAATTGCGAGTATTGTAGATTCTCGCCTCCAACGTTGTTCCCTACAGTACATGGTGCACTGAAAGGGTTAGGGTCCGCAGGAAAGAATGTGAGTTTCTGCATTAGAGGTGAACGCCTCCAGGATGGTTCGTTTGTTCCATACCTCTTGTCCTGAGAAACCTGGTCCTGAGTGTCCAGAAGCCACTCGTAGAAAGGGGGTACTGACACGGGTGTATCAGAGGCTGCGGACCGTCGCTCTGCATGTGACTGTAGAAGGACTCAGCAGTTTTCTTTAGTGACTTCTTACTGGTTCTTCTGACTCTAGTACCTAGTGGCAACGTTTCCCTGGCTCTAGTTGACATACCTGGACCAGGGTGTTTATAACTTCCAACTTGCTGCTTGAAGTTTTGGGTGATATTCCTATTTCCATTTCCCTTTCCCTGTTGAGGCTTGGAGCTATAGCAGTCATCTATATTCCTCTCTGGTGTTTGGAGGATGTCCGTGTCTCTGAGTCTACTCCCTTGTTTGTTTATTCAATGTCTTTAGTGGTAGTGGGGATTGACTATTGCGCACCCTGTCCTCCCGAATGCAGGGCTTATTGTCAGGGCCAGGCATGGATTAGGTATCCTGTTCAGTGATAGGTGCGGAAATTATATAGGGCAGACTGTTATGAATGAGTCACCGGAGGAGGAGAAAACAAAAATACAAGCTAAGTCCAGAAAACCAGAGAGGTTGGTAGCTATCGGATTGCAGACCCCTGATCCTATACACCACAACTAACAGTAGCCGTGGGGGGTTCCTACGGTGCCCTAGACCCCTCGTAACAGCCGGAGAACTACATAAGCCTAAAGTAGGAAAGGGGAAATCTAAACTGCCCCAGAGCAGACCCCAAAGCAATAGACAGACCCCAACATGTATTGTCAGTGAAAAACAGATGAAAACACAAACACAGACAGAAAGACAGGCTGAGCAAACGATGGGGCCCAACTAACTAGATAGGACAGAAAAGATGCTGGCTGCAATCCGCAAAAAAAACCCTACCAAAAATGTCCCAAGCATCTGATGGGGAAAAAGGCCCTGAAGTCGCTAGACTTCAATATCACTATATCAGCACTCAGGTATATTCTGAAAACAGAGCAAAGAGATCAACTGATCAGAGACAAAAATGGAATTCAGCCAGTCCCAACCAGGACTGGCTGAATACAAACACTAAGGAAACCAGACAAAATCTCATGGAATATTAGCAGGGCAAAAACTTAGCTTTTAGTAGACAGGAACAAAACTGGATGCAAGAGCTCAGAGCAGAAAGGATCACCAGCAGCCCTGCAGGGCGTCGGCTGCCTTATATCCACTCAGAAATTCCAGATGTCCAATCACACTCCGCCTGTTCAGATGACAGGTTCTTCCCATCCCAATCAATTTCACTACCCCTCTTCACCAGCAGAGGGAGTTCATCAGACATCAAAAGTGAAGGGGAGAATGAACTCACAACAGCAGACAGGGTGACGTTAGATGTGCATAGGGGTCTCCACTCCCCCCTTTCGTAGTGTTGGGTTCCCTTTCCCTTCATGTTGCACTTAGCCTTTCCCACACATTGCGTGAAAATAGGAGAGAGGTCCTCGCTCGAAAAAATTATCCTCACTGGTGGTTTTATAGTCTTTGTCATAATATTTTACTTCCATTTCACAGAAACATAAAACATGAGTAGGCCAATTATCTAAATCTTTAGCAGTGACCCAAAAATCTTCCACCTAAAGTAGGGAGTCCCACGAGAGCCTCAGGTGTCTGTCAAACTTGAATTACTTACCAAGGAGAGCCACCTTACAGCCATCATTATGGATAGAGTCATGGAGGTCCGATAAAGGATAGCTGTGGCTCGGATCCACCATGGAGGGTAATAAATCCTTTTCAGAATGAAATTAGACCACCAAATATGTCGTATTTGTTCCAGATTTCATGTGTCTTTGTTTGTATAAGGTATTGTTCTCTTATCCTGACAGATAAGTTACGGCAGCATGACCTCTTTATTTAGAACAAGCGATCAGTTCCCAACGTTCTACCAGGCGGCAGCCAATGAGTTATGTGAAATTGATGCTATTGTACAACTGGTAAAATATTTTCATTGGAAATGGGTTGGAATTCTTGTATCCGATGATGACACGGGACGAATCGCCGGTGAGACATTTAAAATGGAAATTTTACGATCCGGTGGTTGTGTGGCTTTCTTCATTGAATTTAAGGAGAATCTCTCCGGCTCATTAAAATCTGCTACAGAAATGATTGAGACAATCGATAAAAGCTCAGCGAACGTGACCATTGCGTTCTTAAGTATAAACTATGCAGACACATTTGTCCATATGTTTGCGATGCCAAAGCTGAGACCTAAAATGTGGATTATGTCTTCCTTCTTCTCCCGGGTGTCAGAATTACAACGTCTCGGAATAAGAACAACATTTAATGGAAGTTTGTCGCTTGCTGGTCATCAAGGAGATATCCCGGGGTTCAGGGATTATTTGTACAGCGTAAAGCCCATAAAATACCCAGATGACGACCTTCTGAGGAAAATCTGGGAAATGCTTATTATGTGCACCTACTCCAACACTACAAGTGACGTAATCCCCAAATGCATGGGCAATGAATCTCTGAATGATGAGTTATTATCACTATTTAATGTTTTTGTGTTCCGGACATCTTACGTAGTTTATACTTCTATATATATCATGGCAAATTCCCTGCAAAACATGTATGGCACCGGCAAATCCAAAAATACAAAGACCTATTTCCAACATTGGCGGGTATGTTGACTCAGGGGTTTTATTGCATCGTTAGAGGGGTGTTCCCATCTGTAACATTAATGGTGTATAATATATGAGGGTGGTGGGGCAGGCATCTGTCTCAGAATGAGACATCAATGTGGCTGTTGTCAGAGCTGGAAGCACAAGTGCCGCTGTCTTCATTAATTTATACAGAAGCTGTCATGATTGACAATGGCAATTACTTCATAAGTTTCAGAGCTCTCCTAGAAATTAATGGCGGGAGCCCTGAATATTGGCCCACCTCCCCTGACAAAACATCATCTTCATCCTGAAATAAAATTTGTCAACATAGCAGACCTCTTTCCTTTCTGCACGTTGAACGTATGAAATATATATCTCATGGGAATCAAAAATAGTGCGAACATATAAATCCCCTAAAACGAATTATTTATTTAGTACATTAAAAAACACCTATCCCAGTGAAAAAATGGCCAATGCCAAAAAATAACCAGACCTACACTGGGATGCTACATAGCCCTACTATAAGGCTCACTGATACCTTCCTAGCCGTGGAGGTTGGCACCCTACAAACGAGAATTGGCGCCTCCACTCAACGTGGACTATCCCTCACTCCCCTACCAGTCCCTATTCAGACAGGAGGGAAAACAATAATCCGATAGTGCAGAAATGAAACTTCAGAATGCCCTAAGCTCGAGCAAAACCTCAAACAATTGATATTATCCTGATAAAACCCCCACACAGGGGTATATTAACCAATAAATTGCTTGTCATATGTGGGTATGCCCTTATGATATTATAGCAGTGAACATTCAAATTGCCTTAGGCTAAAATAGGACCCCAGGATAATATTAAAGATAAAAAATCTAATACCTGCACATCATGATCATATGTGACAGACTAATATGTCCGACAGACAGATAATACAAACTAACCCCTCTCAAGGGTATATTATGAATCATAGTAGAATAAACAAGGTCACTTATCATGTGCAGGTCAACCCCGACGCGTTTCCCCGCCTATAGCGGTTCATCAGGAGGATCAATCAATAAATGTCATATCCATATATGATACCCAGATGATGCATGATGGGATAGGTGTTTTTTAATTTACTAAATAAATAATTCGTTTTAGGGGATTTATATGTTTGCACTTTCTGTACGTTGCCACTGCTCCCTTTCCTCACTCTTTAGCCACTTCTCTTTTGTCATAAAAAATGAATATCCATAACATCTCCAGAGAGGGGCATTCACCTCCCCACGCCTTTCACACACTAATTAAGATAGGAACAGCCAGGTACGGACTGGGCCTGAAATTCAGCCCTGGCATTTGAAATCACACAGGCCCATGTTCTCCCCGTCCCCAAGCACCAGATGAAATATATTACTAATATTACCTTGGATGAAGGAAAGCAATTACCAATAGTATTAATGATTCCCATGACCTGCTGGGATAAGTGATGGATTTTTGGTGACTTTGTGCTCCTTCACATCTCTTAGCAGCATGGGTGTCTTGAGAACACCGATTCTGTTAACAAGGTAGCAGCCAAAGCAGCCTATGACCAGACAGGCCCTTCTGGCATTTGCCAGAATTGCCAAATGGCCAGTCCGGCCCTGGGAACAGCTAACCATTCAAGGTCCTTTTAAAGCCAGAGACTCCCTTCAGTGCTCAGGTGATTGAAGCAGGATATCTATTGTGGTGAACAGGATGGCTGCTGGGGAAAAGACAGCCAGTTTGAGATTAGTGTACATAGGGGGAAGAGAAGTGGAGAGACTTTGTCCAAGGGATGAAGCATCTTGACTTGAAAGCGCTTGTTTGAATCTGCAGCCAGAGGGTTCGTAGACATGCCATCTCCAATATTGGGGTTTGTGTGTGTCGCGGTCATGGGGGCCGGGGTACTCAGTAGCCAGGCAGGCAGTCTACCAGGGATATCACTGTGGCGATTGCCCAGCATCGTAGCCCTGACCGGACAAGTGAAAGGGCAGTATATACAAGGGATAATAGGTTATGGTTTAACGTGATGCCAGCTGAGGTGTCGGGCCAGGGATGGCCAGCGCTGCATGTGGGGTCCCAAGGGGATAGTGCAGCAAGGTGGATCACTCCCCCCCAGCAGGAGCGGGCCCCTGGGGTGATGATGTGGGTTGTAGTGAGCAGTGCAGCAGAAAGAAGCAAGGAGGTGAATGAATTCAGTCTTTGCCTTTACTGATGGATGGCAAGTAGAATCCAGGGGTACTGGTCACCAGGTCCAGGGCCCAGCCAGTCTGGAAGCAGCTGGGGTCCTCTCCACTATGTGGGTAGAATAAGCCTTCCTTTCTATGCCCATCTGTTTGGAGATTCAACAGCTTCTGAGCTGATCTGTGCTCCCTGCTTGTCTGCTCTCCAGCCGCTCCAGCCAGCATGCAATGTGAGCTCTTTGCAAGCTATTCTCTCAGTCCCAGCTCTGAGCCCTCTGTAATGGGGTACTCTTGGTGTTGAAAGAGTGGCCGTAGGACCTGCAGTCCCTCAGTCTCCAGATTTTGCTCTCAGGATTTGCAATCCCTGGTAGCCCAGGACTCAGGTGTCCTTCTCTCGGGGTAATCCTACGGCGAACCTTCAAAAGCTCCAACCCTGGAAACTCCTGTTTCCTTGTGTATCTTCTTCCCTTTCCTTCCTGACACTACATTACACTGCTCTCTCTCCCCCCCAAGCCAGAAGAGGCAGTCACCCTCTAAACTAGGTGCTTGTGTTACCCCCTTCTGGTGAGGGATCAGGCTTGTGTGTGGATGCGTGGTTTACCTAGTGTAGGGAGCTCCATTTACTTCCAGACATGATACCACCGCTGGTTAGGGAGGCGATACCATTGTGGCGGCCGTACCGCAGGGGCGCCACATGTGGATTTAAAATTTATGAGCTATACAGTAGATTTTTGTCATTGTAGCAGAGGGATGGACATCATGCATTCACCTCAGTGTAGGGCCACTAGGGTCCCTACAATTGAATAATTGCCTGATGATGCTTCACCTGTCATATCTGGGAGGGATTTCATAAAACCCTGAAGAGCTGAGAACATCCCACAAATCCACCTCACGTGAGGTCATCAAGAGGAGCTGTGCGGGTGTAGGGTCGGTTGCGAGTGAGGAATGGCAATTGGGTGTTGGTGCTGCTGGTGTTAGTGCAGATAGGTGGCGGAGTTGTGCTGTACTCACAGGAATGGGGGGTGACCCGCTTCTTGACGTCGACAGGCACGAGACAGAGGCAGGAATTGTATTCAACAGGTTTCCTTTTATTGGCCACCCTCACGACGACCAGAACAAAACACGACAGATGTTTCACACTGTTATCCTCCTGTAGACAGGCCTGGGTACCTTCACTTGTACACTTTCTCTGTCAGTCGTACTTCGTGGCTCTATCCGCCGTGGCTGCCCTAGGCCAATCCACCACGGCGTTTCACCTTACAAAGTCCACCAATAATCCAGGTCCTCACAGGCCGTCTCTGCCTGTGACCAATGTCCTATAGGGTCACCCCCCGTGACCGTTTCCACTGTCCAAAGTCTCTGAGGGGTCTCCTTTGTGTGACAGACTCTCCTAACCTGTGAGCTCCCCTGTCTGACTGAAGCTTCTGGAAGCTTACCTCAGTATTTATTCAGACAGACCAGGTAGCCCCACCCTCTGTCACCTGACAGTCACCTCTGCCCAATCAGAGTCACCTTGACCTCTGGCAGTTATGTAACACTCAAATGACTGTTACATAATCACTGCCATCGGCGCTCTCCAGTGACCTCTGATGGGCAGTCTGCCACATGACACCCTCTGTCAATCTCTCTGTCTCCATTACAGGCAGAACCGTACCCAGCTCAACCTCCCCACACGGGCATAGCTTAGAAGCTACTAGAAGGCAGATGCCAATTATGAGCTGCGCTCAGAGACGAAAGATGCATCGCCGTGTAGGCTTGACCCAAGCTGCACCGGACATTAATCGAAGAGCTTCCCTTTGCTAAGCTATGAGCCATTCTTGTGACCAGGGTTTGGTACTTTTTCTTCTTTATCTTATGTAATTGTAGAAGCTGTATTGCTTTGTCCCCTTAGTAAAATCTTTTGTCTACTTTATAAACACTGCCTATATTTCTGGATTAAATATAAAATGTAATAGACCTGTTTCTTTTGTCATGCAAATTGCACCCAGACGCCATATACGCTTCCCTGAAACCGGTGTCCAGTTGGTCTGTATAAATGATTGGTGGTGGTAGCAAATGATCTTTCTGGGGTTACTGTGTAGTTGGCAGTGACCGGAACAAGGAACAGATACTGTGTATTCCATGAATTGGAGTCAGTTGTATTTCTGCCATTTGATAACTGTGAGTTCCCAAATAATCATCCAAAAGCCGGTTTCACACGTCCTGATTTTTACAGCACCTGAAAAAATGGCAGCAGAGATGTCAATGTCTATGTGTGTAATCAGGGGCGTAGCTACCACGGTCGCAGCGGTCATCACGCCCCCCCATGCACCCCATTATCGCCCTCCCAGAGAGACCCACCGCAGCCCCCCACAGCCTGCAATGACGTCCTTTCCTGTGCGCACAGGACCTGTGATGAGGTCACAGGAGGGGAGGAGTCAGGGGTCACATGATCAGGGGCCTCAGTGTCTGCAGGACTCTGCTGTGCTGGTTGTCATGGTGCTGGATGAGGGGAAGTTTCTGTGTGGGGTCAGGAGGGGTTTACAGGGTGGATGTAGCAGAGCCGCGTGTGTACGAGGTGTACGTAGCGAAGATGTGTGTGTACGAGGTGTGTGGAGCCGCGAGTGTGCGAGGTGTACGTAGCGAAGATGTGTGTGTGGAGCAGAGCCGTGTGTGTATGGAGCGGAGCTGCGTGTGTACAAGGTGAGTAGAGCCATATGTTCGAGGTGTACGGAGACGAGCTGTGTGTGTACAAGGTGTGCGGAGCAGAGCCGCGTGTGCACAAGGTGAGTAGAGCCATATGTTCGAGGTGTACGGAGAGGAGCCGTGTGTGTACGAGGTGTACGGAGCAGAGCTGCGTGTGTACAAGGTGAGTAGAGCCATATGTTCGAGGTGTACGGAGAGGAGCCGTGTGTGTACGAGGTGTACGGAGCGGAGCCGTTTGTGTTCGAGGTGTACGGAGCGGAGCCGAGTGTGTACGAGGTGTAGGGAGCGGAGCCGCGTGTGTACGAGGTGTACGGAGCGGAGCCGTGTGTACGAGGTGTACGGAGCGGAGCCGAGTGTGTACGAGGTGTACGGAGCGGAGCCGCGTGTGTACGAGGTGTACGGAGCGGAGCCGCGTGTGTACGAGGTGAGTAGAGTCGTATGTTCGAGGTGTACGGAGAGGAGCTGTGTGTGTACAAGGTGTACGGAGCGGAGCCGCGTTTGTACAAGGTGAATAGAGTCGTATGTTCGAGGTGTAAGGAGAGGAGCCGTGTGTGTACGAGGTGTACAGAGCGGAGCCGTTTGTGTTCGAGGTGTAGGGAGCGGAGCCGAGTGTGTACGAGGTGTACGAAGCGGAGCCGCGTGCGTACGAGGTGTACGGAGCGGAGCCGCGTGTGTACGAGGTGTACGGAGCGGAGCCGCGTGTGTACGAGGTGTACGGAGCGGAGCCGCGTGTGTACGAGGTGTACGGAGCGGAGCCGCGTGTGTACGAGGTGTACGGAGCGGAGCCGCGTGTGTACGAGGTGTACGGAGCGGAGCCGCGTGTGTACGAGGTGTACGGAGCGGAGCCGCGTGTGTACGAGGTGTATGGAGCGGAGATGGGCATGTATTTTGGCATGGGGGGTCCCATTTGAAAGTTTGCACCGGGGCCCATAACTTTGTAGTTACGCCACTGTGTGTAATACTTTTTGCACGTATGTGGCAACCGTTTGACCCCTGTGTGCTGCATCAGTACCAGATGGATGGGCGCCAGGGAAGAAGAATTACAGTTAGTGCTGTTACCTGGTGCTGGGTGCTGAAGACGGATCTCATCATTCTCCCCTGCTCTGCCGGCGATCAGTGCAAGCAGGGGAGAATGAAGAGAGTTATATTCAAATGATAACAATGAAAGCAGGCGGCAGCTGATGGAACTATTATTCCCATTAGCCAATGCCTGCTGCTGCTAATACCATCACCGGCCGCCTGCACGGTTCCCCTGTATTTTCTATAACCAGCCAGGTAAAACACACAGCAAGGGGCTGCAACCCTCAGTAGTCAGCTTCAGTAAGGCTGGTTATCAAGAATAGAGCAGTCACCACGCTGTTTTTATTAAATTATTTAAATAGTTTAAAAAATGGCATGGGGTTCCCCTCATTTTTGAGAACCAGCCTTGCTAAAGCATACTGAAGGGGGCTGGTATTCTCAGTATAGTGACCCTCCAGCCAAAAAATAGCAGCCCGCAGTCGCCCAGAAAAGGGACATCTATTCAACAGGGCTCAACAGAGAATTGTTCATGACAAAAAAGGTGACAGTGGGAGGATCTGCGAGACCGCTCAGGCTGTGATCTTTGACAATTGGTGGCAGCAGTGGGATATTACAGAACATCAGTGATCTGGTTTTAGAAATCATCTCTGTCACTGAAAACTTGTACGTTTCTTGTAAGGATTCTGTGCAGAGTTATGAGGATCAGACTCAGCGTTATGTTTTTTACCTGGGACAATACTGTACATGTGACAGTTACACTCCTCCGCCCTCTCTTGTTTTTCTGTTCTATCTTTTGTTTAGCAATTATGGCTGCAGTTGGGGAGGCCTGGTAAAAACAACTGACCAAGGAGGTTTTTATTGCTCTCTGCACAATGAGACAGATTGACAAAACCAGGCAGCAAATGATTACTGATCTGCTGCAGGTTGATTCAGAGCAAGCTCGCCACTGAGCCCTGATGAAGGGAAGGCCAGCAAAGGTGCAGCTGCAGAGGTCCTACCTGTAGATACCAGCCATAGCAGCAATGATAGTAACTTGGACCCCCACCTGCAGATCGCCTCACTGCAATTTAGTGCAGATGATCGTTATGGATAGCTGAGGCTCATTCAGCAATACCAAGAGCGAGATGCTGCAGCACAAGAGCGTCAGGGCCAAGCTGACTGAGAGGCTGCTGAGCGACAAGCCGAGCTTCAGTATCAGCTGGAGTTAGCGCCACTCCAGATGGAGCCATCTACCCCACTGAAGAGTGAGTCCAGTAATATCTCCACCTTTAAACCCCTTCCTGAGCATTTTCCTATCATGTACAAGGTTGCGGATCTGGACACATTTTTAGATGGTTTGAAAAGGCCTGCTAGCAGTACTTGTTGCCTGAGGACTAGTGGGACAGATATTTAACCCTTGAACTATGAGGCAAAGCTCTGGAGCTGTTTGACCCTCTCCATCAAGATCAAAATCAAGACTGTGAAGCCATCAAAAAGGCCCAGGAAATATCAGCTTACTCCTGAGGTATATCACAAAAAGTTCCTGGCCCTCTAGCCAGGGATCACCCACCCCCAGGATCTGTCTGCATAGGGATCACCCACATCCAGGATCTGTTTGCCCAGGGATCACCCACATCCAGGATCCATTTGCCCAGGGATCACCCACATCAAATGCTTTGCTGAAGTCAAGATATACTATATCTACAGCATTTCCATGATCCACCCAATCAGTGATTCCATCATAGAAGGAAATTAAGTTAGTCTGACATGACTTATTAGTTACAAACCCATGCTGACTCTGTTTAATTACTTCATTCTTATCCAGGTACTGACATACATGTTGTTTAATAATTTGTTCAAAGATCTTTCCTGGTATAGAAGTCAGACTCACCGGCCTATAGTTGCCTGGGTCCACCTTCTTCCCTTTTTGAAGATAGGAACAACATTTGCTCTTCTCCTGTCTTCTGGGACTTCTCCTGTTCTCCAAGAATTTTCAAAGATTATGGAGAGGGGTTCAAAAATTTCTTCTGCTATCTCCTTCAGTACTCTGGGGTGTAATTCATCTGGACCTGGAGACTTGAATTCATTTAGGTTAGCTAAGTGTTTCCTCACTATCTTTCAGTTTATAGATATCCTGGATTCTTCTATTCCCTTAATAGGACAGTGAAGAACAGTTGATGTTACATTTTCTTTCTGAGAGAAAACAGATGCAAAATAGGAACTTAAAAGTTCGGCCTTCTCAACATCCTGTCTTACCATTTCATCATTTTCATCCTGTAAAAATCCTATAGCATCTTTGACTTTTCTTATACTTTTGACATATCCCCAATATCCTTTATTATTGCTTTTGACATCTCTTGCAAGCCTCAATTCATTGTCAGCTTTAGTAATCTGATTTGTGCCCTGCAGGTTCTGCAGACAGCATTATATTCTTCTTTAGATATGCCTCCCACTTTCCATTTTATAAACATTTTTTTCTTTCTTTTTAGCATGTGCTTAAGTTCTGTGTTCATCCATCCTGGCTTCCTTAAATGCTTCCTATTCTTGTTTGTACCTGTACTTATGCATCTTAAAATTTTGGAGGCACATCATAACTCGGCTCTGGATTGTCATCTACAGTAGGTAGTAAGAAGACCTTGGACTTCCTTTCTTGTCGGTTTTCTTTTTGTTTTGGCCATGGTTGTGTAAGGATGTAGTTCTTTGTATCTCTGCACATTCCAAGACCCTGCATACTCGTTCGTCTGGGGCTTTTTTTTTAACAATAAATATTCCTGATTGCCCATGGACTATGGACTCATTTATCCATGGATTTCATTACAGATCTTCCTTCATCCTCTGGTAATTAGGTTATCTTAGTTGTAGTGGATAGGTTTAGTAAAATGGTACACTTTATTGCTTTACCTGCTTTCCCTAACGCCAAGACACTTTGTCACGAGGTTCCGTAGGTTCCTCGTAGAAGAAGGGGTACTGTCACGGGGTTACCGCAACAGTGTGGAGCCAGAAGACTACAGCATCTGATTGCTCCTACTCCGGAGCTGAGAAGAAGCACTTCTTCATTTTAAATATGGTTATTTCTTCTGGCAGAACAGGTGTTAATCGGCCATTTTGGAAATCCTTGTGCTCGCAGCTGCTCTTGGTTAGCCACTCCTTTCCCCTTTATAATCTGGGCTCTGTTACAAATCCTTGTCAGAGCTAGCATTTGCTGCATGGCTAATGGAGGGAGATGAGATCATATGGTTTGTATGTGTGACAATCCCTTCTCTATTTTGATTTATTTACCTACCTTCACGCCCCGGTGTATTCTTCTGTTATATGTGAGTGAATATTTTGTATGCCTGGAGTTTTCGGTCAACCCTTGTTTGTGTTGCCTTGTTTGTCTGGTTGGTGTACTATGGTGCACAGTAGCTCCCCTCCTCCCTGGGTGGAGGAAGGGAACAGATGGAGGGCTAGTTCAGGAGATAAGGCAAGGGTGGAGGTGACATCTTCACATTCAGAAGTATCCCGTGGAGTATGGCAAGCTAGGGTGTCCCCTAGTGTTAGGGACAGGGAAGGAGCCCCTGGTCCTGGGTCACCCCACAGCTGTGTCATGACACACTGGCTCAGGTGTTTGTCACTGAGATTGAGAAGTTTTATGGGGTTCCTTCTAATATGGTGTTAGATCGGGGGACCCAATTTGCTTCCAAATTTTGGAGGATGTTTTGTTCCCAATTAGGGATGAATCTCTCATTTTCTTCGGTGTTCTATCCTCAAACTAATGGTCAGACTAAATGCCTAAACCGAAGTTTGGAGACATACCTCAGATGTTTTGTGTCAGATAACCAGGAGCATCGGTCTTCTTTTCTACCACTGGTTGAGTTTGCGTTAAACAATCGTTGTAGTGAGTCCACTGGTAAGTCGCCATTTTTTGGTGCATATGGCGTCCATCCATATTTTGTACCTTCAGTAAAGATGGGTTTCCTGTGGAGGAACAATTTTATTCTTCACTGTCATCGGTATGAGAAGGGGTTCAGAATAATTTAAAGATCATGGAGGACAAATACAAATGTATGGCTAATAAGAAACAATTGTCAGGTCCGGACCTGGGGGTGAATGATTTAGTATGGCTGCCTGCCAAAAATTTTAAACTGAAAGTTCCTTCTAGGAAATTAGGTCCTAGGCTTATTGGTCCTTATATGGTGGTCGCAAAAATTAAACCTGTAGCTTTTCGTTTCAAGCTTCCCTCTACTCTCAAGATCCATAATGTTTTCCACAGGTCTTTACTCAAAAAATTTGTTGTGCCTGTGGAATTGTCACCTTTAGTTATTGATGGCAATTTAGAATTTCAGGTAGTGAAAATCGTTGATTCCTGTATGGTTCAGCACTCTGTGACAAACGTCAGCTTACGCTGAGTCGTTCTTCTTGAGAGAGTGGACCCTCTTGGCCGTGGCACCCACCCACCGAGGGCGAGCTGACCTTGTGAGAACCCACCCCCTGTACAGGGAGTGTCAGGGGCAAGACCAAGGGGGTGAGCCACCACGGCAGCTGGACCAGACGGCCGGCTCAGGGGACACTATTGAGTGTCTGGCAACAGGACGAGCAAGAAGCAAGACAAGACTAGACGTAGGTGCAAGGTATCTTCATTAGGATAACTTCAGAATCACATTCAGTGTAAAAACGTGAGAACATGCAAAACGTGCAAAGTGCGTGCATGGGCACGCCAAGGTCCATAGCATGGTACGTGCCAGGTGGCACGCCTAGGTACAGGTAAAGGCACAATGGCATCGAACTCCGGACCGCTGGCAACGATCGACATGATCAAGGCATCAGGCTACGGACATCAGCTCCGGACATTGGGCCACAGTCATCCAGCTTACGATCTCTGGCAGCGATCGGCAGGTTCCGGGCATCCGGCAGGCAAACCAGGTTTCAGGCAAGGAGGCACGACAGATATCCAGGCATGGTGCGTGTTAGTAGCACGCCAAGGTCCAAGGCTAGGTGCAAGGCAAGGTGCGTGTGTAGGGGACACGCCAGGGTTCAAGGCTAGGTGCAAGGCCAGGTGCGTGTGTAGGGGACACGCCAGGGTTCACAAAACGAGACAGGGTGCATGTGTAGAGACACGCCAAGGCACAAGGTACAAGAAAGAGTGCGTGTGTAGAGACACGCCAAGGCACAAGATACTAGACAGAGTCCTGCGCATGCAAAGGGGCACTCCAGGGTCAGGCGAGGCAGAGTCCTGCGCGTGCAGAGAGGCATGCCAGGGTCAGGGTTCAAGGACCGGGTTAGGACCTGTGCGTGCAAGAGGGCACGACAGGGGACCATGGCAAAGCCTGCGCGTACTTTTCCAGAAGCACGGGGAGGTATGCCATGGGCAGGCGAGGGCCTGCACATGCTTTAGAGAGCACACAGAGCGCAGTGCGGAAACAGGGTGAAGTGCAAGGGAGCACAGAGGGCACGGCTGGGGCACTGGCTAGCTGATCGGGCTGTGGCACTGACAACCGGGCAAGACTCTAGCGAACCCGGCTGAGGCATGGCAGGCGACACAGCTGTCACTGACCGATGAGCATGGCTGAGGCACAAGCAGGCGGGCACGGCTAGGGCAGGCACGGCTGAGGCACAAACAGGAGGCTAGGAAGGCCAGGCGCATGCAAACAGCATACGAAGCAGCAAGGGAAGACAAGACAAGAAACCAGGCAGGGCTTAAGCAGAGTACAGAGCCAGGAACGGAAGCATAGGCAGAAACACGGAACAGGAACAGAGGAAGAACAGAGCTAGCAGCGGAGCGCAGGCCGAAGCCCAGAGCTGGGCCAAGGGAGAGCCTTGGGACTAGCCTAGAAATGTGCAAGAGAGCACAATAGGAAAGAGTCTAGCAGCGGAGCGTAGGCCGAAGCCCAGAGCCAGGCCAAGGCAGAGCCTTGGGACTAGACATGGAAAAGAGCACAAACGGAAAGAGAGGAGGAATGGTGCATGTGCCAGGGAGCACTACAGAGCACCATAGGAGAGAGCGAGGCAGAGCAAGCAAAGACAGAGACCATAGGGGGGAACAAGGCAGAGCATAGCGAAGGCAAGACATGGCAGAAACAGGCAAGGCAGAGAATAACAGAAGGACTACAATTCCAAGCAGGACAAGGATGAACATGGCACAACGGACAAACATACGACAAGACACGGGACAAGAGACGAGTACAAGCACGGAGCGTGTGCAGAGACGCACGACAGAGCAAGTGCAAGGGCACAGAATAGAGGGAGCGCCCCACAGACCAAGCAGCCATGCAGGGACACAACACAATACTCAGGCCCTGAGCAAAGGAAGGGGTGGTCTGATATAGGGCACAGCACCTCCTCTTCCGGGTCAGGACCAGGCGAGAACTTCCTAGTTCAGATGCTCCAGGATCACAGAGCGCAGTCACATGATCAGGGTTTAAGACATGACGAGATGATCACCGAACCAGACAGTGCAGGATCCTAGGAAGGACACATGATCAGAGTTTCAGACATGACGAGATGATTGCAGAACCAGACAGTGCAGGATCTTAGGAAACGTCACATGATAAAGGTTTCAGACATGACGAGATGATTGCAGAACCAGACAGTGCAGGATCCTAGGAAGGACACATGATCAGGGACTCTAGACATGACGAGAAGATCACAGAAGGCAAAGCAGAAACGCAGGCATCTTGCAGCTCAGCAGACATGAGGTGAGTGTGCACATTGCTCTAGGGAACAAGCAGGATAGCAGACAAGATATGCGCATGCACATCGCTCCAGGAGTTCTTGAGACAAAACAGACATGGCAGACATGACAGACATGGCGGGCATGACACACTCTATACAGTACATGAGAAGGGGTACCGTCCGGAGGAGAGAATGTGGGTTCCAGCATCTGAGGTTAGTGCTGGTAGGTTGATATGGTTCTTTCAATTGGCCCATCTGGATAAACCCAGTCCCGAGGGTCCTGTGGCCCTCATAGAAGGGTGGTACTGTCATGAGTGGGTCACGTCCCCCTGGGAGATCTGGGGTTAGAAGATTACTACATATTGTAAATCGCAGTTTGTGAATCGCATTTTTGGAAATGTTTGGACTCCAAGTTGGGTTTCCTTCATGTGTGTTGCCTGAAATTAGCAGGGCTCCCAGAGCACTAGGCCTACAGCTGTCATTCAGCAACCTATTACTGATCAATGTTTAAGCTAGAAATGCTGATCCAAGCCCTGTCCCAGGCCTTGTCCCATGCATCCATGCTGCACAAATATACTGTCATGATCCAGACCGTGTTTTGAGCCCTGTCTACCCCTTTCCCGCTCTGGCCATGTCAGGGGTTAACTTTGCTTTGCCTCGTTCTGGTTTCAGGTTGGCTATTTCTCCCAGCTGCACCCTGCAGGCTGTGTCAAGTATACTTTCTGCCTACAGTGTGAGTAGTTGACTCTGGTGATACCCTGATTTTTCCTGCTGTGTTTTGCTGACTTTGCCCGTGTCAGTTCATCCCCTCTCCTTGTCCCGACTCAGTGTTTTCTTCTTTGTGTTTGGACTCCTTGGTATTTGACTCGACTTTGACTCTGACCTGACTTCGTCACTCACTAGCTACTGGTACTTCTGCTTTTGTCTGGTTTTGACCCTATGGCATCGGCTGACTCTGAGCTTGGTGCTACCCTTTGTACTGCGTGATTGTATATTTTTTGACCCGACTTGATTGACTATACTGCTGCCACCTGGTGGTAGCCTCACTGCAGTGCTGCAGGTCTGCACTTGCAGACTTGCTGTCCTCTCTCCACTCTTTTGCCATCTAGTGGAACTTGCAGCTCCCTGCATAGCTGTAGTGTGACATTATAACTGACCGCTGATAGTTTTTTTTCTTTGCTCCTCTTTGTATGGATTCGTTTCACACTCTTGCCGGTCAGATGTCAAATATGACCCAATTGATGCAGGATTTGTCAGTGGAACATAGGGCTCCTGCCACTTCTCATAACTAACTCCAGCAAGAGCTTACTGAAACTGTTAAATCTTTTCAGGGTCCCATGGCAAAATCAGCAGCTAGGCAATCTGATCTCATTGATATTTCATTACTAGTGTTGAGCGATACCTTCCGATATCGGGAAATATCGGATCGGATTGGATCGGACCGATACCCCAAAAATATCGGATATCGGCGATTCCGATACCGGAAACCAATGCAAGTCAATGGGACACAAATATTGGAATGAAAATAAACCCTTACTTTCCTTGTAGGTTAATTCTACATGAAGGAAAATAACTAAGAATAATGTAGAATGTGTTGGGGGAGGTGGAGGAGACATTAAAGGCATAGAGGTTTAGCACAATCAAAGGGAATAGCAGGAATTAATTTTTTTTTTAAGACGTTCGGAGTTACAAAGATATTGACTATGTTAAGCTTTTTTATATTTTGCCAGATATTTATGTTTCTCTACTTCCATGCTCTTCACCTTCTTTTTTACTTCTCCCACACTTTCTCCATCATCCTCAGCAGCATCAGCATCTTTTTCATCAACTTCTTCTTCACCTTATTCATCTTCTTCTTCACCTTCTTCCTATTATTCTTTTTTTTTACATTCTTCATACTTCTTATTCAACTATTATTCTTCTTCATATTCTTCTTCTTCATCATATTCTTATTTGTGACAGGCATTCCTGTAGTTGCTTCTTATTCAACTAATATTCTTCTTCATATTCTTCTTCTTCATCATATTCTTATTTGTGACAGGCATTCCTGTTGTTGCTATCTATAAAAGTTTGAAGATTACACCTGCCGTTCTGCCTGTCACAAAAGATTTACAACAGGATTTGTCCGCGTTCACTTTTGCCTGCAGCAACAGGTATTTTCCAGGGGCACCACGAGGAGGAACGGACTCACCCCCATACACTTCTTAGTCTTCTTCTGCTTATAATTTAGATAATATCTTGTGCTCTGATTTTTAGTCTTATGCTTAATGTTCTTCTGCTTTTTGTTCTGCAGCTTCTTGTTCTTCTGCTTCTTGATCTTCTGTCTTTTGTTCTTCTGTATCTTTGTGATTGTCTTCTTGTTCTTTGTCCTCTTGGTCATCTTCTTCATGGTCATCTTCTTGGTCTTCTTCAGGGTCGTCGTCTTCGGGGTCGTCGTCTTCTTCGGGGTGGTCTTCAGGGTCGTCGTCTCCAGGGTCGTCGTTTTCGGGGTCGTCGTCTTCTTTGGGGTGGTCTTCAGGGTCGTCGTCTTTAGGGTCGTCATCAGGGAGATCCAGAGTGATTACCAAAAACCATTTCAAAAAGCTTGCGCTTGGAAATGTAGCAGAAGGTACAAGAAGGCTGAGGAACTGCTGAGAACCAGCTGAAGGTACTGGAACCTGGATGGGTAGCCGAAGGTACAAGAGCCAATGGAACTACCGAGGACCAGCTAATGGTACTGGAACCCGGTTACTAAGCAGGAGGTACCTGTGCCAGAAAGCACTACCAAGGACCAGCAGACGGTGGAAATCGGATACAGAGAAGGAGGCACCTAAGCCAAAGGCTCTGCCTGGAACCAGCTGACATTACTGGAACCCAGGGGGACATATTCAAGATTGACTTCCAAAGAACCAGCTAATGGTACTGGAACTCAGATAGGCAGCAGAAGGTACACATGAAAAAAAAAGTTGCAAGGCCGCGAGCCGGCCAGAGTTACCGAAACCCACAGCCCTACAGGGGGAGCTTGTCCTATTGGCACTACGGAACCAGCCTTCATTGCCAGATCCCGCAGCCCACATAGGAAGCACCTAAACTGCAGGCACCATAGACTCGGCTAACCCGACCTCAACACGACAGGACAACGTATTGGAGGCAAAGTGACGTTGACACTACCCAGAAACAGCTGGTGTGCTGGAACCAGGCTGGGCAGGAGGGAGTGTCCATGCCAAAGACACTTCTGAGCAGCAACTGGCGGTGTTGGAGCCCAGGGATTACAGTAGAAACAGAGTGTAGCCAGAGGTCTAATTGGAGCAAGTTTAATATCTGTAGTAGTGTGAATGTGGACAGAGCAGGCGAAATTGCTGAACCCACAGCAGGGGATCAGCTTACGATACTGAACCCCAATAACACAGGAGCAAGTGTTGACTGTGCAGACGGCACTTCTGAGCAGCAACTGGCGGTGTTGGAGCCCAGGGATTACAGTTCAGGGGGTAGAAACATGAACACAACAGGAGACCTGGATACTGTTGCCAACCAATTATTTAATCTGGAAGAGGACTGGCAAAATTCCTGCAAGATCCAGTCCTTGTTCATTTTCTGAAAAGTAAGCCGGTCAACGTTATCGGAGGATAGTCGCATGCGACGTTCTGTTAGTGTGGCGCCCCTGAGGCTTGGTCGCCACAGAGGTACTGCACCTTCTCCTAAGGTGTAGTGCCCCACCATCCAGGTAAGGTGGGAACTCCCTGCCACACTCCAACACCTGCATCCCACACACAGGATAGTTCAGCGGGGACACCTAGCAGCTTCAGGCTGGGGGTAGCAGAGCACCCTTCGTGGAACCCTGCTTCATAACACGAGATGTGCTGGGAGGTGGGTGGAGTTAGTATAAAAGAAGGGGAAAGATAGAATTACAGAGAGTGCAGTCTGGGGTGAGTCCCAGAGGAGAGCAGGCTGGCAGGAGGTCAGCCTGTCGGGAGCTCAGGCGGAGGGAAGACAGTCAGTCAGGAGAGGCGGAGGACTGGTCTTAGTGGAGAGCTTCCGAGGAAAGGAATAGAAGAAGGAGTGCTGCAGCTGCCTCAGTGACCTGTGCCAGCTGGCATGGGAAGGAGAGAGAGAGAGAGACATAGAACTGTAACCTACATTTCCATAAGAGAGAGAAAGACAAGTACGGAACGAAGTGGAAGGAGAACAGAGAGGAGGAGTGGGTTGGATAGGAAGCCTGCCTATAGATTCTCAGCGCTAGGCCGGGCCAGCAGACACTGGTGGAGTAGTTGACTGTAAATGCACTGCTCCCAACCAAGACTTGGGACACAACAGTGAAACGGATAGAGAGACGGGATTCAGGAGAAGGGAGTCCCCGAAGCAGGCTACAGCTGTCTGTCATACAAGTGAGAGAGTTGTTACGAACATCTGACAGGAGGAACTTCAGAGAACCACGGTACTGGAGCTCTTCACACCCATAGGCGCAATAGAGGAGTCGTTCAGCAAAGACACATGTTGGAAGGGTGCTGGCGGGGAGAGCCCTATCTTGCCTGGAGGTTGGCTGGGCCTCTGTCCCGGAGGACACAGTACCGAAGCGGGCACCTGTGTGCACTACGAACTGTGAGTAAAGCTTTGAGACTGCAAGCCCTGGTGTCCTCCATTCATTCCCGCATCAGCACCGCTACATCTGGGTATCAACATCTACACCATTCTGTGCCCCTACTCCTCCATCGCACTTATACACGGCCCTGGGACTACAGCTCCACCTGTGGGGAGCTATACCATCTTAGCTGCATCACACCATCAGTCGCAGTGGATCTGCAAGCAGCGTTGGCTTACCATCCTACTTGCCAAATGCCACGGGTGGCGTCACAAACTTTACATTACAAACAAACACTGCCGCCATTGATATTGGGGCCCTGGGCCACGGACCGGGTTACTGCTGCTGTGACACATCGTCCCCCTGATGCCGGCCCGGTACCGAGTACCCCACAGCCCTGTGTGAAGCCAGCGAAGGCGACCCATTAGTACACCACCTGCGGCACTAAAGACGCTTTCCGATAATACACTAGCAGCAGGGCAAGCCAGCACCTCCAATGCATACTGGCTAAGCTCTGGCCACGTATCCAGCTTAGAGACCCAAAACTTGAAAGGGGAAGAGCCGTGTGGGAGAACACTGAGAGGGCAAGACATGTAGTCTGTCACCATCTGACGGAAATGTTGCCTCCTGCTGACTGGAGCCATCTGTGATGGTGTAGACATTTGTGGCGGGGACACAAAACTTTGCCACATTTGGGCCATACTGGTCTTGCCTTGTGCTGAGGCGCTGCCTCTGCTCCCACTTTGTGCAGAGCTTCCTCCACTGCCTCGATGCACTGAGCTGCTTTATAAAGCAATAGCAGCACTGCTCTCGGGTGGAATGGAGAACATGATGGAATGCACCAGTGTGTCTTGGTACTCCCGCATTTTACGCTCCCGGTTCAACGGTGTTATGAGGCTTTGTAAGTTGTCCCGGTAGCGAGGATCTAGGAGCGTGTACACCCAATAATCAACCTTGTTGAGAAAGTGGGCGATGCGGCGGTCGTTTCTCAGGCACTGCAGCATGAAATCAACCATGTGCTGCAGACTGCCAACTTGCCAAGAAACGCTGTCCCCTGCTTGAGGTGTCATCTCTGCCTGCTCTACATCACCCCACCCTTGCTCTACATACTGACTACTAGAGCATTGTGTACCTCCCTCCTCTGGACAGATGTCTTCCTCCTCCATTGACTCCTCCTCATCCTCCTCACAAAGTGTCCCCTGCCTAGGCCTTTGTGAGGAACCACGTTGCCAGACTGTCCAGAAGCAGATGGCATTTGTGACTCCTCATCCTCCACCTCTTCCACAACCTCCTCCCTTAGTGCTTGCAGTGTTTTTTCAAGCAGGCAGATAAGGGGGATAGTCATGCTGACTAGTGCATCATCTGCACTCGCCATCCACATGGAATCATTGAAGGCACGCAAAACGTGGCAGATCTCCTTCATAGAGGCCCACTCAGTGGTGGTGAAGTGGAAGTGTGAACAGCGCGCAGTGCGATTTGTTTGCACCTGATGCAGCTGGTACTCCATGACTGCTGCCTGCTGCTCACACAACCTCTCCAACATATGTAACGTTGAATTCCACCTGATGGGTAGGTCACATATGATGCGATGTTCCTGAAGGTGGAATCGGCGCTGCAGAGCTGCAATGCGCGATCTTGCCATGCTGGAACGCCGCAAGTGAGCGCACTCTATGCAGACCTTGTGCAGCAGTGCATCAAGATCCGGATAGTCCCTCAGAAAGCTCTGCATGACCAAGTTGAGCACATGTGCCAGACATGGGATGTGAGTGAGGTTGCCTAGGCCCAGAGCTGCCACCAGATTTTGGCCATTGTCACACACTGCGAAAAGAGAAATAGCTCCAGCTGCATAAAAAATTTCTTCTTTATTTTGAAATGCTTAAAATAGCAATAAATACATGATGAAAGCTCTCCAAATGACTACACCAGAACAGGGTCGTGTGAAGGCTACGCGTTTCGACCTACATATCAAAGACCATGTAGGTCGAAACACGTAGCCTTCACACGACCCTGTTCTGGTGTAGTCATTTGGAGAGCTTTCATCATGTATTTATTGCTATTTTAAGCATTTCAAAATAAAGAAGAAATTTTTTTATGCAGCTGGAGCTATTTCTCTTTTCCTCAACGTTTGTCTGGATGGAGCTCCGTGTTTCTGCAGGCGTTTACTGGTGAGCTGGCTCTCCTCCTTTTTCTTTCTTATTGTCACACACTACCATGCCTGGCTGGAGATTCGCTGGCACAAACCACACGTCGCTCTCCTGCTTGATGGCATTCCAGAGCTCCTGCGCTGTGTGGCTCCGATTCCCCAAAGAAGTTAATTTCAATACGGCCTGTTGACGTTTGGCCACGGCTGTGCTCTTATCGGTCGTAACAGGTAAGCGTTCACGGGTCCATGTGGAGGTAGACTGTGACGGCTCCTGCAGCGCTGATTCAGAGGAACTGGAGTATGAGGAAGAGTCAATGTGTACAGACTGGATTCCTGCAATCCTTGGAGTTGGCAGAACACGTACAGCGCCACTCTCAAGATCTGTACCGGGCTCCACAACATTTACCCAATGGGCAGTGAGGGAAAGATATCGTCCCTGTCCATGGTTACTGGTCCACGCATCGGTGGTCAGGTGGACCTTGCTACTGACGGCGTTTAGCAGCGCATGTTTAATTTTTCCCTCCACATGCTTTTACAGGGCAGGGATGGCTTGCCTGCTGAAATAAAAGTGGCTGGGCACGTTGAATTGTGGGACCGCCAATGCCATGAAGTTACGGAAGGTGTCAGTCTCCACCAGCCTGAATGAGAGCATTTTAAGGGACAGTAGTTTTGCAATGCCAGCATTCAGCGCCTGTGCTCAGGGGTGGTGTGCCGAGTATGGGCACCTTTTCTCCCATGCCTGTGCTACCGATGGCTGTAGACTGGCCTGGGAGTGTGAGGATGACAGGGAACATGGTGCTGTGGGTGGAATGACACTGTGTCTCTGTACAACAGTGCCAGAGGTTCTTCCATGGCGATCCTGTGAGGAAGCTGAACCAGCTGTGTGTGAGCTGGAGGAAGAGGCTACAACATGAGCTGAAGAGATGGTAGGTGGCGCTGTAGGTTGGCCTAGGTCTTCGGTGTGTCTTTGTAACTCCACCACGTGCTTGGTCCGCACATGTTTCCACATATTTGTGGTATTGAGGTTGCTGACACTTTTCCCTCTTTTCACTTTCTGATTACACAGCTTGCATTTGACAAAGCAAATGTCATCTGCAAGTGTTTCAAAAAAGGACCAGGCACTGCAAGTCTTGGGAGCGCCCGTTTTGGGTTTTGGAAGAGGCATGCTCCTAATGGGTGCCGAAGTGGAGGCTACAGGCAACCAAGTCTGCCCCCTCCCTCTCCCTCCTTTTTTGGCCGTTCGGGGAATCTCTTCCTACCACCTTCCAGTACCTCACGCCATGATGGGTCAAGAACCTCATCATCTACACTACCCTCTTCAAATGACTGCTTCTCCTGGGTAGTCTCGACAGCACAGTACGCACCAGAAAGTGGCACCTGAGTCTCATCATCTGATGCGTACTGAGGTGTGCTGACCATAGGCACTGGCCCACCCGCCTCTTCAGATTAAGAGAGACAAAGCTGTTGCGCATCACTGCATACACCTCTTCTTCAAATTCTCGAATGCTGCTTGGCTGGCCCCCTCTTTCCAAGCCAACAGATTCAGAGAACAGAAGTATTGATGGCTCCTGTCCAGGGCTCTCTGACTGCCTGGGCAGTTTGGCAGGTGGTGAAGAGACAGATGGGTGCTCTTCAGTGCTCTGGACCTGAGAGGATCTCGAACTAATTGAAGTCGATGTGTTAGCTGCCATCCATCTGACAACGGCTTCAATTTGTTCGTCCCGCAGCAGTGGGGTACGGCGATCTCCTACAAAGCTGCACATAAAGGACTGTTCCCTGGTAAAACTGGGGGATGCTGAGTCACTGGTGCCGGCAGCAGGCACAGAATCCCCACGTCCTCTCCCTGCAGAAACTCGATGCTCACGACCACGTGCCTTACTCCCTGCCTTCTTCATCTTGGTAGACTGATAAAGATAGGCAGAAAAGTACTAAGGGCTTAGTGTGCTTATTCCTGAACAGCTGCTAACAGGTATAAGAAACACTAATTTTATAAAGTGTGGACTAGACTTTAATATGAATTAATGTGGCCTACACAACTGTAAAGTGGAGTGTTTGGTGAACTTTATTAACTTTTTTTTCACAAAAAGACACTGGATGTGCCCAAAGATGTAAAAGCGATAGTATCACAAACTTTTTGTAGCTATTACAATGCAGGAAGGTAACCTACAATGCAAAAGATGAGGCTCCAAAAAATAGGCTAATACTAATCTGGCTGGGGCTGCAGGGCACAAGCCAGCAAAAAGGCTCCTCTATCTACTCCTATATAGTGTTTGCAACCAATCTAGCTGGATACGGATGGAAGCACACTAATATAGGAGTAAAATCAGGAAAAATAAGCAGCACTACAGCAAAATAGGACAATGTATGAGGCAGTGACGCACGCTGAGCGGACTACAACCAGAGGTGGCTGCAGAACACACTACAGCATGAGCTGCACTCACACACAGAGACCTCACAGACAGCCGTGACCACTACAGTGCAGAGAACTGTGCACTAGCACTGAAAGGCTGCAGAAAGACTCCGCTATCTACTCCTATATAGTGTTTGCAACCAATGTAGATGGATACGGATGGAACCACACTAATAGGAGAAATCTGGAAAAATGAGCAGCACTAATGCAAAAAAGGACAATGTATTAGGCAGTGACGCACGCTGAGCGGACTACAACTGGACGTGGCTGCAGGACACACTACAGCGTGAGCTGCACTCACACACAGAGACCTCGCAGACAGCCGTGAACAGCACTGCAAGGCAAAAGAAAGCTTCTCACACGGCGGTTGCTAAAGTAGCCTGGGTAAAGCACAATAAAGAAAATCGCTAGCTCAAACTGTCCCTCAGAGTCAGAACAGCAGCGTCCTGTCCCTAAGTAAATTCACAGCAGAGTGAACCCAAAATGGTGGCGGCTTTTATAGTGCATCATGACATCATTTCAGCAGCCAATCACAGCCATGCCATTAGTTAACATGCCTAACATGCATAACAGGATGTGCCCACACTTCTTAGGATTCCTCATTGGCTGAATAAAATCAAACTGGCTCATTGCATTATGGGAACTTCCGATTCCGGTATTCGATATTCTAAAAGTATCGGAACTCAGTATCGGAACTCCAATACCGCGAATATTGGCCGATACCCGATATTGCAGTATCGGAATGCTCAACACTATTCATTACACTCTCCTGAACCTACGGTCCGGCTCCCAGATACGTTCTCCAGAGAGAAGAAGTTTCAGACATTCAGAAAGAGTTGTAAGCTACTTTTTTCCCTTAGACCCAGATCCTCAGGTGATGAGAGTCAATGGGTCGGGATAATTATTTCATTACTCCGGGAGGGTCCTCAAACTTGGGCTTTTTCTTTACCTGCTATTGCCCCTGAACGTATGTCTGTAGATAGGTTCTTTGAGGCTTTAGGACTGATTTATTATGAACCAGACTGGGTCAGGGTGGCAGAGGAGAAGATCATGGGTCTCTCCCAGGGTAAACTCAGTCGCAAGGGGGCTGATCTCAAAGTCTGGTCATCCCTGGCGGTTGAAGAATTTCCAACATTAAAGAAGTGTTTTATGTCTGCTCCTGTATTGGTTCAGCCCAATCCGTCAGAACGATTCATTGTAGAGGTGGATGCATCAGAGGTGGGAGTGGGGTCAGTATTGTCTCAGGGACCTGTCAATTTGACTAATTTAAGACCATGTGCATTTTTCCCCAGGAAATTTTCTTCTGTAGAGAGGAATTACGATGTTGGTAATTGGGAGTTATTAGCCATAAAATTGAAGAATGGTGGCACTTTTTGGAGGAGGCATTTCATCGGCTCATGGTGATTACAGGACCACAAGAACCTGTCCTACATCGAGTCTGCCAAGCAGTTAACTCCTAGACAGGCGAGGTGGTCGCTTTTTTTCACGTTTTCATTTTTCTATCACCTTTCGGCCTGGTTCCAAGAATGTCAAGGTGGGTGCTTTATCTTGCAGCTTGGATTCGATATCACCTCCTGAACCTCCTTCCTCCATTTTTCAGCGCGGGATGGTTTTTGTTGGGGTATCCTCTGAATTGGAGCTTGAAATTCGGGAGGCTCGGTCTCTTGCTCCTCCGTCTTTGATTGAGAACAAGCTCTTTGTCCCGGTTCAGTATCGGGACAAACTTCTCCAGTTCTCCAGGAGTTCCACAACTCAGCTCTCAGTCGGCATCCTGGAGTCTTGGCCAACCGGAAAGCTATTGCTAGACTGTTCTGGTAGTCCTCCATGTCTTTGGACATCACCGTGTTTGTGTCTATTTGTGAAACATGTGCCCATGCTAAATTCTCCCATAACCGGCCAGCCGGCGAATTGGTGCCATTGCCAATTCCGGATATACTTTGGACTCATTTGTCCATGGATTTTATTACTGATCTCCCTCCTTCCCATGGTAAAACTGTGGTCTGGGTAGTGGTTGATAGATTTAGTAAACAGGTGCATTTTGTACCTTTAGCAGAACTACCTAACACGGAAACACTATCCAAGTTGTTTGTTGAACACATTGTGCGGTTGCATGGTGTGCCAATGAATTTGGTGTCAGATAGAGGGGTTCAATTTGTGCCCAAATTCTGGAGGGCATTTGATAAGAGATTGGGTATTAGCTTGACCTTCTCCTCGGCCTACCGTCACGAAACCAACGGTCAGACAGAGAGGACCAATCAGTCACTTGAACAGATTTTGCGGTGTCTTGCCATGTCCCAGCGGGATGATTGGTGTTCCTCATTGCCTGTGGCTGAGTTTGCATTGAATAATCGAGTTAATCAGTCCACTGGCACCTCTCTGTTTTTCTGTAACTAGGGTTTTCACCCCCATTTTGGTGAATTTTCCAGGAAGGACTCGGGGTGTCCAGGGGCGAATTCGGCGGTTCAACGGTTGGGGGAGGTGTGGAGGGAGGTCCAGAGGAACATTGGGGTAGCTCAGGGCAAACAGAACCTTTTAGCAGATAAGCGACGATCTGTGGGACCTACATTTCTGGTAGGAGATAAAGTGTGGTTGTCTACCAGGAACATACGTTTGAAAGTTCCTCCTGTTAAGCTGGGTCCCAAGTTTACTGGTGGTTACGAGATCATTGAGGTTGCCAATCCAGCTGCCTTTCACTTATGCCTACCTCCGTCGCTTCGGATCCCCAATGTGTTTCATAAGTCCCTTCTTAAGTCATTTGTACCGTTCTCTGCTGAGTCTTCATCCCCTCCGCCTTCTGTCTCTGTGGATGGTCAAACGGAGTATGAAGTTGAATGGATTGTGGATTCATGGATGGTTCGCAGTTCACTTCAGTACTTAGTACATTGGAGGTGTTATGGTCCTGAGGATCATTCTTGGGCTTTTCATGCTTGTTATCCTGGGAAACCTGGGGGTCCAGTGGCCCCCCTTAAGAGGAGGGTACTGTCTTGATCCAGACCGGGTTTTGAGTCCTGTCTATCCCTTTCCCGGTCTGGTCAACCTTGCTTTGCCTCGTTCTGGTTTCAGTTCAGCTATTTCTCCCAGCTGCACCCTGCAGGCAGTGTCAGTTATACTTTCTGTCTACGGCGTGAGTAGTTGACTGTGGTGATACCCTGATTTGTCCTGCTGAGTTTTGCTTACTTTGCCCGTGCCTGTTCATCCCCTCTCCTTGTCCCGACTCAGTGTTTTTCCCTTCGTGTTTGGACTCCCTGGTATTTGACTTGGCTTTGACTCTGACCTGACTTCATCACTGGCTACTGGTACTTCTGTTTTTGTCTGGTTTTAACCCTATGGCGCTCCGCTGACTCTGAGCTTGGTGTTTCCATTTGTACTCAGTGACTGTATAGGTTTTTACCCAGCTTGACTATTCTGCTGCTACCTGGTGGTAGCCTAACTGCAGACTTGCTGTCCTCCCTCCACTCTTTTGCCATCTAGTGGAGCTTGCAGCTCCCTGCATAGCTGCAGTGTGACATATACTATTTGTACTCTCGGTCAATTGACGCCACTTTTCCTGGTGTCTGCTGCTAATTTGAGCTGTTTTGGCAGATTTTTGGCAACGCTGAATGTGTTGTCTATGTGTTTGGTTTTGTTTCCCATTGAAGTCAGTGGGGTTCGGGCATGTTCTGCGAACATTGGGACTTTTGCTGAACTGAACCGAACCTTGAAATGTTCTCTAGCTATAACAGGCAAAATCTTGTAGCAGCTTTGGGACTAGGTGGTTTGACGTACATCTCTTGCCTGGCATATGTGCTAAATTTGGTGTTGGAGAGCTTCTTTAAAGAATACACAGATACTGTATGTCAGTGTTGCTACTGAAAGTGTGGTCCATCTCTGAGCTCTTCTGGCATTCTCACTCTGCTGCTTGCTTGTCTGCACTATAGCGTCACTTCAGCCTTTCTGCCTCATATGCGACGTACCCACAAGTGCAACTCCACTTTGCATATACGTGAGAGCCTGTGTGATCAGCTGCAGTTAATAGTGGAGATTAAGCTGCAGCACGCAAGAGTGAATTGCTGTGTGGGAGAACACTACTTGACGACGAATGATTGTGTCTCAATGCGGGATGTGTGTGCCACGTTGCGCTGGTTCGAGTGCTCCACCAACATCACCAGCTCTGATGACACCATCATGAGTGTTACTATCCCACTTCTATGCCTAATAGAAAAAATGATTCAGGTGATGATGGATGAGGTGGTGGCACAGGAGAAAGAGGAGGAGGAACAGGCACCAGTCACACCATTATCAGGCATTCACACAAAGGTTCCAGTACCAACTGCGGAAAGGTATAGAATTGTCAAGCCAGGGGACATTTTTGAAGATGAAGAGTAGGCACCATGTTCACAGTAGGGTGGCACTATAAGCAGCTCACGAGCATCACTGGAACGTGACTTGAGGGATATACAGGATACAGAGGTCTCAGACGATACCCCTCACACCGAGAACAGTTTGTCGTTTTCTCTGGGCAGCCTGGAACATGTCAACCAATACATGCTGCTGTTTCTGCCGAGTTGCCCATATTGTTACCAGTGCTGATTACATTGTGGCCACCCTTCTGAATTCCTGCTACAAACACAACGTGCCATCCTTCAATCACTCGACCAGGATCGGAAAGTGCAGGAATAGAAGCGCATGCTGGTAGATGCACTACTGATGATGTTCTCACCTTGGCTGACTAGAGAAGTAGATCAGCCGCACCCAGCCATTTTTATACTCAACTACAGTTTGTTCCTTCTATTTGCCATTTCCAATGTTTTAGGGCCTCCCCAAATTAAAATAAAACTACCCCAAAACCAGCAAGGGTGTTTTACAGAATACACCCCCACAGGCTGTTTTCAGAGTACCCTAACAAGGCAGCTTTGCATAGTAACCCCACAGAGGCTTTTTTGCAGAGTACCCCCACAGAGGCCTTTCTTCAGTGTACTCCCATAGAGATGCATGCAGAGTACACACATGGGGTTTTTGGCACTGTACTCCCGCAGACATTGTTACAGAGTAAAAAAAAGTTGTTTTACACACATTAATCCCACAGACTTAGGTGCAGATTAGAAACATTTTTTTTTACTCACACTAATGACAGACACATGTTCAGAGCGGCAAAATTAGTTTTTAGGCACATTACATCCACAATCACAGGTTCAGAGTAGAAAAATGTCTTTTTACGCTCATTACTCCCATAGACACACGTGCAGAGTAGCAAAATTTATTTTTCGGCACATTACTCCTAAAGATTTGAATGCAGTGTAGAAAAAATTGTTTTTACATACATTACTCCCACAGAAGTGAATGTAGAGTAGAAAAATTAGTTTTTTAGGCACATTACTCCCATAGACACAGGTGCAGAGTAGAAAAGTTAGTTTTTATTCACAATACTCTCACAGACATGGGTGCTGCAGAGTATCAAAATTAGTTTTATGCACATTACTCTCTCAGACAGTGGCACAGAGTAGAAAAATTGGTTAGGCACACTACTCCCACAGACATGCATGCAGAGTACACATAGAAAAGCTGCGCACACATAAAGCCTTATACTGTCTCTTATGCCAGCTGCATCCTGTACCACTAAGCAGTCATGAACCGGCATTTATACAATCTGGGCCAGCTGTCAAGCCAATCAATACTTGGCATAACTGTGATGGCACCGTAGTGCCACAGCCTCAAAGTATATTGATTGGCTGCAGCCTTTCAACAATCTTTATTACCCGAAAAGTAAACCGGACTTCTGGTAAAAATTCATTGTTTGTGGTGTCCAGTAGATATTTGTAGACAGCTATTAAGTCTCCTCTCAGTCTTCTCTTTTGCAAACTAAACATTCCCAAATCCTGCAACCTTTCCTCATAAGACAGGGTTTGCAGACCGGTCACAATTCTGGTCGCTCTTTTCTGAACTTGCTCCAGTTTGTTGATGTCTTTTTTAAAATGTGGTGCCCAAAACTGGACACAATATTCCAGATGAGGTCTGACCAAAGAGGAGTAGAGGGAAATAATGACTTCACGTGATCTAGACTGTATGCTTCTGTTAATACATCCTAGAATTGCATTTGCCTTTTTTGCTGCTGCATCACACTGTTGACTCATATTCAGTCTGTGATCTATTAGTATACCCAAGTCTTTTTCACATGTGCTGTCACTTAGCCCTATTCCTCCCATTCTGTATATGCTTTTTTCATTTTTATTGCCCAGATGTAGTACTTTGCATTTCTCCCTGTTAAAAACCATTCTGTTAGTTGCTGCCCACTTCTCCAGTTTATTTAAATCTTTTTGAATCCTCTCTCTCTCTTCTCTAGTATTAGCTATCCCTCCTAGCTTTGTGTCATCAGCAAATTTAATCAGTTTACCCTCAATTCCTTCATCTAAATCGTTGATAAAGATGTTGAACAATACAGGGGAGGGGAGGGGAGGGGGGTGGAGAGAGAGACATGGGGGGTTAACACTTAGTGTCCAGGCAAGAGAATCTCTCTCTCTTGCCGGGCACTTGTGGGGTTAACCCCACAGAGAGATCTCTCTCTCTCACCCAGACACTGTGAGTGTTAACCCCACAAGTGCCCGGCGAGAGAGATCTCTCACAAGTGTCCGGGTGACAGAGAGAGATCTCTCTCTCTCTCGCCGGGCACTTGTGGGGTTAACATTCACAGAGTCCGGGCATGCGCTGTGGAAAAAGCCGGTCCAGCTCTGCAAAAAAACGTTACATGGAACGTTTTTTCCAGACGCCGGACAGGCTGTTTTTGCCGGATCAGGCAAAAACCGGATACGCCGCATAGGTATCCAGCGCGATGCGGCAATAATGAAACTGAATGGGGGAAAAACCGGATCCGGTGGCAACCGGCGCCGGATCCGGTTTTTACACTTTTCGCCGCATCGCGCCTGATGCTGAAAACCGGATGTGTGAAAGAGGCCATACCTGCCTTCATTGCCATCCTGCCCTGCACTGTGATGGCCTAGGAGAATGGAGGCGTGAGGTCAATAGAGCACCTTTAGCTGGATATGTGGTTTGTAGCCCAATGTTGTGAAAATGGTTTCTGATGGTTTGTGTAGATGCTGTGTGATGCCTCATTTCTCCAAAGGAACTTTTTTTTAAAACAACAAATCCTGGACACTTTTTACTGGTACTGCTATGAGCCATCAGGGTGGTCTATATGTGCTCCCATGATTGCAGCATCTCTGGTCTTGTTTTCCATTGAGAACATTTGGGACTTTGGTCGGTAATCATACAGGAGCTACCATCAGCAGACCTTGATGATTTGCCCAACTGCATTCAGTGGCAGAACCTTCTTCAGATGACCGTTAATAACCTCAGTGATCACAGCCGAGGCTGCAAGTGCCGGGATTTCTCCCTGAGGCTCAGACTCCAGACTGAAGAGATACAGAAGTTTGATAATGTTGTTTCAATCTGTTGTCATTTCAATATGAGTAATGTTTCCTTCTTGGGATTTCCATCATTCCATGAATTCTCCTTATTTCTTTTACAATCTCACTGTTGTGATTAAAAATGACAGATTCCTAACATAAACATAGGTCAGGCACATGGAAAACCTGGGGCGGATGTGAAGTCCCTCTAGACTAGGAAGGTCTATATCAATCTCCAAGATTAGGACAGACTACAGTTCATCAATGACCAGGGGCCCACACAAACAATCATAAGCCAGGTCGGTATGGCACAAACTATAATTTGTGGGAGGTCAAGTATTATTATATATTGTATTCATCTGTGATGACTTTTTTGAACTTTCTTCTCTTTCCATATCTTCACCAGCTGAACTCCTTCCTACGGAGAATACTTTTTACCACTTCTTCTGGGGACACAATCTACTTCAAACCCAACAAACAAGTCCCAACACGATTGGATTTCCTAAAATATTTCTTCATATCTATAGTAAAAAAAACTATGGTGAAGGTCGGAGGTTACGACGAATCATCTATGTTAGGGTACTCATTCAAAAGCCTTGAAAAGTCGGATGTCTGGGCTCCATATTTCCAACAGGTGTGATTATAATAAAAGCTTCATATGTTCATTAATACAATCTCTATTACACGTCAGTACTCAGATCGGGACCAGAAAAAGATGAAAATGATAAAGTATTCACACCTTATATACTTTATGTAGTCTTTTATGTAGATTTATGTTGATTTGATCTGTACTCATTGGACTGTGATTTGTGACTATGTATTGTGAATGACAGATATTCCATTTAGTTGGTGCATTTTTGTTTCATTTTAAATGGATTTTGTTTCCTTTGATGTTGAAGATGTTAATGACTCTTTCTATTCTGATTAGAAACTTGCAACTCCATCTCACAGCTGTCCCTGATCTGGTCATTTCTTCTCACTATAAAATCTGGCCAGACCTTCTCTTCATTGCCAGTGAAAGTTTTACTTCCTTTGAGTCGCTATGCTGAGTTGGAGATCATTCTTGTATCATGCTCTGCTGAGTTTCTGGGATTAGGTGGTTTTAGGGTTAATCTGGATGATTTTTCTGGTAAGATATTTTCCATTCCTAGGTGCCTCCGTCAATATGCAACGAAGCTTGTAAACCTGGACACAGAAAGGCAAAGCGAGAAGGGGAACCTCCATGCTGCTACGATTGCGTCCGATGCGCGAAGGGTGAAATGTCCAATACAACAGGTCGGTGACACTGAGTATGTGCGAAGGATAAAAAGTTTGTGTGAAAAATATTTAAGATGGCGCTTGAATGTTTATGTATTATTGGCGCATGCACCGACAGATGCACAATGTGATGTCATCATTATGTTATGGCGCTTACATATACTCTACTTCCTCCTTATTCAAGATGATGTTATGTAATTCAGAGCACGACTGCGCATGTGCGGCATGACCAGCTTCCCCTCTATTTTTTTATTATGTGGTTTTATTTCCTGACATGCGTAATTATGAAAGTGGGAAACCGAAATGGGCACAAAATATGAGTGGGGTGAGTCATGATTATAAATTCTCCACAGCTGTGAACCATTGATCAATTGAGATATTAAACAATGTTGTATGTCAGGGATCCAATATTTGTCAGGACTTTCTTAATCCCACAAATCCCTGATATCACAGGCCAGGAAGGTCACAAGTAGCACCTGCTGTGATCTTTGGAGCACCCAGCTCTCTGCTGCCCCCTATCATCCAGACAATGAAACGATTGACTGATCAAGAACGGATGTTTGCCGAACAATTCGCCTAACATACCCGAACCCCATTGAATTCAATGGGAGGCAAAATCAATCGCATGACAACTGTCATGATCCCAGTGCAGGCTTTGAACTGCACACCAGGGGTTAAGGTCTTCATGCCAGTGCAGGCTCTGACCTGCTTACCTGGGGTTAATTATTGTGGCCTCTCTTTGGTTCAGGGAGAGCTTCTTATAGCCCTGGGAAGCTCCAATCCCCATCAGTTATACTTTTGCCCTCGGCTGAGTGTCTCGACCCCTGTGTGCCTCTGCCTTGTGCCTGTGTTCTAGCTTGCTAGTATGGTTCTGACCCATTTCTGTCCCCCGTTGTGAGTTTGCCTTTTGATTCTGTACTGTGTATCTGCTTCTCTGGTTTCTGACTCCTGCTACGTCCCTGACTATTCCTGATTAGCCTGCTCCTTGTGTACCGCGTTGCCTCTCTCGTTTATTGACCATGGCTTCTCTTGGATTTTGACTCCCTCTGGTGCCCCATCCTTTCCCTGGTGTCCAGTGGCCCCCTTTCCCCTCTCCTCTGCTCCAGGGTCCCGGTAGCATCTTGCACTCATCTCCAGCAGCAGGATGCTAAGCCCCGCCCCCTGTGGTCAGGTGACTGCAGGTCCTATCAGTACACTCACCACCCGGCTTTCTGCTCACTCTAGCCCTGCTGTATCGCTGTCATCTTGCCCAGCTCCCGGACACCGTGAGTACAGCTGTCACAGGCCGTCAGAGGCTGCGGGCTCTTAATGTCAGGGCTGCTGAAACTGCTGGTAAGTGCCTTCCTGGCGGTTTCTCCTGATAACAACATCTTCAGGAAGGTGAAAAAGCTGCCAAAACAGCTCAAATTAGGGGCAGACACCAGGAAAGGGGGCATCAAATAACCCAGAGTACAAATAATATAAGTGTGCAGCATTTTGACAATATCGGTTACTGGATGGGCTACTTGGGTCCCTTTCTTTGGCAGCCGCATCGTAGTATTATTATCTATGGTTATAATGACTTTTATTCCATGGCACATTGCATGGAAAAAGGGGTTACATGATACAATAATCTTAAGCAATGCAAGTCACCAAGTGGTACTGTAGGAGAGAAGACCCACCGATGGAGCCCACCTCAAAGCAGGGGAGTCTGACTGCTGACGTACTATCCTGTCAGCAGTCAGAAAGGGGTTAATCCTATGTTTTTAACTTGGTTTGACATGCCAAAATAAAGTTTTTTTCTTCTATTCGTGGGTTGGAGTGCTTTCACTTCCTCCTTTCCAATTTCTGCTGCGCTCACCTGCGGATAGAGCGCCCACCCAGTTTTTGAATTGGACTCTACGTACTCAATCATTGCCTGGATAGCGTCTGCAGCTCCATACCTCTCTCTCCTACCCACCAAGTGGCCTCTTCTCCTCTTCCTCCACCTCAACATCATACACAGTACAGTCATCAGAGTTGGCACCCAATTGCCCTTGTTTACCCCTGCGTCATCACTCTACAACCGCCCAACTGGCAGTGGGGAACTACAGATGGAGGAGTCTGCAGAGCTGTTCGCACATTCCATTCCATCAGAGTCTGCTCCAAAGTTTCACAGACTCAAGAGGAGGAAAGCATCTGCACCGATGCCCCAAGTATTTCTTCAGCTAGATCCGGGGGTGGACAAAGTAGGGTCCGAGAAGAATCCAGACCCTCGTCACCAGATGTTAACCCCCGGGGTGGAGGTGATGTTGATAAGACTTAGATACCTGAGGCGTACGCCGACTGTACTGTGGTGTCAAGATAGAGGAGGAGTGGGAGAACAGAGAGGATTACGATGAGGTTGTACTACACTTGGTGTGAACCCAGAGGCACACAGCTATGTAGCTCAGCAGAGGAGGTGGAGGAGGAGGAAGATGAGGAGGTCTGCAGTTCGCAGGGGCAGCAGGGGTTTCTTAGCCTGGGCCTTTTTTGAGATAGAAAAGGATGACCCAACTTACCTCATCTGTTCATCTTGTAAAAAAAGGCTCAGTCCAGACAAAAATTCCAACATTCTGACTGAGGCAGAGATATATTACCACAACCCCACCCCACTCACTCTATCTGGGACTGGGAGCAAACATTGCCAGTGCTGCTGCTGCCGCTACCATTCACTCTATCTGGGACCGTCTGGGAGCAAACATTGCCAGTGCTGCTGCTGCCGCTACCATTCACTCTATCTGGGACTGGGAGCAAACATTGAGAGTGCTGCCGCTACCATTCACTCTAACTGGGACCGTCTGGGAGCAAACATTGCCAGTGCTGCTGCTGCTACCATTCACTCTATCTGGGACCGTCTGGGAGCAAACATTGCCAGTGCTGCTGCTGCCGCTACCATTCACTCTATCTGGGACCGTCTGGGAGCAAACATTGCCAGTGCTGCTGCCGCTACCATTCACTCTATCTAGGACCGTCTGAGAGCAAACATTGCCAATGCTGCTACTGCCGCTACCATTCACTCTATCTAGGACCGTCTGGGAGCAAACATTGCCAGTGCTGCTGCTGCCGCTACCATTCACTCTATCTGGGACCGTCTGGGAGCAAACATTGCCAGTGCTGCTGCTGCTGCTACCATTCACTCTATCTGGGACCGTCTGGGAGCAAACATTGCCAGTGCTGCTGCCGCTACCATTCACTCTATCTGGGACCGTCTGGGAGCAAACATTGCCAGTGCTGCTGCTGCTGCTACCATTCACTCTATCTGAGACCGTCTGGGAGCAAACATTGCCAGTGCTGCTGCTGCCGCTACCATTCACTCTATGTAGGACCGTCTGAGAGCAAACATTGCCAGTGCTGCTGCTGCTACCATTCACTCTATCTAGGACCGTCTGAGAGCAAACATTGCCAGTGCTGCTACTGCCGCTACCATTCACTCTATCTGGGACTGTCTGGGAGCAAACATTGCCAGTGCTGCTGCTACCATTCACTCTATCTGGGACCGTCTGAGAGCAAACATTGCCAGTGCTGCTGCTGCCGCTACCATTCACTCTATCTGGGGCCGTCTGGGAGCAAACATTGCCAGTGCTGCTGCTGCCGCTACCATTCACTCTATCTGGGACCGTCTGGGAGCAAACATTGCCAGTGCTGCTGCTGCTGCTACCATTCACTCTATCTGGGACCGTCTGGGAGCAAACATTGCCAGTGCTGCTGCTGCCGCTACCATTCACTCTATCTAGGACCGTCTGGGAGCAAACATTGCCAGTGCTGCTGCTGCCATTCACTCTATCTGGGACCGTCTGGGAGCAAACATTGCCAGTACTGCTGCTGCCGCTACCATTCACTCTATCTGGGACCGTCTGAGAGCAAACATTGCCAGTACTGCTGCTACCATTCACTCTATCTGGGACCGTCTGAGAGCAAACATTGCCAGTGCTGCTGCTGCCGCTACCATTCACTCTATCTGGGGCCGTCTGGGAGCAAACATTGCCAGTGCTGCTGCTGCCGCTACCATTCACTCTATCTGGGACCGTCTGGGAGCAAACATTGCCAGTGCTGCTGCTGCCGCTACCATTCACTCTATGTAGGACCGTCTGGGAGCAAACATTGCCAGTGCTGCTGCTGCCGCTACCATTCACTCTATCTGGGACTGTCTGGGAGCAAACATTGCCAGTGCTGCTACTGCCGCTACCATTCACTCTATCTGGGACTGTCTGGGAGCAAACATTGCCAGTGCTGCTACTGCCGCTACCATTCACTCTATCTGGGACTGTCTGGGAGCAAACATTGCCAGTGCTGCTGCTGCCGCTACCATTCACTCTATCTGGGGCCGTCTGGGAGCAAACATTGCCAGTGCTGCTGCTGCCGCTACCATTCACTCTATCTGGGACCGTCTGGGAACAAACATTGCCAGTACTGCTGCTACCATTCACTCTATCTGGGACCGTCTGGGAGCAAACATTGCCAGTGCTGCTGCTGCCGCTACCATTCACTCTATCTGGGACCGTCTGGGAGCAAACATTGCCAGTACTGCTGCTACCATTCACTCTATCTGGGACCGTCTGGGAGCAAACATTGCCAGTGCTGCTGCTGCCGCTACCATTCACTCTATCTAGGACCGTCTGGGAGCAAACATTGCCAGTACTGCTGCTACCATTCACTCTATCTGGGACCGTCTGGGAGCAAACATTGCCAGTGCTGCTGCTGCCGCTACCATTCACTCTATCTGGGACCGTCTGGGAGCAAACATTGCCAGTGCTGCTGCTGCCATTCACTCTATCTGGGACCGTCTGGGAGCAAACATTGCCAGTACTGCTGCTACCATTCACTCTATCTGGGACCGTCTGAGAGCAAACATTGCCAGTACTGCTGCTGCCGCTACCATTCACTCTATCTGGGGTCGTCTGGGAGCAAACATTGCCAGTGCTGCTGCTGCCGCTACCATTCACTCTATCTGGGGTCGTCTGGGAGCAAACATTGCCAGTGCTGCTGCTGCCGCTACCATTCACTCTATCTGGGGCCGTCTGGGAGCAAACATTGCCAGTACGGCTGCTACCATTCACTCTATCTGGGACCGTCTGAGAGCAAACATTGCCAGTGCTGCTGCTGCCGCTACCATTCACTCTATCTGGGGCCGTCTGGGAGCAAACATTGCCAGTGCTGCTGCTGCCGCTACCATTCACTCTATCTGGGACCGTCTGGGAGCAAACATTGCCAGTGCTGCTGCTGCCGCTACCATTCACTCTATGTAGGACCGTCTGGGAGCAAATATTGCCAGTGCTGCTGCTGCCGCTACCATTCACTCTATCTGGGGTCGTCTGGGAGCAAACATTGCCAGTGCTGCTGCTGCCGCTACCATTCACTCTATCTGGGGCCGTCTGGGAGCAAACATTGCCAGTACTGCTGCTGCCGCTACCATTCACTCTATCTGGGGCCGTCTGGGAGAAAACATTGCCAGTGCTGCTGCTGCCGCTACCATTCACTCTATCTGGGACCGTCTGGGAGCAAACATTGCCAGTGCTGCTGCTGCCGCTACCATTCACTCTATCTGGGGCCGTCTGAGAGCAAACATTGCCAGTGCTGCTGCTGCCGCTACCATTCACTCTATCTGGGGCCGTCTGGGAGCAAACATTGCCAGTGCTGCTGCTGCCGCTACCATTCACTCTATCTGGGACCGTCTGGGAGCAAACATTGCCAGTGCTGCTGCTGCCGCTACCATTCACTCTATCTGGGGCCGTCTGGGAGCAAACATTGCCAGTGCTGCTGCTGCCGCTACCATTCACTCTATGTAGGACCGTCTGGGAGCAAATATTGCCAGTGCTGCTGCTGCTGCTGCTACCATTCACTCTATCTGGGACTGTCTGGGAGCAAACATTGCCAGTGCTGCTGCTGCCGCTACCATTCTCTCTATCTAGGACCGTCTGGGAGCAAACATTGCCAGTGCTGCTGCTGCCGCTACCATTCACTCTATCTGGGACTGTCTGGGAGCAAACATTGCCAGTGCTGCTGCTGCCGCTACCATTCACTCTATCTGGGACTGTCTGGGAGCAAACATTGCCAGTGCTGCTGCTGCCGCTACCATTCACTCTATCTGGGACTGTCTGGGAGCAAACATTGCCAGTGCTGCTGCTGCTGTGTGTGCTCCAGCTCCAGCCTTCAGGCAGAAACGAGGCTGAGGAGTCTGAGGGAAGTGGTGAGTCACTGACAGAGCCGTGCAGCAGGCAGCGTGCGGGAGGGAGATCATGTTTACTTACTGACGACGTGTACTGCTCTGCCGCTGTGAGTCCCAGGCCAGACATATGCGACAGTGTCCCAGCCAGGTTGAGAGACAGCCAGGCGCCGCCGATTCACTTCAGCCCCACACACTCCCGGTAAGTGGACTGGTAGTCGTAGCAGGGTAACTTAGGTAACACAGTCACCTTCCGGCCGGGCATGAAGGTAGGCCGTGACTGGGCAAGGATGCATGCACAAATCATGTGTCACGATTAGTGTTGAGCATTCCGATACTGAGTTCCGATACTTTTTGCATATCGAATACCGGAATCGGAAGTTCCCATAATGCTATGAGCCAGTTTGATTTGATTCAGCCAATGGGGATCCTCAGAAGTGTGGGCATATCCTGTTAGGCATGTAGGCATGTTATCTAATGGCATGGCTGTGATTGGCTGCTGAAATGATGTCATGATGCACTATAAAAACCGCTGCAGCCGCCATTTCTGGTCACTCTGCTGTGAATTCAGTTAGGGACAGGCTGCTGTTGAAGACTGTGAGGGACAGTTAGAGGTAGCGATTTGCCATATAATATTGTGCTTTACCCAGGCTACATTATCAATCACTGTAGCTTTCTTTTGCCTTGCAGCGCTGTTCACAGTGTCTGCAAGGTCTGTGTGAGTGCAGCTCATGCTGTAGTGTGTCCTGCAGCCACCTCTGGTTGTAGGCCGTTCAGTGTGTGGGTCGCCCTCCCAGGGCTGTGGGGTACTCGGTACCGGGCCGGTGTCAGGGGGGATGTGTCACAGCAGCGGTGACCCGGTCCGTGGCCCTGGGCACCCAAATCAATGGTGGTTTGTGGTTAATGTAATAGTTCGTGACACCACCTGTGGTGTTCGGCAAGGGAGGTGTGAAGCCGACGCTGCATGCAGATCTGCTGGGACTGATGGTGTGGTGCAGCAAAGATGGTGTAGCTCCCCACAGGTGGAGCTGTAGTCCCAGGGCAGTGTACGTTCAATGGATGAGGAGAGACGCAGAATGGTATGGATGCTGGTACCCAGATGTATCGGTGCTGAAGGTGTTAGTGCACAAATGAATGGAGGACACCAGGACTTGCAGTTTCAAACCTTTACTTACCTTTACTTTACAGTCCATGGTACACACTGGTGCCTGCCTCCGTGCCGTGTCCTCTGGGGCAGAGACTCAATCAACCTCCCGGACAAGTCAGGACTCCCCTCTCCAACACTCCGCCAACATGTACCTTTCTGAACGACTCCGCCAATGTGCCTTGTGGTGTGAAGCACTCCAGTACTTAGTGACCCTGGAATGCCTCCTGACAGATGTTCCTAGAACTCTACTTGCACGGCAGACAGCTGTTTCCTGCTTCGGCTATATCAGACATTCCTAATTCTTATATAAAAGCCATTTCTCAGTTACTAATACTCTTAATAAAACACATTATCAAATACTTTACTATAAAACAGTTCAAAGATTCTTGTAAGTGCTGGACACCGCTCCCAGCCGGGATTTCTTGCAGTGTCCTTTGAGGTAAACATCATCTTCGAAAAGTGTCTATGCAAAACATCATGTTCGCAAAGTGTCTCTTATGTAAAACATCATCTTCGCAAAGTATCTTTTATGTAAAACCAAGAGAGAGCACCTAAAGAGGTGCAAACTATTTACAAAAGAGTTTGTGATACACTCCAAGTTCATGATCACTGTAGTTCAAATGAAGGAACGCTGCCAATCAAAAACTAGGCAACAAAAGTGCTACCAGAAACAACAAAACATGATAACCGAAAATGGGGCACAACTGGTGCAACTAAACCCTCCTGGGTAATGAGATTTGTATAAAATTTTCTAGTTATCCCCTCCTGGGGTTCTGGAAGCTGAACTGGAACTGCTACCAGAGGTCATGTCTTCATCTTGATTCTGGTTTCTTGCTAAAGGACCTTGCAGCTGTGGCAAAGGGAACCCATAATGCATCTCAATGCCCATCAACTGTTCTTCAGCAATAGGTGGTTCCACTATTCTAGTATGAGGCCTAGTACCGAGAGACTCCGCAGCTTGTCGGCGCTGATAGGCGGCTAGGCGGGGGCTTTCCGGCAAGGGGATGTCAATGCCACTATTCCAAAGTGACCTAGATTCCTCCAAGCCATAGAGATGTCGGATTGTGCATGCCTGTTCCAGCCGTACCCTTCTTAGTAAAGCTCGCCTCCACATCCCCATCTCCATCTGGCTAGGGCCCCCAGCTGACTCTTCCAACTGCCCCATCTCGAGTTGCAGCAGTCCCGCCTCTGACAACGTGAATTCAGAGGGTAACACAATAGGAGGGCCGGTGTATATACCTGGTACTTCCCGGCGGTGCGGCCTCTGCTCCGGTGCAGGCGCGGTGGCGTTGGGCGCAGCCCGTTGGGACACCGGGGACGGCGGTGGAGCTAATGGTGGCTCTGGATCTGCGGGGGCCTCCGGTGGGACCTGCGCTGCTGCGTCTGGCCCAGGCAAGAGCACGGCCTCTGCTCCCGGGGTCTCCGGTGACTTCTCCGGTGAGGTGATGGCGGCGGCAGGCTCCACAGAGTCTGCTGGGATAGAATCCATTGCAGCAGCGGCGATTACCGGTGTAGCGGGTACTGCAGGTGTAGGCCCCTCCCGAGTGCACTGCCAGTTTAGTGTCCATAGCGCTTCCTGCCTCAGTCGCAGGCCGCGCGTCAGCTGGATAATCTCATCCTCCAGCCGCTGGCGGTACATCTCAGAGATCGGGTTGAAGCCTTCAGCCATGGCGCCAGGGAGATCTGCTTCCACCTCCGGGCGCTCTCGAGGCCTCCTTCCCTCTCTCTCCAAAATGGCGTTCTGGCGTTGCTCTTCCTGCCTCGGCCCCTTTCCCGCCACTGGCTTCTCCTGCCCCTCCTTCCGGGGGCAGCGTCTTCTTCCAGCGCCTCCATACCAAGCCAGTATATGAACCCCTCGGGGGGTGGGCCATGTAGCTGTCACATAGTAATTCATGCAGGGGAGGCCCAAGACTCTTAGCGGTCTTTTCCTAGGACCTCCCATCTCTTCATCTCTGCGCCAGCGGCCATTTCCAATGTCCATTTCACAGTCCATCAAATCAGGTCTTCTGCACATCCTCAAAAGTGCAAAGTCCAATAAATCTCAGGCGCACAGAACCCGATGGTATTGGGTCTCGTCATCCTGTTCGTGACGCCAAAATTGGGTCGCCCTCCCAGGGCTGTGGGGTACTTGGTACCGGGCCGGTGTCAGGGGGATGCGTGTCACAGCAGCGTTGACCCGGTCCGTGGCCCTGGGCACCCAATTCAATGGTAGTTTGTGGTTAATGTAATAGTTCATGACGCCACCTGTGGTGTTCGGCAAGGGAGGTGTGAAGCCGACGCTGCATGCAGATCTGCTGGGACTGATGGTGTGGTGCAGCAAAGATGATGTAGCTCCCCACAGGTGGAGCTGTAGTTCCAGGGCAGTGTAGGTGCAATGGATGAGGAGAGGCGCAGAATGGTATGGATGCTGGTACCCAGATGTATCGGTGCTGAAGGTGTTAGTGCACAAATGAATGGAGGACACAAGGGCTTGCAGTTTCAGAGCTTTACTCACAGTCCATAGTACACACTGGTGCCTGCCTCCGTGCCGTGTCCTCCGGGGCAGAGACTCAATCAACTGCCCGGGCAAGTCAGGACTCTCCTCTCCAACACTCCGCCAACATGTACCTTTCTGAACGACTCCGCCAATGCGCCTTGTGGTGTGAAGCACTCCAGTACTTAGTGACCCTGGAATGCCTCCTGACAGATGTTCCTAGAACTCTACTTGCATGGCAGACAGCTGTAGCCTGCTTCGGGGACACCTCACTCCCGGCTCTCTATCTGTGTTGCTGTTGTGCCTCAAGTCTTAGATGGGAGTAGTGCATTTACAGCCAACTACTCCCATCGGTGTCTGCTGCAGAACCATAAGTGTCCATACAACCTCGGGGACCGGGCCCCGGCATTGCGCTGAGAACCTATAGGCAGGGTTCCTCTTCCAACCCACGTCTCCTCTCTGTTCTCTCTACTCGTTCGTTCTGTACTTGTCTCTCTCTCTTATGGAAGCTTAGGTTGCAGTTCTACGTCTTTCTCCTTCTGTTCTCTTTCCCGTGCCAGCTGGCTCAGGTCACTGAGGCAGCTGCAGCACTCCTTCCTCCATCCCTTCTTCCAGGTATCCCCACTCCTCTCCGAGTGGCTTCCTTCCCGACTGACTTCCTGTCAGACTGACCTCTCAGACTGATCTGATCTGTAATTCTAAACCTTCCCAATCTTTTATATGGATCTGAACTCCACCCACCTCCCAGCACATCCAGTGTTCCATGCAGGGAACCACCAAAGGTGCTCTGCTACTCTCTAAGCACTGAGCTGCTATGTGGTTGTGCAGAACTACCCTGTTGTGTGGGGTGCGAGTGTTGGAGCTTGGAAAGGAGTTCCCAACTTACCAGGATGGTGGGGTACCACATGTTAGGAGAAGGTGCAGTACCTCTGTGGCGACTGAGCCTCAGGTGCGCCACACGTGCGTCACTGCCTCATACATATTTTTGTTTTATTGCTGCTCATTTTTCATTAATTCTCCTATTAGGGTGCATCCATCCATATCCATCTACATTGGTTGCAAACACTATAGGAGTAGACAGCGGAGCCTTTCTGCAGCCTTTCAGTGCTAGTGCCCAGTTCTCTGCACTGTTCATGGCTGTCTGTGAGGTCTCTGTGTGTGAGTGCAGCTCATGTTGTAGTGTGTTCTGCAGTCACCTCTGGTTGTAGTCCGCTCAGCGTGCGTCACTGCCTCATACATAGTCCTTTTTTTGTTTTATTGCAGCTCATTTTTCCTGATTTTTTTCTCCTATTAGTGTGCTTCCATCCATATCCATCTACATTGGTTGGTTGCAAACACTATTTAGGAGTAGATAGAGGAGCCTTTTTGCTGGCTTGTGCCCTGCAGCCGCAGCCAGATTAGTATTAGCCTATTTTTTGGAGCCTCATCTATTGCATTGTAGGTTACCTTTCTGCATTGTAATAGCTCCAAAAAGTTTGTGATACTATCGCTTTCACATCTTTGGTCACATCCTTTTTGTTTTTTTGAAAAAAACACGTAAATAAAGTTCACCAAACACTCCACTTGACAGTTGTGTAGGCCACATTAGCTCATATTAAAGTGTAGTCCACACACTTTATAAAATTAGTGTTTCTTATACCTGTTAGCAGCTATTCAGGAATAAGCACACTAAGCCCCCCCTTTGTACTTTTCTGCCTATCTTTATCAGTCTACCAAGATGAAGAAGGCAGGGAGTAAGGCATGTTGTCGTGGGCGTGGAGTTTCAGCAGGGAGAGGTCGTGGGGATTCTGTGCCTGCTGCGGGCACCAGTGACTCAGCATCCCCCAGTTTTACCAGGCAACAGTCCTTTATGCGCAGCTTTGTAGGACCTCGCCGTACCCCACTGCTGCGGGCCGAACAAATTGAAGCCGTTGTCGGATGGATGGCAGCTAACGCATCGACTTCAATTACTTCCACATCCTCTCAGGGGCAGAGCATTGAAGAGCAACCATCTGTCTCTTCACCAACTGCCAAATTGCCCAAGCAGTCAGACAGCCCTGGACATGAGCCATGTCTACTTCTGTTCTCTGAATCGCTTGGCTTGGAAACAGGGGGCCAGCCAAGCAGCCTTCTAGAATGTGAAGAAGAGGGAGTATGCAGTGATGCGCAACTGCTTTGCCCCTCTGAATCTGAAGAGGCGGGTGGGCCAGTGCCTATGGTCAGCACACCTCAGTACGCATCAGACGATGAGACTCAGGTGCCACTTTCTGGTGCGTACTGTGCTGGCGAGACTACCCAGGAGAAGCAGGTGTTTGAAGAGGGGAGTGTAGATGATGAGGTCCTTGACCCATCATGGCGTGATGAACAGGAAGGTGGTGGGAGCAGCTCTGAGGAAGAGATTCCCCAAACGGCCAAAACAGGAGGGAGAGGGAGGGGGCAGACTTGGTTGCCTCTAGCCTCCACTTTGGCACCCGTTAGGAGCATTCCTCTTCCAAAACACAAAACGGGTGCTCCCAGGACTTGCAGTGCCTGGTCCTTTTTTGACACAGTTGCAGATGACATTTGCTTTGTCAAATGCAAGCTGTGTAATCAGAAAGTTAAAAGAGGGAAAAGTGTCAGCAACCTAAATACCACAAATATGTGGAAACATGTGCGGACCAAGCACGTGGTGGAGTTACAAAGACACACTGAAGATATAGGCCAACCTACAGCACCACCTACCACCTCTTCAGCTCGTGTTGTAGGCTCTTCCACCCACAGCACCACGTTCCCTGTCATCCTGACACTCCCATGCCACTCTACAGCCATCGGTAGCACAGGCATGGGAGTAAAGGCGGCCATACTCGGCAAACCATCCCTGAGCAAAGGCTCTGAATGCTGGCATTGCAAAACTACTGGCCCTTGAAATGCTCTCATTCAGACTGGTGGAGACTGACACCTTCCGTAACTTCATGGCATTGACAGTCCCACTATACACTGTGCCCAGCCGGTTTTATTTCAGCAGGCAAGCCATCCCTGCCCTGCAAAAGCATGTGGAGGGAAAAATTAAACATGCGCTACTAAACGCCATCAGTAGCAAGGTCCACCTGACCACCGATGCGTGGACCAGTAACCATGGACAGGAACGATACCTTTCCCTCACTGCCCATTGGGTCAATGTTGTGGAGCCGGGTACAGATCTTGAGAGTGGCGCTGTACGTGTTCTGCCAACTCCAAGGATTGCAGGAATCCAGTCTGTACACATTGACTCCTCCTCATACTCCAGTTCCTCTGAATCAGCGCTGCAGGAGCCTGTTACCACCTATATGAGCACAGCCGTGGCCAAACGTCAACAGGCCGTACTGAAATTAATTTATTTGGGGAATCGAAGCCACACAGTGCAGGAGCTCTGGAATGCCATCAAGCAGGAGAGCGACTTGTGGTTTGTGCCAGCGAATCTCCAGCCAGGTTTGGTAGTGTGTGACAATGGCCGAAATCTGGTGGCAGCTCTGGGCCTGGGCAACAACACTCACATCCAATGTCTGGCACATGTGCTCAACTTGGTCATGTAAAGCTTTCTGAGGGACTATCCGGATCTTGATGCACTGCTGCACAAGGTCCGCATAGAGTGCGCTCACTCGCGGCGTTCCAGCATGGCAAGATTGCGCATTGCAGCTCTGCAGCACCGATTCCGCCTTCCGGAACATCGCATCATATGTGACCTACCCACCAGGTGGATTTCAACATTACATATGTTGGAGCGGTTGTGTGAGCAGCAGGCAGCAGTAATGGAGTACCAGCTGCATCAGGCGCTAACAAGTCGCACTGTGCGCCGGTCACACTTCAGCTCCACTGAATGGGCCTCTATGAAGGACATCTGCCACGTTTTGCGTGCCTTCGATGATTCCACGCGGATGGCGAGTGCAGATGATACACTAGTCAGCATGACTGTCACCCTTATCTGCCTGCTTCAAAAAACACTGCAAGCACTAAGGGAGGAGGTTTTGAAGAGGTGGAGGATGAGGAGTCACAAATGCCATATGCTTCTGGACAGTCTACGCAACATGGTTCCTCACAAAGGCCTAGGCAGGGGACACTTTGTGAGGAGGATGAGGAGGAGTCAATGGAGGAGGAAGACATCTCTCTAGAGGAGGGAAGTACACAATGATCTAGTAGTCAGTATGTAGAGCGAGGGTGGGGTGATGCAGAGCAGGCAGAGATGACGCTTCAAGCAGGGGACAGCGTTTCTTGGGCAGTTGGGAGTCTGCAGCACATGGTTGGTTTCATGCTGCAGTGCCTGAGAAGCGACCGCCGCATCACCCACATTCTCAACACGGCTGATTATTGGGTGTACACCCTCCTAGATCCTCGCTACCGGGACAACTTACAAATCCTCATAACACCATTCAACCGGGAGCGTAAAATGCGGGAGTACCAAGACACACTGGTGCATTCTATCATGTTCTCCATTCCATCCGAGAGCAGTGCTGCTAGTGCTTTACAAAGCAACTCTGTGCCTCGAGGCAGTGGAGGAAGCTCTACACAAAGAGGGAGCAGAGGCAGCGCCTCAGCACAAGGCAAGACCAGTATGGCCCAAATGTGGCAAAGTTTTGTGTGCCCGCCACAAATGTCTACACCATCACAGATGGCTCCAGTCAACAGGAGGCAACGTTTCCATCACATGGTGACAGACTACATGTCTTGCCCTGTCAGTGTACTCCAAGATGGCTCTTCCCCCTTCAAGCTTTGGGTCTCTAAGCTGGATACATGGACAGAGCTTAGCCAGTATGCATTGCAGGTGCTGGCTTGCCCTGCTGCTAGTGTATTATCGGAACGCGTCTTTAGTGCCGCAGTTGGTGTACTAACAGACCGTCGCACACGACTATCCTCCGATAGCGTTGACCGGCTTACTTTTCTGAAAATGAACAAGGCCTGGATCTCGCCGGAATTTGCCAGTCCTCTTCCAGAATAAATAATTGGTTGGCAACAGTAGCCAGATCTCCTGTTGTGTTCATGTTTCTACCACCTGAACTGTAATCCCTGGGCTCCAACACCGCCAGTTGTTGCTCAGAAGTGCCATCTGCACAGAGAAAAACACTAGCTCCTGTGTTAGTGGGGTTCAGTAACGCCAGCTGCTCCCCTGCTGTGTGGACGGCAAAGTCTCCTGCTGCCTCCACATTCAAACTACATCAGATATAAAACTTGCTCCAATTAGGCCTCAGCCTAAACCCTGATTGAACCTGGGCTCCAACACCGCCAGTTGCTGCTCAGACATGCCGTCTGCACAGAGAAAAACACATGCTCCAGTGTTAGTGGGGTTCAGTAACGCCAGCTGCTCCCCTGCTGTGTGTCCGGCAATGTCTACTGCTGCCTCCAGAGTAACACTACTACTGATTTCAAACTTGCTCCAATTAGGCCTCTGGCTCCACTCTATCTCTAGTATTTACCCTGGCCTCCAACACCGCCAGAAGTGCCGTCTGCACAATCAACACTTGTTCCTGTGTTACTGGGGTTCAGTAACGTCAGCTGATCCCCTGATGTGTGTCCGGCAATGTCTCCTGCTCTGTCCACATTCCCACTTCTGACGGCACTTCTGAGCAGTAACTGGCGGTGTTGGAGGCCAGGGTAAATACTAGAGACAGAGTGGAGTCAGAGGCCTAATTGGAGCACGTTTATAATCAGTAGTAGTCTACAACACATATTAAACTTGATGAAATTAGGCCTCAGCCTACACCCTGATTGACCCTGTGCTCCAACATCGCCAGTTGCTGCTCAGAAGTGCCGTCTGCACAGTCAACATATGCTCCAGTGTTGTTGGGGTTCAGAAATGTCATCTGATCCCAAGCTGTGTGTCCGGCAATTTCTCCTGCTCTGTCCACACTCACACAACTAGAGATTTTAAACTTGCTCCAATTAGGCCTCTGTCTCCTCTGTTTGTAGTATTTTCCCTGGGTTCCAGCACCGCCAGCTGTTTCCTGGCATTGTCTTTGGCACAGGTACTCCCTCCTGCCCAGCCTGGTTCCAGCACGCCTGCTTTTTCCGGATAGTGTCAATGTCACTTTGCCACCAATACGTTGTCCTGTCGTGTTGCGGTCGGGTTAGCCGAGTCTATGGTGCCTGCAGTTTATGGGCTTCCTATGTGGGCTGCGGGATCTGGCAACAAAGGCTGGTTCCGTAGTGCCAATAGGACAAGCACCCCCTGTAGGACTGTGGGTTTCGGTAACTGCGGCCGGCTTGCGGCCTTGCAACTTTGTTTTTCATGGGTACCTTCTGCTACCCATCCGGGTTCCAGTACCGTCAGCTGGTTCTCGGCAGTGCCTTTGGCTTAGGTGCCTTCTTCTTGGTATCCGAGTTCCAGCAACGTCTGCTGGTCCTTGGTAGTGCCATTGGCTCTTGTTCCTTCTGCTGCCCCTCCGGGTTCCAGCACTGTCAGCTGGTCCTCGCTAGTTCCATTGGCTCTTGCAGCTTCTGCTACCCCTCCGGGTTCCAGCACCGTCAGCTGGTTATCGGCAGTGTCTTTGGCTTAGGTGCCTCCTTCTCGGTATCTGAGTTCCAGCAGCGTCTGCTGGTCCTTGGTAGTGCTTTCTAGTACAGGTACCTCCTGCTTAGTAACCAGGTTCCAGCACCGTCAGGTGGTCCTTGGTAGTGCCATTGGCTCTTGTTCCTTCTGCTGCCCCTCCGGGTTGCAGCACCGTTACCTGGTCCTCGCTAGTTCCATTGGCTCTTGCAGCTTCTGCTACCCATCCAGGTTCCAGCACCGTCAGCTGGTTATCGGCAGTGTCTTTGGCATGGGTACTCCCTCCTGCCCAGCCTGGTTCCAGCACGCCTGCTGTTTCCGGGTAGTGTCAATGTCACTTTGCCACCAATACGCTTTCCTGTTGTATTGCGGTCAGGTTAGCCGAGTCTATGGTGCCTGCAGTTTATGGGCTTCCTATGTGGGCTGCGGGATCTGGCAACAAAGGCTGGTTCCGTAGTGCCAATAGGACAAGCACCCCCTGTAGGACTGTGGGTTTCGGTGACTGCGGCCGGCTCACGGCCTTGCAATTTTGTTTTTCATGGGTACCTTCTGCTACCCATCCGGGTTCCAGTACCGTCAGCTGGTTCTCGGCAGTGCCTTTGGCTTAGGTGCCTCCTTCTTGGTATCCGAGTTCCAGCAACGTCTGCTGGTCCTTGGTAGTGCTTTCTAGCACAGGTACCTCCTGCTTAGTAACCAGGTTCCAGCACTGTCAGCTGGTCCTTGGTAGTGCCATTGGCTCTTGTTCCTTCTGCTGCCCCTCTGGGTTCCAGCACCGTCAGCTGGTCCTCGGTAGTGCTATTGGCTCTTGTTCCTTCTGCTAGCCAATCGAGTTCCAGTACCGTCAGCTGGTTCTCGGCAGTTCCTCAGGCTTCTTGTACCTTCTGCTACATTTCCAAGTTCAAGCTTTTGGAAATGGTTTTTGGTTATCACTCTGGATCTCCCTGACGGCGATCCTGAAGACGACGACCCTGAAGACCACCCCGAAGAAGACGACGACCACGAAAACGATGACCCTGAAGACGACGACCCGGAAGACCACCCCAAAGAAGATCAAAAAGATGACCCTGAAGAAGATGACCAAGAGGACAAAGAACATGAAGACAACCACCAAGATACAGAACAACAAGAGACAGAAGACCAAGAAGCAGAAGAACAAAAAGCAGAAGAACATTAACCATAAGACTAAAAATCAGAGCAAAACATATTTTCTAAATTATAAGCAGAAGAAGACTAAGCAGTGTATGGGGGTGAGTCCGTTCCTCCTCGTGGTGCCCCTGGAAAATGCCTGCTACTGCAGGCCAAACTGAATGCGGACAATTCCTGTTGTAAATCTTTTGTGACAGGCAGAACGGAAGGTGTAATCTTCAAACTTTTATAGATAACAACTCCAGGAATGACTGTCACAAATAAGAATATGATGAAGAAGAAGAATAGGAAGAAAATGAAGAAGTAGAATATGAAGAAGAAGAATAGTTGAATAAGGAGAATATGAAGAATGAAAAAAAAAGAATAATAGGAAGAAGGTGAAGAAGAAGAAGATGAATAAGGTGAAGAAGAAGTTGATGAAAAAGATGCTGCTGCTGCTGCTGAGGATTATGAAGGAGAAAGTGTGGCAGAAGTAAAAAAGAAGGTGAAGAGCATGAAAGTAGTGAAACATACATATCTGACAAAATATAAAAAAGGTTAACATAGTCAATATCTTTGTAACTCCGAACGTCTTTAAAAAAAAAAATATTCCTGCTATTCCATTTGATTGGGCTAAACCTCTATGCCTTTAATGTCTCCTCCACCTCCCCAATACGTTCTACATTATTATTAATTGTTTTTCTTTATGTAGAATTAACCAACAAGGAAAGAAAGGGTTTTTTTAATTCCGGTATTTCTGTCCCATTGACTTGCATTGGTTTCCGGTATCGGAATCGGCGATATCCGATACTTTTTGGGTATCGGTCCGATCCAATCCGATCCGATGTTTCATGATATCGGATGGTATCGCTCAACACTAGTCACGATCCATTTTTGGATCTGTCAGTTTGGGCTGCTCACATATAAACTTTTTTCCCTTCTGGCCATCGGGGATTAATATTAGTTTTTCCCCCCGGTGGCCACTGCTGTTACTACATGTTTAGTTAGTCTGCGTGTTCTGGTAATGACCACTCCCACCTTCCTATATAAGGTCACCTGGTGCATCAGCTGACTGTTGGTTATGACAGGTCCTTTTTGGATACCAACCGTGGTGAACACTGGAGCAACCTGGTGCAGTGGTGGTTCAGCTTGTCAGGAGCAGTGGTGGTTCTGCTGAAAGCTGAGTTCAGGAGGCTTACTTTGCTGCACGGTGCATTGGCAGCAGAGAAAGCTAATTGTTGTTTTGTTTAACCTTGTCTGTTGTATCTCCCCTTGGTGTTTTATTAGTGCAGCGGTGGGACCAGTGTCTGCAGTTACCAATTCCCGAGTGAGGGATAGGTGCAGGGTAAGTGAGGGACAAGGTATCCTGCTCGGCGACAATTTGAAAGAATCCGTATAGGGACGTCAGGTTTGTCTAGGACTCAGCCGCAGCAGAGTGCAGGAGGTGTCCCTTTCCCTATACCAGGGCCCACCGTTGTAATTGTGTCCCCGGTGTCCCCTTGTTTGTCCAGTTGTTTTGGTGACTGACCGATTGTCGGGTCACGTCACGCAGGGCCAGTCGCATTTCGTGACATCATGTCACTGTTTGTCAGAAGGGAGTAGGGAGAGTTGACACCGCACCAGCAGCACATGTACTGACCGCCACTCTGCCGCCCCTATCTTCAGAAAAAAAAAACAACTACATGCTCAGGCCCCCCCATCCTCCCACCCTAGGCACCTGCCCTCAAGTGCCTAGTGGCAAATATGGCCCTGGTTATTGTGCTAAGTACTAGGTTGCAAGGTTGTTAGATCCATAGTACAAGAGTAAATTTTGCCGAATGCTTCCCCCTCTGGAAAGGAGCATGCGCATGTTGGAGTATCAAAACACGCTTGTAGACAATCTTAAGAGTGGTTCCCCCCAGGATTCTAGTGATGCAACCAGTGTGCATTGCAGTAATAGACTTTCAACCCCAGGAACGTTGAGTTGTCAATGCAAAAACATTAGTAGCAGCAGTGTGACTTGCAACCCCAAGTCACGTGCTGAGAATCGGGTTTGTGACAAGCACGTGCCTTGGGGTTGCACCTGCAAGGGTTACTCTATCTCCTCTCACTCAGTTCAGCATTCAACCTCAGTCCTATGCTGCAATGGGACAATAAATCACACCCTGACACAGACCACACACCCCGGTTCATACACACTGCCACCACTCACCGAATACACGGGCGATGAGTCCCAGAAATACTACTACTATTGTCTGCCAATCACCAGGATAACACACTATAAGGCTATGGGATCTTTAGAGCAACAAGGTTCAAACTTATTAAAGTTTTAAGCTTTAATAGAAAAGGTACAGTGCGGAGAGAGTAAAAAATCCAGGTCATACACAGAAAGCAGTCAAACAAATGCAGTATGCACACGCACACCAGGGGGTCAGACACACAGGCAGAACGAAAGTATAACTGACAGAGAATCCTGGTTCAGAGTGGGTATAAATATCCCTCCCAGATCCAAAAGGAGGCCACATACAATTAATCCAGAGAGGGCAGGGCAAGAACCCTGTCCAAAAAATGACAACTTGTGCACTGTGCGATTGTCCTGCTCTTACACCCATTTGGTTTCCCTTTGCAGTCCCCTGGCCCTTACTATGACCATTTTATAGCCGTTTTAAAGCACTGAAGTTCGGGTCGCCATTGACTTCTATTGGGTTTGGATTCAGGGTCAAGTTCAAATACGTAAACAAACTTTTAACTGTAGTTCGGCCGAACCCAAACATGCCATCATCCCTACTTTCGACATCAGTAGTAAGGGGGCTGTATTACTTGTCAAAAAGAAATCTGACAGGTACCACGCCCCTATCAAAGTGTATCAAACACGCCCCTTTTATACAATTTGATATCAAATTGTATATAAAAAGGTATTATAGGATAAAATATTTATATGTCCAATTATTTTCTCTTTTATAGGCCTTTTTAATAAAGTAGAATAAAAGTAGAATAAAAGGATCGTGATTGAATCACTTTTATATCAATCGCTATTGTTTGATATAAAAGATTGTGTTTGATACGCTTTTATATGACCAATAAAGGACCCTTTTATATCTTTTTTTTTACTTTAATTAGTATCGGTTCATTGGGCATATTATGTATATGGCCAATATTTTAATAAAGGAATCAAATGTTTGCCTTTTATAGACATTTTATACTTTAATTAGTATCGATTCAATGGGTATATTATTTATATGGTGAATATTTTAATAAAGGAAACATTTTATTCGAATTGTAAATAAAAATGAGAGACGCCATTTTTATGAAAAATATAATAGTGTTTATTGAACAACAATCAAATACATTTTATAAAGCATTACATTTGACATTTACACTGTCATTTTAGAAGTACATTCAATTACATTTTATTTATCACACTGCACTGCAGTTAATCAAATCAAAATATATATAATACAGGACAGTATAAAGTGTTACAAAAAGCGTTACATTCATATATAACAATTTGTATATTTAATATTATAAATATATACATCACATTTCTTATATAATAATTTAATGCATTACAATTGGACAGAACCAATGTTACATAGTGAGCCACATGGACTGTAGTAATGGAACAGTACTTTTTTTAGGCATCAGTGGACCTTGTGTGATACCTAATGGTGAGAAGTGTAAAGGATGGATCGCCCGACTGGGGGTGGATAGGGCTCGAGGATTATACACGCCATCAGTTTCATTCATGGGCATTTTTAATTTATCTAAATGGACTCTAGTAGCGGAATTGCCCACAACTGTGGATGGCATATTTAACTCGGCCATAGCGTGCATAAATGTATTCCAGCCCCTTGGTAAATTCCGGCCAGTTAGGGCATGGCTCTGAGTTGTGTTACGCACCAAATCCAGCATATTAGAGCCGGGTATTATAGTTCCTTTGAAAATAAACTCACTTTTATCATTCCACGATGTAATATTTGTGTTTTGCAACATCTTGTTTAGTAGAAGTTCTGCATTCTTTTTATATCGTGGATTTACATGACTTACAATTTCATTGACAGCGGGGCTTTTATCAACGGGTGAATTTGACAATTGTTGGTGATCAGATTCTGGAGTGTTAATGATCTTTAAAGTTGATAGTTCGTTAGCATCTTGTTTAGCATGAACGAAGTATCTCTGCAGTACATCACTATATTTTTTAATTTTCACGTCATCCGGCATGTCACGACGCTGTAAAATCTCACTAATTTCACCATCAAGACGTTGGATAACGCTTTGGCGAATGTCTGTGATAGGGGGCCGAAGTTTGATTAGCTCCTGCTTGGGAACAAGATACATTTTCTCGGTATGTTCCATTATTTGCCGGCAAGCAGGCTTGTTATTATTGGGATTGCAAAGCCTAAAAGAGGACCTATAAAGCCGCCAGTCTGCTTTAGTAGCTGCTTCTTTTTCTTTATGCTGTGAGATTTATTACTCATGGTTTTTATAGCTTTTCGCCACTTTTTTAGTATTTTTTTGGCGCTCTTTCAGAGGGATTCGACCTTTTAAGATGTTTAATGCAATCTCCCCTACAGCTGTAATTAAATCATGACTCGCATTGCACAAAATAGATTTTCTGATAGAAGGTGGGGCCTTCACCAGTGTTTTTAAGAGCTTCCAGTTACGCCGTATTCTCTCCGACATCTTTACAACACTATGGTCGCAGTGTAGAATGTCTGATTTTGTTTAAAATTCACTTTTTAGAAGTATTTTTCTTTTGAACATACACAGCTGGTAACGCTGGAGGAAACAGGCCCGTCCTCAAGCGAAGGTCCTCAGGGGTATCCGCTCTTAAGTCTAGCAACAAATACCCATAAGGCACCCGCGTGGCATCCTCAAAAGCTTCTAAGAAATGGCGTGTTTTCCTGGATACATTTGTCGCGCTAGTGTCACAATTTGCAATTGATCCCGAGGGTTATTAAAAAGGACCATGTACTTTGTGTTTAAATTTATCGTGCGGCTTTTCTTTCCTTGACAAAATATGTTTTGTACCAGGTAGAAAATGCTGAGGTTTCTGTGGTGGACATACTTGGTAAATGCTTGTTCTATTTCGCAGTGATCACTAGCACTCTCCATGAGATCATCAACAATAGTCAAATTCACCTTTTCAGGAGGGAATAATTCATCATCTACGAATGTATGCGGCAGACCCTCCACAAATCTGATGAAGGGAAAAGAAAGAGAGATTTCATCATATAGTTTCTGCCAGCAGGAATAAAACCAAACAATATTATCAGGTTTATGAGAAAAATGAGCGTCAATATTATGTAACAATTGTTTTACAAAGTAACTTTTTCCAGAATTAGACGGGCCTGCTAGAATACACGAGAATGGATGTTGCAAACGTGGGTCCATCACGAGTCACAATTAATATCCAAATGGTACGGTGGTAAAATCGTCTAATAGTCTGCGCTTTGTGTAAACACACTTTTGGGTTTTTTGAAGAAGTCTTGTTTCAACGGACCAGAACTTTTTATTTTTCACAATGCCGGGCTGCTCTACGACAATATGTTTTTGCGTTTCAGAATCGGAATTACGCGGGTAGTCCAGAACAAGATCTTTTCGACTGCTGAAATTAATAGATTGAGCATTACCAACATTTAATGTTATTCCCTTCACTTTTAAGACAGTTTTACCGGTGTTGAGTTTGTATCCGTAGGTCTTTGGGCCGGCAGATACAAACTCAGTGATGTGTCATCAGGTATCTCACTGGTCAATTCCCCCAGGTAATCACCTAAAGGAGGACTCCACTCACCTTCTCTCTGCACAAAGATAACAGAATCAGTATCGTGATAAAGGCACCTTTCCTGCAGCCGGTCCAGCAGAGAGTAAAGCTCTAGTCTGGCATACGCTGTTGTAAAACAGGCTATAAAATGTTTGTGTTCTTGTTGATGGTGTGGTGCCCTTCTGTATATTTCCAATCTATTGTTGCAGTTTCATCATCAATAAAATGCAACATCGAAACGTCGTAATACGGTAACAAAACTTGTTGAAACAGTTCATCAGGATCGCTAATAATGCTGGTACATGGTAAATTAGATTTCTGGGCAAACTTTCCCCATAAAGAATTTAAGAAAAGTTTGGAGATCTGTCTCTTAGCAGGGTTCTCTCCTATATATTCAGAGCGTAACTGCACCCCTTCTTTGTCAAGAAAGGAATCGATGTACTGTTGTTTCTTACTGTCATCAGTGCACCAGCTGGGATAGCCTGAGGCCTCCTGCTTATCCCTAAGATGTAATTTAATGTACCGAGAAAACAGACGATCACTGGTTTTAGGAAAATCCCAAATTTCATAGATGTGGGCTATCCTATAGCCTTTCTCTATGGCCATCTCAAGCTCTATAGTGCACCATGTACCTGTCAGAGCCCGCTCTTCATCACTATGTGTACATTCCTCTCTCTGCGAATTTACAGAGCATGTGTAGCATAGAGGAAACAATAATTTTTTGTTGAGTTTTACCGGTAGAACAGGAAAAAATAAATCCCTCGGAGGGTAGACCTTGACTTTGGCAATACCAAAGTAATTTTTAATGAACCCAAATCCCTCATAGATAATGTGTGGATGACCAACGGGATATGTTTTAGTCTTGTTTACAAATGGATACAGGCTGGTGAAATCATAGAAATGTAGTGTCTCCCCAGGTTTCAGTTGGTGATAAAGTTTAATGGCATTAGTACGGCCCCCATAAAGAGCATCGCGGGGGTCTAAAGGGGTAGGGAATTCCATTTGGAGAAGAAATGATTGAAGATTAGAATCTTTTTGAATCCTTTTATTCCATTCATGTTCCCACAGGACTCTCACTGTGTAGCCGCACCACTGCAGAAAACGTTTTTTAGCTAAAAAGGCATAATATAATTATAATATAATTGCCCATAGGAGGTGTTTGTGACCTTATTTGAATCGTATTCATTATAGCAGATGGGGCACCCATGATAAAAACACCCCTGAAATTCGAATGCGATATGTCTGTCATTAACATAGGCATAACCGTCTAAAAAATATTTTCCTACTCGTTTTTCACCGCCTCTTAAAGCATGTTGGATTGCTATGTTCTCTCTGTGGGATACTTACATGAGCCACTGTATAGCGGATGATGAAAAGCGTTTTTGTGTCTTGTGATAATTATCACCCGGTAAAATGGCAATGGTCTTTTTTGGAAGAAATTTAAACCTGTACATTGACCTACATACAGATGCAAGGGTTACGAGTTGAAAAGGATCAACACATCTGGACACTTCAATTTTTTTCTTTTCTCGCTTACAGTATATTTTAACATTTTTCTGCGTTATTTCCATGACACGCTCCCGGTAAAGTTCACATGAGTGTCTCAGAATCTCAACATCTTGTTTACAGTAAGACTTTAGTTCAGACTTAAAGTGAAAAGTTGTAGTTTCCTGCGTCTCATACCACTCCATGAATTCCCCTTTCTCACTAGGCGACATGTACTCTACCCCATAATATTTTACAGCTGGTAGGGGGCCCACATAGTTTTGATTTTCTTCAGTGTTAAAAAAGTGGGGGAAATGTCCTTTTGAACCTGAGAATCCCATAGCCTGCGGCATCTTACTAAGTTTCATCGGTATGAAATTTAGGGAGTCAATAAACCTCAGTTCCAAATCAGGCAGTGTTACACACAAGAGGCGGCCGCCTCGGGATATTAATTTCACACAGAGTTTTTCAGAAATTAGTTCCTTAACAATAAAGTATGCATCGTATCTTCCAGCATTGTGGGCTATAAACGTATATCCAGAAAATTTACCGGATGTAAAGAATTGCACAAAATCATGAGTTGCTGATTTACCTTCAAACTCCCGAGAGGGGCTACCATACAGCGTCGTAGCATAAATATAATTTGGGATGTGAGTACCTGTCTCCTGCATACATTCAAAGTCATAAAATATATATTGATCTGTCGCCTCCTTTGGTACATACCGGCGCATGTAACAAAGGTGCTCATCAAATTTATTTAAACGTCTGGGACAGACAGGACAACGCAATCCTTTACATTTATGTTCGGAATCACTTTCTCTGGGGACAAAATGATGACATTTATCACAAAATATTTTAAGTCTGCAGAATGTTGGATTATCTGCAGATAAACGAGTGTGGTGATCTAAGCACTCACTGGACCGACAAAACACACGACAAATTGGACAGCGAGGCGGCTGATCCATGTCGGTTCTCTCCACACATCTCTCTCTTTGACAAGCCTTGCAAAAATATTGACACGAATGATTAAATTTGTGATGAAACAACGAATTGCATCTTTCACAAAAGTAATCCGCGCCGATAAAACCCTTCATATTTTTGATACCGTAGTAGTGATTATCATGATGCAATATGAAAATAGTTCTAGCACTAGGGGTATTACCTGTTTGAAAATATCGCCAGTCGCCCTGACTGTAGTATAATACTTTAATGTTGATACCCAGATGTTTCTCAAAAGCTTCAATATCACTAAAACTTATAAGTTGGTCCTCAGGGATAGCCAGGGCCACGTGTATGGATTTAGCATGATTCAGTAAAACTGTATCACCAACATCAGTGTCAGTGATCAGGGCGCACACGCTAGCTGCAAAGCACAGGTTTGTGCTGTAATTTTTATAGTCATATAACCAGCGTCTCTTTTGCTTAATGATTTGACTACTCGCTATAGATTTCAGACGTCTTTTTATGCCTCCGCGTCTGTTTTTAATAATTGTTACGACTAATTTCAGGGAGCTGTTTGCTAAGCATTCAGCATTGCTTTGCAATGTGCGAGCTACGGCATTTAAGAATGCTTCAGAACTAAAATCCTCCCTTGTCTGTTTTGTAGTGAAAATGGGATCTAACGTGTCACCGCCTTCAAGCCTTAACTGAACAAAGTCTCCAGGGTCAATGTCTCTGATAACTCTGTCCAGTAAAGACTGAATGGCTCCATGTACAATGTTTAGGGCCTCTACGAATGATTGAATGCGGTCTAAATTTACAAATCTGAAATGATCAATATACATGCGAGCATTGAAATTGCGGACATCTCTTTGATGGTGATAAAAATGTTGTAAAAATACTGAATGATCTACGTCCTGTACATTATCATCAACATGACCATCAGCTGCATCATCATGTCCATTTTCATCTACGTCCCGTACATTTTCATCAACATGACCGTCAGCTGCAACATCATATACATTTTCAGCCTGTGTTTCAAGAGGCTCAAAGCTTTGAGCGATTGGAGACACATCGGGGCTAACACCCCTAGGGGGATCATGGCTGTGAAACGAGGGACTCTGTGCATGTATCAACAGCTGAGGGTTTTGTGTAGTTATCGGTCTGTGAGTTGGCTCTCGCAGGCTTCTAGCTTCTAGTGAACGTCTTGCGCTAATCAACAACCTTTGAGCGCGTTTAATTGTTCTCGATCTATAACCCCTTTGTGGAGATATTTTAGACAGTTTCTGCAGACCATAACCAACCAAGCCTAGTCACATTGAATTATTTTTATTTGATTTCACAAAGACTGATGGCGCATCTGCACAGTCTCTTTGGAACGCATATAGCTCATCAACAATGTCAGGTGTTGGGGCCGCAGTTTGTAACCTTTCATAAGTGTCACAGAAATATTTAAGATGAGTAATAACGTTTTTGTAATTTAGGTACTGAGTTCCCATATCATGAAACACCTTATACTGTTCTTCAGGCCACCCAGGGGTAATTGGGGTATTATGTACTTTTTGTTTTTTACTTGCCCTCCGGGTCTGGGTTGATACTGTTCGTCTCTTTAAAGGATGTACAATTGCAAATTCATTAGACGTTCCTGCAAAAGTAATATCTGCAGGGTGTATAGTATGACACACACGTATATTGTCCAGATTAGAGGTCTTCTTACCCTCAGCAAGCTGATCAATTTCTCTGTTGATGGCTTCACGTTCAGCTTGTGGCACACCGTCCACGGAAATGATTGAATGTGTAATATTGGATGCAGCTGAGTCGGCGTTATATTTTCGGGCTGAAGACTTCGGCACCGCCTTCCTAGGTTGCTTGGGTTTCACAGGAATTTCTTCATCCGACAGAACAATGATTGGTGAAAGCGGAGTTGATCTCACTGCCGGATTAACTCTTTGTGGGGGGATCTGCGTTGTCCCGTAAGTAGGCTCCTGCAGTACTTGAGGCTGCAGCAACGGCTGTGCATCTTTTTTTAGCGTATTCTTTGTATCTAAAAGAAAAAAGTTACATGTGTCAGATGTCCATGACGCTTGAGCAACAATGGAAATGTTACATGTACCAGATAGTGAAGAAACACATATAAGTGTTTGTATAAAGATAGTATTTTAGGTTGTACCCCTTATGAGCAGGGGCCTCACTAATTTTGCTTTAATTATTGTTTTGATAACTGTTACTTATGACTGGATGTCTAGGAATAGCTGAATTATAAATCTCTGCAGAATATGTAAGCTCTAAATAAATAAAGATTATTATCATTATTACAGAAAAATGAAATATATACTTACAAGATTGTTCTGGGTATTGGTCTTCTGCCGGCTCTGGGTTCATAGCCGTCTCACTATTCACCGTCAGTGGGATGTATGTATTTTCATTTGAATATAGCCTTTTTCTTGCCATTCGTTTATCTGCCGTAAATAAAATAAAACTATTAGACATGCCTGAAATGATTTTCTTCACGATACTGATTATCTATTGTTTTCAAGCTCACAGTACCTTTTCGAAACAGCAGCGCCATATTTTTTGGTTTCCCGCTAGGCCTGATAGAAACCCTGGGAGCCCTAATCTTGAGCGATGTGTTTCGTGGTTTCCGCGGCTTTTTAGGATTGTTAGAAACCATGGGCCCATCAACATTATAGAATTCTTTCAAGTGTTGGTCACCTGTATAAGAAATTAGGGGAAATTTCATCCCTGCATACATACGGACTCTTTTTTCAAAGAGATGTTACTTTTTCCATATGTTCTTACCTTTTTCATATGTTTGTTGCCTCCGCAGCGGATTCGCCAGATTTACAGGTTCAGTAACATGGCCGTTTTCTTGCTTATCGGCCGCTTGCAGCATCTCAGCATCTGTATGAGAAATTGTATTTAGTTTCACGTCTACATATGATTAAAGCAGTTATTATACAAATATACAACTTACCAGTGATAGGATAATGTGAAATTGCAGTACTTGATTCTCCGCCAGCATTGAAAGGCCCTAAAGGGTATGCATCTATGGAAGCCAAAGTCTGAAGTATCTGAGGATAGGCGCTGTTTAGTGACTCTTCTGAAAAAGAGCAAAATATTATATAATTAATATACAAAACAAAACTTTAATCAGATTGTCTAACACTCCGTTCATTATATTCAATATAAGACCTACCTAGTTGTTGGCATTGTGTGCTCGTAAGAAGAGGCTCGGCTTGTTCAAAGTCGTAGTCTTCCATCTTAACTAAAATGATTTAAATTGTGAATACTATTATACTTTTAAAATTATTAACTATAACTATGCGGTGGGAAGTACTATCATATAAAATTATAATCTAAGTCTATGCCGTAGAAATACATTTTATATACTATATGATAAATGATACAAAAGGCAAATAAAATTATAGACGAACATCAATGAAATAATTATACATCAAATAAATATTGTATTAAATATCTAAATTTCTTCTAAATGAGTTAATTTATTTTAAGAAAAATACAATTTTTAACATTATTAACTATAACTATGCAGTGGAAAGCAATTGACAATAATATTAATTAAATAATGTGTTAATACTTACTATTTTAAAGAGTAGAAGTAGCTGCCCAGTATAACAGGAAAGCTGTCTCTGCCGCTGAATGTGTGTAAGGACATCACCTAATGACCTGTTTTAAAGCCAAACTGCAAGGATCGCTCCGCCTTCATTCACATCCCTGTTACGCCTCACCAAAAGTCCTCAAGCAATCAGCAGAAAGTCTACACCTCCAGTTAACACCCACACGAGCCTCCCAGTTACAGCCCATCATGCTGGCCCAAACAATCACGGTATACTCATATTATAATGATATCAAGCATGATATATTTGTATTACATTCCACATTTAATTTCATTTTATACATTTTGATTTTCTGATAAAGACGGCATTGGTTCATGAGACGATGTCTTCTAGACACGATGAAAAAATATTAGAGAACCAGTATTTTACCCCTCAAGCCTCCGGCTCCTATGGCGGAATTGATAAATTATATAGAGAAACTAGAGATTACGGAATTAAAAAATCAATTGTGCGTGATTGGTTAAATAACCAGGATAGCTATTTGTTGCCCAAACCTGTGAGAAAAAGATTTCTGACAAATAAGATCATGGTCTGAAACATGGAAGCATTGTGGCAAGGAGATTTAGTGAGTTTAATTGACTATTCCAAGGAAAATGATAATGTTAAATATATCCTTACCGTGATTGATTGCCTATCAAAATTTGCGTGGTGCGTAGCCTTATCAAACAAGACTGGGGCCGCTGTAGCCTGTTCATTCGAGCTGATATTTCAAAATGATAAGCGCATACCGAAGAAATTACAGACGGATCGGGGCAAAGAATTTATTAATTCGTCGATGAATCGTCTTTGTAAAGCGTATGATATTCTGCACTATCTTACGAATAACGCAGTTAAGGCCTCTATTGTGGAGCGGTTTAATCGTACATTAAAAACTCGAATGTGGCGGTATTTTACGAAAAATAACACTAATAGGTCTATTGATATTTTACCAGATTTGGTTGATAGCTACGATCGAACCTATCATTCTACCATTCGATGTAGACCGATTGATGTTACAAGCAAAAATTCACTACAAATATGGAAAAATATTTATGGCTCGAGCATGAAAAATAAGCGTAGTAAGCCTTCTTTTAAAATTGGCGACAATGTACGTTTGGTCCAATATAAACGTACATTTATGAAAGCGTATGAACAATCATATACCGATGAAATATTTATCATAACCGAAATTAACACAAAATTCCATTTTCCTCTCTACAAAATCGTGGATTTTTACGGAGAACCTGTGATTGGGTCATTTTATAAGGAGGAACTACAAAAAGTCACAGCGGATGAGAATCGCATCTACAAAATAGAAAAAGTATTAAGAAAAAAGCGCGTCAGAGGGTCCACCCTGTATCTCGTTAAATGGAAGGGATATCCGGAAAAATTTAATACTTGGATTAAAGAAAACCAGCTGACGGACCTCTAATCATGGGTTCTGGATCATTTTATATTACCCTAGCGTGTAATGCATCAAGTAAGCTATTCCCAGACAACACGATTTCGACTTTTACCACTAAACTGGCAAAGCCTGTACATCTTGTAGGTCCGTATGAAGTTGCCCTCACAGAATTTCAGTATCCCCACACCTGGTTTACTTTCGAAAATAGCGAAGGCACATTTTTTCTTGGAAAACGAGGGGATGTTCTAAGAGAATATTTCGTAAAAGCAGGCTATTATTTAAATATTTCGGACCTTATAAGGGCTATTAATGAATGCATTGACAGCTTGAAGATAGCGTCCGAACCTTTTAAACTTCGCTATGATGAAGTGAAGAGAAGTGTTACTCTATCGGATTCCCCCACGATACATTTTGCTCCAGGCCCAAAATTGTCTCATATTTTAGGGCTACCACCATATATTGAGGCCTATGATAATAGTGTGATTAGCCCCAAGGAGAAGAGCTACGCAGATATCATGAACGGATTTGATACCTTATTTGTTTACTCAGACATTATTAACCATCAACTAGTCGGAGATTCTTACGTCCAGCTTCTGAGAACGGCGCAGGTGACTGGTAAAAGTGGGGAGATCATCACACTTCAATACACAAGACCTGATTATGTACCTCTATGCAAACAGCACTTTGATTCTGTGCGCATCTCTATCTTGACTGATCAGGGTACGCCTGTTAAATTCAAGTACGGAAAAACTATTTTGCGATTACATTTCAGACCGCGTCGTGATTGACACGTCAAAATGGTGTCGCAACGTGTTTACGGAGATCCGACCATTTATGCCCGCTACTATATTGCTCAGACAGGCCACGGATTAGAGGGATTTCGCGGTGATGAGTACATGTATGGGGCTGGGCTTGCAGGAATATTTAGAGGCTTATTTAGAAAAGCGGTTCCTCTATTGAGAAAAGGACTCGAATTAGTAAAACCCCATGTAAAGACAGCTGTTTCAAATATTGCTAAGGACGCCATTGCCTCTTTCTCAGCAGCCGCTATGAATTGGCTAAACACCCCTCCTCAGGAAGGCTCCGGTATTGTTTATGTTGCTAAAAAACAGAAAAAAAGAAAAAGGCGTGTTCGCTATTCGCCCCCACCAATGCTCATGAATAAAATCACACCCGCAAGACGCAAATGCCAGAAAAGAGTAAGACGCTGTGTTGAAGACATCTTTTAGGAAAAATATATAAAATAAATATATTATATATAACATGGCCTTCATACATGATGCTTCGGTGGAGTGCATGAAATTAGAACTGGATATTTTTCAAATACCTCCTACGCAGGTTTCTGTCGAGAAATCGATATTCATAGAAGTTCAGCCTATTGCGGCTCTGGCGGACAATGCACCACTTGAATTTTTCATATCGGGAAGTGGTGAATATTATTATGATTTAAATAATACCCTACTTTACATAAGTTGCCGGGTCGTAAAACAAGATAATTCTGCCATCGCGGATGGAGCCCGTGTAGCTCTCATTAACTATCCATTAGCGACTCTTTTTAATCAAGTTGATGTCACCCTGGGTGATCGCCTCATCTCACAATCAGACAATCTATACAGCTATAGGGCCTACATTGAAACTCTGCTAAATTACAGACTTTAGCCTCGCAATTCACATCAGGATTATTCTATAAAGATACCGCCAGACATCATGATGTACGAATCCTGGATGGCGCCAATGTGGGCTTCAACAAGCGGGCTCATGCAGTCGCACACTCCAAGCCCGTCGATTTGCTCGGTCCAATTTTTAGCGACATTTTTAATCAGCCGAAGCTTATATTGAATGGACTTGACCCTAAAATCAAGCTGACGCGAAATAAAGATGCGTTCTGTTTAGTTTCTGCTGACCCAGATCCGCTCAAAGTGCAGATTCTGAACGCGTGTCTCTATGTAAAGAGAGTCCAGGTGGCTCCCGCTGTGAGGATTGGTCACTCTCAGGCCTTACTATCTGCTACAGCAAAATATGCTATTGATAGGGCCTGTATGAAAGTGTACAGCATCCCTGGGGGCACCCGAATTTCTAATATAGAAAATCTATTTTTAGGCGCCATTCCGCGAGTAATTATATTGGGCTTTGTAGATAATGAGGCCTTTAGCGGGATGTATAATAAAAACCCACTGTACTTTCATCATTATAATGTAAACCATGCGGCTTTATATTTGGATGGTCAGCAGATCCCCTCCCAGCCATTCCAACCTAATTTCAATATTGAATTAGCTGTAAGAGAGTATATGGCTCTTGCCCATATTTCTGGAAAGCAGAAGGCCGATTGTGCACTGGCAATTGGCCGAGAAGAATTTATGGACGGCTATACATTTTTTGCATTTGATTTATCAGCCGACCAAGAACCTGGAGGTCACTTCTCTCTCATAAAAACTGGGAACCTGCGTTCTGAAGTCCGATTTGCGCTAGCCACCCCTCATACGATAAATATGGTGGTATACGGCGTGAATTCATCTATTCTAGAAATTAATAACCGCCGTGAAGTATAGTATGATTTCTACTGATGATGGATTCCCTGCAGCTCACTACGTTATTGAAAGCCGATCACTACACAGAGGCCATATTTTATGGGGTGTATCCGTGTGACTTGCTACCGTCACATAGAGTAACTCAGAGGCCAGCGGCGTACATCGTGAATACAGACCGGTCCAATCAGAGCGGCAAACATTGGATATTAATTTTACTTTGCAATGAAAAGAATGCGATATTCTTTGACAGTTATGGCCTCTCACCAGACAGCGAACTTTTTCCGGATGAATTTATAATCTTCCTAAAGAGAAATAGCGAATTATTCTGCTATCAAGACAGGCAAATTCAGAATAATTATAGCACGGTGTGCGGCCATTATTGCGTGTATATCCTAAAGGAACTTGCAAGGGGCCTTTCATTCCGTGAGATTTTGCAACATTTTACTGATGACTTAAATCATAATGATAATTTAGTTTATAAATCTGTAAAGAAAGATTTACTTGAATCAAACTGCTCCCCCTGCAAACATTCTTTTATATTTAAGCAGCGTTGCTTATCACTGTGTAGTATGTAGGATTCCTTTATTATTAAAATGAAGTTAACACGGGAAAGTGTCTAGGCTGCAGTGACATCTGTTTATCAGTTGCTTTTGTTGAGATAGTTGTGTAAATAGCGGCCTTTCTGGTCTGTTCAATTAACCCCTTAACGACCGCCGATACGCCTTTTAACGGCGGTAATTAAGGGTACTTAAACCACAGCGCCGTTAATTCACGGCGCTGTGATTTAAGTGAATAGCGCCCCCCAGTGTCGGATTTTCTCTGGGGTCTCGGCTGCCAGGGGTAGCCGAGACCCCAGAGAACATGAATCGGTCGGTTTTTACCGACCCCCGCTTTTGCGATCGCCATTATTAACCCTATAACGGCGACCGCAAAAAAAAAAAAAGCCGCGATTTTACATTTAATTTCTCTTTCCTCTGATGTGATCGCACATCAGAGGATAGAGAAATAGGGTCCCCGATCCCCCCGGTCCCCTCCCGGTACCTCTCCCTTGTCCTCTGTCCCCTCCCGGTAGTCCCGCGCCCGCCGGCGTCATCCGATGGGCGCCGCCATCTTGGAAATGGCGGGCGCATGCGCAGTGCGCCCGCCGGGAATCTGCTGGCTCCGGCTGGCAGATTCCATTCATTATTTTGATCACTATGATAAACGATCATAGTGATCAAAATAATAAAAATAGTACATAACCCCCCCGTTTATCACCCCCTTATATAGGCACACATAATGAAATAAAAAAAATATTTTTTTTTTCAGTTTTCCATAAGGGTTAGGGTTAGGGTTAGGCTAGGGTTAGGGTTAGGCTTAGGGTTAGGCTAGGGTTAGGGTTAGGGTTAGGCTAGGGTTAGGGTTAGGCTAGGGTTAGGGTTAGGCTAGGGTTAGCGTTAGGCTAGGGTTAGGCTAGGGTTAGGGTTAGGCTAGGGTTAGGGTTAGGCTAGGGTTAGGGTTAGGCTAGGGTTAGGGTTAGGCTAGGGTTAGGCTAGGGTTAGGGCTAGGCTAGGGTTAGGGCTAGGGTTAGGGTTGGGCTAGGGTTAAGGGTTAGGGTTGGGCTAGGGTTAGGGTTGGGCTAGGGTTAAGGGTTAGGGTTGGGCTAGGGTTAAGGGTTAGGGTTGGGCTAGGGTTAGGGCTAGGGTTGGGCTAGGGTGAACTAGGATTAGGGTTAGGATTAGGGATTAGGGTTGGGATTAGGGTTAGGAGTGTGTTGGGGTTAGGGTTGGAGCAAGAATTGAGGGGTTTCCACTATTTACCAACTTTGGGTGTCTAAAAATTGGGGTCTAAAAAATCACTTTTGTGGAAATAAAAAAGACTTTTTATTTTCACGGCTCTGCGTTTATAAACTTCTGTGACGCGCTTGGGGGTTCAAAGTGCTCACCACACATCTAGATAAGTTCCTTAGGGGGTCTAATTTCCAAAATGGGGTCACTTGTGGGGGGTTTCCACTGTTTAGGCCCATCAGGGGCTCTGCAAACGCAACTTGATGCCCGCAGACCATTCCATCAAAGTCTGCATTCCAAAATGGCACTCCTTCCCTTCCGAGCTCTCCCATGCGCCCAAACAGTGGTTCCCCCCCACATATGGGGTATCAGTGTACTCAGGACAAATCGCATAATAACTGTGGGGGTATGATTTCTCCTGTTACCCTTGTAAAAATAAAAATTTGGGGGTGAAAAGATCATTTTTGTGGAAAAAAAATGGATTTCTTATTTTCACGGCTCTACGTTATAAACTTCTGTGAAGCACTTGAAGGTTCAAAGTGCTCACCACACATCTAGATAAGTTCCTTCATGGGTCTAGTTTCCAAAATGGAGTCACTTGTTGGGGGTTTCCACTGTTTAGGCCCATCAGGGGCTCTGCAAACGCAACATGATGCCCGTAGACCATTCCATCAAAGTCTGCATTCCAAAATGGCACTCCTTCCCTTCCGAGCTCTCCCATGCACCCAAACAGTGGTTCCTCCCCACATATGGGGTATCAGCGTACTCAGGACAAATCGCATAATAACTGTGGGGGTATGATTTCTCCTGTTACCCTTGTAAAAATAAAAATTTGGGGGCAAAAACATCATTTTTGTGGAAAAAAAATGGATTTCTTATTTTCACGGCTCTACGTTATAAACTTCTGTGAAGCACTTGAAGGTTCAAAGTGCTCACCACACATCTAGATAAGTTCCTTAATGGGTCTAGTTTCCAAAATGGGGTCACTTGTTGGAGTTTTCCACTGTTTAGGCACATTAAGGGCTCTCCGAACGCAACATGGCATCCGATCTTAATTCCAGCCAATTCTGCGTTGAAAAAGTCAAACGGTGCTCCATCCCTTGTGAGCTCTGCCGTGTGCTGAAAAAGGGGTTTACCCCCACATATGGGGTATCGGCGTATTCAGGAGAAATTGTACAACAAATTTTGTGGTTGATTTTTGCTTTTAACACTTGTGAAAATAAAAAAAATTGGTTCTGAAGTAATTCTTTTCCAAAAAAAAGTTAAATGTTAATTTTTTCCATCCACATTGCTTTCGTTCCTGTGAAGCACTTAAAGGGTTAATAAACTTCTTGAATGTGGTTTTGAGCACCTTGAGGGGTCTAGTTTTTAGAATGGTGCCACTTTTGGGTATTTTCTGTCATGTACACCCCTCAAAATGACTTTAAATATGATGTGGTCCCTAAAAAAAATGGCTTTGTAAATTTTGTTGTAAAAATGAGAAATCGCTGGTCAACTTTTAACCCTTATAACTTCCTAACAAAAAAAAAATTTGCTTCCAAAATTGTGCTGATGTAAAGTAGACATGTGGGAAATGTTATTTATTAAGAAATTTATGTGACATATCTCTCTAATTTAAGGGCATAAAAATTTAAAATTTTAAAATTGCAAAATTTTAAAATTTTTTGCCATATTTCTGTTTTTTTCATAAATAAACACAAGACTTATCGAAGAAATTTTACCACTAACATGAAGTACAATATGTCACGAAAAAACAATCTCAGAATCAGCAGGATCTATTAAAGCGTTCCAGAATTATAACCTCATAAAGGGACAGTGGTCAGAATTGTAAAAATTGGCCTGGTCATTAAGCTGCAAACTGGCTCTGTCGCTAAGGGGTTAAAATATTGTGACCCTATTGTAAGCCCACACCATAACAACTTATCATCTTGTCATGTTTACATCTGTATGTCATTTCAACTTTGACCTTTCTGGACTGTTCAGTTAAAATATCGTAACCCTATTATAAGTCCATACCTTAACAACTTATCATATTGTCATCTTTACATCTGTATCTCTTTTCATCTTTGACCTTTATGGTCTGTTCAATTAAAATACCTAGTCCCTATTGTATTGCAATGGTACATCCTGTCTGTATTCGATTTTCTGCATTCCTGAAGTCCTATGGGAAAGCTCCCAGGATGTTGTAACATCTGCCCTAGCCCCCCTTCTGCATCACTGAAATGCAAGCAGCACAGAAAATACACACAGAGCTTATATTGCCCTGTATTATATATTTATATATATATAAATATATATGTATATATTGATTTGATTAAGTGCAGAGCTGTGTGATAAATAAAATATAATTGAATGTGCTTCTAAAATAACAGTATAAATGCCAAATGTAATGCTTTATAAAAAAATGTATTTGATTGTTGTTCAATAAACACTATTATCTTTTTTATAAAAATAGCGTCTCTCATTTTTATTTACAATGCGAATCAAATGTTTCCTTTATTAAAATAATGGTCAAATAAATAAAATACCCAATGGCTATAAAAGTGCCCCTTTATTGGTCATATAAAAGCGTATCAAGCACAATCTTTTATATCAAACAATAGCGATTGATTTAAAAGTGATTCAATCACGATCCTTTTATTCTACTTTTATTCTACTTTATTAAAAAGGCCTATAAAAGAGAAAATAATTGGACATATAAATATTTTATCCTATAATACCTTTTTATATACAATTTGATATCAAATTGTATAAAAGGGGCGTGTTTGATACACTTTGATAGGGGCGTGGTACCTGTCAGATTTCTTTTTGACGAGTAATACAGCCCCCTTACTACTGACATCTTCTTCCTTGCCTTATTTTTTCTTCCAATTCCTCTTTTCTATTCTTTCCTTTCTTCTTCCTTCTTCTTATTGTTATTTTCCTTCTTTCTTTCATATTCTTCCTTTCTTCATCCTCTTTACTTGTTCCCCTTCACTACTCTCTCTCCTTTTTTGGAATTCTTCAATTCCTCCTCCACCTCCCAATTATCCTCCTTCTACTAGTCCCCTTTCCATTCCCATTCTGTGTAATCTACCTTTCATCCTCCTTATTGTTGTCTTTGTTACTTTTTTTCTCCTTCCTCTTCATTTTCCTTTCTTTTTCCCTTAATCTACTTTTTACTCTTCTTTTTTTCTTCTTCTTTGCCATCATCTTCCTTCTTTTCGAAGGGGATATCAAACACTAAGTATAAATGGCCGTAGTAAGCCTCCCAGCCCCCCATAGGAGGCGTGGGAGGAGGCCATCATGACGGGGGGTTGGAGGGTTTAGTGGGGGGAGGGGTTAACAGGGAGGGGGAGCCAGGGGGTATTTAGGTGAGGCTCCACCGGGCCTCGCGTCACCACAGGAGCCCCTCCCGGGACACTCCAGGTCAGGGGGGGCCACATCGGTGACGGGCACGCGCCGCGCGGCCTGCCTCCCCAGCTCAGAGGATATCGGCCACCGGCAGAGTGGCGGCCTGCCGGGCAGCAGGGCCTGCTTCATCGTCCTCCAGTGGTGTGGGGGCGCCGCTGCGCAGGCCCTGGAGCTGAGTCTGCCTCAGACCCAGCAACCAGAACTTCCAGCTCTGGGGCTGCAGCGGGAGTGCCAGGCAGCATGGCGGGGTTGGTGCCTGCTGCAAGAAGGGTCGGAGGCAGGAGGACGATTTTGGGCTCCCAACTTTAATGGGGGGCCCAGGACGCCCGGGTGTGACAGGACGGCACACCGCCAGGACCTCCCGGTGGGGGGAGCCAGGAGGCATCAGCTTTTGGAGTACCACTGCCTGGTTCACTCCAGGGGTTCAGGCCTCCCACCCCGGTCCTCGCTGCGGGGATTTTCAGGGGCCAGCAACGTGGCAGCGAGTCCGCCACCAGGAGTCACGAGGTCCGTGAGGCTTCAGGGGATCCAGGCTTTCCAGCTGGAGGGCACACAGCCCCCTCGCAGCCCGGTGAGTATGTGTCCATGTCCCCTGTTTGTCACCCACTTTTGTCTTCCTCAGTGGTGGAAAGGGGGCCCTTGGCTGAACCTAGTGGTGTCGGGGTGGGGGCTGGGTTGAGCGGTCTAGGTTCTGCTGGGGGAGTGTGTGATATGCTTGCGGATGTGCATAGTTTGCTGTCACGTTTGGAGCAGGGCTTTGTCGGGTCGTCGCCGGTAGCAGCGTGGGTCGGGTCGCAGGTTGGGGGGTCGTCTGGTCAGAGCGGTCTAGAGCCGGGCCCCCGCTCCGGCGAGCCAGTATACATGTCGGTACGAACCGAAAAAGAGGAGTGTCGTGTGCATTTTGATGATCGGGCGCATGGCGAGGTGTACGTGTGCTTTGAAGGTTCGTTGGGGGCTCGCTTAAAAAAAGAGGTGAAAGCGGATTTGGAAGGATGAGTATGTGGAAATATTTTTGTTGCTGCCTCTTGAGAAGTTTAATTTAGACAAAAGCAAGAAAGAGGATAGCAAGAAGGAAGAGGAGGAAAAGCGCAGGTGGCGTTTGATTCCTCAGACGTTTGTGAATTGGCAACAAGCTTTTGCCATTTTGGGAAGCGTTATTGGGGAAAGGGCCCCTGACAATTGCTCAGAGCTGCTTTGTTATCTGGATGCTATAGGGGAGGCTTACAGAGTGTATGGTGGTCAGGCGTGGCTGAGGTACGATGAGCAATTCCGTCAGAGGAAGGCTGTGCGTCCGGCTATTCGCTGGGACCAAAAAGATATTGGATTGTGGATGCTCGTGATAGCTCAAAATAAGTTTGGGAGCTCCTTTCATGGGGGGGCTGGAAGCACCAGCCAGAGTAGCGGCAACTCCAGCTCTACGGGTGGCGGGGGTCAAGGGCAGACAGGAACGCACAAGGCGGGGGTGTGCTGGCAGTTTAATGACGGCCAGTGTAAGTTCGGGGTGAATTGAAAATTCAAACACCTCTGCTCTAATTGTAATGGCGCCTCACATGGAGCATCAAAGTGTTTCAAGAAAGGGAAGTCCAGAGCTGGGGGTGGAAGTTCTCAAGGGGGAGACTCCAGTGAATCTGGAAAGGATGGTTCCCTATCTAAATAGGTACCCAGATAGGGAAAGAGCGGGGTTGTTGTATACGGGTTTTAAGGAGGGTTTTCGCATTCCGGGTCCTCCATTTGAAATCCCGTTAGTTTTAACAAATTTGCGCTCAGCCTTGGAGCATTCCGCAGTTGTTTCTGAGAAACTCAGAAAGGAAGTTTTGTTGGGCCGCATGGCTGGCCCTTTTGTTTCCCCTCCTTTTCCAGATTTGGTGGTTTCCCCTTTGGGGGTTGTTCCGAAGAAGGAGCCGAATAAGTTTCGGCTCATTCAACATTTGTCCTACCCATGTGGGAGGTCGGTTAACGATGGCATTGATCTGAAGATTTGTTCGGTGGTATACTCTTCGTTTGACGAGGCGGCTCGGTGGGTGCGAAAATGTGGTCGCGGTGCCCTTATGGCAAAAACTGATGTCGAATCCGCTTTTCGTCTATTACCGGTTCACCCTGAAAGCATGAAGCTGCTGGGCTGTTTTTTAGAAGGCATGTTTTTTGTGGATAGGTGTTTACCTATGGGTTGTTCGTTGTCCTGTGCATATTTTGAGGCGTTTAGTTCCTTTCTCGAGTGGGTCGTGTGCGACGTTTCCGGTTTCGACTCGGTTATTCATTATTTGGATGACTTTTTGTGTGTTGGTCCGGCGGATTCATTGCGTTGTTTCAGGATTTTTAAAGCCATTGAGTGGGTGGCTGATCATTTCGGTGTCCCGTTGGCGCCCGTAAAAACGGAGGGCCCTAGCACGTGTTTGCGTTTTCTGGGGATCGTCATCGATACAGTCGAATGGGAATTCAGGTTGCCTGAGGACAAGCTAGTGGATTTGAGGTCTGAAGTGGTCTGAGCGCGTCGTTTGAGGAAAATATCGTTGCGAAATCTTCAGTCGCTGTTGGGGAAGCTTTACTTCGCTTGTCGGGTTATGCCGATGGGTTGAGTTTTTTTGCGTAGGCTGGCTAGCGCTACTGCGGGGATTCGGGCTCCCCACCATTTTGTTAGGTTGTCGTCGGAGCTCAGGGCCGATTTGGCGGTCTGGGAGTCCTTTTTGGTGGTAGGTAATGATGCATTGGATTTGTTTACGGACGCGGCTGGCGGGATCGGTTTTGGCGCCTATTTCAGAGGGCAATGGTGTGAGGCTCAATGGCCTGACACGTGGGTTTCAACCGGTATGGTGCACAACATCATGTTGTTGGAGATTTTTCCGATACTGGTGGCGGTGCATTTGTGGGCGCAGGATTTCAGGAACTGACGTGTTCGTTTTAATTGCGACAACATGGGCATTGTGAGCACGATTAATGGTCTTACTGCGTCGTCCTTTCCAGTTGTTCGAGTTTTACAGCAATTGGTGCTATTATGTTTCTCTTTGAATGCCCATGTAACCGCGACGCACGTGCCCGGCGTGAGAAACGAGATAGCTGACTCTCTCTCTCGTTCGCAGTGGGATCGTTTTCGTTCTTTGGCTCTGGAAGCAGAGATTGAGGGTCTAACTTGTCCGGAGGAGCTGTGGAGGGTGGCTTACTGGCTGCAGAGTCGCTGATTGAATCATCACTGGCACCAAAAACTTGGGAGGCTTACCGGGCAGTGTGGCTGATGTGGGAATAGGTCCTTACGGCCGGCCAAACCCAGTTGGGCCGGGCTTGATCAGGAGAGAATGTTGTTGTCCTGGTTGGGGCGAGGTGCGAGGGAGGGTTGGTCCCGTGCAAAGGTAACGCGCTTGTTAGCGGGTTTGTCTTTTGGTTTTCGATTGCGCGGGAGCAGGGATTTGCCGAAAACATTTTTGGTCATACAGGCGGCAAAAGGTTTCCGCCGTTTCAGAAGCGGGGGTGATTTAAGACGGCCTGTATCTTTTAATCTATCGGAGCAATTGGGTCAGGTTCTGGAGTCGGTCTGTTCGGATCGATATGAGGTTTTGTTGTTTCGCCTGGCCTTCTCGTTTACATTTTTTGGGGCTTTGCAGGTGGGGGAGCTTGTGTCTCCCAATAAAGAGTCGATGGGTGGCTTGTTAGCCAGGGATGTGGTATTGATCTCACGGGGGGTTGAATTCTGGCTGCGACGGTCCAAAACGCATCAGTCCGGGAAAGGCCGCCGGGTGGAGGTGGGTGGCGTGTCTGGTTCGTTAATGTGCCCTGTTCAGTGCTTGCGGAGTTTTTGGGAGCTTTGTCCCAGTTTGAGCGGTTCCTTGTTGTGCCACGCAAACGGGGGCAGTTTGTCTCGGTATCAGTTTGGCGCGGTTTTTAAAAAATCCATTCGGTGTTTGGGATAGATGACTCCCACTTTGCCTCTCATTCATTCAAGATAGGAGCAGAGACCGAGGCGGCATCGTGTGGTTTAGGTCTCTCTTTAATACAGTGCATTGGGGGGTGGAGGTTCAATCGGTACCGCAGTTACGTTCGGCTTTAATTTGTAAAGGGAGGGGGGGGTTTGGTTGGTCGTGAACATGGGACGAACAGGAGTTTGAGTGGGTTGGCGATAAATTTATGCTGCAAGTATATTTTTCTGTTAGTGTCGTATTTTGTTTCAGGTGCTGAGCCGCTGCTGGTCTGGATTTTTGGTCACTCCTTCGTTTATTGGGGAGCATTGTGAAACAATGTCAGGAACGAAGGCAGACAGCTGGGGATTCCCAGGGCCGTGGCGGTGGTGTGGTGGCTCGGGTTCAGGGGCCTGGTGTGACGAAGGGTGTTGCCGGAGATCCATGAATGCACCCTGTTGGACCGGCACCAGATATTCTCGTTATTCACGCTGGGGGTAACGATCTGGCGGTTCGGCCCTTTCGGGAGTTGGTCAAGGACATTAAGCAGGATTGCTTAAGGTTGTGGTTGATGTACCGGGGGCCACTATTGTGTGGTCTGAGATTGTGCCACGCAGGCGTTGGCGGTCTATGAGATCTTTGGAGAAGGTTAATCGGGCCAGGATAAAAGTTAACAGAGCGGTGTCTGCTTTTATTGTTAGAAATGGGGGAGTTGCCGTGCGGCATTTCGATTTGGAAAAGGGCGAGGGTGATTTTTGGTTGGCGGATGGGATCCATTTAAATGCAGTGGGTTCCGATATTTGGGCCTTCGCCCTTCAGGACGGTATAGAGAGGGCTGTCGCATGGCGGGTTGGGGGGGTCTCGGGTCATTGAGGTGTTCAGGGCTCCCTCGTTGTGGCGGTTTTGGAGGAGGGGGGAGTCCTTGAAGTCTGTGGAAATTGGTTTTGGAGACTCGGTGTGTAGGGTCTCCTCCGTTAAAAGGTATGCTGGTCGTGATCTGGTGAAAGGTGGATGGGGAGTTTTCCGTCGGAAGTGGGTGGCTCTCCAAGTAGTTTGTGGACAATATCTATTGGTGTGCTGGGGCTCCTGAGCCTGTGGGGTAATGGATGGGAGCAAATGGATGGGGTTTGTTCACAGTATTTTTGACTACTTCACCATGATCTTGTGACTTCAAGGACTCCTCCTTTCAGTGTTCAAGTCATTGTACTTTTGTTATTTATGATACAGTGTTTACTGTTGTTTTTTGGTTTAATAAAAGGCTACTGTGGCCATAAAAATTCCAAAGAAAATACTCGTGTCCGTGTCTTAGTTGGCGCCGATGAAGGGGTGGGGGTCTTCATGGTCACACAGGGGTAACGGGGAAAGTCAAGATGCTTGGTCTCCCCTGAGGTAAACCACTTGACAATACCAACGTCAAGAAATGGCCGGAGGAAGCCTCCCAGCCCCCCATAGGAGGCGTGGGTGGAGGCCATCATGACGGGGGGGTTGGAGGGTTTAGTGGGGGGAGGGGTTAACAGGGAGTGAGCCAGGGGGTATTTAAGTGAGGGTCGAGGGTGTTCCCGCCTTCTGTTCCCGCTCTCCCAGCTCTAAAGCTGTCCAACCCTCCCTCCCTTCTTTTCAACAGCTGGGAGCGTGATTCTAATTTTGGGTCATGGCGGTTTTGGAGGAGGGGGGAGTCCTTGAAGTCAGTGGAAATTGGTTTTGGAGACTCGGTGTGTAGGGTCTCCTTCGTTAAAAGGTATGCTGGTCGTGATCTGGTGAAAGGTGGATGGGGAGTTTTCCATCGGAAGTGGGTGGATCTCCAAGTAGTTCGTAGACAATATCTATTGGTGTGCTGGTGCTCCTGAGCCTGTGGGGTAACGGCTGGGAGCAAATGGACGGGGTTTGTTCACAGTATTTTGGACTACTTCACCATGATCTTGTGGCTTCAAGGACTCCTCCTTTCAGTGTTCAAGTCATTGTACTTATGTTATTTATGATACAGTGTTTACTGTTGCTTTTTGGTTTAATAAAAGGCTGCTGTGGCCATAAAAATTCCAAAGAAAATACTCGTGTCCGTGTCTTAGTTGGCGCCGATGAAGGGGTGGGGGTCTTCATGGTCACACAGGGGTAACGGGGAAAGTCAAGATGCTTGGTCTCCCCTGAGGTAAACCACTTGACAATACCAACATCAAGAAATGGCCGGAGGAAGCCTCCCAGCCCCCCATAGGAGGCGTGGGCGGAGGCCATCATGACGGGGGGGATGGAGGGTTTAGTGGGGGGAGGGGTTAACAGGGAGGGAGCCAGTAGGTATTTAAGTGAGGGTCGAGGGTGTTCCCTCCTTCTGTTCCCGCTCTCCCAGCTCCAAAGCAGTCCAACCCTCCCTCCCTTCTTTTCAACAGCTGGGAGCGTGATTCTAATTTTGGGTCATGGCGGTTTTGGAGGAGGGGGGAGTCCTTGAAGTCAGTGGAAATTGGTTTTGGAGACTCGGTGTGTAGGGTCTCCTCCGTTAAAAGGTATGCTGGTCGTGATCTGGTGAAAGGTGGATGGGGAGTTTTCCGTCGGAAGTGGGTGGATCTCCAAGTAGTTCGTAGACAATATCTATTGGTGTGCTGGTGCTCCTGAGCCTGTGGGGTAACGGCTGGGAGCAAATGGACGGGGTTTGTTCACAGTATTTTGGACTACTTCACCATGATCTTGTGGCTTCAAGAACTCCTCCTTTCAGTGTTCAAGTCATTGTACTTATGTTATTTATGATACAGTGTTTACTGTTGTTTTTTGTTGGTTTAATAAAAGGCTGCTGTGGCCATAAAAAATCCAAAGAAAATACTTGTGTCCGTGTCTTAGTTGGCGCCGATGAAGGGGTGGGGGTTTTCATGGTCACACAGGGGTAACGGGGGAAAGTCAAGATGCTTTGTCTCCCCTGAGGTAAACCACTTGACAATACCAACGTCAAGAAATGGCCGGAGGAAGCCTCCCAGCCCCCCATAGGAGGCGTGGGCAGAGGCCATCATGATGGGGGGTTGGAGGATTTAGTGGGGGGAGGGGTTAACAGGGAGGGGGAGCCAGGGGGTATTAGGTGAGGGTAGGGGGTGTTCCCGCCCTCTGTTCCCGCTCTCCCAGCTCCAAAGCAGTCCAACCCTCCCTCCCTTCTTTTCTACAGCTGGGAGCGTGATTCTAATTTTGGGTCATGGCGGTTTTGGAGGAGGGTGAGTCTTTGAAGTCAGTGGAAATTGGTTTTGGAGACTCGGTGTGTAGGGTCTCCTCCGTTAAAAGGTATGCTGGTCGTGATCTGGTGAAAGGTGGACGGGGAGTTTTCCGTCGGAAGTGGGTGGATCTCCAAGTAGTTCGTAGACAATATCTATTGGTGTGCTGGTGCTCCTGAGCCTGTGGGGTTATGGCTGGGAGCAAATGGACGTGGTTTGTTCACAGCATTTTGGACTACTTCTCCATGATCTTGTGGCTTCAAGGACTCCTCCTTTCAGTGTTCAAATCATTGTACTTATGTTATTTATGATACAGTGTTTACTGTTGTTTTTTTTTGGTTTAATAAAAGGCTGCTGTGGCCATAAAAATTCCAAAGAAAATACTCGTGTCCGTGTCTTAGTTGGCGCCGATGAAGGGGTGGGGGTTTTCATAGTCACGCAGGGGTAACGGGCGAAAGTCAAGATGCCTGGTCTCCCCTGAGGTAAACCACTTGACAATACCAACGTCATGTTCAGAATATTTATACATGTATTTCACGTTGATTCTTTCTATGTTAATGATCACATTACTTCATCCACAGACTCACAAAGCTGCCTGAAATGTTTTGAATATGAAAACTCCAATGTTGATAGATCCGGGTGTGTCCCCAAAGATGTTGATTTTCTTTCTTACGGTGACATAGTAGGAGCCACTTTGACAAGTGTTTCAATACTTTTTTTCATCATGACAAGTGTAATTCTGGGAATTTTTTGGAGGTATCGAGAAACACCGATAGTAAAAGCCAATAATCGCATCCTCAGCTACATTCTCCTCATTTCCATTGCACTTTGCTTCATGTGCACTTTGCTATTTATTGGGCGACCATCACAGGTTTCTTGTCTTCTCCAACAAGCTGCCTTCGGAATTGTCTTCACCGTCTCCATTTCTTCTGTATTGGCCAAAACTTTGACAGTCATCATTGCCTTCAAAGCTACTCAGCCCGGAAGCAAGGTTAAGAAACTCTTAGGATCGAGGATTTCCATCACCTTTGTATTCCTCTGCTCTTTGGGTGAAATTCTGCTATCAGTCTTATGGATCATGTTCTATCCACCCTATTTAGATGTTGACACAGAGGTGGACACTGTTCTACTGTTGTGTAATCAAGGGTCAACCACCTTCTTCTTCTTGAATATTGGTTACATTGGTTTACTGGCTCTGATTTGTCTTGGGGCTGCATTTCTGGCCAAAGATTTCCCAGACAGATTTAATGAAGCCAAGAACATAAGTTTCAGTATCCTGATATTCTGTAGTGTGTGGGTGACATTTGTCCCAACCTACCTCAGTGTGAAAGGGAAGAACATGGTGGCTGTGGAGGTCTTCGCCATCTTGACATCCAGTGCAGGATTAATGAGTTTCATTTTCTTACCTAAGTGTTATTACATTTATGTCAGTAAAAACAGAATATAAGAAGATAAACTACTGCTGATGATCAAATTTGTTCATGCTGAATTGAACTTTCCTTGAAGTTTACAAAAAGTATGGATTCTCCTAAATCCAATATTTTTGCTATTTATTTTGTGCAAAATTACAAAAATGGCTGCCATTTTGGAAAAGAGTTAATAAAAAATTAAAACTTAACTCACTGTTCAACTGTTCCATCGCCATCGCAGCTCACTGTATGGTCCTCCGTGCTGTCTGGCCTTTTCGTTTCACCTTCCCTGTCATGCAACATCCCTCTTAACTCTGCACTGGGGCTTATAGTACAAAGTAGGCCCCTAATGTTACAGCACATGTTGTGATGTTATTATGATGTGCAGCCCCTGAGGCACTGACTATATAAGGAGATGGACATACTGTCCATGTTCCCCCTTGAAACAAAAAACAAGTTTATTGTTGTACTATATTATGTGATACAATGTGAAATATGATGTGTAATATCAATTGTGATATGCGTTAAAAGTGTTATAGTATTGATAGTGCGTGAATTTTGACAGTAGAGATAGTGAGAGTTAATTTTTGGGACTAATCCAGAGTGGGAGGAACTGAGTTGAAGCTAAAGTGACAATTTCCTGTTAGAATGTTAGATAGGGATTGGAGTGGATAGAAAAAGGATCCAAGGTCCATTTTGGGCAGTGACACATTTTGGGATGTCCCAAAAGTGAGATAAGACCAAAAGGAAGAGATAGGAAGATCCAGAGCAGAAGTTACTAAGGGACAGAGTAATCTACTGGAGAGGGGTCCTAGGAGAAGATGCCAGCAGCAAGACCTAGAGTTTTTAACTCACAAGTTAACTGGCCTAGACAAGACAGAATATGTGAGATGAATGCATTGTTCCAGCTGGGAGTTCCTGAGCATCAGCAAAAGAGATGATAAGTACTGGCCATACTAACACTCTAAAGAGTAAAGGAAGTAGAGGAGGATGCAGAAAGAATAACAATATCTTTAATTTACAGACTGTCATCGCAGAAGTGGATGCCATGGGAGGGTGTATTGCAGCAATTGAGGGGGCTCCTGGCACCAGACAAAATGTTAGTGAAGGTGCAGGAGCCAAGGAACAAATTGTGAAGGACGTGGAGGAAGAGGTGATTGGTGCACAACAGTCAAAAGATGAAGAGGATAATAATCCCCTATCTGTTGTGCATTTTTGGTGGGGGGGGATGGAGGAAGCAAGCTTGAATGCTACGCTGCCAGCAACACACCATGGACTTGGACCTCATGGAAGCACCAAATACATGAGTGTCTTCTTGGTACACTATCTGCAACATGATACTTGTATCCTTAGGGCTAGATATTGTGTTAATTAGTGGCTTGCAAGGCTGTTATATCCATAGGACAAGAGTAAATTTTGCCGGATGGTTCCCCCTCTGGAAAGGAACACGTGCATGCTCAAGTATCAAAACATGCTCGTAGACAATCTTAAGAGTGGTTTTCCCTAAGATTCTTGTGATGCACCCAGTGTGCATTGCAGTAATAGAATTCCAACCCCAGGAACGTTGAGTCGTGAATGCAAAAACATTAGAAGCAGCAGTGTGACTTGCATGGGTTCGTGACAAGAACATGCCTTGGGGTTGCGCCTGCAAGGGTTAATCTATCTCCTCTCACTCAGTCGAGCAGTCAACACAGACACAGACCACACATCCGCTTCATAGATGCTGCCACCACTCACCGAATACACGGGGGATGAGTCCTGGAAATACTACTACTACTGTCGGCCAATCACCAGGATAACACACTATAAGGCTATGGATTCGTTAGAGCATACAAGGTTCAAACTTATTAAAGTTTTAAGCTTTAATAGAAAGGGTACAGTACTTACAATAAAAAGGATATAAAAAATGTGGAAATAAAAAGTGACATACAAATATGCAAAACAGTTATAAATATAAAAGTGAGAAACTTACAGAAATGTCTAAACTTTGCAGTCTGTGAAAAATGAGGATGAATGAACTCATGGAGATCAACATCCAACGCTGCGGAGACACCATCACATGTTTCTCAACGCAGTGATGCTAGAGCATTGCCCCCCATCCCTTATGGGAAATATGCAAAAACATGTAAATCAAGAGCCCCCCATCCCATAAGGGATGGGGGCAATGCTCTAGCATCACTGCGTTGAGAAACATGTGATGGTGTCTCCGCAGTGTTGGATGTTGATCTCCATGAGTTCATTCATCCTCATTTTTCACAGTCTTCTACTAGGCATTGCTCCTACTAGCCAGTTTCCTACTCCACACTGATGAGGGGCAATACCCCGAAACAGCTGTCTGTGGATGGATACCATGTTTTGGCATAGGTAGTTTCCTTCATTGGAGACTGCCCTTCCCGTGGTTGTTCCTTCCCGGGGAAAGACCTGGCTAGTCATTGCTTGCATTGAGAAACATGTGATGGTGTCTCCGCGGCTCTTGATTTACATAAACTTTGCAGTCTGGCATTCTGCTCCCTGAGGAGGGGCGACATATGGAAACTCTCACACCAGCTTGGTTGTCCCTCAGTCTGTGAACATCTTTCTTTGTGTAAAGGCCTAAATTATAGATTTAACCTGGAGATCAGATTTCTAGACCAGCCTCTCATGTTAATATCCTATTTCTGGATCCTCACTATTTTACCAATAAATACATTATTTTTCTCTGAACACTATTTGTGTGAACTTTCTCATAGTAATTAGTGTCAGGCTACAATTAGCATCTCTCTTCAAAAGAGTCAGAAGGTGTGAAATGTTTCCAATTCTGTGTGCTCTCAGGAAGGCCACTTGGAGAGACTGGAGACTGCCTTTTTCAGGATAACATATTCTGTGATCTTTGTGAAGAGCTGCAGCCTGGAAACATACAGTGGGGAAAAAAAGTATTTAGTCAGTCAGCAATAGTGCAAGTTCCACCACTTAAAAAGATGAGAGGCGTCTGTAATTTACATCATAGGTAGACCTCAACTATGGGAGACAAACTGAGAAAAAAAAATCCAGAAAATCACATTGTCTGTTTTTTTTTTCATTGTATTTGCATATTATGGTGGAAAATAAGTATTTGGTCAGAAACAAAATTTCATCTCAATACTTTGTGATATATCCTTTGTTGGCAATGACAGAGGTCAAACGTTTTCTGTAAGTCTTCACAAGGTTGCCACACACTGTTGTTGGTATGTTGGCCTATTCCTCCATGCAGATCTCCTCTAGAGCAGTGATGTTTTTGGCTTTTCGCTTGGCAACACGGACTTTCAACTCCCTCCAAAGGTTTTCTATAGGGTTGAGATCTGGAGATTGGCTAGGCCACTCCAGGACCTTGAAATGCTTCTTACGAAGCCACTCCTTCGTTGCCCTGGCGGTGTGCTTTGGATCATTGTCATGTTGAAAGACCCAGCCACGTTTCATCTTCAATGCCCTTGCTGATGGAAGGAGGTTTGCACTCAAAATCTCACGATACATGGCCCCATTCATTCTTTCATGTACCCGGTCAGTCGTCCTGGCCCCTTTGCAGAGAAACAGCCCCAAAGCATGATGTTTCCACCACCATGCTTTACAGTAGGTATGGTGTTTGATGGATGCAACTCAGTATTCTTTTTCCTCCAAACACGACAAGTTGTGTTTCTACCAAACAGTTCCAGTTTGGTTTCATCAGACCATAGGACATTCTCCCAAAACTCCTCTGGATCATCCAAATGCTCTCTAGCAAACTTCAGACGGGCCCGGATATGTACAGGCTTAAGCAATGGGACACGTCTGGCACTGCAGGATCTGAGTCCATGGTGGCGTAGTGTGCTACTTATGGTAGGCCTTGTTACATTGGTCCCAGCTCTCTGCAGTTCATTCACTAGGTCCCCCCGCGTGGTTCTGGGATTTTTGCTCACCGTTCTTGTGATCATTCTGACCCCACGGGGTGGGATTTTGCGTGGAGCACCAGATCGAGGGAGATTATCAGTGGTCTTGTATGTCTTCCATTTTCTAATTATTGCTCCCACAGTTGATTTCTTCACTCCAAGCTGGTTGGCTATTGCAGATTCAGTCTTCCCAGCCTGGTGCAGGGCTACAATTTTGTTTCTGGTGTCCTTTGACAGCTCTTTGGTCTTCACCATAGTGGAGTTTGGAGTCAGACTGTTTGAGGGTGTGCACAGGTGTCTTTTTATACTGATAACAAGTTTAAACAGTTGCCATTACTACAGGTAATGAGTGGAGGAAAGAGGAGACTCTTAAAGAAGAAGTTACAGGTCTGTGAGAGCCAGAAATCTTGATTGCTTGTTTCTGACCAAATACTTATTTTCCACCATAACATGCAAATAAAATGAAAAAAAAACAGACAATGTGATTTTCTGGATTTTTTTTTCTCAGTTTGTCTCCCATAGTTGAGGTCTACCTATGATGTAAATTACAGACGCCTCTCATCTTTTTAAGTGGTGGAACTTGCACTATTGCTGACTGACTAAATACCGTATTTTCCGCTTTGTAAGACGCACTTTTTTTCCCCAAAATTTGGGGGGAAAACAGGGGTGCGTCTTACAAAGCGGACATGCCTTACCTAGGCTGTGATCGGGGGCGTCCGGCGGTTGCTGGCCGCTGCTGCGGGTGTGTCCGGTGCCGCGTTGTGTGCCCGTCGATGCCCGGGGCTCTGCCAACATTGTGCGACAGGCCAGAGCCCCGGCATTTCCTCGGTTCCCTGTGTGCCGGTAAAAAGATGGCCGCCGGCGCGTGCGCAGATGAGATCTCGGGACCCAGTTCTCGAGAGATGAGATTTGAAATCTCATCTCTCGAGAGCTGGGTCCCGAGATCCCATCTGCGCACGCGCCGGCGGCCATTTTCCCTGGGTTCCCTGTGTGCGCGCGGTGGTGCCTGCAAAAAAATGGCCGCCGCGCGTGCGCAGATGGGATCTCGGGACCCAGCTCTCGAGAGATGAGATTTCAGATCTCATCTCTCGAGAACTGGATCCCGAGATCCCATCTGCGCACGCGCCGGCGGCCATTTTTTTTTTTTTACCGGCACTTCAGCGCACGTATACAGGGAACTGAGGAAATGCTGGGGCTCTGGTCTGTCGAACAATGTCGGCAGAGCCCCGGGCATCGATGGGCACACAACGCCGCACCGGAGGCACCCGCAGCACCGGCCTCCAACCGCCGGACAAGTGGATAAACCTGACACCAGCACAAGACTCTGCAGCAGCAACGGCACACATCGGAGCCCCCCCTCATCCCTGAATGCGGCCTGCAGCATCACTCCACGCCTGCCTCCTCCAGCAGCGAGCCTGGGACCCCGCTACACCGCAGCCACCAACCCTGGTAAGCAATAAGATGCAAGGATTATAAGAGGCACCACCATTTTATTAAAAAATATTTTTTTCTTATTTTTCTCCTCAAAAATTGTGGTGCGTCTTATAATCCGGAGCGTCTTATAAAGCGAAAAATACGGTACTTTTTTTCCCCACTGTATGCTATCACCTTTGTGAGAGCTGCAGTCTAAGGACAGATGTTAATTTACTGCCGGTCATACATCCATAAATATACATATTTCACTACACCTCCCTCCTTATGAACTTGCATGGGGGTTGACTTACAGTGAATGTCAGGTCAGCACAGTGACTCAGTGGTTAGCACTGCAGCCTTCTCGCGAGAATTACCGCGAGAATTCCGGAATTCCATTCCGCGGGAAAATCGCATTTTAAATTCCAGTGATTTTCCCGCGGAAAAACTAGCATTTTGCAAGCGTAATTAGCTTGCAAAATGCTAGCGTTTTCCAAGCGATCTGTAGCATCGCTTGGAGAACTGATTGACAGGTTGGTCACACTCGTCAAACATAGTGTTTGACAAGTGTGACCAACTTTTTACTACTGAGGCCACCTATGCAGCATCAGTAGTAAAAGATAAAATGTAAAAAAAAATAAAAAATGGTGTTATTCTTACCTTCCGACGTCCCGCGCAGCCGTTCCCAGTAATCCTTTGCGAAAATGCCCACGATGACGTACGTTCTCGCGGGATCGCAACGTCTCGCGGTAATTCGCGATGATGTCACGCGAATGACCGCGAGACTTCGCGATCCCGCGAGAACGGACGCCATCGCGGGCATTTTCACAAAGGATTACTGGGAACGAGAGCGTGGAGGGAGGCGGGAAGGCTGCGCGGGACGTCGGAAGGTAAGAATAACAATATTTTTTATTTTAAATTCTATTTTTTACAGGGATATGTATGGTACCCACAGCCCGGAGGACAGTCTCCTCTCCTCTGGACCGTGGGTACCATCCGCAACTGTTCTGCTTACTTTCCGCATGGTGGGCACAGCCACATGCGGGAAATAAGCGGAACAATGCATTCCTATGGGTGCGGGATCGCCGCGATTCCGCAAAATTAATGAGCATGCTGCGGTTTTTATCGCGAAGCGATTCCGCCACGGTAAAAACCGCAGCATTAGCACAGCATTGCGGAATCCCATAGGAATGCATGGGATGCTTATTTTTCGCGTTTTTGCGGCAAAATCGCACGGTTAAAACCGCCGCGGAAACGAGAAAAAAATGCCACGTGTGAACTCAGCCTAAAGAGCTGTGGAATATGTTAGCGCTATATAAAAATAAAGAATATTATTATAATTGGGGTGCCACCGCTGAGGACTATACTGTGTGTGATGTTCAGGTGGAATAAGTGAAGGAGAGGCTACTTGATGCAGTGCTTGCCATCTACTAGAGCACATGCTTCTTCTGGTTCTCATCTACAAGGCGGACTGCTGTGTGGTTGACAAACAGAAGTTGCCAGTTGTCTTTGGATAGGATGAGACGATGATTGTTCAGTAGCGCTTTCAATAACATTACCACCTACCCCATGTACATCTCAAACACCAAGCCTATTAACTAGTGATGAGCGAGCATGCTCACCACTACTCGGTACTTGCCAAGCATATCACTGCTAGAGATGCCCGGTGCTCACCAAGTATTTCTGGGGTTGCTCGGTGGGAGCTCGGGTCCCCGCCCTGCATGTTTGGCGCTCTTTAGAGAGCCAATGAACATGCAGGGAATGTCTGCCACACACTGCAATGACGCAGCCACGTTGGTTGTGGCATTACAGAGATTGGCTAGCCACACTATACCATATCTTATACACATATCCATCTCAACTAACAGTCCTTCTGCGGACTAATAAATCTGCATACATATCAGTGCTAGACAGGTAGGCAGTGTATGTGGCAGTCTGCAGTGCATATAGCAAGAGGGTGTATTTCAGTCCTGTCTGCTGCTGCATTTAAATTTTGTTGCAGTGTGTTAGCAAAGTTATTGACACCAGTTTGCTGCTAAAACTAGTTACCTACAGGCCAGGTTTTAAAACTGTGGTTTTCCGACCAGATCACATATAAGGGCCCTCCAAATTCTGGCATTTCTGCCCTCAATTTAATTTTTGTTGCAGTGTGTTAGTGAAGTTATTGACACCAGTTTGCTGTGAAAAATAGTTATCTACAGGCGAGCTATTTTAAAGTGTGGTTTGTACGTCACACGGATCACATATAATTGTGCTGAAAATTCTGTCACTTCTGCCTTCCATTTAACTTTTGATGCAGTGTGTTAGCGAAGTTATTGACAACAGTTTGCTGTGAAAAATAGTTACCTACACTACATGCCAGTTATTTAAAACAAGGATTACATATAAGGGCACTCCAAATTTTGCCATTTCTGCCCTCCATTTAATCTTAGCTGCAGTGTGTTAGCTGTTATGAATGAGTCACCGTAGGAGGCAAAAACAGAAATACTAGCTAAGTCCAGAAAACCAGAGAAGCTGGCAGCTATCGGATTGCAGACCCCTGAACCTAACAACAACAACTAGCAGTAGCCATGGGGGGTTCCTACGGTGCCCTAGACCCCTCGATCACAGCCGGAGAACTACATAGCCTAAAGACAGAAAGGGAAATCTAAACTGCCCCAGAGCAGACCCCAAAGCAATAGGCAGCCCCCAACATATAATGACGGTGAAGCAAGATGAAAAAACACATACACAGACAGAAAGATAGGCTGAGCAAACGATGGGGCCCAAGCTAACTAAATAGGACAGTAAAGGAAGGCTGCTGTCTGCAATCTGCCAAAACCCTTTCAAAGACAAAAGCCAACAGACTGATATGGAAAAAGGCCCTGAAGACGCTAGGCTTCAAAAATACTATATCAGTACTCAGGTATTTTCTGAAGACAGAGCTAATAGGAATTCAGCTCACCCCAGCAGGGATGGCAGAAATCCAGAAAAACAAAGCAAAACAAAATCAAAACACAAATGCAAAAAAGAGAGCAGAAAACTTAGCTTTTGAGGAGCAGGAATACAGACTGGTCTCCAAGAATACCTCAGAGAAATCACCCGCAAGGCAGAAGGGCGTCGGCTGCCTTACATGCAGTCAGCAATTCTAGTCACCCAGTCATCATCATTAGGCTCAGGTGCTTTGTAATCAGCCTCACTACCTTCCTTCACCAGAAGAGGGAGTTCATCAGACCTCAATGGTGAAGGGGAAAATGAACTCACAACAGTTAGCGAAGTTATTTATACCAGTTTGCTGCTAAAAATAGTCACCTACAGTCCAGCTATTTTAAAGTGAGGTTTGTCCGTCACACGGATCACATATAAGTTTACTCCAAATTCAGCCATTTGTAGTGAATGTGGAAAATATTGTCCTCCATTTAAAATGGGCAAGGTGCGTGGCAAGGGATATGGAACTGGAAGTGATGGTGCATGCAGAGGCCGAGTCCAAGCTGAAATTGTGCCACAACAAACACTCACATCTTCTCGCCTGACCTTCCTGTCCCAGTTACTAGGGGACCGCAGCACACCACTGTTTAACCCAGAGCAGTGTCAAAAGGTTGTTGGTTGGATAGCGGATAATGCTTCCAGTCAATTTGCCACCACCAGCACCCAGTCTTTCACATGGTAAAGTGTTGTGAGCTCATTTTCGGGTTTGCCTCTGGCTTCTGGTGAGGGTTATGGAGCTGGCTGTGCTGACAGAGGAGTAGTGAGTTTTTCTATCTGGACTCCCTCTGTTGGTGAAGGGAGGTAATGAAGCTAATCTAAATGGCAGAGACCGGCCACCTGAGGAAGATGACTGCGATTGGACATCAGGAGTTTCTGATTGGATTTAAGGCAGCCGACTCCCTAGTTTCTTGCTGGTGATTTCTCCTGACTGTGGCTTCTGGTTTCTAGTTTGGTTCCTGCCTTCTTAAAGCTAAGTTTTCTCTGCTATTGTTCATATGAGTTTTTGTCTGGTTTACTTAGTTTTTGTGTTCAGCCAGCCCTGGCTGGGACTCGGCTGAATCCCCATTTTTGTCTCTGATCTGTTGATCTCTTTGCTCTGTCTTCAGAATATACCTGAGTGCTGATATAGTGATTTGAAGTCTAGCAACTTCAGGGCCTTTTTCTATCAGACATGTTGGACATTCTTTTTGGCAGGGTTTTTTGCGTGATTGCAGACAGCAGCTTTTCTTTCCTGTCCTTTCTAGTTAGCGAGGGCCCCATCGTTTGCTCAGCCTATCTTTCTACCTGTGTCTGTGTTTTCATCTTGTTTAACCGACAATACATGTTGGGGCTGTCTATTGCTTTGGAGTCTGCTCTGGGGCAGTTTAGATTTTCCCTTTCTGTCTTTAGGCTTATTTAGTTCTCCGGCCGTGACAAGGCATCTAGGACCACCGTAGGCATGCTCCACGGCTACTGCTAGTTGTTGTGGATAGGATCAGGGGTCTGCAACCCGCTAGTTACCAACCTCTCCAGTTTTTTGGGCTTAGCTTGCTTTTTGTTTTTTCCTCCTCGGTGACTCATTCATAATAGTAAAGTCTCAGTAGCCTTGAGTCTGGACCGCATATTCCTCACCCTGATTCTCCTTCCTCACACCATGCCGAGTGCCCGGAGACAACTGATCCCACATTTGGACACTCCAAAGAGCTGTTCACTTTTCCATTTACAGATTCGGCCTCTCGCCCGGTCCAGTTGAAGCGGGGTAAGAGGAGATTGCATGTAGCAATGCCCAAATATTTAAGTAGCCACAGTCACATGAAGGCAACAGTGGGAAAGTGTCATGAGGTGGACAAAGATGAGACACCATTGCCAGAAAATCAAGAGGAGGACCAGGGTGCAGAAGTGGAAGACGAAGTGGTGAATGATATAGTAACTTACCCAACCTGGCAGGAGGACATGCAGAGCGAGGACAGCAGCACACAGGGGGAGGGAGTTGTAGCAGCCCAAAAGGCAAGAAGAAGCTATGTGGTGGCCGTACACAGAAGGTTGGCAAACCTTCCCCATAACACCAACACAATGCAATTTGCCAGTACAACTGTTAGGTCTTCCTGAGTCTGGTGGTTTTTTAAAGACTCTGCTGATAACCCCAAAAAGGCCATTTGCACCACCTGCCAGGCCAGCATCAGCAGGGGTAGCAAAACTACCATCCTGACCACCACCAGCATGATCAGGCACATCGCAGCAAAGCACCCTACTTTGTGGGCTGAACCTCAGGGTCCAGGAACAGTGTCTGTGGGTGACACCACTGCTTCTTCCGCTGTTGTGTGTGGAATCCAAGCCCCTGTCCATGGTGCATGCGAAGAAGCCTCCTGTCCTGCACCTGTCATTGCACACACTCAACTAGCACCATCAGCAAGCACATCCACGTCCTTGTCAAAGCACAGCGTTCAGTTGTCCATACCCCAGTCCTTGGAACGCAAGCGTAAATACGCACCCAACGCCCCACTGGCCACACTACTAAATTCCCACATTTCGAGACTGCTTGCAATCGAAATGTTTCCTTTTAGGCTCGTAAAGACGGAAGCTTTCCGCAACTTGATGGCGGCGGCCGTCCCTTGGTATTCAGTCCCCAGCTGCCACTATTTCTCCCGGTTTGCCATCCCCGCATTACACAAGCACGTGTCCCACAACATTAGCCATGCCCTCAACAATGCAGTTACTGGGAGAGTCCACCTAACCACGGACACGTGGGCAAGTGCTTGTGGGCAGGGACAGTACATCTCGCTGATGGCACACTGGGTTAACATAGTGGAAGTCAGGACCCAGTCGGACCTTTGGATGGAACATGTCCTCCCGACGCCGAGGATTACGGTCCCTAGGTCAATCAGGGTTGCCCCCACATTCTACAGCTCCTGCACCTCCCCCTCCTCTTTAGCCTCCCTCTCTGAAATGACCACATCAGTCACAAGCTGGAAGCACTACAGTACTGCCTCAGCCAAGTGGCAACCGGCTGTGCTGAAGCTAATATGCTTAGGTGACAAACCGCACAATGCTGAAGAGTTGTGGACAGTTCTGAAAGAGCAGGCAGATCTGTGGCAGACACCGCTGAATCTACAGCCAGGCATGGTCATGTGTGACAGTGGCCGGAAACTGCTGGTGGTTCTGAGGCGAGAAAAGCTTACACACGTACCATGCCTGGCCCATGTGCTTAACCTCGTGGTTCAGCGGTTTCTCAAAACCTATCCGGAGCTGCTGGATCTGCTTGTCAAAGCACTTCACCTATGTGCCCATTTTAGGAAGTCAGCTACAACTTCTGCCGCCCTTGCCGTGCTTCAGCAGCGTTTGCAGCTTCCAGCTCACCGACTGTTGTGTGATGTCCCCACACATTGGAACTCTACACTGCAGATGTTGGGAAGGATTTGTGTGCAGAATAGGGCAGTTGTTGACTACTAGCATCAACAAGGACATCAGTATTCAGTTCAGACTCCACATATAAGACGTCAAGAGTGGACATGGATGTCAGACATATGTACCATCCTCCAAAACCTTGAGGACTCCACCAAGATGGTGAGCGGTGATGGCACCATAATTAGTGTCACCATCCTGCTTTTCTGTATTCTGAAATGCTCTCTGCTCACAATCAAAGAAGATGCATTGCAGGCGGAGCATGATGAGATGGATCAAGGAACCATACGGGGCAATTACACAGCCCAGCCCCATCTCATCCCAACGTGGATTGGGTGACAATGAGGAAGAGGAGGATGAGGAGGAAGAGGAAGAACTGGCGCTAGTTTCATGCGCTATAGACGGTACTACCTGCAAAACCGTCATTCCATCTGTTCAGCGTGGATGGCTTGAGGACGGGGAGGAGGAGGAGAAGGACAGCATGGTCAGTCGTTCTCTTGGTGAGGACATGGAAGTCTTGTCTGTTAGCAGTCTGGCACACATGGCTGAGTCTATGTTAGTCTGCCTTTTCCGTGACCCTCGCATTCTCCAAATTTTGATTGACAGTCATTACTGGTTGGTGACACTTCTAGACCTATGCTACAAGGAGAACTTTCTATCTCTTATTCCCGAGGTGGACAGGTCTACAAAATTGGGGCAGTAGCAGAGGGCCCTTGCTGTGGAATTATTTAAAAAATTCCCATCTGAAAACACTGGCGGCAGAGGTACAGGCGAGAGAGACACAACTCCAATGCAGCAGAGGCAGGGAATCACTGTCAAAGGTATATGAGTTTTTTCAGACCATCCCATCGCACAGACCCTGAGGCACGGGGTACTCTCACAAGGAATGCAAAGTTTGGGAAGATGCTGAGGGAGTACCTTGCTGACCGTATCAACATCCTTCATGATTCATCTGTGATTGGGTATCCAAGCTGGACACGTGGCATGAACTGTCCTTGGAGGTCCTGGTCTGCCCTGCAGCTAGTGTTCTGTCAGAGCGGGTATTTAGTGCCGCTGGTGGAATTATAACTGATAAACGCATCCGCCTGTCAAATAAAAATGCTGACAGGTTGACTCTTAAAAATGAACAAGGGCTGGATTGGGCCAGACTTCTCAATGCCGCAGAATGATAGCAGTGTAACATAAACTCAAATCCAGTGTCTTTTTTTGGCAGGTCTATTCCCATGCACCTCTTCACATCCACATATGGGTATACGCTTCCTGATTTTGGCTATTTGCTGTTGTCCTCCTCCTTCTCCTCATCATCCTCCACCATATCACCAGGATGACCGTGTTCCATAATGCAACACCCACATAATTGTTTTAAAGGGTGTTTATGATGCCCATACAAAAAATAATAGTTATACAGTATGTGCATATACTGTATACCCCCAGGGGTAAATGTTTGTCAGCCCATACACTTAGTGCATCGGCATTACAAGTATAGGAGACCCACTCCTTTCTAATGGGAATTTTTTTTTCATGAGGCCCTCCTCCATGCTTCTTGCAAGGAGCATTGGAGTGCTTCCAAATTTTTGGCAGCCCTTGCATTCACTGCATAGGCAAACACTATGGGAGACCCACTTCATAATAATGGGAACATTTTTTCTTGAAGCCCTCCTCTACGTCTCTTCAAAGGGTTATTGGGGTGCGTCCAAATTTGTGGGCAGCACTACCACTCACTGTATACACAATAACAGTATAGGAGACCCACTGTTTAATAATGGGAACAACAAAGCATAGCCGGCTGATGGCTCTCTAAGAATAGAGAGGGCCAACTGCTGGCCCTTTAAGAATAGTTAAGGCCACCTGATGGCCATATAAAAATAGGCTTTGTGACTTTCAGAGTCCCTCCTTCATAAATGAAACAGAATGTGTCTGATAATACGTCACACACCACATGGCCAGAAAAGGTTGTAAAATGTTAAAATGACATTTCCCAGTGAATGCATTTGTCTTGGTTGAAAAAAAAGTTCAAAAACGCTACGTGTGAACGTAGCCCAAGGTGTGGAGGAGCAATTTTGTTTTTGGTTATTTATTTTGCCTTATGTACAAGTCATTACCCTGGAAAGGATGTTCCTTAACATATTTCCCAGGAAAATCCATTTTGTTTTTGTATGTTTTATTGTGAGTCTGTAAAAGTGGCGTAACACTCTGACAACCTTGTTCACAGCTTTGACCTGGGAGTCAGAAATGCTTCCAGGGGTCTTCCCCATGCTGTTCCCATGTCATTAGACACTGTTCCCATTGGTTTCCGCAATTTCTAGTCCCTCTGCAGACCGCCGGGGGGGGGCAGCCGGAAAAAAGCTGGAGCTTCCCATAGACTTACACCCGAGCTGTCCAATTTGCTCGACCCGAGCAACGATCACTCGAGCATTTCAGTGCTCGCTCATCACTACTATTAACCCTTCCACCATGGCCTCGCTTTTTTCCCCACTCATGTTGGATGTACCCTTCCCCTCTTGACAAGCTCTTTCAGAACCCTAGGCTCAGTCCTGTTAGTCACATGTCAGTAAATTAACAATCTGAATCTATTTCCTGAGATAGTGTGGCTGGTCCAAAGAATTATCACAAAAGATTTAGATGCTGAAATGTGGACTGATGTCTGGACCACACAATTAGAAAAATGGATTTAGATACTGAAATGTGCACTCCTGGATGGACATAACAGTTAGGACAATAGATTTTAGATGCTGAACTGTATACTGCTGGCTGGACCACACGATGTGTACAAAGGACTTAGATTCTGAAATGTTGACTAATGGCTGGACCACAGTATTACCACAAAGGATTTAATTTTTTATTTTATTTTTTTATTTATTTTTTATTCGTTTATTAACCACAAAATAAAATGTACAATCTACATATTAACAAAGAAACATGGAACTGTAAATATCAGCACAAAGGATTTAGATTATGAAATGTCTCCTGGTACTTGCACCAAAATATTATCCCAAATGATTTCAATAATGAAACGTGGCCTGGTGCCTGCACTACATTATTAGCACAAACAATTTAGATTATTAAATGTTACCTGGTGCCTGCACCACAGTACAGTTGTGGCCAAAAGTATTGACACCCCTGCAATTCTGTCAGATAATACTCAGTTTCTTCCTGAAAATGATTGCAAACACAAATTCTTTGTTATTATTATCTTCATTTAATTTGTCTTAAATGAAAAAACACAAAAAGAATTGTCCTAAAGCCAAAATGGATATAATTCCACACCAAACATAAAAAAGAGGGTGGAGAAGAGTATTGGCACTGTTCGAAAAATCATGTGATGCTTCTCTAATTTGTGTAATTAACAGCACCTGTAACTTACCTGTGGCACCTAACAGGTGTTGGCAATAACTAAATCACACTTGCAGCCAGTTGACATGGAGTAAAGTTGACCCAACCTCTGTCCTGTGTCCTTGTGTGTACCACATTGAGCATGGAGAAAAGAAAGAAGACCAAAAAACTGTCTGAGGACTTGAGAAACCAAATTGTGAGGAAGCATGAGCAATCTCAAGGCTACAAGTCCATCTCCAAAGACCTGAATGTTCCTGTGTCTACCGTGCGCAGTGTCATCAAGAAGTTTAAAGCCCATAGCACTGTGGCTAACCTCCCTAGATGTGGCCGGAAAAGAACAATTGACAAGAGATTTCAACGCAAGAATGTGCGGATGTTGGATAAAGAACCTCGACTAACATCCAAACAAGTTCAAGCTGCCCTGCAGTCCGAGGGTACAACAGTGTCAACCCGTACTATTCGTCGGCGTCTGAATGAAAAGGGTCTGTATGGTAGGAGACCCAGGAAGACCCCACTTCTTACCCCAAGACATAAAAAAGCCAGGCTGGAGTTTGCCAAAACTTACCTGAAAAAGCCTAAAACGTTTTGGAAGAATGTTCTCTGGTCAGATGAGACAAAAGTAGAGCTTTTTGGGCAAAGGCATCAACATAGAGTTTACATAAGAAAAAAAGGCATTCAAAGAAAAAAACACGGTCCCTACAGTCAAACATGGCGGAGGTTCCCTGATGTTTTGGGGTTGCTTTGCTGCCTCTGGCACTGGACTGCTTGACCGTGTGCATGGCATTATGAAGTCGGAAGACTACCAACAAATTTTGCAGCATAATGTAGGGCCCAGTGTGAGAATGCTGGGTCTCCCTCAAAGGTCATGGGTCTTCCAGTAGGACAATGACCCAAAACACACTTCAAAAAGCGCAAGAAAATGGTTTGAGAGAAAGCACTGGAGACTTCTAAGGTGGCCAGCAATGAGTCCAGACCTGAATCCCATAGAACACCTGTGAAGAGATCTAAAAATGGCAGTTTGGAGAAGGCACCCTTCAAATATCAGGGACCTGGAGCAGTTTGCCAAAGAAGAATGGTCTAAAATTCCAGCAGAGCATTGTAAGAAACTCATTGATGGTTACCGGAAGCGGTTGGTCGCAGTTATTTTGGCTAAAGATTGTGCAATCAAGTATTAGGCTGTGGGTGCCAATACTTTTGTCTGGCCCATTTTTGGAGTTTTGTGTGAAATGATCAATGTTTTGCTTTTTGCTTCATTCTCTTTTGTGTTTTTTCATTTAAGACAAATTAAATGAAGATAATAATACCAAAGAATTTGTGTTTGCAATCATTTTCAGGAAGAAACTGAGTATTATCTGACAGAAGTGCAGGGGTGTCAATACTTTTGGCCACAACTGTATTAGCACAAAGGACTGTAAGCTGCACCACAGTGTTAGCCCAAATAATTTAGATTATGAAATGTGACCTGATTTTGAAATGTACTGTGGTGCGTGCACCACAGCATTGACACAAAGTGTTGATGTGCTGAAATGTGGCCTGGTGACTGCACTACAGTATTAGCACAAACTACTTAGATTAAGAAATGTGGCATGGTGCCTGTACCACAGTATTAGCATTAGCGACTTAGATTATGAAATGTACTGTGGTGCCTGCCCCACAGTATTAGCACAAACAATTAGATTAGGAAATGTGGCCTCCTGTCTGCACCACAATATTAGCTCAAATGTGCTACATGCTTGAAGGTCAATTACACACAGGATCCTATCTATCTGAACTAGCTGAGAATAAACCACCTGTTTAACTATCTGACTGCTTGCAGCAGCAGGTGCAAACTCTCTGCGCTGTTATACAGACAAGAATGGAGCCAAACAACATGTTATATATAGAGGGACACGTGACTTCAGTAGCATATGACAGAAGCCCTTGCGTCTAGATGTTGTGTATAGTTTTTGTGCCCTGATTTATTCTCCACCCATTAAGTTTAAAAAAATAAATTACAGTCCATTGCTACTCCCCCTTTCCCATCACTACTCACCCTCTCACCTCATCAAACACATCCCCCCTCGTTCATTACATAGCACATGGACCTAGGTTGGAATGGTGGTATTGCAAACACTAGTAGCAGCACCAACAGATAGCATAGTTAGGAATAGCCAAGGAGTCGGTACACAGGAGCAGCAATGTAGTTAAGGGAACAACAGGTAGCATAGTCATGAATAGCCAAGGGTTCAGTACACAGGAGCAGCAGTATAATCTTGGAATGAAGGAGCAGGTGAAAGGAAGCTTGACTAAAGGCTCGTAGCTCAATAATATCACAAGGAAGGAAGTGCAATGCCAAGTTTAAGTAGGGTGTTCAATCAAGGTGGAACCAATCAGAAACTCAGGGTGAAGACAATCAGGAGCAACAGAGGTACTAGTGTCTGAGTTAGGAAGGAACTGTCCAGCGAGCTGATTGGCTCACAGGGAAGAGCTGCTGCCTGGTGCACAAGAGCTGCTGGGTTTGAGTCCTGTCAGCACCACTATCCTAGCCAAAAGCATTAGTATACATGCAATCATTTACTGAACTGTGCCCAAGTTATGCCAACTTTGAGGGAAAATGCTCAGGAATCCAAATGTGCTACATTTGTGCCGAATTTGAGATTGTCAAATGTTTCTGAACAAGTTAGCTCATCTCTAGTAAATATAGAGGACAAGAGAGAAAAGAGTTCTCTGCCGAGGGTTCCATCTAAATCAAGTATTTCAGAGATTTACACGAAAACTCCAATGTAAGTGCTCAGCGTAGAGTGCAAGATAAATGTAAGCTGAGCTTTACTGCAATATTTTGAGGCAGAATGAACAAACCAACAGCAGGTGAAGAAATGGCTTTATTTACTTTTTAAGCCATTCCTCATGTGGGATAAGTGATTAGGTGACTTAATTCTTCAGGTCGGTGCAATTACAGTGATGCCAGATTTATATTGTGTTTTTATGTTTGGCTGATGTCACACACTAAAAGAGGTGTTTTTTGCAAAAACAAGTTTTTGCATTGCCTTATTTCAAGATCTGTAGTTTTCAAGTTTTCAGCCAACAGAGTCATGTGATGGCTTGTTTTTTGCGGCATGAGTTGATGTTTTTACTGTTACCATTTTTGGGCACATGACATTTTTTGATCACTTTCTATTCCAATATTTGGGAGGCAGAATGAGAAAACACCAGCAATTCAGGAATTGTTTTTTTTTGGTGGGGGCGGATTATGCCATTCCACATGTGGTAAAATTGATGACAGCTTTACTCTTCAGGTGAGTGCAATTACAGCGATACTCCACTTATATAGCTTTTTTTATGTTTTGGCGCTTTTACCCAAAGAAACTTTTTCTATAGAAAAAATAGTTTTGCATCCCTCTATTCTGAGAGCTGTAACTTTTATACTTTTCTGTTGATTGAGCTGTATGATGGCTTCTTTTGTGCGGGACAAGATGACATTTTCAGCAATACCATTTTTGTTTACATTTGTTTAGATCTTTATTATTATTTTGTGATTAAAAAAAATATTTTTACAATTTTTTTACTTTTTTTTTTACTAAGTTCCTCCCATGGTACTTTCACTTTCTGCTGTCTGTCACAGTTCTAAAGCATTGCACTGCATACACCTTGGTTAACCACTGCTTATAGCAACCCCGTGGCCTTGTCCACTACCGAGAATCAACAGGAGCTTGAAGCAATCTCCCCGCTGTTGTTCCTTTCTGTAGACCCCATGGGAGTAACAGATAGGTGTTGACACCTCTGGCCGAGGCTGGTGGCCACATGTTCTCCTCTCACCTCTGATCTAATCTTCGAGACTGCAATTGTGAATCAATTGTTGGGGTTTTCCACTGTTTAGGCACATCCGAGGCTCCACAAACGCGACATGACACCTACAGACCGTTCCATCAAAATCTGTGTTCCAAAACGTCACTCCTTCCTTTCTGAGCCCTTCTGTGCTCCCAAACAGTAGTTTTTAACCACATATGGGGTATTTGCATACTCAGAAGAAATTTCACAACAAATTTTGGGGTCCTTTTTCTCTTGTTAACTTGTGAAAATAAAAAATGTTGGACCAAAAGAAAGTTTTTGTGGGAAAAATATGATTTTTTTATTTTCACGATTCTACGTTATCAACTTCTGTGAAGTACCTGGGGGTTCAAGATGCTCAGCACAGATCTAGATAAGTTCTCTGAAAGGTCTAGTTTCCAAAATGGTGTCACTTTTGTGGGGTTTCCACTGTTTAGGCACATCAGGGGCTCTCCAAAAACGACATGGTGTCCACTAATTATTCCATCAAATTTTGCATTCAAAAAGTTAAATGGCGCCCCTTCCCTTCTGAGCCCTGCCGTGTGCCCAAAAAGTGGTTTTCTTCCACATAATGGGTATCGGCGTATTCAGGAGAAATTTAACAACAAATTTTATTGAACAATTGCATCACCCACTAGGGCCATGGGTTACTCGGTCCGGGCCAGACAGTTCTCCCGGGGGTTGTCACGGCAGCAGGGACCCAGTCCGTGGCCCTGGGCGTACAATAAAATATTGAGAAAAAGTTTATAGGGGATTTAACGTGACGCCACTTGTGGTGTTCGGCAATGGATGGCTAACGCTGCTTAAGGAGTCCACTGGGGCCGATGGTCACGCAGCTAGGATAGTTCTGCTCCCCACAGGTGGAGCGGGGCCCCAGGGCTACCGGTACTGTTGTTATAAGGGATCATTGACATTGAGGTGCAGGACTGTGGGAGTGAGGAATGATTCAAGACTCAGGGGTTGTGGTTTCCTTTACCTTTACTTGATGGTTCGAGGTGCAGACCAGAGCACTGATAACAGATGGTAATGGAGATCTGGGCAGCCTGGAAGTAATTTAGGATCCACTAAGACAGATGGGTTTGGAGGCCTTCCTATTGCACTGTCCTCTGAGGTCCTTGCTGCCTAAAGCTATGCTTGGGCCTCTGTTCCTTCTTGTCCAGGCTCTCGGGTGCTGCTGTGCCGACAGGTGTTTGATGGGGCCAGGAGACGTGCAGTCCCCTGCCCTCCAGATTTAGTTGCTGGGACTTTTGTACCCGCGCAGCCACGGACTCCGGTGTCCGGTTTCTAGCACTCAGCTCTGGGGTGAGCTTGGTTACAGCTCCACTCCCCAGGTTCTCCTTGACTTCCCTCTTCCTCCTTCACTGCTATCTCTCTGACTCAGACTGCCTAACCCCACTTCCATGCCATAACTTATAGGGAAGCTCCCCTGAAATGAGGTGTTAGAGCTCCCCCTTCTGGCCTGGAGTCAGGAAAAGTGTTGGATGCCGGTGTTACCTGGTAAGGGGACCCCTCCTTGCTTCCAGGCATGATATCACCCCCTGTGAGGGAGGCAATGCCACTGTGGCAACCAGAGTCCTGGGGTGCCAAATTCCCCTCTTGTTAAATTCAGTACTCCCCAACTGTGGAACTATAGCATATTAACAAGTGAGCAATCATAACTATTTACAAGATTTAAAAAATAAAAATTACAAAAACCAAAGCTCCAAAATAGTCCTGGTGATAACTAATCTTTGTATCATTGTCCATGGTTCACTCCTGAGCCAGTTGAGTAACTATATACAAGTATTGTCCTAGTCACGAGTCCAGAGACCCAATCGTTCATTAAGTCAAGTAAAGTAGGATTGCTCAAGAGTTCTTACAGAGTCTCTGTAGGCTCATATGCTTGACGGTTACGTATTTACATTACATATTTACACAATCTACTTACATGCGGAACCTTATGGGGGTTTGATATTGGGTACTACGGCTAGACCTTCATAGCACTGGTATTGCTAGTGAGTGATCTAACCGGATACACTGTGCTTGCTACCACTGGTCTAGTGTGTTCTCTATTGGCTACGCTACGGGTGACTCTACGTAGCACGAGTATACCTGATTTTCTATGACCACTGATGCTCACTGTGGGCATGACAGATTTGCCGCTGGCAGGGGTTAAATTTTCTTGCTCCACTGCTGGTGTGGCATCTGCTGCTTGAGCCCGCTGGTCTTCAGGCTGGTCTTTAGTTGTATCCCTTTCTGGCGCTACTAGCTGGGGAACGGTCAAGATGGGCACAACTATGGCCTGGTTTACCCTTGTCCAATTTGTAGGGAACTCGCCGAGTTCAGTGCTGACCTTTTCCTACACCTCTTCCACGGGCTGAGGAATGTCTTGGTCTTCAATCCTTTCCTTTAGTTGGTCAGGGCACGTTTAAGATGATCCCTTGACACTGCCGCTGAGGTTTCTCCTCCACCTTTACTGATGAGGCACACCTTGGTGTTATCAAAGTCTGAAGGTAAAATGGTGTATGGCACAGCCTCCCACTGATTGTCTAGTTTTTTAACTTGTTTTTTTTCCTTCTGAGTACCTGTTCTCCAGGTGACAAGGGAACTGCAAGGGCATGCTTATTATAATTTCTTTCCTGCCTCTGTCTTGCCTGGGACCAGTGCATTCTTGCACTTTGCGGTATTGTTGCTGCCACTCCATATCCCAGTCTGCATCGGGTGATGTCGTCTCAGGTGTTAAAACTCCCATATCCAAGTCAATGGGTAACTTGCCAGGTCTTGCCCTCATTAGGTAGGCCGTGGTCCAGTTGGTGGAGTTTACAGGGATATGATTGTATAGATCCATCAAATCTGGCAACTTCAATAGCCACAGGTTTTGCTCTTCTAGAGGCAAGGTCTTCAACAGGTCAATTACCACCTTGTTCATCTTCTCGCACATGCAATTTGTCTGTGGATGGTACGGCGTCGTCCTGATTTTCTTGCAGCCATACAGGTTACAGAACTTCTGGAACACTTCTGCCTCAAAGGCTGGGCCTTGGTCGGTGAGCACTTGTTCAGGGTAACCGTGCGGTCGAGAAGTATTCTTGAAACGCTTTGGCTGCTGTCTTCACTGTTTGGTCTTTGAGAGGCACGACTACCAAGAACCTCGAGTAATGGTCAACGATGGTCAGAGCGTAGGTGCAGCCATTCCTACTCAGAGTCAACTTCACATGATCCAAAGCTATCAGTTCAAGTGGCTGCTTCGTGATGATTGGCTGTAATGGGTCTCCCTGGCTGCTATGGTCTTTCCTGCTCAGGTTGCATGGGCCACATTCTCTGCACACAGCTTGCCCTTTTCCTTCTACAACTGCTGTGCTTCCTGTGGAGTATCTGGACCAGGGTGTGAGTCAGCCTGTGTCAGCAACTCCTTTAATAGGTGGACTGCCAGGTTGCTATCCTGTGTCTCTGCCCACTCATGGCGGGGCAGTGGGTTAAACGTGGCCTCTTGCACGATGTATCGCTTGTTCCTCATACCCTGGGAGCACTTGGCCGCACCGGGACGCTGGAAGGCTGGTAACTCGATTTCTTCGAGTTCTTCTGGGTCTTCTCCCCCTTCTGGTAAATTGGGCATCCTGGATATAGTATCAGCATTAGTGTTCTTATGCCCCGCTTGGTACTTGATGATAAACTCGTAGTTGGACAGCCGGGCCATCCATTGCTGCTCCAGTGCAGCCAGCTTTGCCGTTTCAAGGTGGGTTAGCAGATTATTGTCCGTATAAATGGTAAACTTTGCTGAAGCCAGGTAGTGCTTGAAGCGCTCCGTTACCACCCAGACTATGGCGTGGAAGTCCAATTTAAAGGAACTGCAGTTGTTGGGGTTCCTTTCAGTGGGACAAAGCTTCCTACTGGTGTAGACAATCATTCTCTCTCTCTGCCTTTCTGCATTTGTGACAGCACTGCTCCCAATCCCACGTTGCTAGCGTCAGTCTAAAGTACAAATGGTTAGTTATAGTCAGGATAGGCCAGGACTTCATCTCCCATGAGAGCCAATTTCAATCGGGTCAAGCATTCTTCTATCCTGTTGTTTCACTCGAACAGAGGACTCTTATTCTTGGCCTTTTGGGTTGGCCCACTAGTAGGTCTTGCAGGGGTGTGGCTATTTTGGTGAAGCCCTTGATGAATCTCCGGTAGTAGCCCACCAACCCAAGAAACTGATGCACTTCATGAAAGAAATGGCTAGAGCCGAGCCTCCCACCCTCCCAATACGAGGCGTGGGCGGAGGCCAACATGACGGGGGGGTGGTAAGGTTTGGTGGGGGAGTGCCTTTTAATAAGGTGGGCGTCATGGGTATATAAGGGAACGTTGGGGACGTCCCTCCTTTACATTTCCCGCTCTTCCAATGAAAAAGCAGTCCCGCCCTCCCTCCCTGTACTTTGTTGAAAGTGGAAGGTCAAGCTATTTTGGGTCACGGCGATTCTGAGGGGGGGGGGGGAGTCCTTGGAGTTGGTTGGAAGTTGGTTTTGGAGACTCAGTGTATAGGGTCTCCTCCGTTCAAAGGTGTGTTGGTGGTGATCTGGTGAAAGGTGTATGGGGAGTTTCCGACTGAAGTGGGCGGATCCCCAAGTAGCTTAGTGGACAATATAACTTGGTGTGTTGGTGCTCCTGAGCTTGTGGGGTAACGGCTGGGAGCAATATGATGGGTTTTGTTCACAGCATTTCGGGCTACTTCACCTAGATCTTGTGGCTTCAAGGACTCCTCCTCAGTATTCAAGTTATTGTATTTATGTCATTCATAGTATGTTGTTATTGTTTGTTGACTTAATAAAAGGCTGCTGTGGCCTTACAATTCCAAAGAAATTACCTGTCTCAGTGTCTTGGTGATCGGCGTAGCGGGTTTTACTTATGTGGGGGGTGGCCGGGGATGCCGAGATACTCTCGTCTCCCCGCAAGCAAACAACTTGACAATACCAACGTCATGGTGCTGGGTCTTTGCCAATCCTGGATAACGGCGAATTTGTCAGGGTCTGGTGCCACACCTTCCGCGCTTACCATATGGCCTAAATACTGCACTTTGGGCTTCAAAAGGTGACATTTGGACAGCTTTACTTTCAAGCCAAAGTTGGACAGGGCTTCGAACACCTCGGCCAGGTGCTTAAAGTGGTCATCATAGTTTTGGAAAAGACGATGATGCCATCCAGGTACAGCAGAACGGTTTCAAAGTTTTTATGTCATAGGCAGCATTCCATTAACCACTGAAACATCTCCTGTGCACTACAGAGCCCAAATGGCATGTAGTTAAACTCGCAGAGGCCCATTGGGGCCGTAAACACTGTCTTCTCTCTGTCTGCTTCTGCCACGGGAACCTGCCAATACCCACTGGTGAGATCTAAAATAGAGAAATAGTTAGCAGTAGAGTTGAGCCAAACAGGTCGAAAAATTTCAAAAGTCGCCGACTTTTGGCCAAGTCGGGTTTCATGAAACGAAACCCGACCCTAGGATGAGGTCTGCCATGAGGTCGGCGACTTAAGCGCCAAAGTCGCGTTTCAAAAGTTTGTTTGCGCTCTTTTTCAGCCAATCAGGATCCACGGACACTGTGGGCAACGTGATGACATAGGCAGGGGTCACCACCATCTTTCAGAAGGGCATGCAAGTGATTGGCTTGCTTTGGTGGGCATCACAGGGGGTATAAAAGGGTGTGCATGCCGACCACCATGTTACTCATGCTGATCTCAGAATAGGGAGAGCTGCTGCTGATGATTTTGTAGGGAGAGCGTTAGGCAGGGAAGAAGACACCAAAAACTGCTTCTGCTGCTAGCGATTTTGCCTGTACAACACACCAGTCACTGTGTGTGCAGTGCAAGTGGAGGCTATATTTTTCTGGATCAGCGGTGTTGGTTGTTAGGCTGCCTTCTAAGGCTTCCTGATGGCTGCATTGCTGTTTACCCACTGCTCTGCAAACTGCTTTTTTAAAAGCAATCCCAATTTTTTTTTTGTCCTGGTGAGGTACTGAGCGTGCATTTTTTCACACCATACAGCGGTGCACACTCCTCACACAGTACCGTGTAACGGCTGTTATCACAGCCACAGTGAAGCTATCTGTGTGTTACTCTGTAAGAATAAGTCGAGGACATGTTCCGTTCTTACAGACCTGCACCTTCTAGTTTTGTCTAGCTTTCAAACAGTTAAATATATTTGCTGTTTGATCACATTCAAAACTATAGAGAGACAGCGTCTGTCAGTCCGTATACTTAAAAAACACGGAGCTTGACAATTTTACGTACACCGGACAGCCGTGTACGTGCACGCTCCTCTCTCAGTACCGTGTAACGGCTGTTATCACGGCCACAGTGAAGCTATCTGTGTGTCGCTCTGTAAGGATAAGTCGAGGACATGTTCCGTTCTTACAGACCTGCACCTTCTAGTTTTGTCTAGTTTTCAAACAGTTAAATATATTTGCTGTTTGATCACATTCAAAACTGTAGAGCGACAGCGTGTGTCGGTCCGTATACTTAAAAAACATGGAGCTTGACAATTTTACGTACACCGTACAGCCGTGTACGTGCACGCTCCTCTCTCAGTACCACGTAACGGCTGTTATCACGGCCACAGCGAAGCTATCTGTGTGTCGCTCTGTAAGGATAAGTCGAGGACTTGTTCCGTTCTTACAGACCTACACTCTAGGGAGATTCCTATTCTGCCCAATTCTATATACACCTTGTAGTTTGTCATACACTAGCCAATTTCTGCCTGTGACATAGCGCTGTGATATTCACTGGGCCTCACACAATCCAAAAGTGTCCAGTGTCCACAAGTGTGTGCTGAAATTCAAAATCTCTGCTATCCTCTAGTCACATTTTTCACACCTGCGACATCAAGCCTGTGACATAGCGCTGTGATATTCAGTGGGCCTCACACAATCCAAAAGTGTCCAGTGTCCACAAGTGTGTGCAGAAATACAAAATCTCCGTTATCCTCTAGTGACATTTTTCACACCTGCGACATCGAGCCTGTGACATAGTGCTGTGATATTCAGTGGGCCTCACACAATCCAAAAGTGTCCAGTGTCCACAAGTGTGTGCAGAAATACAAAATCTCCGTTATCCTCTAGTGACATTTTTCACACCTGCGACATCGAGCCTGTGACATAGCGCTGTGATATTCAGTGGGCCTCACACAATCCAAAAGTGTCCAGTGTCCACAAGTGTGTGCAGAAATTCAAAATCTCAGTTATCCTCTAGTGACATTTTTCACACCTGCGACATCCAGCCTGTGACATAGCGCTGTGATATTCAGTGGGCCTCACACAATCCAAAAGTGTCCAGTGTCCACAAGTGTGTGCAGAAATACAAAATCTCCGTTATCCTCTAGTGACATTTTTCACACCTGCGACATCGAGCCTGTGACATAGCGCTGTGATATTCAGTGGGCCTCACACAATCCAAAAGTGTCCAGTGTCCACAAGAGTGTGAAGAAATTTAAAATCTCCCCTGTCCTATAGACACCTTGTACCTTGTTTTACATTACTATATAGCTTGTTGGATTTTGTCTACATTTCTGCCAAAAATGAGGAAGGCTGGTGGAAGAGGCCGTAGAATTGGGCGGGGGTTGGCAGCTGGTAATGATGGTGTTGGTGGTGGATCTGATGGTAGTGGCAAAAGCAAAATAGGACCGAATGCAGGAGGTGTTGAGCCTGCATCATCGTCTGGGTCCACAAGGCCTCGAAGGCTTACTTTTCTAGGAGTTGGCAAACCGCTTTTAAAGCCAGAGCTTCAGGAAAAAGTTTTGTCTTACATTGCTGACTCAGTCTCCAGCTCTATCGCCTCCTCTTCTGAAGTAGTAAAAAAGCATTGAGTCGTCATTGAAGGCTCATGTTCATGAACCACACCTTTCCTCGTGTCCTTCACCCCAACCAAGATTGAAGGATGACGCAGGCCATACAACTGATTACTCCATGGAGCTGTTTTCACATACCATGACTGGGTTATCAAGTGAAATGGTGAATTACCCAGGCCAAGATGAATCTGACATGGAGTGCACTGATGCACAGCCACTGATAGATGATTCTGCTGGTACATTCAGTCAGAGCACTACATTGTCCTCGCAGTGTAATGAGCCAGATTCTGACCCTGATGAGACTCAGGTGCCCCTTCCCGCACACTATACCACCATACACGGTGACACAGAGGAAGGTGCACATGACAATGAAGAGGAGGTGATGGATGACCCAGTTGTTGACCCAGATTGGCATCCATTGGGGGAAGAGGGTGCTGCTTCCAATAGCTCAGATGAGGAGGAGGAGCATCCACAGCAGACATCGACATCGCAACAGCTGTTATCTGGCAGGCCCGGAGCACTCCAAAGACAGGTTCCAAAAATCAAAAGAGTTGCTGGACAGCTTGTCCAGAGGGTCAAAATATCACAGCTTGCTAGGCCGCAAAATGTCTGCCAAAGTAGGAAGAGTGCAGTGTGGCACTTTTTTGAACAAAATCCTCATGATCAGGCCAAGGTTATGTGTAAGAAGTGCGCAAAGACCTTTAGCCGAGGGAAAAATCTGAAAAATTTGAATACCAGTTGCATGCTTAGACATTTAACCAGCATGCACTTGCAAGCGTGGACACAACACCAAACCACAAGTACCACATGTGCAACTGATCACAAAGAAGGTAGTCAGCAACGCTACATTGTTTCCCCCACTGTAAGCCCACCGGTTAGCACAGCAGCAAATGTTGAGGTGTTGTTGCAAGGCCACAGCAGTCAGGGAATCCCACTGTTATATCAACGAAAGACTGATTCTAGGCCATCAGAAAGAACACCAACTCCATCACCATCATCAACCCTCTCTCAGTCCACCCTGTCCACCGCTACTTCCACCATATGCAGCTCTCAAGTCCAGCTCACCCTCCCAGACACTATGAGTAGGTCAAGAAAGTACTCAGTCTCTCATCCGCATACACTGGGTTTGAACGCCCACATTGCCAAACTAATCTCGTTAGAGATGATGCCCTATCGGTTGGTGGAAAGCGCAGCTTTCCGCGAACTCATGGCCTATGCAGTACCACGCTATGACCTACCCAGTCGCCACTTCTTCTCTCGCAAAGCCATCCCAGCCCTCCACCATCATGTGAAAGACCGCATTGTCCATGCACTCAAGCAGTCAGTGAGTGGAAAGGTGCACCTCACAACTGATGCATGGTCCAGTCGGCATGGCCATGGCCGTTACGTGTCCATCACTGCGCACTGGGTTAATGTGGTGGATGCAGGGTCCACAGGGGACAGCGGTGGTGGGACAGTGCTGCCTAGCCCACGGTATAGGAAACAGTTGGCTGTAGGCGTTCGACCCTCCTCCTCCTCCTCCAGAAGCGAAAGCTCGTCCACAGAGCGCAGTCGTACGAGCACTCCATCTGCAGCTGCCACTGTTGCACACGAGGTGTCCCCCTATCGAGCAGCTAGTGGAAAGCATCAGCAGGCTGTGTTGCAGATGATGTGTTTGGGCGACAGACACACCGCGGAGGTGCTGGCCGAGTACTTTCAGCGACAAACTGAGTCATGGCTGGGCAGTATATATCTTGAGGCAGGCAAGGTAGTTAGTGATAACGGCCGTAATTTTGTGGCAGCCATAACCCTTTCAAAACTCAGCCACATACCTTGCTAGGCTCACACCTTGAACCTGGTGGTGCAGTGCTTCCTCAATAATTATCCGGAGTTGACAGCCCTGCTCCAGAAGGTGCGAAGACTGTGCGCGCACATCCGCCGGTCGCCTGTACACTCCATTCATATGCAGAAGCTGCAGCGATTGCTCCACCTTCCCAACCACCGCCTCATTATCGACATTGCAACAAGGTGGAACTCCACCCTGCACATGGTTGAGCGGCTGTGCGAGCAGAGGCAGGCCATAATGCATTTGTGGTAGGATACACTGTCAGGCACTTTGAGAGAAGACATGGAGTTGACAGGTGTGCAGTGGTCGAAGCTGAAAGACCTCTGTTAAATCCTTCAGTGTTTTGAGGAATGCACACGGCTGGTAAGCGCAGACGACACCATCCTAAGCATGAGCATCCCACTTATGCGTCTGCTCATGCAAACTTTGACGCACCTTAAGGAGCAGGCGTCTGCAGCCAATGTTGACATGGAGGAAGAGGTGGAGGGAATCCTTGATGACATTCAGCCATTGTCTGCTCAAGGACCTCTTCTGGACGAGGTGGAGGAAGAAGAGGAGGAGGATGATGATGGGGATTACTTAGGGGAGGAGGATGCATCTCGTGGGGCAAGTGAAAATGTTGGCGTGGCAAGGTCTGGTACAGGGTTTGAGCGTGACAGGAGGGATGTGGATTTGCCAGAAAGTGCTCCTCCACCCAGCACTCGCAGTGCATCATTGACACCGGGAACATTGGCACACATGTCAATTTATGCCTTGCAGATCCTAAAAAGGGACCCACGCATTGCCAAAATGATGAACGATGACGACTACTGGTTGGCCAGCATCCTGGATCCACGCTATAAAGGCAAATTACAAAACATCATGCCACAGGAGAACCTTGACCTAATATTGGCTACTAAACAAGCAACTCTGGTTAACCGGTTGGTTGAGGCATTCCCAGCACACAGCAGCGGTGATGGTTCTCACACAAGCCGTACGGGCCAGGGGCAGCTTGGCAGAGGTGTTCGTGGTGCACACAGCAGAAGTGGCGTTGGAGACAGGGGTTTCATGACAATGTTGTGGACTGATTTTTCACGGACCGCTCACACAACTGGTAATACTGCATCGATGGAAAGTGACAGGAGACAGCAGTTGTCAACTATGGTTAACAACTACTTTTCCTCCCATATCGATGTTCTCCCGCACAGGTCATTCCCCTTTGACTATTGGGCCGCTAAACTGGACACCTGGCCTGAATTGGCACAATATGCCTTACAGGAGCTCGCTTGCCCAGCTGCAAGTGTGCTATCGGAAAGAGTCTTCAGTGCAGCTGGATCAATCCTGACAGAAAAAAGGACCCGTCTGTCAACCCAAAATGTGGATGATCTAACCTTCATTAAAATGAACCATGCATGGGTTTCCAAGGATTTTGTCCCACCTTCCCTTGATGACACATAGGTTGCCAGAAAAATGGCTTGCTTTGGTCCTCCTCCTATTCCGCGAACTTGACCTATTTTGCCTTTTGCAGCAGCTGAATGACCCACATCTACATATGCCACTTTGTAAACCTCCCTAAGTGGGCGGCCCCCCCATGGCTGGGGTCACCACCTAGCGCACAAAACTGTGCGAGTGCCATTGCCCTGGACAGGTGGGTAGGCCGACTCTTGGGCGGGGGCACTGGCATAGGGTCTCTCATAGTGCAGTCAAGTGTCTCTGACAGTGGTGGTGCACACCTGCCGTCAGACACACCGCCGTACTATGAGGGGCCCAGTACCAGTACCGACGCCCACGAGTGTGCCCCCCTTGCTTGGGCAGGGCCCCAGCATTTGCAGTGTTTACCTCTCCCTGCTCCTCCGCTGTGTAGTCTGGGCTGTCAAATCCTTCACTGGGACTGCCACTACAAATTGATTGAACTGAGAGATGATGGTTAAGATGTAGCTATGCCCTGTCCTGCTGGCCGGGCTCTAGCTCCAGATGATCAGTGGCTTCCATTTCTTATGGACGTCGACTCACAATTACATGCAGTGGTGGTTTACCATCAGCTTTCACAGTTTTCCTGCTCACAAACGTGTGACATTCCGGCGCACATTTCAAAATGTGCCCTCTCATGCCAATCAAATAGAATCGCCTACGGCCTGTGGCTTCTGTCTTTTGCACTCCAAAGTTACGTGACAGATCATGATAGCCAGTGAGCACCATGTTTACATCGCTCCCTGTTATAAAAATTAGATTGAGATGAGTAACAGTGATGGAATCAACGGAAGTGCGATACAGCAAGACTTTATTCACAAAAAAATGTTTTCACTGTCTCAACACACAAATTAATTGAGGGTCAGCATCACCTATGAGAATTGTGACGGAAGTTTTTCCCATGAATAATAATTCCTAGATTTTTGCAATCATTAGCCTTTATGTCACTAATTGTATGCATCTCATTTCCTATTGCGTAGAGGCTGGACTGTATTACTGAGACAGAAATATATATGAAGATTTAAAAATAACACCAAAAGTATATAGTTGTGTACGCCTCAAATGCATTTCCTTTTTTCCACTTTTTAGATTGCTGTGTAATCCATACTGAGAACACGGAGATTTTACATGTTTAAACTATGCTATATATACCTGCTATCCAGTGATAAAGTACCCTTTCTCAACTTTGTACAATCTGGTCAAATCCATACTGGGCCTGAGAACATCTTAGTCTGCCTCCTCATCTATAGACATATATTTTTAATGTGTAAACTAGGCTACATATATACGTGTTATCCGGTGAAACTGTACCCTTTATCAACTTTCTACAATGTTGTTGAATCCATACTGGGCCTGAGAACGGCTGCCGAGCTGTTAAGCAAGCTACAGCACCTGTGGTTTGGACACGTAATTTTTTCAGGAATGACGGTTAGGCCTAACTCCAGAATTGCGGTTGACCTGAACTTACTGGGAAATCATCGTTCGCGGGGAATAATCTGAATCCCAGATCCCCATCACTAACGGAGTTCAGCAGGTTATCTGCACCTGTAAGTGACAAAAGCTGGTCCTTTCAGTGTAGCGTGCATGCAGCCCCGGACATGTACTGGAATGCTAGACCTGTTATTGCTCGATCTCACGTGCCACAGCCTCGCGTATCCCTCTAGTAAGCTTGACGCGTACCGCGGGGCCATGCCGGAGTCTCGGTCGTTAACGGAATAAAGCTGAGAAATCGCTAGCACAACTACAAACGGACATACCACACCACACACAGAATCGACAAAGCTTGCGATCTGTCCATCTTTTCTGTAGCTTGTATGGTAGTGGTTTCCCGGGTGCAGTCCAATTAAGCCACAGGCTCCACTCCTGGTGGTGCCCTTTTGGACATTCCTTAAGGTTCAGCTTTGCAATCATACTGCCCCCGGAAACCAAAAACTTTGCCTTCAGGGACGCTGTTTGGAGGTTCGTGGGAATAACGCCGCCCGATCAGCAGTCGGCATATCATAGAATCATAGAATCGTAGAGTTGGAAGGGACCTCCTGGGCCATCTGGTCCAACCCCCTGCTCAAAGCAGGATTCGCTAAATCATCCCAGTTAGATGTCTGTCCAGCCTCTGTTTGAAAACTTCCATTGAAGGAGAACTCACCACTTCTCGTGGCAGCCTGTTCCACTCATTGATCACTCTATATGGGTCGCCCTCTCAGGGCTGTGGGGTACTCGGTACTGGGCCGGTGTCAGTGGGATGTGTCACAGCAGCGGTGACCCGGTCGGTGGCCCTGGGCGCCCATGTAAATGGCGTGGTATAATGGTAAAGAGTTTATATAGATAGTTTGATGCCACCTGTGGTGTTCGGCAACATAGATGTTAGGCCGACGCTGCATGCAGATCCTCTGGGACTGATGGTGTTGTGCAGCAAAGATGGTGAAGCTCCTCACAGGTGGAGCTGGAGTCCCAGGGAAGTGTAGATGTAGTGATGGGGGAAAGGCACAGGCGGTGTAGGTGCTGGTACCCAGATGTAGCGATGCTGGAATAACTGTAGGACACCAGAGCGTGCAGTTCCAAAGCTTTACTCACAGTCTGCAGGTTACACAGATGCCTGCCTCCGTGCTGTGTCCTCCAGGTCAGGACCTCTGCCAACCTCCGGGACCAGAATGGAAAGCTCCCTTCCAACACTCTGCCAACATGTACCTTCCTGAACGTCTCCTTTCTAGCGCTTGTGGGGGAAGCACTCACAGGACCGTGGTTCACTGAAACGCCTCCTGTCTAACAGATGTTCCTCAGACTTTACTTGTATGGCAGACAGCTGTAGCCTTTTCCTTCTGCCTCGCACACGTCGATGCTGGGGCCTCCGAGCCTTAGTTGGGTACAGAGCATTTATAGATGCTACTTCCCCCGGTTTCTGCTGCAGGAACGTCAGTGTCCCTACAAACTCGGAGACCGGAATCCGGACCATGCGCTCCAGCTAGGAGTGAGCCTTAACTCTGCTCATCCTCCAGCTCCCCTTCTCACGTCCACACACTTCCCCTTCCCTGCACAGAGTGCCCTAACTTACCTCCTCCCGACCACAGAGAGCAGCTCCTCAGCAGTCAGGTTCAGAGGTCTCCCTGCTTGCCTGGAGTGGGAAATGTGTTGTGTGTTGGTTTCACTGCTAGAGAGACCCTTTGTTGCTCCCAAGCTTGACAACACACTCCCTAGGTGGAAGGCAATGCCACAGTGGCGACCGTACTCTTGGGGACGCCACAAGTGCACTGAGGCCCAGCCACTGCTGGATGATGCTACTGGTACATTGACCCAGACCACTACATTCCCCTCGCACTCTACACAGCCAGAATCTGACCCAGAGGAAACTCAGGTTCCCCTTCCCGCATACTATACCACCTTACACGGTGACAAAGAGGAAGGTGCAAATGAAAGTGCAGGTTCCTTGAGCAGGTGGGGGGGCATACTCATGGGCGATGGCACTGGCACAGGGCACCGCATAGTACGCAAAAGTGTCTCTGCCGGTGGGAGGGCCTAAACAGCCAAGTGCAGTGAGATGGAAGATGGGGACGACAAGGAGTTCAGAGTAGTGCAGGGATTCCCTAGCAAGGAGACTTATGTAATTGTTTTCAATGTTGGGACAGCAATTTTTGGGGAGCACTATACTCTGGTGAATGATATATGGGGCCCACCATACACTGGAGCATTCCAAAGGTGGACATCAGACACTGGAGCAGCATTTACAGGGCCCATTATACACTAGAGCAGTAGAAATGGGGCCCATTATATATGGAGCATTATTTGGGCCCATAAGACAGTGGAGCTTCATCCATTGGGACCAACATATACTGTAGCATTATGTGGAGCTCATCATATACGGTTTGAAACATTATATGGGAATAATGATTCCATATGGATAAATATATGGGCCTCATTACTCTGTATAGCGCACTAAGCGCTGGCCATAATACTGTATGGAGTTATATACTGTCCGTTTTTGGAGGTATTGGAGAATTTAAAATGGATATCAGTCATGAGTAGTGTTGAGCATTCCGATACCGCAAGTATCGGGTATCGGCCGATACTTGCTGTATCGGAATTCCGATAACGACTTCCGATATTTTTTCAATATCGGAAGTCGGCATCGGAATCGGAAGTTCAAAGTTGATTGACAGCCTGACGTCATCATGATGCGCGGTGTGTGCGCATCATGATGCGCCGTCATTTCGGGCCTTCCGGGGGTCTCTGCCGGCCTGCCGGGGGGCTGTGTGGACTGCCCGGGGTCTGTACCGGCCTGCCGGGGGGCTGTGCCGGCCTGCCGGTGGTCTGTGCACCCTGTGGGGGTCTGTACCGGCCTGCCGGGGGGCTGTGCCGGCCTGCCGGGGGGCTGTGCACCCTGTGGGGGTCTGTACCGGCCTGCCGGGGGGCTGTGCCGGCCTGCCGGGGGGCTGTGCTGATGTCCGGGGGTCTGTGCAAGCATCGTCCGATGGGACTACAAGTCCCATCTGGCGATGCCTGCTACCATGACAGTGATTGACACATTAGCCAATGATGGGACAGTAGTAGTCCCATCATCCGCATGTGTTAAAAAAAAAAAAATACTACATACATACTACATGCATGCTACATAAATACTACATGTAGTATGTATGTAGCATGCATGTAGTATGTATGTAGTATGTATGTAGTATATATGTAGTATGTATGTAGCATGTAGTATGTATGTAGCATGCATGTAGTATATATGTAGTATGTATGTAGCATGTAGTATGTATGTAGTATATATGTAGTATGCATGTAGCATGTAGTATGTATGTAGCATGCATGTAGTATGTATGTAGTATGTATGTGGTATGTATGTAGCATGTAGTATGTATGTAGTATGCATGTAGTATATATGTAGTATGTATGTAGCATGTAGTATGTATGTAGCATGCATGTAGTATATATGTAGTATGTATTTAGTATATATGTAGCATGTAGTATGTATGTAGCATGCATGTAGTATATATGTGTTATGTATGTAGTATGTATGTATATATGTGGTATGTATGTAGTATGTATGTGGTATGTATGTAGTATGTATGTAGCATGTAGTATTTATGTAGCATGCATGTAGTATGTATGTAGTATTTTTTTTTTTTTTTTAACATTCAACACATTAGCCGGATGATGGGACTACTACTGTCCCATCATTGGCTAATGTGTCAATCACTGTCATGGTAGCAGGCATCGCCCGATGGGACTTGTAGTCCCATCGGACGATGCCTGCACAGCCCCCCCGGCAGGCCGGCACAGCCCCCCGGCAGGCCGGCACAGCCCACCGGAGCCTGCACAGCCCCCCGGCAGGCCGGCACAGACCACCGGAGCCTGCACAGACCCCCTGGCAGGCCGGCACAGCCCCCCGAAAGGCCCGTACAGACCCCAGAGAGGCTGTACAAGGGAAAAACAGGATTTTTCTTATTCCGATACCGGAAGTCCCATAGACTTGAATGGGACTTCCGGTATCGGAATCGGCGATACCGATACTTTTTTTTTTAAGATCGGCCGATCCATTCCGATCCGATACTTTGAAGTATCGGACGGTATCGCTCAACTCTAGTCATGAGATGTAAGAAGTGAAGTATTTTTCATTGTACTATACTGCTATTTCTCTGCCGTATCGGAGCATCATGAGTTGTGGTATGTGTTAAAGGAGCGCTCTTTGGCCCTGGGCCCACGAAAACCTGGAGCCAGCCCTCCCCCCCACAACTGTAACCAAATAACCCCCATTTTTCAGTGCGTAACTAGTATTATGAAGTTAATTAAGGTTGACAAGCTTCAGTAACAAGAATTTATGCTTTTGGCATTCAAATGGGCACTGTTGGTGTGTTTCCTGTCCTCCTCTCACTGCCGACTTTAATTCTCCATTGACTTACATTGGGTTTCGTGTTTCGGGTTGACCCCGACTTTTCCCTATAGTCGGCCGATTTTGCTCGACCCGACTTTTGGAAAAGTCAGGTTTCATGAAACGAAACTTGACCCTAAAAAACCAAAAGTCACTCAACACTAGTTAGCAGACTTTAGTGCGGCTAATGATTCCTCAATTCTAGGTAATGGGTAAGCGTTCTTATGTGTAATGCGGTTAATCCGCCTGTAGTCAACACACATTCTCATGGTGCCATCTTTCTTTTTAACAAGGACTAATGGAGCTGCCCAGGGACTAAAACTATCTCTGATTACCCCAGCCTCCTTCATCTCCTGTAACATACCCTTGGCACATTGATAGTGCGCTGGGGGCACAGGCTGGTACCTCTCTTTAATGGGCGGATGATCTCCGGTGGGGATATGGTTTTAGTTCCCTTTTGCCTGCCCAAAGTCTAGAGGGTGTTTGCTGAGGACCCGCTCATATTCTCAAGCCACCCGGTAAGCCCCATGCATTTGGTGTGAAGGAGTGGAGTCAATGCCTGCGTGTAGCTTCTCACACCAATCCTCCAGCTGCCCCTCAGAGCCATTGTCCTCCACCTGGTCGGACGAAAGCAAGGGTTCCGCTGCCTCTATTGCACTGTTACTAACAGCGAACAGCTCAGCAAGGGTGGCATACCAGGGTAAATAGACCTCTTTCTCCCACAATTCAGAATGAGTGTCGGTACCCTCCCCTTGTGGACATCAACTACCCCTCTGGCTGTCAGGATGGTGGGCTGACTATCAGAGTACACAGGTTGTACAGGGCCTGGAAATCTTGACCTCTAAAGCCTGTTGCTAACTGACACCAAATTAACATTTCACTCCTAGGGGGTATTGCAGTGGGGAATGGATCACTCACACTGACACCGCCGACTTCTCCACCAGACAGCTCTACCTGTTGTCTCTGCATCAGGGCTCTGATCTCCTTTTACAGGACCCGCTGATGACTGGAGCTGGCGGTCTCGGCTACCTGTTGCAACAAAACAATAATTTCTCCAAGACAATTCACTATTACATTGGTGCCTAAAGTAATCATAGGATGGCATTCTCGTTGGTCAATATCAACTATAATCAAACCTTGCGACTGCAATTCTACTCTGCCAACCTTGATGGTCACCTCTTTATACCCCTCCTGAGGCAGGGGCTGACCTCTGCTGGCAAAGATGTCAAAGTATTCATTTGGGCTGCGAGTAATGTCTGAATCAGCCCAGTACCGTTTATATAGGATATATAGCATCGTTGTCACCTGGGAGCCGATGTCCAGTAAAGCATTCATACGGATGCCATCAATCACGACAGGCAGGACTGGCTGTCCTCCCACGTACTTGTCTCGCCAGCTTTGTGCCCCTGGATGTCTTACTCCTGGGGGTTGGCCCTCTGCCCCAGGGGTTGCTTGTTTAAATTACAGAATCTTGCGATGTACCCGCCTTGTTGCAGAGGCGACATATGGGCTTTCCGTCCTGGTAGTAACGATCGCTGTCTCTCCCTCTGGATGGTGGGATTCTCCTCTGCCATCGCTACGGGACATCATCTTGATTGGAGGCCAGCTGGATCTTCTCCTTTGGGGCCACTTGCATGGACTGCACAGTTTTAGTTAGTGCAGCCACACTTTTGGTCAGCTTCTTGACCTGGAGTCGTAGACATGCAGAGGAGTCATTATCTTGGGTCGGCACGTTGGCCTCAACGGGGGTCTGTTATGAATGGGTCACTGAGGAGGAAAACAAGACCAAGCCAAGTCACAGAAAACCAGAGAGGTTGGTAACTACGCGGATTGCAGACCCCTGATCCTAACCACACAACTAACAGCAGTCGTGGAGCGTAACTACGATGATTCTAGATGCCTCGTCACAGTCGGAGGACTAAATAAGCCTAAAGCATGAAAAGTGGAAATCTAAAACTGCCCCAGAGCAGACCCCAAAGGAATAGACAGCCCCCACACATGTATTGATGGTCAGACAAGATGAAAACGCGAACACAGGTAGGAAAATAGGCTGAGCAAGCGATGGGGCCCACACTAGCTAGAAAGGACAGGAAAGGAAAGATACTGTCTGCAATCATGCCAAAAAAACCTGCAAAAATGTCCAACACTTCTGATAGCAAAAAATACCCTGAAGTCACTAGACTTCTCCCACTATGTCAGCATATTCTGAGAACAGAGGAAAAAGAGGCCAATCTAATAAGGGACAAAAAGCAAACTGGCACATACTGTGACATTAAAGTGGAAATTCAGCACAGCCCCAGCCAGGGCTGGCTGACCACACAAAAAAGTGAATACACGAAACCAAATCAAATGTGAACATAAGCAAAGACAACTTAGCTTGAGAAGGCAGGAACTGAGCTGGAAACTAAGACCTCAGGAGGCAGGAAAAAATCACCAGCATGGGAATAGGGAGTTGGCTGTCTTAAATCCATTCTGAGACTTTGAGATGTCGAATCCTCTTCCTCATTATCAGGTGGCAGGTCTCTGTTAATTAGATCAGCTTCACTACCTCCTGCCACCACCAGAGGGAGCCCTGAAAGAGAACTCAAAACTCCTCTGTCAGCACAACCAGTTTCCTCACCAGAAACCAGAGGCAGACCAGAAAATGAGTTCACAACAGGGGTCTGGGGAAAGGATGCTGCCTCTTGCTGGTATGCAATTGCTGGGCACCTAGGGGGCGCTGTGTCACTAGAATTTGGTTCACGCAGCACCTAGATGACCCAATCTTTAAAGTGCGCAATGTCCAGGTCAGGGTTTTGTAGGGCCATTATGCGCAGCTGTGTCCTTTGGGTGTTAGGCAGGAGTCCCTCAATAAACTGCTTTGTTAGCAACCTATACTCATCTTGCACGCTGTCGGGGTCAACCTGCTATATGGCTCGTAGCGCCTCCTGAAGATTAAGGGCATAGTCCCATATATTGTCCTGCACCCTTTGTTTGCATCCAAAGAATCTTTTTTATTTCTGCTGCAATGCGTGTGTCAATGGTGTCCTTCAGCCTGGCCAAGATTTGCTTGACAGTTCTTTTATCAGTGTCCAACCAGGACTTTACTTCCCTCTGGGCTGCACCAGTTAACTGGCCAGTGAGGATGCTGACTTTTTGACTCTCAGACAGAGGGAACACTTCAAACAAACTACATAGTCTCTCCTTGAAATCACTCAGGTTGTGCGACTCCCCTGAGTACTGAGGTAACTAGGCCGCTCCGGTATGTATGGCATTGATAGTGGCATTATGGGAGCTACGACTGTGGCTGCCACTGGATCTCCACCCGGGTTGGATATTTTCTTCCCCCCTAGTGAACCTTAGCCAGGCTCTGGGTATCGTTACCACAGTAAGCGGCTGCCCCGAAGGCGGGATGGATTGAGCTCCTTCAGATTTCCAAGTCGGGGATTCCTGCTTTTCGCCTGCGGATGACAGAATGCGGCCCAAACTTTACTTTGCACCCGTTTTCGGGTTCCGCCCATGACGACACACCCCTCTCCTCCCGGGCACTGTGTGACACAGTAATGGTGGCGATTTTAAAGTTCAATAAAGTCTATGGCACACAGTACCCGGTAATGCCGGACTACGACATCCTGCTCATGACGCTAAGATTGCTTCGCCCACCAGGGCCGTGGGGTACTCGGTCTGGGCCAGACAGTTCTCCAGGAGGTTGTCACGGCACCAGGGACCTGGTCTGTGGCCCTGGGCGTGCAATAAAATAATGAGGAAAAGTTTATAGGGGATTTAACGTGACGCCACCTGTGGTGTTCGGCAATGGATGGCCGACGCTGCTTAAGGAGTCCACTGGGGCCGATGGTGATGCATTCAGGATGGTTCTGCTCACCCCAGGTGGAGAGGGGCTCCAGGGATACCGGTACTGTTCTTATAAGGGATCGCAGACGTTGGGGAGCAGGACTGAGGGAGTGAGGAATGACTCAAGACTCAGGGGTTGTGCTTTCCTTTACCTTTACTTGATGGTTAGAAGTGCAGACTGTAGCACTGATAACAGATGATAATGGAGATCCGGGCAGCCTGGAAGAAATTTGGGATCCACTAAGACAGTTGGGTTTGGAGGCCTTCCTATTGCACTGTCCTCTGAGGTCCTTGCTGCCTAAACCTATGCTCAGGCCTCTGTTCCTTCTTGTCCTTAAGTCCTTGCCTGTATGACAGGCAGTTTGAGCCTACTACAGATGTTGCTCCTTTGTGGCGGCTCCGGGCTCGCAGGAGGCTGCTGTGCCAATGTGTGTTTGATGGGGCCATGAGACATGCAGTCCCCTGCCTTCCGGATTTAGCTGCTGGGACTTTTGTACCCGCGCAGCCACGGACTCCGGCGTCCAGTTTCTAGCGCTTAGCTCTAGGGTGAGCTTGGTTACAGCTCCACTTCCCAGGTTCTCCTTGACTTCCCTCTTCCTCCTTCACTGCTCTCTCTCTGACTCAGACTGCCTAACCCCTGTCAGAGACACCGCACTGAACTTGCTCACTGAGCCAGTGTGCGTGCCCTGAGTAAAGCGAAAGCGTGCTCAAAGCTACCTGTGGAGCGGGCAGCAACCGAATAGATGCATACTTCAGAGCCGCAGGACCTGAAGCATGTGACTGCTAGAGGCGTGGCCTAAACTCCACAGAGCTAGGAGCTGCAAGACAATTCCTAGCAGAGTAACTGCGAGACAAAGTTACCAAGGGGCATAGACAGTGAGAATAGTCAGGACGTAGCCAATGAGTCACACACAGAGATAGCTGCAAGGTACCAGAGGGGCGAGCAGAGAGTAGTCAGGTCACAGGCAATGAGTCATACACAGATAATAACGCAGTACAAAAACAACAGGCAAACTCACAACGGGAAAAAGAATCGGGTCAGAACCATATAAACAAGCTATAGCAACAAACAGGCACACGGGGTCAGCACACTAGGCCAAAGGCAAAAGTATAACTGGCAGGGATTGAAGCTACCCAGAGGTTTATGAAGCTCACCCAGAACCAGAAAGAGACCACAATCATTAACCCCAAGTGTGCAGGTCAAAACCTGCACAGAGCTCCAGACATTAACCCCCGGTGTGCAGCTCAAAAACCTGCACTTGGATCATGACAGTACCCCCCTCTCAACGGGGGGCCTCTGGACCCCCAGGCTTCCCCGGGTACTTGGCATGGAACGCCTGAACCAGGCGATCTGCATGTACCGAACGAGCAGGGACCCATGAGCGCTCTTCTGGTCCATATCCCTTCCAGTGGACCAGGTACTGCAAAGAGCGGCGCACCCGCCGAGAGTCCACAATATGTCCGACCTCATACTCCAATTGACCCTCCACCAGCACTGGAGGAACAACAGTCTCAGAGTTCTCTTTGACAGATCCTGCTGGTTTCAACAGAGACTTATGGAACACATTAGATATTTTTAAGGAGGCGGGAAGACGCAACCTATATGCCACAGGGTTGACTATCTCCATAATCTCGTACGGACCAATGAACTTTGGTCCCAACTTAACTGATGGTACCTTTAAGTTGATGTTACGCATGGAGAGCCAAACCTTCTCTCCCACCTGAAACATGTCTCCCGAGGCTCTCTTTTTGTCCGCAAAATATCTGTATCTCCCCTGGGCCCGAGAGATATTACGCCGGACTTCAGCCCAGAGGTTTTTTAACCGTTGAACGGACCCTTCTGCTCCTGGACAACCGGAATCCACCCGAGAAAACTCCCCAAAATGCGGATTAAAGCCGTAGTTAATCAGGAATGGGGACATGTTGGTGGACTGACTCACCCGGTTGTTAAAAGCGAATTCAGCCAACAGTAATGCATCACACCAATCCTCCTGTCTGGCGGAGGTCAGACACCTGAGAATTTGTTCCAGGGATTGATTGGTGCGTTCCGTCTGACCTTTGCTCTCCGGGTGATATGCCGACGAGAAGGAGAGTGAGATGCCCAATTTCATACAGAACGCCCTCCAAAATTTGGCCACAAACTGCACACCTCTGTCAGACACAACATTCAGGGGTACCCCATGCAATCGGACCACATGCTGCACAAACAACCTTGACAATGTTTCTGCTGAAGGTAATGCTGCCAAGGGAATGAAATGGGCCTGTTTAGAAAACCTGTCCACCACCATCCAGATCACTGTATTGCCCCTGGAAGGTGGAAGACCGGTAATAAAATCCATGGAAAGATGAGTCCATGGCCTATCAGGAACCGGTAAAGGTATGAGTTCCCCAGCCGGTCGGTTATGCGAGCTTTTGGAACGGGCACACATGCCACAAGCAGAAAAAAATTCCTTGACATCGGACCTTAATGAAGGCCACCAAAAACCCCTGGTTACTGCCTCTCTAGTGGCCATGATACCTGGATGAGCACTCAGCCTAGAATCATGAAACTCCTGCAGAAGTCTAGGCCGCAATGAATCTGGAAAAAACAGTTTATCGCTTGGCCTGGATGCCGGAGCTAGGGCCTGAGCCCTTAGGATTTCTTGTTCCAACTCAGTTGAGACCCCCGCCACTACCACCCCTGGGGGAAGAATGGAGGACTGCGGCTCAGGGGGAGACACTGGATCAAAACTTCTGGACAGGGCATCCGCTTTAACATTTTTGGATCCCGGTCGAAAAGTAATTGAGAACTGAAATCGTGAAAAAAAAGTGACCAACGGGCCTGTCTAGGAGTAAGCCTCTTAGCAGATTCAAGGTATGCCAAATTTTTGTGATCCGTGACAACCGTGATAGGGTGAGCCGCCCCTTCCAAAAAGTGCCTCCATTCCTCAAATGCCAGCTTGACCGCAAGAAGTTCTCTATTGCTTACATCATAGTTTTTCTCAGCTGAAGAGAACTTCTTGGAGAAGAAGGCACAGGGTTTGAGATTGGTAAGGGTGGCCGGACCCTGGGACAGCACAGCCTCCACCCCCACTTCCGAAGCATCCACCTCCACAATGAATGGTTTGGACGGGTCAGGTTGCACCAACACCGGGGCAGACATAAAACATTTTTTAATTGCTGAGAAGGATTCCTTAGCGAGTACAGACCAATTTTTTACATCAGCTCCCTTCTGGGTAAGATCCGTGAGTGGTTTAACCACTTGTGAGAAACCTTTAATGAATCTCTGGTAATAGTTCGCAAATCCTAAGAAGCGCTGGAGCCCCTTGAGATCTCGAGGCTGAACCCAGTCAGCGATCGCCAGCACCTTCTTAGGATCCATACGAAACCCCTCACAGGACACAATCAACCCCAAAAAAGACAGCTCCTGTACAAAAAACGAACATTTTTCCAATTTGGCGAACAATTGGTTCTCCCTGAGTCTCTGGAGAACAGTCTTAAGATGTTGCAAGTGAGATTGACTGTCCGGGGAATACACCAAAATATCATCCAAATAAATAATAACAAAACGGCCTATCAGATCAGAAAACACAACATTGATGAAATTTTGGAAAATAGCGGGTGCATTAGTTAACCCAAATGGCATTACCAGGTTCTCGAAGAGTCCTTCTGATGTGAGGAATGCCGTTTTCCACTCGTCCCCTTCCCGAACCCTTATCAGATTGTAGGCCCCCCGCAGATCCAACTTGGAGAACCATTGGGCCCCAGCTAACTGGTTACATAAGTCTGGGATGAGGGGAAGTGGGTAAGAGTTCCTAACCGTTATCTTGTTCAGTTCCCGAAAGTCGAGTCACGGCCGCAAACCACCATCTATTTTCTTCACAAAGAAGAACCCTGCTGCCACAGGTGACACAGAAGGCCTGATATGCCCTTTGCGGAGACTCTCAGCTATGTACTCCTTTATGGCTTGGCGCTCAGGCCCAGACAAATTGAACAATCGAGCCTTAGGTAACTTGGCTCTGGGTACTAAATCAATGGCACAATCATAGGGTCTATGTGGTGGCAGCGCCTCAGCCTCACTTTTGGAAAAAACGTCTTCAAAATCTTTCAGGTACTCCGGAATACCTTCCAGATCGACAGACGACACAGACACTGATTTAACAGTGTTAACAAGATGTCCCTGGTTACCACATTTACTATTGCATCCCCATTGAGTGATTTCCCCTGTAACCCAATCAATGGTAGGATTATGGCGTTGAAGCCAAGGCATCCCCAGTACCAGTCCTGCAGGCAAGTTATCTACCACCAGACAACTTAGTTTCTCCACATGAGTGGAACCCACTTTTAGAGAAAAAAGTTCAGACCTGCAACAGATACCGTCTTGGCTAAGAGGAGATGAATCAATTGCCACAAGTTTAACAGGATCGTGAAGCCTGACTGTCCCTATTTTATAAAGAGTCACAACCTTGGTATCAATCAGGTTCACAGCCGAACCACAGTCAATAAAAGCAGTAGTCTGAACAGGACCATAACCAAGTTCCAGTTCCACCTGCAGCACCATTTTTGCACATAAGGAAAATTGTACCTGAAGGTCTGGGTAGCCTCCTCGATTACTACCCAGACCTAGTCATTTCCCGCCATCTTGGAGGATGACGGACAGGAGGGGCAGTCCTTCTTCCAATGTCCAGATTTCCCACAATAGAAGCACAACTGCTTTTCCCGGCGGCGTCTTCTTTCCTTTCCCTCACAGGTGACAGCGTTCACCTCCATAGCCATAGGAAGAGTCTGGGTCTCATCTCCACTGAAGAATAAGGGCGTTTCCCGTTGCATAATGCCTCTAGCCCGCAGCCTGCGATCCATGCGAACCGCTTGGACCATGGCATCCTCCAGGGAGTCAGGCGGAGGATGAAGTGCCAAAGCATCCTTCAGATGTTCACACAGGCCTCTGTGGAACAGCCCCCGCAGGGCGGCATCACTCCAGGAAATCTCCGCTGCCCAACGTCTGAATTCAGTACAGAACAATTCGGCCGAGTGCTCCCCCTGACAGACACTCATCACTTTGTCCTCAGCCAACCGCACTCTATCAGGCTCATCATAAATAAGCCCTAAGGCTTCAAAAAATGCATCCACAGACATTCTCTCAGGGGCAGAAGAGGAAAGTGAGAATTCCCAGGCTTGTGGAGACCCCCTAAGCAGGGACATCACCACCCCCACCCTCTGTTTCTTATCCCCAGAGGAGCGGGGTCTCAAAGAAAAAAAAAAGCTTACAGCCCTCCTTAAATGCCCTGAACTCATCCTTGTTACCAGAAAATATATCTGGCAATTTAACCGGGGATTCAGGTGGGATTAAAATGACATCTCTATTCCCCACCTGCTGGAAGCCAGCGGAAAGTACCCCCTGAACTGAGTCCTCAACCCGCCGTTGGGACGGGGCCAGAGCTTGGTGTTCCAAACTAAGCTTCTGCAGTGACTGAGTCAAGCTTCTCACCTGCTCAGATAAAGCACACATTGGGTCCATGCTGCAGAAGTGAGGAGAGAAAAAAAAATTGTAGGCCAGTTATAATGTCAGAGACACCGCACTGAACTTGCTCACTGAGCCAGTGTGCGTGCCCTGAGTAAAGCGAAAGCGTGCTCAAAGCTACCTGTGGAGCGGGCAGCAACCGAATAGATGCGTACTTCAGAGCCGCAGGACCTGAAGCACGTGACTGCTAGAGGCGTGGCCTAAACTCCACAGAGCTAGGAGCTGCAAGACAATTCCTAGCAGAGTAACTGCGAGACAAAGTTATCAAGGGGCATAGACAGTGAGAATAGTCAGGACGTAGCCAATGAGTCACACACAGAGATAGCTGCAAGGTACCAGAGGGGCGAGCAGAGAGTGGTCAGGTCACAGGCAATGAGTCAAACACAGATAGCTGCAAGGTACAAGAGGGGCGAGCAGAGAGTGGTCAGGTCACAGGCAATGAGTCATACACAGATAATAACGCAGTACAAAAACAACAGGCAAACTCACAACGGGAAACAGAATCGGGTCAGAACCATATAAACAAGCTATAGCAACAAACAGGCACACGGGGTCAGCACACTAGGCCAAAGGCAAAAGTATAACTGGCAGGGATTGAAGCTACCCAGGGGTTTATGAAGCTCTCCCAGAACCAGAAAGAGACCACAATCATTAACCCCAAGTGTGCAGGTCAAAACCTGCACAGAGCTCCAGACATTAACCCCCGGTGTGCAGCTCAAAAACCTGCACTGGGATCATGACAACCCCACCTCCAGGCAGAAACTTATAGGGAAGCTCTCCTAAAACCAGGTATTAGAGCTCCCCCTTCTGGCCTGGAGTCACGAAAAGTGTTGGATGCTGGTATTACCTGGTAAGGGGACCCCTCCTTGCTTCCAGGCATGACATCACCCCCTGTGAGGGAGGCAATGCCACTGTGGCAACCGCACTCCTGGGGTGCCACACAATTTCTCCTGTTACCCTTGTAAAAATGCAAAATTTTAGGCTCATTTATACATTTTTGTTGCAAAAAATGTGATATAAAACACAGGAAGCAGCAGCAATATCTCTGTCTCTCGCTGCCTCTCTGCTTATCTCTCATCCTACATAGATTTCAATAGACAGATTCTTATTTTGAGATGGATTTTAGCAGTTTTTCCAGTGAATGATTTGAGAAGTTGAGGATAAATGGATAAGTGTCTCATAACTGTGGAAAGAAACAACTTTCTCTAACATACGTTTACTTAAACTATTGATTTCTGTAGTTTATAGTAACAGCAGTGGCCATTTTGTGCATTTTATGGCTTGTTGTAATTCTCTACAAAAACCCGAAATATCATCAGGTAAAATTAAAATATTAATTCTTCTTTCTGGAGATAAATTTGCCATTATTTGATAATTATTATAATTTATGGCTTCTCCACAACTCGGGGCTATTTCAGAATTAGGATTGTCACTTGTCGATGCTTTGAAATAATTCTCAGAACCTTATTATAAAGGCTCCACATCGCTGACAGCCCTCTCACCGGGAGAAGCTGCCTTGTCATGGTCAGACGTCCCTTTTAAATGGTGCCAGCTCCCTGCCAAGACCCTCCGCTTGTCTCCTGCTTGCTCCGAGCCACTGTGCCCATCTTACTAGCCTCTGTGCTCCTCTATAAGCCGAAGATGCTTCTCTTACTTTGCCTATTCCTGCAGCTTTTCCCGGTGGCTTCTTCTCCTGAGGCTTGTGAGCTGAGAGGATACGATATGGACCGTTATTACAGGGAAGGAGACCTGATGATCGGAGGGATAATACAAGTCAATACTTTATATATACCAAGTAAACTGACATTTACTGCAAGACCAAAAGCTCTGAAATGCGGTCGGTAAGTGGCCCCCTAATCGCTGTCCCACCACCTCTGTAGACCTGCCCTTATATCATCAGCACATTATCACAGACTGGACCATTATTCCTGTAGTAACTTTTCATCTCTGTGACTTTCAGACCGTCTCTACGATTTTATCGGTATCTTATGATTTTCTTCCTCACATTTGAAGAGATTAATAAGAATCTGCAATTTCCTGCCAATATTTCCTTGGGTTACAGAATATTTGACTCTTGTGCCAATGTTCATAGGTCGGTCTGCAGCGTGCTCCGTATATTATCAGGTAAAAAGCAAATTATCCCAAACTACAGCTGCTGGAACAGGACTCACGTGGTGGGATTCATCGGAGACTTGACCACCACCTCCTCATACGCGGTAGCCCAGCTGGCCGGGATATACAGGTACCCGCAGGTACAAAACTATTCTTATATGTGCATCGTAGATAATTAGACAAGATGTAAAGTAAAAGGGACTTTAAACTTTTATGAGGGCCCCAAAGCAAAATAGATGTTTTATAGCACTGGTATCAGATGTGGCAAAAGGAATATTTGAGACTAATATGCTCCAAGGCACCACTACACTAGAAGGCACTCAATCCGTACTGGTGTGTTGGGTCTTTTACATTTAATACTCACCAATTGTGACATAAAAGCTGACACTACAGAAGAGAGGTCCCTATCCATAAGAGCAGAAGAGCTTACACTCTACAGGAGACAGGACCCTGCACATAAGAGCTGACACTCTACAGGAGACAGGACCCTGCACATAAGAGCTGACACTCTACAGGAGAGAGGACACTGCACATAAGAGCTGACACTCTACAGGAGAGAGGACCCTGCACATAGGAGCTGACACTCTACAGGAGAGAGGACACTGCACATAAGAGCTGACACTCTACAGGAGACAGGACACTGCACATAAGAGCTGACACTCTACAGGAGACAGAGGACCCTGCACATAAGAGCTGACACTCTACAGGAGAGAGGATCCTGCATGTAAGAGCTGACACTCTACAGAAGATAGGATCCTGCACATAAGAGCTGACACTCTACGGGAGAGAGGACACTGCACATAAGAGCTGACACTCTACAGGAGAGGACCCTGCACATAAGATCTGACATGCTACAGGATAGAGGACACTGCACATAAGAGCTGACACTCTACAGGAGAGAGAGGGGCCTGCACATAAGAGCTGACACTCTACAGGAGAGAGAGGACCCTGCACATAAGAGCTGATACTCTAAAGGAGAGAGGACCCTGCACATAAGAGCTGACACTCTACAGGAGAGAGGACACTGCACATAAGAGCTGACAATCTACAGGAGAGAGAGGGCCTTGCACATAAGAGCTGACACTCAACAGGAGAGAGGACACTGCACATAAGAGCTGACACTCTACAGGAGAGAGAGGGCCCTGCACATAAGAGCTGACACTCTACAGGAGAGAGGACCCTGCACATAAGAGCTGACACTCTACAGGAGAGAGAGGACCCTGCACATAAGAGCTGACACTCTACAGGAGAGAGGACCCTGCACATAAGAGCTGACACTCTACAGGAGAGAGGACCCTGCACATAAGAGCTGACACTCTACAGGAGAGAGGACCCTGCACATAAGAGCTGACACTCTACAGGAGAGAGGACCCTGCACATAAGAGCTGACACTCTACAGGAGAGAGGACCCTGCACATAAGAGCTGACACTCTACAGGAGAGAGAGGACCCTGCACATAAGAGCTGACACTCTACAGGAGAGAGGACCCTGCACATAAGAGCTGACACTCTACAGGAGAGAGAGGACCCTGCACATAAGAGCTGACACTCTACAGGAGAGAGGACCCTGCACATAAGAGCTGACACTCTACAGGAGAGAGGACCCTGCACATAAGAGCTGACACTCTACAGGAGAGAGGACCCTGCACATAAGAGCTGACACTCTACAGGAGAGAGGACCCTGCACATAAGAGCTGACACTCTACAGGAGAGAGGACCCTGCACATAAGAGCTGACACTCTACAGGAGAGAGGATCCTGCACATAAGAGCTGACACTCTACAGGAGAGAGAGGACCCTGCACATAAGATCTGACACTCTACAGTACAGAGGACCCTGCACATAAGAGCTGACACTTGTAGGGAAGGTGAGCTGACGGACGGACTAGTCAGAGTGAAGAAGGAAAGGTTTGCACAGTGTAGGTAGGTGTCAGTTATTACAGTGGGGAAACAGCTAGGAAAGTGTAGTGGACGTGCAGTACCTTGGGTTGACCATTAGATGGCAGGTAGGAGTGTGAACAAAGGACTTGACAACAGCTTAGCGCTTTGGAAACCGTTGGTCATGGGGGGCGGGGTTACAGTGACAGGGGACCGGGAGAGCTATAAATACTGAGGGAGGGTTCCAGAAGGTTCCAGTCCTCAGGGGGAGCTCCAGTGACAGGAGGACTGCGACAGTCTGTGCGCTGTGAGGAGAATCCAGACCAGGGGGACTGAGGAGAGAGAACGTCAGGGGGGTGGTCCTGACAGGAAGGACCGCAAAAAGGACGAGACAGAGGCGAAACATACCGTGTGGATGAAGACGTCTGACCAGTAAAATTACTGTTGGTGTACGGGCCTAAGGCGGCCACAATGATGGACATGTCAGCAGCGTCATCAAGTTAAGTGGGGACGGTACGTGCATGTACGTCCCTGGTGCTAAGGTACGGTGTGTAAAGCGGGTCTAGAAACGGAGGCTCAGGAAAGTGAAGTGTGAAGTGAAGTGCGGTGTACTTCAGAGGCCGTCAGGCGGACGGCAAGCGAATAAACCTGGACCTGTTGTACCCGAATGTTGCCTCCAATTGTCTCTGTACGTCTCTGCGTGGTATAACGAGGGATCACTGTGACGAACAGCCCACAGCCGTTCGTCCACTTACGGAGGCGACTAACGGGGGTCCCGCTGCCACCAAAACGCGACGGACAGCGGACCCTGTGTCACCACTATGTCACAGTCCCACCACTGACACGGGTGTATCAGCGGACGGAGGGACGAGACACACTGCCGGCACACGGCTATCACAGGCACCGTTGGGGCTTATCTTAGTTATCCCACCACTGGCACCATGTGACCAAAAATATCCAGCAAGCTAATCTCGCTCTACAATTTGCCGCAGGGGGGGGTTTAATTTGGATGCCCCACCACTGCTATCAATCTTCCAAGTACTGCGGGGATTTATGTATATCCCACTTTCTCAGTTCCACTTTGGAACTCGCAGCTCTCCGGCGCCCCCCTTACCCTCAGGTCAGTCAGGGAACTGCACCTAGGATAATTGGTCGCCGGACGGGCTGCCTGTTGTGAACCGGCAATCAGGCTTCTGCAGTAAGGGAATTATTAATGCTGTGGCCGCAGCCCCTCATTCAGCAATATAAGACCCTTCTAGACTGCCAGCAAGCCGCAATAGCCGTACACAATGCGCTGCCACCAGTCACGGTTACTTAATTCACAGTGTTAAATTAAGAGGGTCCGTGGCAAACCCCTTGAATTAGTAGCGATTATCTATCAAAGGCGTATAGTTCGATTCTTAGAGCATGGAGACAGATATAAATTATTATTTCATTTATTTTCCGAAAGAGGACAGTGATCACAGATAAAAGTTGCTATAAAATTCAGACCTAAAATATGTACAGTACAGGTATAAAATAAAAGTGGAGAAAACAAAGAGATTACACTCACAGTTCCATATTGTTGTTAGGCATCCCATGTGGTTTTAAGGGGGGTGGAGGCGGAGCTGCGCATCTCCACTCATCTGAGTTCTTGTCAGCACGGACTCTGCAGCTGTTCTGAGCTGGTTCTGCCAGGGAATGCCTTATAGACTTTCCTATGTGACATCACAGAGAGGTGCATTCTGGGTTGATCCCACCTCTCTTATCCAAGTTATGTTTTTGCTACAAAACTTAGATTAGCTATAACTTTATGGGAGAAGCTGGTATGGACTCATCAGTGGTATCATGTTTCCCAGCGTAATGAGCCTATCAAGAAAACATCAAACATCTATGCGATATGACCGTCCATTTGGGCGGAAATCCTATCTCAGGTTCTGGACAGGGTAGAACTTCGAAAGATACGCGGTATCAAAGCTGGGACCGCTCAGGTTACAAAAATATGATTTCCATATCTCTACTTGGTACGGTTTTCGCAGGGCAGGCTCTTAAAGGGTTACCTCTAACCTTTATTTCAAACAAAGAGTTTTCCTTTCCCGCACTTTTTTTCCCTCTTTCAGCTGAGGCTGAGAGAAGCCAAATGGGGTGACAGGAAATTGGTTTATGGCACTCGGGGGAAGGGAAGCTGCTGTAGTGTGCAATGTAACTGAGACACTGGCAGGCAGCTTCTCAAAGAAAATGGAGGGTTTGTTAGCACATTGCAACAGAAAACATATCTTGCAGACATTGTACATCACACCTCCCCCCTTAAGAGGGCGCTAAGGAGGCATTACCTCTCGGTAATCGGCCATGCGCACCTCAGCGGGTTCGCCCTGGCGGGACAACCCATCGGCATCGCCGTTTTCACTGCCCTTCCTGTGTTTTACAGTAAAATCGTACTGTTGAAGGGCAAGGCTCCAGCGGAGCAATCTTCCATTGGTTCCGGACACTGTGTGCAACCAGCTCAGAGGGTTGTGGTCAGTTACCACCGTGAAGGCACGCCCGTACAGGTAGGGCTGCAAACGCTGCAGTGCCCACACCATGGCCAGACACTCCTTCTCGATGGTCGAGTATGCCACTTCCCTCGGCAAAAGTTTCCGGCTCAGGTACAACACGGGGTGCTCTTGGTCCCCCGAGTCGACCTGGCTAAGCACAGCACCGAGGCCAAACTCGCTGGCGTCGGTCTGTACCAGAAACGGGCGACTGCTGTCGACTGCTCTCAACACTGGAGAGTTGCACAGGGGTGCTTTCAAAGCTTGGAAAGCCGCCTCACAGTCATCTGTCCAGTTGACTGTTTGGGGTAGCCTCTGCTTGGTGAGGTCAGTCAAGGGTTTGGCAAGGGCGCTATAGTCCTGTACGAACCGACTATAGTACCCTGCAGTGCCCAAGAAGGACTTCACCTGTTTCTTGGTCCTGGGGGTGGGCCAGGACACGATTGCGTCCACTTTTTCTGGCTCCGGACTCATGGAACCCCCGCCTACCCGGTGCCCCAGGTAGTGGACCTTGCGCATGCCTATCTGGCACTTCCCCGGCTTGATGGTCAGGCCTGCCTGGTGAAGATGCTTGAGCACCTCCTGGAGGTGCTGAAGGTGTTCCTCCCTGGTGGAACTGAAGACGGCAATATTGTCTAAGTACGCCACCGCGTACTCCTTCAGTCCCCGAAGCAGGTGGTTGACCATCCGCTGGAAAGTGGCAGGGGCATTCTTCATGCTGAAGGGCATGACCGTGGACTCGTACAGTCCAAAGGGGGTGATAAAGGCGGATTTCTCCTGCGCCTCAGGGCTCAGGGGAATCTGCCAGTATCCCCGACTCAAATCCATGATGGATATGTAGTTGGCGTTTGTCAACCGCTCGAGCAGATCCTCGATGCGCGGCATCGGGTGGGCATCAGAGGTTGTGATGGCGTTGAGCCCCCTGTAGTCCACGCAGAACCTGGTGGTTCGATCCTTTTTAGGCACGAGGACTACAGGTGAAGCCCACGCGCTTTTTGACCGTCGAATCACCCCCAGCCTTAACATCTCATCGATCTCTTGGCGCATGACTTGTTGCACCGTTTCAGAGATCCGATAAGGTGTTTGCCGTAATGGGGCGTGATTCCCGGTGTCCACCTCATGAACCGCTAACTCCGTCCTCCCAGGACGGTTGGTGAACACGGGCCAGAAGAGTTCCAGGGTGGCCATCAACTGCAACCGCTGGGACACGGTGAGCGAACCACTTATCTCCATGTCCTCAATGGACCCATTGGCCTTGGCCTGGGCCAGCATGTCCAGGAGAGGATCTTCCTCCCCATCCTCTGGCAGATTGCAGACCGGTAGGACGCAAGCTTCACGTTCGTAGTGCGCCTTCAGCATGTTGACGTGAAAGGCCTTGCGCCTACCCCGAGCATGGTCAAGCGTGACCACGTAGGTGACCGGGTTGAGCTGTTGGTGGACGACGTATGGGCCTTCCCAGGCTGCCTGAAGCTTATCCGTTGGTACAGGGACCAGCGCCCACACCTTTTGACCCACCTGGTAGGTCCGCTCCCAGGCGTTCTGGTCGTACCAGCACTTCTGGTCAGCCTGAGCCTGCGTCATGTTGTCATGCACCAACTGCGTCAAGGTCTGCATCTTGTCACGGAAGCGCATGACATAATCCACGATGGACACTTCTGTGGGGTTTGGCTCATCTTCCCAGGATTCTCTTATCAACCCAAGGGGTCCCCGGACTCGCCTGCCATACAGGAGCTCGAAGGGGGAAAACCCGGTCGAGGCCTGCGGAACTTCTCTGTAAGCGAACAGCAGGTGTGGGAGGTACCGCTCCCAGTCGCGCCCTTGGGTCTCAACCAGTATGCGGAGCATCTGTTTGAGGGTACCGTTGAAGCGTTCACACAAACCATTAGTCTGTGGGTGATACGGACTCGATACCAGGTGTGTCACCTGCATTTTCTCACAGAGAGCCTCCATTAGGCGAGACATGAATTGGGGCCCTTGATCGGTAAGCATCTCCCTGGGAAATCCTACCCTTGAAAAGATGGTCACCAGAGCGTCAGCCACCTTATCTGCCCTGGTTGAAGACAGAGCTACTGCCTCTGGGTACCGGGTAGCGTAGTCTACCACGGTGAGAATGTATCGCTTTCCGGAGCTGCTGGGGACGGCCAGCGGGCCTACGATGTCCACCGTGATTCTCTGGAAAGGCTCCTCTATCACCGGCAAAGCAATAAGGGGAGCCTTAAGAGCAGGCCCCGCCTTACCCACTTTTTGACAGGTGGCACAGGAGCGGCAGTAGTGTGTTACATCTGTCCCCATCTTGGGCCAATAGAAGTGTTGAGACAGCCGTGCCTTTGTTTTGCCGATCCCCAAGTGTCCAGCGAGTGGAATCTCATGGGCAATCCGCAACAACTCAGTTCTGAACTGATAGGGGACGACCAACTGTCTTTCCCTCAACCACTCCTTTTTAGGATCTCTGGGTACTGTCTCCCGGTACAACCTTCCTCGTTCCCATAACACCCTCTCCTTATCAGACTTGGAGGTGGGCGTCTTGGCGAGACCTCTCAATTTCTCCAGGCTGGCATCTGAGAGCAGAGCAGCCTGGAACTCCATGCTGGAGGCTGCCAGAAGTGACGTCAGGGTACCTCCTTTACTGGGACCCTCTGGAACCGGCTCTGGGTTCACCTCTGGTTCAGTCTCTCCTGTAGCAGCAGAGGGTCCAGAAGACAGTGCGTTACCTGCGATCTGGGCACTCTGACTGCGTGTGACAGCTGCTATGTATGCTGTCTCCCTGGGGATTTCTACAGACCCACCAGTCGGTGCTGGCTTGGGCTCTACCTCCCCATCCACCCCCAACACTTCAGGAGCAGTGCTACTTATGGGCCAGTTACCTTCCTCGGTGGCACTGGTCAGCTGCATGGCATTACCTTCCTCATGGTCCCCATGCACCTCCCCATTTCCTTGAGCACCGTTGCTTACTCCTGCCAGGGGTTCCTCAGCCGTCTCACTCCGCAGAGTGATGGGGCTGAGCACTTCGGTACCTGTGGACACATCTACCGCTTCAAAGAAAGGGTTAACGGGTTCAGTCGGCACAGATACATCAACATCATCATCATCCTTCCTAGGAGAAGAATGGTTATCAGTTTGCTTTGGTACATTCACATTAGCATCAGCATCATACCTGGGGAAGGAATGGTTGTTAGTTGCATCATTACTCATCAAGGCATTAGCAGGTAACACATTCAGTTTCCCCTCAACAAACTCTTCATCATCAGGGTTAACGTTACCCTTATTATCAGTTTGGGGAAGGGTGTCAGGGACGTAGTATGCAACCATCCGCCCCAAGTCAGTCCCCAATAAAACATCAGTGGGCAGGTTTTCAGACACTCCCACCTCCCTCAACCCGCTCCCGGCACCCCAGTCAAGAAAAACTCGTGCCACTGGCAAGGGACAACGGGTGCCTCCAATCCCGGTGACAGTCAGGGTTTTCCCCACAAACTCTTCAGGGGCCGCCAGTCCAGGACGGATGAGGGTTCGTTCAGCCCTGGTGTCCTTGAGGCCTGTAGCAAGACGGGCCCCCACCTGAACAGGTTGAACGTTGTCGTCAGCCCTCCCAACCACACCTCCCACCAAAAGAACAGAGGCGTTGGGCCCGGGGGCCTTGGCTGGGGGGTTCTTCGGCCTATTCGGACAGGCCTAAAATAAGTGACCAGGCCGCTGGCAGTGGTGACACACGCGACTGTCAGTAGCCGGCCTGTTGTTGGCAACAGGGACAGGGCCTCCGGAGGGACGGCTAGCTGGGGCATTGGGGTTGGTTGCTGGCTTACCCCCTTTCCAGCTGGTGGCGACTGGCCTCCGCGTCTCGGGCTTCCGGTTGGCCTCGTAGTTGTCGGCGATCTGCGCCGCTTTGTCCGCGTTCGTTGGTTCGCGGTCCAGGATGAACTGTCGGACCTCAGCTGGGCAGAGATACAGGAACTGGTCTTTGATCATCAGGTCCCGTAGCTGCTCAAAGGTTTCAACGGACAGTCCATGGATCCACTGGTCAAAGTGGGTCCTGAGTCCTTGCACCACATCACTGTAGCTATCGTGTGGGCCACGTTGGAGGTGCCGGAACTTCTTTCGGTATACCTCAGGTGTCAGCCGGTATTTGGCGATCAGCGCCTGCTTTATGGCGTCATAGTCGTCATCGGCTTCTGGCAGAAGAGAAGCAAATGCCTCCAGGGCTTTGCCTTTTAGCCCTGGGGTCAAGTACCTTGCCCATTGGTCTCTAGGCAGCTGGTACTGTCTGCAGGCTTTCTCAAAGGCTCGCAGAAACGTGTCCAAGTCCCCATCCTTCTCCATCACGGGAAAATGCTCTGGCCGGGGTTTAGGAGTCTGGACGCTGCTGGGCTCACTGGTTCGGGCTGTGGGGGCATTCCCACCCCGCTGGAGTACCTCCAGTTCATGGGCCCTCTGCGCCTGGCGCTCGGCTCTCTCAGCCTCTCTTTGGCGCTCAGCTCTCTACTGAGCTTGCTGGATCAGCTGCAGACGTCCAACATGGTCTTCGGCAGGGAGTTGCTGTAGAGCCAATTGCAGATAGGGGTCCAGGACTTCCCGGCTGGCGGTCTGCACCATCTGGACCCCTGCAGCTGCACCATCGGCACGGGTGCTGCCTTCTGCGCCCTGGCTCTCTTCCCATTGCACTAGAGCCGTGACCAACTGGGCTTTGGTCTTGTCGGCGACATCAATCTGCTTTGACGTGCACAGGGACCTCAGGATGTCCTTATTAAGCTGCTTATAATAAGATTCTCGCCACGTAGCCATGGTTGCCAAATAAAAGATAGAAAAGAAAAATGAAGAAATGGGAGGGAATACTTGTACGTACACACAAATGTCTCAGAACTAGTAACCACTGAGTCTGTTCTCCAAAACCTATGATGCAGGATTCCCGCAGGAACCGTGCAGGTTTTTAGTGAGAGGAATGATTGCTCAAACCAAATCACTAATGCTCTAGGATTATCCCACCGCTCTGCCACCAATATGTGACGAACAGCCCACAGCCGTTCGTCCACTTACGGAGGCGACTAACGGGGGTCCCGCTGCCACCAAAACGCGACGGACAGCGGACCCTGTGTCACCACTATGTCACAGTCCCACCACTGACACGGGTGTATCAGCGGACGGAGGGACGAGACACACTGCCGGCACACGGCTATCACAGGCACCGTTGGGGCTTATCTTAGTTATCCCACCACTGGCACCATGTGACCAAAAATATCCAGCAAGCTAATCTCGCTCTACAATTTGCCGCAGGGGGGGTTTAATTTGGATGCCCCACCACTGCTATCAATCTTCCAAGTACTGCGGGGATTTATGTATATCCCACTTTCTCAGTTCCACTTTGGAACTCGCAGCTCTCCGGCGCCCCCCTTACCCTCAGGTCAGTCATGGAACTGCACCTAGGATAATTGGTCGCCGGACGGGCTGCCTGTTGTGAACCGGCAATCAGGCTTCTGCAGTAAGGGAATTATTAATGCTGTGGCCGCAGCCCCTCATTCAGCAATATAAGACCCTTCTAGACTGCCAGCAAGCCGCAATAGCCATACACAACGCGCTGCCACCAGTCACGGTTACTTAATTCACAGTGTTAAATTAAGAGGGTCCGTGGCAAACCCCTTGAATTAGTAGCGATTATCTATCAAAGGCGTATAGTTCGATTCTTAGAGCATGGAGACAGATCTAAATTATTATTTCATTTATTTTCCGAAAGAGGACAGTGATCACAGATAAAAGTTGCTATAAAATTCAGACCTAAAATATGTACAGTACAGGTATAAAATAAAAGTGGAGAAAACAAAGAGATTACACTCACAGTTCCATATTGTTGTTAGGCATGCCATGTGGTTTTAAGGGGGGTGGAGGCGAAGCTGCGCGTCTCCACTCATCTGAGTTCTTGTCAGCATGGACTCTGCAGCTGTTCTGAGCTGGTTCTGCCAGGGAATGCCTTATAGACTTTCCTATGTGACATCACAGAGAGGTGCATTCTGGGTTGATCCCACCTCTCTTATCCAAGTTATGTTTTTGCTACAAAACTTAGATTAGCTATAACTTTATGGGAGAAGCTGGTATGGACTCATCAGTGGTATCATGTTTCCCAGCGTAATGAGCCTATCAAGAAAACATCAAACATCTATGCGATATGACCGTCCATTTGGGCGGAAATCCTATCTCAGGTGCTGGACAGGGTAGAACTTCGAAAGATACGCGGTATTGAAGCTGGGACCGCTCAGGTTACAAAAATATGATTTCCATATCTCTACTTGGTACGGTTTTCGCAGGGCAGGCTCTTAAAGGGTTACCTCTAACCTTTATTTCAAACAAAGAGTTTTCCTTTCCCGCACTTTTTTTCCCTCTTTCAGCTGAGGCTGAGAGAAGCCAAATGGGGTGACAGGAAATTGGTTTATGGCACTCGGGGGAAGGGAAGCTGCTGTAGTGTGCAATGTAACTGAGACACTGGCAGGCAGCTTCTCAAAGAAAATGGAGGGTTTGTTAGCACATTGCAACAGAAAACATATCTTGCAGACATTGTACATCACAATCACCCCCCTAGTCCGGCCCACCAACTCTACAGGAGAGATGACACTGCACATAAGAGCTGACACTCTACAGGAGAGAGGACCCTGGCCATAAGAGCTGACACTCTGCAGGAGAGAGAGGACCCTGCACATAAGAGCTGACACTCTACAGGAGAGAGGACACTGCACATAAGAGCTGACACTCTACGAGAGAGAGAGGACCCTGCACATAAGAGCTGACACTCTACAGGAGAGAGGACACAGAACATAAGAGCTGACACTCTACAGGAGAGAGGACCCTGCACATAAGAGCTGACACTCCACAGGAGAGAGAGGACCCTGCACATAAGAGCTGACACTGTACAGAAGAGGGGACCCTGCACATAAGAGCTGACACTCTACAGGAGAGAGCACCATGCACACAAGAGCTGACACTCTACAGGAGAGAGGATCCTGCATATAAGAGCTGACACTCTACAGAAGAGAGGACCCTGCACATAAGAGCTGACACTCTACAGAAGAGAGGACACAGCACATAAGAGCTGACACTCTACAGAAGAGAGGACACAGCACATAAGAGCTGACACTCTACAGAAGAGAGGACACAGCACACAAGAGCTGACACTCTACAGAAGAGAGGACACAGCACACAAGAGCTGACACTCTACAGAAGAGAGGACACAGCACATAAGAGCTGACACTCTACAGAAGAGAGGACACAGCACACAAGAGCTGACACTCTACAGAAGAGAGGACACAGCACACAAGAGCTGACACTCTACAGAAGAGAGGACACAGCACATAAGAGCTGACACTCTACAGAAGAGAGGACACAGCACACAAGAGCTGACACTCTACAGAAGAGAGGACCCTGCACATAAGAGCTGACACTCTACAGAAGAGAGGATCCTGCACATAAGAGCTGACACTCTACAGGAGAGAGGACCCTGCACATAAGAGCTGACACTCTACAGAAGAGAGGACACAGCACATAAGAGCTGACACTCTACAGAAGAGAGGACACAGCACACAAGAGCTGACACTCTACAGAAGAGAGGACACAGCACATAAGAGCTGACACTCTACAGAAGAGAGGACACAGCACACAAGAGCTGACACTCTACAGAAGAGAGGACCCTGCACATAAGAGCTGACATTCTACAGGAGTGGGGACCCTGCACATAAGAGCTGACTCTCTACAGGAGAGAAGACCCTGCACATAAGAGCTGACATTCTACAGGAGTGGGGACCCTGCACATAAGAGCTGAGACTCTACAGGAGAGGGGACCCTGCACATAAGAGCAGACACTCTACAGGAGAGAGTACCCTGCACATAAGAGCTGACACTCTACAGGAGAGGGGACCCTGAGCATAAGAGCTTACACTCTACAGGAGACAGGAGGCTGCACATAAGAGCTGACTCTCTACAGGAGATAAGACCCTGCACGTAAGAGCTGACATTCTACAGGAGTGGGGACCCTGCACATAAGAGCTGACTCTCTACAGGAGAGAAGACCCTGCACATAAGAGCTGACATTCTACAGGAGTGGGGACCCTGCACATAAGAGCTGAGACTCTACAGGAGAGGGGACCCTGCACATAAGAGCAGACACTCTACAGGAGAGAGGACCCTGCACATAAGAGCTGACACTCTACAGGAGAGGGGACCCTGAGCATAAGAGCTTACACTCTACAGGAGACAGGAGGCTGCACATAAGAGCTGACTCTCTACAGGAGAGAAGACCCTGCACGTAAGAGCAGACATTCTACAGGAGTGGGGACCCTGCACATAAGAGCTGAGACTCTACAGGAGAGGGGACCCTGCACATAAGAGCTGACTGTGATGTACAATGTCTGCAAGATATGTTTTCTGTTGCACTGTGCTAAAAAATCCTCCATTTTGTAAGAAGCTGCCTGCCAGTGTCTCAGTTACATTGCACCCTGCAGCAGCTTCCCTTCCCCCCCAGGTGATTATAAATCAACTTCCTGCCACACCATTTGGCTTCTCTCAGCCTCAGCTGAAAGAGAAAAAAGTGCGGGAAATAAACTCTTTGTTTGAAATCAGGAATCAGAAGTAAACCTTTAAGAGCCTGACCTGCGAAAACCATATACCCTAGAGATATAAAAATCATATTTTTGTAATCCGGGCGGTCACAGCGTCGCTGCCGTGGTTCTTGCGAAGCCTAATCCTTTCAGAACCTGAGATATGTGTTCCAGCTAAACGGTGTATCAGAACTACTGCATATTTGGTCTTGAATTATTGTACTCAACAAATCACAGCCAATGATGCCCTATATGTGTCTGTGCGGGCTGCCCCCATGGAGTTATGATTAGTATAAGTTTTCTAGTGTAATTCTAAATCCAAAAGGGAGAGGTGGGATTAACCCAGCATGCATCTCTCCGTGATGTCACATAGCAAGTCTATAAAGCATTTCCTGGACAAAACCAGAGCAGAACAGCTGCAGAGTCCGTGCTGACAAGAACTCAGATGAGTGGAGAAGTGCAGCTCCGCCTCCACCCCCCCTTAAAACCACATGGGATGCCTAACAACAATATGGAACTGTGAGTGTAATCTCTTTGTTTTCTCCACTTTTATTTTATACCTGTACTGTACATATTTTAGGTCTCAATTTTATAGCAACTTTTATCTGTAATCACTGTCCTCTTTCGGAAAATAAATGAAATAATTATTTAGATCTGTCTCCATGCTCTAAGAATCGAACTATACGCCTTTGATAGATAATCGCTACTAATTCAAGGGGTTTGCCATGGACCCTCTTAATTTAACACTGTGAATTAAGTAACCGTGGCTGGTGGCAGCGCGTTGTGCACGGCTATTGCGGCTTGCTGGCAGTCCAGAAGGGTCTTATATTGCTGAATAAGGGTCTGCGGCCACAGCATTGATAATTCCCTTACTGCAGAAGCCTAATTGCCGGTTCACAACAGGCAGCCCGTCCGGCAACCAATTATCCTACGTGCAGTTCCCTGACTGACCTGAGGGTAAGGGGGGGCGACGGAGAGCTGCGAGTTCCAAAGTGGAACTGAGAAAGTGGGATATACATAAATCCCCGCAGTACTTGGAAGGTTGATAGCAGTGGTGGGGCATCCAAAATAAAACCCCCCTGCGGCAAATTGTAGAGCGAGATTAGCTTGCTGGATATTTTTGGTCACATGGTGCCAGTGGTGGGATAACTAAGATAAGCCCCAACGGTGCCTGTGATAGCCGTGTGCCGGCAGTGTGTCTCGTCCCTCCTTCTGCTGATACACCCGTGTCAGTGGTGGGACTGTGACATAGTGGTGACACAGGGTCCGCTGTCCGTCGCATATTGGTGGCAGCGGGACCCCCCGTTAGACCTCCGTAAGTGGACGAACGGCCGTGGGCTGTTCGTCACACTGACACTCTACAGGAGAGAGGACCCTGCACATAAGAGCTGACACTCTACAGGAGAGAGGACACTGCACATAAGAGCTGACACTCTACAGGTGAGATAGGACCCTGCACATAAGAGCTGACACTCTACAGGAGAGAGGACACTGCACATAAGAGCTGACACTCTACAGGAGAGAGGATCCTGCACAAAAGAACTGACACTCTATAGGAGAGAGGACACTGCACATAAGAGCTGACACTCTAGAGGAGAGAGGACACAGCACATAAGAGCTGACACTCTACAGTAGAGAGGACCCTGCACATAAGAGCTGACATTCTACAGGAGAGGGGACCCTGCGCATAAGAGCTGACACTCCACAGGAGAGAGGACCCTGCACATAAGAGCTGACACACCACAGGAGAGAGGACCCTGCACAAAAGAACTGACACTCTACAGGAGAGAGGATCCTGCACAAAAGAACTGACACTCTACAGGAGAGAGGACACTGCACATAAGAGCTGACACTCTACAGGAGAGAGGACCCTGCACAAAAGAACTGACACTCTACAGGAGAGAGGATCCTGCACAAAAGAACTGACACTCTACAGGAGAGAGGACACTGCACATAAGAGCTGACACTCTACAGGAGACAGGATACTGCACATAAGAGCTGACACTCTACAGGAGAGAGGATCCTGCACAAAAGAGCTGACACTCTACAGGAGAGAGGACACTGCACATAATAGCTGACACTGCACAGGAGAGAGGATCCTGCACAAAAGAGCTGACACTCTACAGGAGAGAGGACACTGCACATAAGAGCTGACACTCTAGAGTTGAGAGGACACAACACATAAGAGCTGACACTCTACAGGAGAGAGGATCCTGCACGTAAGAGCTTACACTCAACAGGAGAGAGGATCCTGCACATAAGAGCTGACACTCTACAGGAGACAGGATACTGCACATAAGAGCTGACACTCTACAGGAGAGAGGATCCTGCACAAAAGAGCTGACACAGCACATAAGAGCTCACACTCTACAGGAGAGGGGACCCTGCACAAAAGAGCTGACACTCTACAGGAGAGAGGACCCTGCACAAAAGAGCTGACACTCTACACTAGAGAGAGAGAACCTTGCACATAAGAGCTGACACTCTACAGGAGAGGGGACCCTGCACATAAGAGCTGACACTCTACAGGAGAGAGGACCCTGCACAAAAGAGCTGACACTCTACAGGAGAGAGGACCCTGCACATAAGAGCTTACACTCTATAGGAGAGGGGACCCTGCACATAAGAGCTGACACTCTACAGGATAGAGGAGGCGGCACATAAGAGCTAGCACTCTACAGGAGAGAGGACACTGCACATAAAAGCTGACACTCTACACTAGAGAGAGGGGACCCTGCAAAAAAGACTTGACACTCTACAGGAGAAAGAGGACTCTGCAAAGAAGAGCTGACACTGTACAGGAGAGGGGACCCTGCACATAAGAGCCGACACTCTACAGGAGAGAGGACCCTGCACATAAGAGCCGACCCTCTACAGGAGAGAGGACCCTGCACATAAGAGCCGACACTCTACACTAGAAAGAGGGGACCTTGCACATAAGAGCTGACACTCTACAGGACAGAGGACCCTGCACAAAAGAGCTGACACTCTACAGGAGAGAGGACCTTGCAGATAAGAGCTGACACTCTACAAGAGAGAGGACCCTGCACATAAGAGCTGACACTCTACAGGAGAGGGGACCCTGCACACAAGAGCTGACACTCTACAGGAGAGGGGACCCTGCACATAAGAGCTGACACTCTACAGGAGAGGGGACCCTGCACATAAGAGCTGACACTCTACAGGAGAGGGGACCCTGCACATAAGAGCTGACACTCTACAGGAGAGGGGACCCTGCACATAAGAGCTGACACTCTACAGGAGATAGGATCCTGCACAAAAGAGCTGACACAGCACATAAGAGCTGACACTCTACAGGAGAGGGGACCCTGCACAAAAGAGCTGACACTCTACAGGAGAGAGGACCCTGCACAAAAGAGCTGACACTCTACACTAGAGAGAGAGGACCATGCACATAAGAGCTGACACTATACAGGAGAGGGGACCCTGCACATAAGAGCTGACACTCTACAGGAGAGAGGACCCTGCACAAAAGAGCTGACACTCTACAGGAGAGAGTACCCTGCACATAAGAGCCGACACTCTACAGGAGAGAGGACCCTGCACATAAGAGCCGACACTCTACACTAGAAAGAGGGGACCTTGCACATAAGAGCTGACACTCTGCAGAACAGAGGACCCTGCACAAAAGAGCTGACACTCTACAGGAGAGAGGACCTTGCAGATAAGAGCTGACACTCTACAAGAGAGAGGACCCTGCACATAAGAGCTGACACTCTACAGGAGAGGGGACCCTGCACATAAGAGCTGACACTCTACAGGAGAGAGGAGGCTGCACATAAGAGCTGACACTCCACAGGAGATAGGACACTGCACATAAGAGCTGACACTCTACAGGAGAGAGGACACTGCACATAAGAGCTGACACTCTACAGGAGAGAGAGGACCCTGCACATAAGAGCAGACACTCTACAGGAGAGAGGACACTGCACATAAGAGCTAACACTCTACAGGAGAGAGGATCCTGCACATAAGAGCTGACACGCTAGAAGAGAGAGGACACTGCACATAAGAGCTGACACTCTACAGGAGAGCGGATCCTGCACAAAAGAGCTGACACTCTACAGGAGAGATTACACTGCACATAAGAGCTGACACTCTACAGGAGATAGGATCCTACACATAAGAGCTGACACTCTACAGGAGAGAGGACACTGCACATAAGAGCTGACACTCTACAGGAGTGATGACACTGCACATAAGATCTGACACTCTACAGGAGAGAGGACACTGCACATAAGAGCTGACACTCTACAGGAGAGAGGATCCTGCACACAAGAGCTGACACTCCACAGGAGAGAGGATCCTGCACAAAAGAGCTGACACTCTACAGCAGAGAGAGGACCCTGCACATAGGAGCTGACACTCTACAGGAGAGAGGAGGCTGCACATAAAAGCTTACACTCTACAGGAGAGAGGACCCTGCACATAAGAGCTGACACTCTACAGGAGAGAGGACACTGCACATAAGAGCTGACACTCTACAGGAGAGAGAGGACCCTGCACACAAGAGCTGACACTCTACAGGAGAGAGGAAACTGCACTTAAGAGCTGACACTCTACAGGAGAGAGGATCCTGCACATAAGAGCTGACACTCTACAGGAGAGAGGATCCTGCACATAAGAGCTGACACTCTACAGGAGAGAGGACACTGCACATAAGAGCTGACACTCTACAGGAGAGAGGATGCTGCACAAAAGAGCTGACACTCTACAGGAGAGAGTGGACCCTGCACATAAGAGCTGACACTCTACAGGAGAGAGGCCACTGCACATAAGAGCTGACACTCTACAGGAGAGATGATCCTGCACGTAAGAGCTGACACTCTACAGGAGAGAGGACACTGCACATAAGAGCTGACACTCTACAGTAGAGAGGATCCTGCACAAAAGAACTGACACTCTACAGGAGAGAGGACTCTGCACATAAGAGCTGACACTCTACAGGAGAGAGGATCCTGCACGTAAGAGCTGACATTCTACAGGAGATAGAGGACCCTTCACATAAGAGCTGACACTCTACAGGAGAGAGGACTCTGCACATAAGAGCTGAAATGCTAGAGGAGAGAGGACACATCACATAAGAGCTGACACTGTACAAGAGAGAGGACCCTGCACAGAAGAGCTGACACTCTACAGGAGAAAGGACCCTGCACATAAGAGCTGACACTCTACAGTAGAGAGGACCCTGCACATAAGAGCTGACACTCTACAGGAGAGAGGACTCTGCACATAAATGCTGACACTCTACAGGAGAGAGGACTCTGCACATAAGAGCTGACACTCTACAGGAAAGAGGACCCTGCACATAAGAGCTGACACAATACAGGAGAGATGACACTGCACATAAGAGCTGACACTCTATAGGAGAGAGGATCCTGCACTTAAGAGCTGACACTCTACAGGAGAGAGGACACAGAACATAAGAGCTGACACTCTACAGGAGAGAGGACCCTGCACATAAGAGCTGACACTCTACAGGAGAGACGATCCTGCACATAAGAGCTGACACTCTACAGGAGAGAGAGGACCCTGCACATAAGAGCTGACACTCTACAGGAGAGAGGACACTGCACATAAGAGCTGACACTCTACAGGAGAGAGGACACAGCACATAAGAGCTGACACTGTACAAGAGAGAGGACCCTGCACATAAGAGCTGACACTCTACAGGAGAGAGGGCACAGCACATAAGAGCTGACACTCTACAGGAGAATGGACACTGCACATAAGAGCTGACACTCTACAGGAGAGAGGACACTGCACATAAGAGCTGACACTCTACATGAGAGAGGACCCTGCACATAAGAGCTGACACTCTACAGGAGAGAGGACACAGCACATAAGAGCTGACACTCTACAGGAGAGGGGATCCTGCACGTAAGAGCTGACATTCTACAGGATAGAGGACCCTGCACATAAGAGCTGACACTCTACAGGAGAGAGGACACTGCACATAAGAGCTGACACTCTACAGGAGAGAGAATCCTGCATGTAAGAGCTGACACTCTACAGGAGAGAGGACACTGCACATAAGAGCTGACACTCTACAGGAGAGAGGACCCTGCACATAAGAGCTGACACTCTACAGGAGAGATGACACAGCACATAAGAGCTGACACTCTATAGGAGTGAGGACTCTGCACATAAGAGCTGACACTCTACAGGAGAGAGGACCCTGCACATAAGAGCTGACACAATATTGGAGAGATGGCACTGCACATAAGAGATGACACTCTATAGGAGAGGGGACCCTGCACATAAGAGCTGACACTCTACAGGAGAGAGGACACTGCACATAAGAGCTGACACTCTACAGGAGATAGGATCCTACACATAAGAGCTGACACTCTACAGGAGAGAGGACACTGCACATAAGAGCTGACACTCTACAGGAGAGATGACACTGCACATAAGATCTGACACTCTACAGGAGAGAGGACACTGCATATAAGAGCTGACACTCTACAGGAGAGAGGATCCTGCACACAAGAGCTGAGACTCCACAGGAGAGAGGATCCTGCACAAAAGAGCTGACACTCTACAGGATAGAGAGGACCCTGCACATAAGAGCTGACACTCTACAGGAGAGAGGACACTGCACATAGGAGCTGACACTCTACAGGAGAGAGGAGGCTGCACATAACAGCTTACACTCTACAGGAGAGAGGACCCTGCACATAAGAGCTGACACTCTACAGGAGAGAGGACACTGCACATAAGAGCTGACACTCTACAGGAGAGAGAGGACCCTGCACATAAGAGCTGACACTCTACAGGAGAGAGGAAACTGCACATAAGAGCTGACACTATACAGGAGAGAGGATCCTGCACATAAGAGCTGACACTCTACAGGAGAGACGATCCTGCACATAGGAGCTGACACTCTACAGGAGAGAGGACACTGCACATAAGAGCTGACACTCTACAGGAGAGAGGATCCTGCACAAAAGAGCTGACACTCTACAGGAGAGAGAGGACCCTGCACATAAGAGCTGACACTCTACAGGAGACAGGATACTGCACATAAGAGCTGACACTCTACAGGAGAGAGGATCCTGCACAAAAGAGCTGACACTCTACAGGAGAGAGGGCACAGCACATAAGAGCTGACACTCTACAGGAGAGAGGACCCTGCACATAAGAGCTGACACTCTACAGGAGAGACGATCCTGCACATAAGAGCTGACACTCTACAGGAGAGAGAGAACCCTGCACATAAGAGCTGACACTCTACAGGAGAGAGGACACTGCACATAAGAGCTGACACTCTACAGGAGAGAGGACACAGCACATAAGAGCTGACACTGTACAAGAGAGAGGACCCTGCACATAAGAGCTGACACTCTACAGGAGAGAGGACCCTGCACATAAGAGCTGACACTCTACAGGAGAAAGGACACAGCACATAAGAGCTGACACTCTACAGGAGAGAGGATCCTGCATGTAAGAGCTGACACTCTACAGGAGAGAGGACACTGCACATAAGAGCTGACACTCTACAGGAGAGAGGATCCTGCATGTAAGAGCTGACACTCTACAGGAGAGAGGACACTGCACATAAGAGCTGACACTCTACAGGAGATAGGATCCTACACATAAGAGCTGACACTCTACAGGAGAGAGGACACTGCACATAAGAGCTGACACTCTACAGGAGAGAGGACACTGCACATAAGATCTGACACTCTACAGGAGAGAGGACACTGCAAATAAGAGCTGACACTCTACAGGAGAGAGGACCCTGCACATTAGAGCTGACACTCTACAGGAGAGAGGACACAGCACATAAGAGCTGACACTGTACAAGAGAGAGGACCCTGCACATAAGAGCTGACACTCTACAGGAGAGAGGACACTGCACATAAGAGCTGACACTCTACAGGTGAGATAGGACCCTGCACATAAGAGCTGACACTCTACAGGAGAGAGGACACTGCACATAAGAGCTGACACTCTGCAGGAGAGAGGATCCTGCACAAAAGAACTGACACTCTATAGGAGAGAGGACACTGCACATAAGAGCTGACACTCTAGAGGAGAGAGGACACAGCACATAAGAGCTGACACTCTACAGTAGAGAGGACCCTGCACATAAAAGCTGACACTCTACAAGAGAGAGAGGACACTGCACATAAGAGCTGACACTCTACAGGAGAGAGGACACTGCACATAATAGCTGACACTCTACAGGAGATAGAGGACCCTGCACATAAGAGCTGAGATTCTACAGGAGAGAGGACCCTGCACATAAGAGCTGACACTCCACAGGAGAGAGGGCACAGCACATAAGAGCTGACACTATACAAGAGAGAGAGGACCCTGCACATAAGAGCTGACACTCTACATGAGAGAGGACACAGCACATAAGAGCTAACACTCTACAGGAGAGAGGACCCTGCACATAAGAGCTGACACTCTACAGAAGAGAGGACACTGCACATAAGAGCTGACACTCTACAGGAGAGAGGACCCTGCACATAAGAGCTGACATTCTACAGGAGAGGGGACCCTGCGCATAAGAGCTGACACTCCACAGGAGAGAGGACCCTGCACATAAGAGCTGACACTCTACAGGAGAGAGGATCCTGCACAAAAGAACTGACACTCTACAGGAGAGAGGACACTGCACATAAGAGCTGACACTCTACAGGTGAGAGGACCCTGCACAAAAGAACTGACACTCTACAGGAGAGAGGATCCTGCACAAAAGAACTGACACTCTACAGGAGAGAGGACACTGCACATAAGAGCTGACACTCTACAGGAGACAGGATACTGCACATAAGAGCTGACACTCTACAGGAGAGAGGATCCTGCACAAAAGAGCTGACACTCTACAGGAGAGAGGACACTGCACATAATAGCTGACACTGCACATGAGAGAGGATCCTGCACAAAAGATCTGACACTCTACAGAAGAGAGGACACTGCACATAAGAGCTGACACTCTAGAGTTGAGAGGACACAACACATAAGAGCTGACACTCTACAGGAGAGAGGATCCTGCACATAAGAGCTTACACTCAACAGGAGAGAGGATCCTGCACATAAGAGCTGACACTCTACAGGAGACAGGATACTGCACATAAGAGCTGACACTCTACAGGAGAGAGGATCCTGCACAAAAGAGCTGACACAGCACATAAGAGCTGACACTCTACAGGAGAAAGAGGACTCTGCAAAGAAGAGCTGACACTCTACAGGAGAGGGGACCCTGCACATAAGAGCTGACACTCTACAGGAGAGGGGACCCTGCACATAAGAGCTGACACTCTACAGGAGAGGGGACCCTGCACATAAGAGCTGACACTCTACAGGAGAGGGGACCCTGCACATAAGAGCTGACACTCTACAGGAGAGGGGACCCTGCACATAAGAGCTGACACTCTACAGGAGATAGGATCATGCACAAAAGAGCTGACACAGCACATAAGAGCTGACACTCTACAGGAGAGGGGACCCTGCACAAAAGAGCTGACACTCTACAGGAGAGAGGACCCTGCACAAAAGAGCTGACACTCTACACTAGAGAGAGAGGACCTTGCACATAAGAGCTGACACTCTACAGGAGAGGGGACCCTGCACATAAGAGCTGACACTCTACAGGAGAGAGGACCCTGCACAAAAGAGCTGACACTCTACAGGAGAGAGGACCCTGCACATAAGAGCTTACACTCTATAGGAGAGGGGACCCTGCACATAAGAGCTGACACTCTACAGGATAGAGGAGGCGGCACATAAGAGCTGGCACTCTACAGGAGAGAGGACACTGCACATAAAAGCTGACACTCTACACTAGAGAGAGGGGACCCTGCAAAAAAGACCTGACACTCTACAGGAGAAAGAGGACTCTGCAAAGAAGAGCTGACACTGTACAGGAGAGGGGACCCTGCACATAAGAGCCGACACTCTACAGGAGAGAGGACCCTGCACATAAGAGCCGACACTCTACAGGAGAGAGGACCCTGCACATAAGAGCCGACACTCTACACTAGAAAGAGGGGACCTTGCACATAAGAGCTGACACTCTACAGGACAGAGGACCCTGCACAAAAGAGCTGACACTCTACAGGAGAGAGGACCTTGCAGATAAGAGCTGACACTCTACAAGAGAGAGGACCCTGCACATAAGAGCTGACACTCTACAGGAGAGGGGACCCTGCACATAAGAGCTGACACTCTACAGGAGAGGGGACCCTGCACATAAGAGCTGACACTCTACAGGAGAGGGGACCCTGCACATAAGAGCTGACACTCTACAGGAGAGAGGAGGCTGCACATAAGAGCTGACACTCCACAGGAGATAGGACACTGCACATAAGAGCTGACACTCTACAGGAGAGAGGACACTGCACATAAGAGCTGACACTCTACAGGAGAGAGAGGACCCTGCACATAAGAGCTGACACTCTACAGGAGAGAGGACACTGCACATAAGAGCTAACACTCTACAGGAGAGAGGATTCTGCACATAAGAGCTGACACGCTAGAGGAGAGAGGACACTGCACATAAGAGCTGACACTCTACAGGAGAGAGGATCCTGCACAAAAGAGCTGACACTCTACAGGAGAGATGACACTGCACATAAGAGCTGACACTCTACAGGAGATAGGATCCTACACATAAGAGCTGACACTCTACAGGAGAGAGGACACTGCACATAAGAGCTGACACTCTACAGGAGAGATGACTCTGCACATAAGATCTGACACTCTACAGGAGAGAGGACACTGCACATAAGAGCTGACACTCTACAGGAGAGAGGATCCTGCACACAAGAGCTGACACTCCACAGGAGAGAGGATCCTGCACAAAAGAGCTGACACTCTACTGGAAAGAGAGGACCCTGCACATAGGAGCTTACACTCTACAGGAGAGAGGAGGCTGCACATAAAAGCTTACACTCTACAGGAGAGAGGACCCTGCACATAAGAGCTGACACTCTACAGGAGAGAGGACACTGCACATAAGAGCTGACACTCTACAGGAGAGAGGAAACAGCACATAAGAGCTGACACTCTACAGGAGAGAGGATCCTGCACGTAAGAGCTGACATTCTACAGGAGAGAAGACCCTGCACATAAGAGCTGACACTCTACAGGAGAGAGGACACTGCACATAAGAGCTGACACTCTACAGGAGAGAGGACACTGCACATAAGAGCTGACACTCTACAGGAGAGAGGATCCTGCACATAAGAGCTGACACTCTACAGGAGATAGGATACTGCACATAAAATTTGACACTCTACAGGAGAGAGGACACTGCACATAAGAGCTGACACTCTACAGGAGAGAGGACACTGCACATAAGAGCTGACACTCTACAGGAGAGAGGATCCTGCACATAAGAGCTAACACTCTACAGGAGAGAGGATTCTGCACATAAGAGCTGACACGCTAGAGGAGAGAGGACACTGCACATAAGAGCTGACACTCTACAGGAGAGAGGATCCTGCACAAAAGAGCTGACACTCTACAGGAGAGATGACACTGCACATAAGAGCTGACACTCTACAGGAGATAGGATCCTACACATAAGAGCTGACACTCTACAGGAGAGAGGACACTGCACATAAGAGCTGACACTCTACAGGAGAGATGACTCTGCACATAAGATCTGACACTCTACAGGAGAGAGGACACTGCACATAAGAGCTGACACTCTACAGGAGAGAGGATCCTGCACACAAGAGCTGACACTCCACAGGAGAGAGGATCCTGCACAAAAGAGCTGACACTCTACTGGAAAGAGAGGACCCTGCACATAGGAGCTTACACTCTACAGGAGAGAGGAGGCTGCACATAAAAGCTTACACTCTACAGGAGAGAGGACCCTGCACATAAGAGCTGACACTCTACAGGAGAGAGGACACTGCACATAAGAGCTGACACTCTACAGGAGAGAGGAAACAGCACATAAGAGCTGACACTCTACAGGAGAGAGGATCCTGCACGTAAGAGCTGACATTCTACAGGAGAGAAGACCCTGCACATAAGAGCTGACACTCTACAGGAGAGAGGACACTGCACATAAGAGCTGACACTCTACAGGAGAGAGGACACTGCACATAAGAGCTGACACTCTACAGGAGAGAGGATCCTGCACATAAGAGCTGACACTCTACAGGAGATAGGATACTGCACATAAAATTTGACACTCTACAGGAGAGAGGACACTGCACATAAGAGCTGACACTCTACAGGAGAGAGGACACTGCACATAAGAGCTGACACTCTACAGGAGAGAGGATCCTGCACATAAGAGCTTACACTCAACAGGAGAGAGGATCCTGCACATAAGAGCTGACACTCTACAGGAGAGAGGACACTGCACATACTAGCTGACACTCTACAGGAGAGAGGTTCCTGCACAAAAGAACTGACACTCTACAGGAGATAGAGGACCCTGCACATAAGAGCTGACACTCTACAGGAGAGAGGACATAGCACATAAGAGCTGACACTCTAGAGGAGAGAGGACACATTACATAAGAGCTGACACTCTACAGTAGAGAGGACCCTGCACATAAAAGCTGACACTCTACAGGAGAGAGGATCCTGCACAAAAGATCTGACACTCTACATGAGAGAGAGGACCCTGCACATAAGAGCTGACACTCTACAGGAGAGAGGACCCTGCACATAAGAGCTGAAACGCTAGAGGAGAGAGGACTCAGCACATAAGAGCTGACACTGTACAAGAGAGAGGACCCTGCACATAAGAGCTGACACTCTACAGGAGAGAGGGCACAGCACATAACAGCTGACACTATACAAGAGAGAGAGGACCCTGCACATAAGAGCTGACACTCTACAGGAGAAAGGACACTGCACATAAGAGCTGACACTCTACAGGAGAGAGGACACTGCACATAAGCGCTGACACTCTACAGGAGAGAGAGGACCCTGCACATAAGAGCTGACACTCTACAGGAGAGAGGACACTGCACATAAGAGCTAACACTCTACAGGAGAGAGGATCCTGCACATAAGAGCTGACACGCTACAGGAGAGAGGACACTGCACATAAGAGCTGACACTCTACAGGAGAGAGGATCCTGCACAAAAGAGCTGACACTCTACAGGAGAGATTACACTGCACATAAGAGCTGACACTCTACAGGAGATAGGATCCTACACATAAGAGCTGACACTCTACAGGAGAGAGCACACTGCACATAAGAGCTGACACTCTACAGGAGAGATGACACTGCACATAAGATCTGACACTCTACAGGAGAGAGGACACTGCACATAAGAGCTGACACTCTACAGGAGAGAGGATCCTGCACACAAGAGCTGACACTCCACAGGAGAGAGGATCCTGCACAAAAGAGCTGACAATCTACAGGAGAGAGAGGACCCTGCACATAGGAGCTGACACTCTACAGGAGAGAGGAGGCTGCACATAAAAGCTTACACTCTACAGGAGAGAGGACCCTGCACATAAGAGCTGACACTCTACAGGAGAGAGGACACTGCACATAAGAGCTGACACTCTACAGGAGAGAGAGGACCCTGCACACAAGAGCTGACACTCTACAGGAGAGAGGAAACTGCACATAAGAGCTGACACTCTACAGGAGAGAGGATCCTGCACATAAGAGCTGACACTCTACAGGAGAGAGGATCCTGCACATAAGAGCTGACACTCTACAGGAGAGAGGACACTGCACATAAGAGCTGACACTCTACAGGAGAGAGGATCCTGCACAAAAGAGCTGACACACTACAGGAGAGAGTGGACCCTGCACATAAGAGCTGACACTCTACAGGAGAGAGGCCACTGCACATAAGAGCTGACACTCTACAGGAGAGAGGATCCTGCACGTAAGAGCTGACACTCCACAGGAGAGAGGACACTGCACATAAGAGCTGACACTCTACAGTAGAGAGGATCCTGCACAAAAGAACTGACACTCTACAGGAGAGAGGACTCTGCACATAAGAGCTGACACTCTACAGGAGAGAGGATCCTGCACGTAAGAGCTGACATTCTACAGGAGATAGAGGACCCTTCACATAAGAGCTGACACTCTACTGGAGAGAGGACACTGCACATAAGGGCTGAAATGCTAGAGGAGAGAGGACACATCACATAAGAGCTGACACTGTACAAGAGAGAGGACCCTGCACATAAGAGCTGACACTCTACAGGAGAAAGGACCCTGCACATAAGAGCTGACACTCTACAGTAGAGAGGACCCTGCACATAAGAGCTGACACTCTACAGAAGAGAGGACACAGCACACAAGAGCTGACACTCTACAGAAGAGAGGACACAGCACATAAGAGCTGACACTCTACAGAAGAGAGGACACAGCACACAAGAGCTGACACTCTACAGAAGAGAGGACACAGCACACAAGAGCTGACACTCTACAGAAGAGAGGACACAGCACATAAGAGCTGACACTCTACAGAAGAGAGGACACAGCACACAAGAGCTGACACTCTACAGAAGAGAGGACCCTGCACATAAGAGCTGACACTCTACAGAAGAGAGGATCCTGCACATAAGAGCTGACACTCTACAGGAGAGAGGACCCTGCACATAAGAGCTGACACTCTACAGAAGAGAGGACACAGCACATAAGAGCTGACACTCTACAGAAGAGAGGACACAGCACACAAGAGCTGACACTCTACAGAAGAGAGGACACAGCACATAAGAGCTGACACTCTACAGAAGAGAGGACACAGCACACAAGAGCTGACACTCTACAGAAGAGAGGACCCTGCACATAAGAGCTGACATTCTACAGGAGTGGGGACCCTGCACATAAGAGCTGACTCTCTACAGGAGAGAAGACCCTGCACATAAGAGCTGACATTCTACAGGAGTGGGGACCCTGCACATAAGAGCTGAGACTCTACAGGAGAGGGGACCCTGCACATAAGAGCAGACACTCTACAGGAGAGAGTACCCTGCACATAAGAGCTGACACTCTACAGGAGAGGGGACCCTGAGCATAAGAGCTTACACTCTACAGGAGACAGGAGGCTGCACATAAGAGCTGACTCTCTACAGGAGATAAGACCCTGCACGTAAGAGCTGACATTCTACAGGAGTGGGGACCCTGCACATAAGAGCTGACTCTCTACAGGAGAGAAGACCCTGCACATAAGAGCTGACATTCTACAGGAGTGGGGACCCTGCACATAAGAGCTGAGACTCTACAGGAGAGGGGACCCTGCACATAAGAGCAGACACTCTACAGGAGAGAGGACCCTGCACATAAGAGCTGACACTCTACAGGAGAGGGGACCCTGAGCATAAGAGCTTACACTCTACAGGAGACAGGAGGCTGCACATAAGAGCTGACTCTCTACAGGAGAGAAGACCCTGCACGTAAGAGCAGACATTCTACAGGAGTGGGGACCCTGCACATAAGAGCTGAGACTCTACAGGAGAGGGGACCCTGCACATAAGAGCTGACTGTGATGTACAATGTCTGCAAGATATGTTTTCTGTTGCACTGTGCTAAAAAATCCTCCATTTTGTAAGAAGCTGCCTGCCAGTGTCTCAGTTACATTGCACCCTGCAGCAGCTTCCCTTCCCCCCCAGGTGATTATAAATCAACTTCCTGCCACACCATTTGGCTTCTCTCAGCCTCAGCTGAAAGAGAAAAAAGTGCGGGAAATAAACTCTTTGTTTGAAATCAGGAATCAGAAGTAAACCTTTAAGAGCCTGACCTGCGAAAACCATATACCCTAGAGATATAAAAATCATATTTTTGTAATCCGGGCGGTCACAGCGTCGCTGCCGTGGTTCTTGCGAAGCCTAATCCTTTCAGAACCTGAGATATGTGTTCCAGCTAAACGGTGTATCAGAACTACTGCATATTTGGTCTTGAATTATTGTACTCAACAAATCACAGCCAATGATGCCCTATATGTGTCTGTGCGGGCTGCCCCCATGGAGTTATGATTAGTATAAGTTTTCTAGTGTAATTCTAAATCCAAAAGGGAGAGGTGGGATTAACCCAGCATGCATCTCTCCGTGATGTCACATAGCAAGTCTATAAAGCATTTCCTGGACAAAACCAGAGCAGAACAGCTGCAGAGTCCGTGCTGACAAGAACTCAGATGAGTGGAGAAGTGCAGCTCCGCCTCCACCCCCCCTTAAAACCACATGGGATGCCTAACAACAATATGGAACTGTGAGTGTAATCTCTTTGTTTTCTCCACTTTTATTTTATACCTGTACTGTACATATTTTAGGTCTCAATTTTATAGCAACTTTTATCTGTAATCACTGTCCTCTTTCGGAAAATAAATGAAATAATTATTTAGATCTGTCTCCATGCTCTAAGAATCGAACTATACGCCTTTGATAGATAATCGCTACTAATTCAAGGGGTTTGCCATGGACCCTCTTAATTTAACACTGTGAATTAAGTAACCGTGGCTGGTGGCAGCGCGTTGTGCACGGCTATTGCGGCTTGCTGGCAGTCCAGAAGGGTCTTATATTGCTGAATAAGGGTCTGCGGCCACAGCATTGATAATTCCCTTACTGCAGAAGCCTAATTGCCGGTTCACAACAGGCAGCCCGTCCGGCAACCAATTATCCTACGTGCAGTTCCCTGACTGACCTGAGGGTAAGGGGGGGCGACGGAGAGCTGCGAGTTCCAAAGTGGAACTGAGAAAGTGGGATATACATAAATCCCCGCAGTACTTGGAAGGTTGATAGCAGTGGTGGGGCATCCAAAATAAAACCCCCCTGCGGCAAATTGTAGAGCGAGATTAGCTTGCTGGATATTTTTGGTCACATGGTGCCAGTGGTGGGATAACTAAGATAAGCCCCAACGGTGCCTGTGATAGCCGTGTGCCGGCAGTGTGTCTCGTCCCTCCTTCTGCTGATACACCCGTGTCAGTGGTGGGACTGTGACATAGTGGTGACACAGGGTCCGCTGTCCGTCGCATATTGGTGGCAGCGGGACCCCCCGTTAGACCTCCGTAAGTGGACGAACGGCCGTGGGCTGTTCGTCACACTGACACTCTACAGGAGAGAGGACCCTGCACATAAGAGCTGACACTCTACAGGAGAGAGGACACTGCACATAAGAGCTGACACTCTACAGGTGAGATAGGACCCTGCACATAAGAGCTGACACTCTACAGGAGAGAGGACACTGCACATAAGAGCTGACACTCTACAGGAGAGAGGATCCTGCACAAAAGAACTGACACTCTATAGGAGAGAGGACACTGCACATAAGAGCTGACACTCTAGAGGAGAGAGGACACAGCACATAAGAGCTGACACTCTACAGTAGAGAGGACCCTGCACATAAGAGCTGACATTCTACAGGAGAGGGGACCCTGCGCATAAGAGCTGACACTCCACAGGAGAGAGGACCCTGCACATAAGAGCTGACACACCACAGGAGAGAGGACCCTGCACAAAAGAACTGACACTCTACAGGAGAGAGGATCCTGCACAAAAGAACTGACACTCTACAGGAGAGAGGACACTGCACATAAGAGCTGACACTCTACAGGAGAGAGGACCCTGCACAAAAGAACTGACACTCTACAGGAGAGAGGATCCTGCACAAAAGAACTGACACTCTACAGGAGAGAGGACACTGCACATAAGAGCTGACACTCTACAGGAGACAGGATACTGCACATAAGAGCTGACACTCTACAGGAGAGAGGATCCTGCACAAAAGAGCTGACACTCTACAGGAGAGAGGACACTGCACATAATAGCTGACACTGCACAGGAGAGAGGATCCTGCACAAAAGAGCTGACACTCTACAGGAGAGAGGACACTGCACATAAGAGCTGACACTCTAGAGTTGAGAGGACACAACACATAAGAGCTGACACTCTACAGGAGAGAGGATCCTGCACGTAAGAGCTTACACTCAACAGGAGAGAGGATCCTGCACATAAGAGCTGACACTCTACAGGAGACAGGATACTGCACATAAGAGCTGACACTCTACAGGAGAGAGGATCCTGCACAAAAGAGCTGACACAGCACATAAGAGCTCACACTCTACAGGAGAGGGGACCCTGCACAAAAGAGCTGACACTCTACAGGAGAGAGGACCCTGCACAAAAGAGCTGACACTCTACACTAGAGAGAGAGAACCTTGCACATAAGAGCTGACACTCTACAGGAGAGGGGACCCTGCACATAAGAGCTGACACTCTACAGGAGAGAGGACCCTGCACAAAAGAGCTGACACTCTACAGGAGAGAGGACCCTGCACATAAGAGCTTACACTCTATAGGAGAGGGGACCCTGCACATAAGAGCTGACACTCTACAGGATAGAGGAGGCGGCACATAAGAGCTAGCACTCTACAGGAGAGAGGACACTGCACATAAAAGCTGACACTCTACACTAGAGAGAGGGGACCCTGCAAAAAAGACTTGACACTCTACAGGAGAAAGAGGACTCTGCAAAGAAGAGCTGACACTGTACAGGAGAGGGGACCCTGCACATAAGAGCCGACACTCTACAGGAGAGAGGACCCTGCACATAAGAGCCGACCCTCTACAGGAGAGAGGACCCTGCACATAAGAGCCGACACTCTACACTAGAAAGAGGGGACCTTGCACATAAGAGCTGACACTCTACAGGACAGAGGACCCTGCACAAAAGAGCTGACACTCTACAGGAGAGAGGACCTTGCAGATAAGAGCTGACACTCTACAAGAGAGAGGACCCTGCACATAAGAGCTGACACTCTACAGGAGAGGGGACCCTGCACACAAGAGCTGACACTCTACAGGAGAGGGGACCCTGCACATAAGAGCTGACACTCTACAGGAGAGGGGACCCTGCACATAAGAGCTGACACTCTACAGGAGAGGGGACCCTGCACATAAGAGCTGACACTCTACAGGAGAGGGGACCCTGCACATAAGAGCTGACACTCTACAGGAGATAGGATCCTGCACAAAAGAGCTGACACAGCACATAAGAGCTGACACTCTACAGGAGAGGGGACCCTGCACAAAAGAGCTGACACTCTACAGGAGAGAGGACCCTGCACAAAAGAGCTGACACTCTACACTAGAGAGAGAGGACCATGCACATAAGAGCTGACACTATACAGGAGAGGGGACCCTGCACATAAGAGCTGACACTCTACAGGAGAGAGGACCCTGCACAAAAGAGCTGACACTCTACAGGAGAGAGTACCCTGCACATAAGAGCCGACACTCTACAGGAGAGAGGACCCTGCACATAAGAGCCGACACTCTACACTAGAAAGAGGGGACCTTGCACATAAGAGCTGACACTCTGCAGATCAGAGGACCCTGCACAAAAGAGCTGACACTCTACAGGAGAGAGGACCTTGCAGATAAGAGCTGACACTCTACAAGAGAGAGGACCCTGCACATAAGAGCTGACACTCTACAGGAGAGGGGACCCTGCACATAAGAGCTGACACTCTACAGGAGAGAGGAGGCTGCACATAAGAGCTGACACTCCACAGGAGATAGGACACTGCACATAAGAGCTGACACTCTACAGGAGAGAGGACACTGCACATAAGAGCTGACACTCTACAGGAGAGAGAGGACCCTGCACATAAGAGCAGACACTCTACAGGAGAGAGGACACTGCACATAAGAGCTAACACTCTACAGGAGAGAGGATCCTGCACATAAGAGCTGACACGCTAGAAGAGAGAGGACACTGCACATAAGAGCTGACACTCTACAGGAGAGCGGATCCTGCACAAAAGAGCTGACACTCTACAGGAGAGATTACACTGCACATAAGAGCTGACACTCTACAGGAGATAGGATCCTACACATAAGAGCTGACACTCTACAGGAGAGAGGACACTGCACATAAGAGCTGACACTCTACAGGAGTGATGACACTGCACATAAGATCTGACACTCTACAGGAGAGAGGACACTGCACATAAGAGCTGACACTCTACAGGAGAGAGGATCCTGCACACAAGAGCTGACACTCCACAGGAGAGAGGATCCTGCACAAAAGAGCTGACACTCTACAGCAGAGAGAGGACCCTGCACATAGGAGCTGACACTCTACAGGAGAGAGGAGGCTGCACATAAAAGCTTACACTCTACAGGAGAGAGGACCCTGCACATAAGAGCTGACACTCTACAGGAGAGAGGACACTGCACATAAGAGCTGACACTCTACAGGAGAGAGAGGACCCTGCACACAAGAGCTGACACTCTACAGGAGAGAGGAAACTGCACTTAAGAGCTGACACTCTACAGGAGAGAGGATCCTGCACATAAGAGCTGACACTCTACAGGAGAGAGGATCCTGCACATAAGAGCTGACACTCTACAGGAGAGAGGACACTGCACATAAGAGCTGACACTCTACAGGAGAGAGGATGCTGCACAAAAGAGCTGACACTCTACAGGAGAGAGTGGACCCTGCACATAAGAGCTGACACTCTACAGGAGAGAGGCCACTGCACATAAGAGCTGACACTCTACAGGAGAGATGATCCTGCACGTAAGAGCTGACACTCTACAGGAGAGAGGACACTGCACATAAGAGCTGACACTCTACAGTAGAGAGGATCCTGCACAAAAGAACTGACACTCTACAGGAGAGAGGACTCTGCACATAAGAGCTGACACTCTACAGGAGAGAGGATCCTGCACGTAAGAGCTGACATTCTACAGGAGATAGAGGACCCTTCACATAAGAGCTGACACTCTACAGGAGAGAGGACTCTGCACATAAGAGCTGAAATGCTAGAGGAGAGAGGACACATCACATAAGAGCTGACACTGTACAAGAGAGAGGACCCTGCACAGAAGAGCTGACACTCTACAGGAGAAAGGACCCTGCACATAAGAGCTGACACTCTACAGTAGAGAGGACCCTGCACATAAGAGCTGACACTCTACAGGAGAGAGGACTCTGCACATAAATGCTGACACTCTACAGGAGAGAGGACTCTGCACATAAGAGCTGACACTCTACAGGAAAGAGGACCCTGCACATAAGAGCTGACACAATACAGGAGAGATGACACTGCACATAAGAGCTGACACTCTATAGGAGAGAGGATCCTGCACTTAAGAGCTGACACTCTACAGGAGAGAGGACACAGAACATAAGAGCTGACACTCTACAGGAGAGAGGACCCTGCACATAAGAGCTGACACTCTACAGGAGAGACGATCCTGCACATAAGAGCTGACACTCTACAGGAGAGAGAGGACCCTGCACATAAGAGCTGACACTCTACAGGAGAGAGGACACTGCACATAAGAGCTGACACTCTACAGGAGAGAGGACACAGCACATAAGAGCTGACACTGTACAAGAGAGAGGACCCTGCACATAAGAGCTGACACTCTACAGGAGAGAGGGCACAGCACATAAGAGCTGACACTCTACAGGAGAATGGACACTGCACATAAGAGCTGACACTCTACAGGAGAGAGGACCCTGCACATAAGAGCTGACACTCTACATGAGAGAGGACCCTGCACATAAGAGCTGACACTCTACAGGAGAGAGGACACAGCACATAAGAGCTGACACTCTACAGGAGAGGGGATCCTGCACGTAAGAGCTGACATTCTACAGGATAGAGGACCCTGCACATAAGAGCTGACACTCTACAGGAGAGAGGACACTGCACATAAGAGCTGACACTCTACAGGAGAGAGAATCCTGCATGTAAGAGCTGACACTCTACAGGAGAGAGGACACTGCACATAAGAGCTGACACTCTACAGGAGAGAGGACCCTGCACATAAGAGCTGACACTCTACAGGAGAGATGACACAGCACATAAGAGCTGACACTCTATAGGAGTGAGGACTCTGCACATAAGAGCTGACACTCTACAGGAGAGAGGACCCTGCACATAAGAGCTGACACAATATTGGAGAGATGGCACTGCACATAAGAGATGACACTCTATAGGAGAGGGGACCCTGCACATAAGAGCTGACACTCTACAGGAGAGAGGACACTGCACATAAGAGCTGACACTCTACAGGAGATAGGATCCTACACATAAGAGCTGACACTCTACAGGAGAGAGGACACTGCACATAAGAGCTGACACTCTACAGGAGAGATGACACTGCACATAAGATCTGACACTCTACAGGAGAGAGGACACTGCATATAAGAGCTGACACTCTACAGGAGAGAGGATCCTGCACACAAGAGCTGAGACTCCACAGGAGAGAGGATCCTGCACAAAAGAGCTGACACTCTACAGGATAGAGAGGACCCTGCACATAAGAGCTGACACTCTACAGGAGAGAGGACACTGCACATAGGAGCTGACACTCTACAGGAGAGAGGAGGCTGCACATAACAGCTTACACTCTACAGGAGAGAGGACCCTGCACATAAGAGCTGACACTCTACAGGAGAGAGGACACTGCACATAAGAGCTGACACTCTACAGGAGAGAGAGGACCCTGCACATAAGAGCTGACACTCTACAGGAGAGAGGAAACTGCACATAAGAGCTGACACTATACAGGAGAGAGGATCCTGCACATAAGAGCTGACACTCTACAGGAGAGACGATCCTGCACATAGGAGCTGACACTCTACAGGAGAGAGGACACTGCACATAAGAGCTGACACTCTACAGGAGAGAGGATCCTGCACAAAAGAGCTGACACTCTACAGGAGAGAGAGGACCCTGCACATAAGAGCTGACACTCTACAGGAGACAGGATACTGCACATAAGAGCTGACACTCTACAGGAGAGAGGATCCTGCACAAAAGAGCTGACACTCTACAGGAGAGAGGGCACAGCACATAAGAGCTGACACTCTACAGGAGAGAGGACCCTGCACATAAGAGCTGACACTCTACAGGAGAGACGATCCTGCACATAAGAGCTGACACTCTACAGGAGAGAGAGAACCCTGCACATAAGAGCTGACACTCTACAGGAGAGAGGACACTGCACATAAGAGCTGACACTCTACAGGAGAGAGGACACAGCACATAAGAGCTGACACTGTACAAGAGAGAGGACCCTGCACATAAGAGCTGACACTCTACAGGAGAGAGGACCCTGCACATAAGAGCTGACACTCTACAGGAGAAAGGACACAGCACATAAGAGCTGACACTCTACAGGAGAGAGGATCCTGCATGTAAGAGCTGACACTCTACAGGAGAGAGGACACTGCACATAAGAGCTGACACTCTACAGGAGAGAGGATCCTGCATGTAAGAGCTGACACTCTACAGGAGAGAGGACACTGCACATAAGAGCTGACACTCTACAGGAGATAGGATCCTACACATAAGAGCTGACACTCTACAGGAGAGAGGACACTGCACATAAGAGCTGACACTCTACAGGAGAGAGGACACTGCACATAAGATCTGACACTCTACAGGAGAGAGGACACTGCAAATAAGAGCTGACACTCTACAGGAGAGAGGACCCTGCACATTAGAGCTGACACTCTACAGGAGAGAGGACACAGCACATAAGAGCTGACACTGTACAAGAGAGAGGACCCTGCACATAAGAGCTGACACTCTACAGGAGAGAGGACACTGCACATAAGAGCTGACACTCTACAGGTGAGATAGGACCCTGCACATAAGAGCTGACACTCTACAGGAGAGAGGACACTGCACATAAGAGCTGACACTCTGCAGGAGAGAGGATCCTGCACAAAAGAACTGACACTCTATAGGAGAGAGGACACTGCACATAAGAGCTGACACTCTAGAGGAGAGAGGACACAGCACATAAGAGCTGACACTCTACAGTAGAGAGGACCCTGCACATAAAAGCTGACACTCTACAAGAGAGAGAGGACACTGCACATAAGAGCTGACACTCTACAGGAGAGAGGACACTGCACATAATAGCTGACACTCTACAGGAGATAGAGGACCCTGCACATAAGAGCTGAGATTCTACAGGAGAGAGGACCCTGCACATAAGAGCTGACACTCCACAGGAGAGAGGGCACAGCACATAAGAGCTGACACTATACAAGAGAGAGAGGACCCTGCACATAAGAGCTGACACTCTACATGAGAGAGGACACAGCACATAAGAGCTAACACTCTACAGGAGAGAGGACCCTGCACATAAGAGCTGACACTCTACAGAAGAGAGGACACTGCACATAAGAGCTGACACTCTACAGGAGAGAGGACCCTGCACATAAGAGCTGACATTCTACAGGAGAGGGGACCCTGCGCATAAGAGCTGACACTCCACAGGAGAGAGGACCCTGCACATAAGAGCTGACACTCTACAGGAGAGAGGATCCTGCACAAAAGAACTGACACTCTACAGGAGAGAGGACACTGCACATAAGAGCTGACACTCTACAGGTGAGAGGACCCTGCACAAAAGAACTGACACTCTACAGGAGAGAGGATCCTGCACAAAAGAACTGACACTCTACAGGAGAGAGGACACTGCACATAAGAGCTGACACTCTACAGGAGACAGGATACTGCACATAAGAGCTGACACTCTACAGGAGAGAGGATCCTGCACAAAAGAGCTGACACTCTACAGGAGAGAGGACACTGCACATAATAGCTGACACTGCACATGAGAGAGGATCCTGCACAAAAGATCTGACACTCTACAGAAGAGAGGACACTGCACATAAGAGCTGACACTCTAGAGTTGAGAGGACACAACACATAAGAGCTGACACTCTACAGGAGAGAGGATCCTGCACATAAGAGCTTACACTCAACAGGAGAGAGGATCCTGCACATAAGAGCTGACACTCTACAGGAGACAGGATACTGCACATAAGAGCTGACACTCTACAGGAGAGAGGATCCTGCACAAAAGAGCTGACACAGCACATAAGAGCTGACACTCTACAGGAGAAAGAGGACTCTGCAAAGAAGAGCTGACACTCTACAGGAGAGGGGACCCTGCACATAAGAGCTGACACTCTACAGGAGAGGGGACCCTGCACATAAGAGCTGACACTCTACAGGAGAGGGGACCCTGCACATAAGAGCTGACACTCTACAGGAGAGGGGACCCTGCACATAAGAGCTGACACTCTACAGGAGAGGGGACCCTGCACATAAGAGCTGACACTCTACAGGAGATAGGATCATGCACAAAAGAGCTGACACAGCACATAAGAGCTGACACTCTACAGGAGAGGGGACCCTGCACAAAAGAGCTGACACTCTACAGGAGAGAGGACCCTGCACAAAAGAGCTGACACTCTACACTAGAGAGAGAGGACCTTGCACATAAGAGCTGACACTCTACAGGAGAGGGGACCCTGCACATAAGAGCTGACACTCTACAGGAGAGAGGACCCTGCACAAAAGAGCTGACACTCTACAGGAGAGAGGACCCTGCACATAAGAGCTTACACTCTATAGGAGAGGGGACCCTGCACATAAGAGCTGACACTCTACAGGATAGAGGAGGCGGCACATAAGAGCTGGCACTCTACAGGAGAGAGGACACTGCACATAAAAGCTGACACTCTACACTAGAGAGAGGGGACCCTGCAAAAAAGACCTGACACTCTACAGGAGAAAGAGGACTCTGCAAAGAAGAGCTGACACTGTACAGGAGAGGGGACCCTGCACATAAGAGCCGACACTCTACAGGAGAGAGGACCCTGCACATAAGAGCCGACACTCTACAGGAGAGAGGACCCTGCACATAAGAGCCGACACTCTACACTAGAAAGAGGGGACCTTGCACATAAGAGCTGACACTCTACAGGACAGAGGACCCTGCACAAAAGAGCTGACACTCTACAGGAGAGAGGACCTTGCAGATAAGAGCTGACACTCTACAAGAGAGAGGACCCTGCACATAAGAGCTGACACTCTACAGGAGAGGGGACCCTGCACATAAGAGCTGACACTCTACAGGAGAGGGGACCCTGCACATAAGAGCTGACACTCTACAGGAGAGGGGACCCTGCACATAAGAGCTGACACTCTACAGGAGAGAGGAGGCTGCACATAAGAGCTGACACTCCACAGGAGATAGGACACTGCACATAAGAGCTGACACTCTACAGGAGAGAGGACACTGCACATAAGAGCTGACACTCTACAGGAGAGAGAGGACCCTGCACATAAGAGCTGACACTCTACAGGAGAGAGGACACTGCACATAAGAGCTAACACTCTACAGGAGAGAGGATTCTGCACATAAGAGCTGACACGCTAGAGGAGAGAGGACACTGCACATAAGAGCTGACACTCTACAGGAGAGAGGATCCTGCACAAAAGAGCTGACACTCTACAGGAGAGATGACACTGCACATAAGAGCTGACACTCTACAGGAGATAGGATCCTACACATAAGAGCTGACACTCTACAGGAGAGAGGACACTGCACATAAGAGCTGACACTCTACAGGAGAGATGACTCTGCACATAAGATCTGACACTCTACAGGAGAGAGGACACTGCACATAAGAGCTGACACTCTACAGGAGAGAGGATCCTGCACACAAGAGCTGACACTCCACAGGAGAGAGGATCCTGCACAAAAGAGCTGACACTCTACTGGAAAGAGAGGACCCTGCACATAGGAGCTTACACTCTACAGGAGAGAGGAGGCTGCACATAAAAGCTTACACTCTACAGGAGAGAGGACCCTGCACATAAGAGCTGACACTCTACAGGAGAGAGGACACTGCACATAAGAGCTGACACTCTACAGGAGAGAGGAAACAGCACATAAGAGCTGACACTCTACAGGAGAGAGGATCCTGCACGTAAGAGCTGACATTCTACAGGAGAGAAGACCCTGCACATAAGAGCTGACACTCTACAGGAGAGAGGACACTGCACATAAGAGCTGACACTCTACAGGAGAGAGGACACTGCACATAAGAGCTGACACTCTACAGGAGAGAGGATCCTGCACATAAGAGCTGACACTCTACAGGAGATAGGATACTGCACATAAAATTTGACACTCTACAGGAGAGAGGACACTGCACATAAGAGCTGACACTCTACAGGAGAGAGGACACTGCACATAAGAGCTGACACTCTACAGGAGAGAGGATCCTGCACATAAGAGCTTACACTCAACAGGAGAGAGGATCCTGCACATAAGAGCTGACACTCTACAGGAGAGAGGACACTGCACATACTAGCTGACACTCTACAGGAGAGAGGTTCCTACACAAAAGAACTGACACTCTACAGGAGATAGAGGACCCTGCACATAAGAGCTGACACTCTACAGGAGAGAGGACATAGCACATAAGAGCTGACACTCTAGAGGAGAGAGGACACATTACATAAGAGCTGACACTCTACAGTAGAGAGGACCCTGCACATAAAAGCTGACACTCTACAGGAGAGAGGATCCTGCACAAAAGATCTGACACTCTACATGAGAGAGAGGACCCTGCACATAAGAGCTGACACTCTACAGGAGAGAGGACCCTGCACATAAGAGCTGAAACGCTAGAGGAGAGAGGACTCAGCACATAAGAGCTGACACTGTACAAGAGAGAGGACCCTGCACATAAGAGCTGACACTCTACAGGAGAGAGGGCACAGCACATAACAGCTGACACTATACAAGAGAGAGAGGACCCTGCACATAAGAGCTGACACTCTACAGGAGAAAGGACACTGCACATAAGAGCTGACACTCTACAGGAGAGAGGACACTGCACATAAGCGCTGACACTCTACAGGAGAGAGAGGACCCTGCACATAAGAGCTGACACTCTACAGGAGAGAGGACACTGCACATAAGAGCTAACACTCTACAGGAGAGAGGATCCTGCACATAAGAGCTGACACGCTACAGGAGAGAGGACACTGCACATAAGAGCTGACACTCTACAGGAGAGAGGATCCTGCACAAAAGAGCTGACACTCTACAGGAGAGATTACACTGCACATAAGAGCTGACACTCTACAGGAGATAGGATCCTACACATAAGAGCTGACACTCTACAGGAGAGAGCACACTGCACATAAGAGCTGACACTCTACAGGAGAGATGACACTGCACATAAGATCTGACACTCTACAGGAGAGAGGACACTGCACATAAGAGCTGACACTCTACAGGAGAGAGGATCCTGCACACAAGAGCTGACACTCCACAGGAGAGAGGATCCTGCACAAAAGAGCTGACAATCTACAGGAGAGAGAGGACCCTGCACATAGGAGCTGACACTCTACAGGAGAGAGGAGGCTGCACATAAAAGCTTACACTCTACAGGAGAGAGGACCCTGCACATAAGAGCTGACACTCTACAGGAGAGAGGACACTGCACATAAGAGCTGACACTCTACAGGAGAGAGAGGACCCTGCACACAAGAGCTGACACTCTACAGGAGAGAGGAAACTGCACATAAGAGCTGACACTCTACAGGAGAGAGGATCCTGCACATAAGAGCTGACACTCTACAGGAGAGAGGATCCTGCACATAAGAGCTGACACTCTACAGGAGAGAGGACACTGCACATAAGAGCTGACACTCTACAGGAGAGAGGATCCTGCACAAAAGAGCTGACACACTACAGGAGAGAGTGGACCCTGCACATAAGAGCTGACACTCTACAGGAGAGAGGCCACTGCACATAAGAGCTGACACTCTACAGGAGAGAGGATCCTGCACGTAAGAGCTGACACTCCACAGGAGAGAGGACACTGCACATAAGAGCTGACACTCTACAGTAGAGAGGATCCTGCACAAAAGAACTGACACTCTACAGGAGAGAGGACTCTGCACATAAGAGCTGACACTCTACAGGAGAGAGGATCCTGCACGTAAGAGCTGACATTCTACAGGAGATAGAGGACCCTTCACATAAGAGCTGACACTCTACTGGAGAGAGGACACTGCACATAAGGGCTGAAATGCTAGAGGAGAGAGGACACATCACATAAGAGCTGACACTGTACAAGAGAGAGGACCCTGCACATAAGAGCTGACACTCTACAGGAGAAAGGACCCTGCACATAAGAGCTGACACTCTACAGTAGAGAGGACCCTGCACATAAGAGCTGACACTCTACAGGAGAGAGGACTCTGTACATAAGCGCTGACACTCTACAGGAGAGAGGACTCTGCACATAAGAGCTGACACTCTACAGGAAAGAGGACCCTGCACATAAGAGCTGACACAATACAGGAGAGATGACACTGCACATAAGAGCTGACACTCTATAGGAGAGAGGATCCTGCACTTAAGAGCTGACACTCTACAGGAGAGAGGACACAGAACATAAGAGCTGACACTCTACAGGAGAGAGGACCCTGCACATAAGAGCTGACACTCTACAGGAGAGACGATCCTGCACATAAGAGCTGACACTTTACAGGAGAGAGAGGACCCTGCACATAAGAGCTGACACTCTACAGGAGAGAGGACACTGCACATAAGAGCTGACACTCTACAGGAGAGAGGACACAGCACATAAGAGCTGACACTGTACAAGAGAGAGGACCCTGCACATAAGTGCTGACACTCTACAGGAGAGAGGGCACAGCACATAAGAGCTGACACTCTACAGGAGAATGGACCCTGCACATAAGAGCTGACACTCTACAGGAGAGAGGACCCTGCACATAAGAGCTGACACTCTACAGGAGAGAGGACCCTGCACATAAGAGCTGACACTCTACAGGAGAGAGAGAACCCTGCACATAAGAGCTGACACTCTACAGGAGAGAGGACACTGCACATAAGAGCTGACACTCTACAGGAGAGAGGACACAGCACATAAGAGCTGACACTGTACAAGAGAGAGGACCCTGCACATAAGAGCTGACACTCTACAGGAGAGAGGACCCTGCACATAAGAGCTGACACTCTACAGGAGAAAGGACACAGCACATAAGAGCTGACACTCTACAGGAGAGAGGATCCTGCATGTAAGAGCTGACACTCTACAGGAGAGAGGACACTGCACATAAGAGCTGACACTCTACAGGAGAGAGGATCCTGCATGTAAGAGCTGACACTCTACAGGAGAGAGGACACTGCACATAAGAGCTGACACTCTACAGGAGATAGGATCCTACACATAAGAGCTGACACTCTACAGGAGAGAGGACACTGCACATAAGAGCTGACACTCTACAGGAGAGAGGACACTGCACATAAGATCTGACACTCTACAGGAGAGAGGACACTGCAAATAAGAGCTGACACTCTACAGGAGAGAGGACCCTGCACATTAGAGCTGACACTCTACAGGAGAGAGGACACAGCACATAAGAGCTGACACTGTACAAGAGAGAGGACCCTGCACATAAGAGCTGACACTCTACAGGAGAGAGGACACTGCACATAAGAGCTGACACTCTACAGGTGAGATAGGACCCTGCACATAAGAGCTGACACTCTACAGGAGAGAGGACACTGCACATAAGAGCTGACACTCTGCAGGAGAGAGGATCCTGCACAAAAGAACTGACACTCTATAGGAGAGAGGACACTGCACATAAGAGCTGACACTCTAGAGGAGAGAGGACACAGCACATAAGAGCTGACACTCTACAGTAGAGAGGACCCTGCACATAAAAGCTGACACTCTACAAGAGAGAGAGGACACTGCACATAAGAGCTGACACTCTACAGGAGAGAGGACACTGCACATAATAGCTGACACTCTACAGGAGATAGAGGACCCTGCACATAAGAGCTGAGATTCTACAGGAGAGAGGACCCTGCACATAAGAGCTGACACTCCACAGGAGAGAGGGCACAGCACATAAGAGCTGACACTATACAAGAGAGAGAGGACCCTGCACATAAGAGCTGACACTCTACATGAGAGAGGACACAGCACATAAGAGCTAACACTCTACAGGAGAGAGGACCCTGCACATAAGAGCTGACACTCTACAGAAGAGAGGACACTGCACATAAGAGCTGACACTCTACAGGAGAGAGGACCCTGCACATAAGAGCTGACATTCTACAGGAGAGGGGACCCTGCGCATAAGAGCTGACACTCCACAGGAGAGAGGACCCTGCACATAAGAGCTGACACTCTACAGGAGAGAGGATCCTGCACAAAAGAACTGACACTCTACAGGAGAGAGGACACTGCACATAAGAGCTGACACTCTACAGGTGAGAGGACCCTGCACAAAAGAACTGACACTCTACAGGAGAGAGGATCCTGCACAAAAGAACTGACACTCTACAGGAGAGAGGACACTGCACATAAGAGCTGACACTCTACAGGAGACAGGATACTGCACATAAGAGCTGACACTCTACAGGAGAGAGGATCCTGCACAAAAGAGCTGACACTCTACAGGAGAGAGGACACTGCACATAATAGCTGACACTGCACATGAGAGAGGATCCTGCACAAAAGATCTGACACTCTACAGAAGAGAGGACACTGCACATAAGAGCTGACACTCTAGAGTTGAGAGGACACAACACATAAGAGCTGACACTCTACAGGAGAGAGGATCCTGCACATAAGAGCTTACACTCAACAGGAGAGAGGATCCTGCACATAAGAGCTGACACTCTACAGGAGACAGGATACTGCACATAAGAGCTGACACTCTACAGGAGAGAGGATCCTGCACAAAAGAGCTGACACAGCACATAAGAGCTGACACTCTACAGGAGAAAGAGGACTCTGCAAAGAAGAGCTGACACTCTACAGGAGAGGGGACCCTGCACATAAGAGCTGACACTCTACAGGAGAGGGGACCCTGCACATAAGAGCTGACACTCTACAGGAGAGGGGACCCTGCACATAAGAGCTGACACTCTACAGGAGAGGGGACCCTGCACATAAGAGCTGACACTCTACAGGAGAGGGGACCCTGCACATAAGAGCTGACACTCTACAGGAGATAGGATCATGCACAAAAGAGCTGACACAGCACATAAGAGCTGACACTCTACAGGAGAGGGGACCCTGCACAAAAGAGCTGACACTCTACAGGAGAGAGGACCCTGCACAAAAGAGCTGACACTCTACACTAGAGAGAGAGGACCTTGCACATAAGAGCTGACACTCTACAGGAGAGGGGACCCTGCACATAAGAGCTGACACTCTACAGGAGAGAGGACCCTGCACAAAAGAGCTGACACTCTACAGGAGAGAGGACCCTGCACATAAGAGCTTACACTCTATAGGAGAGGGGACCCTGCACATAAGAGCTGACACTCTACAGGATAGAGGAGGCGGCACATAAGAGCTGGCACTCTACAGGAGAGAGGACACTGCACATAAAAGCTGACACTCTACACTAGAGAGAGGGGACCCTGCAAAAAAGACCTGACACTCTACAGGAGAAAGAGGACTCTGCAAAGAAGAGCTGACACTGTACAGGAGAGGGGACCCTGCACATAAGAGCCGACACTCTACAGGAGAGAGGACCCTGCACATAAGAGCCGACACTCTACAGGAGAGAGGACCCTGCACATAAGAGCCGACACTCTACACTAGAAAGAGGGGACCTTGCACATAAGAGCTGACACTCTACAGGACAGAGGACCCTGCACAAAAGAGCTGACACTCTACAGGAGAGAGGACCTTGCAGATAAGAGCTGACACTCTACAAGAGAGAGGACCCTGCACATAAGAGCTGACACTCTACAGGAGAGGGGACCCTGCACATAAGAGCTGACACTCTACAGGAGAGGGGACCCTGCACATAAGAGCTGACACTCTACAGGAGAGGGGACCCTGCACATAAGAGCTGACACTCTACAGGAGAGAGGAGGCTGCACATAAGAGCTGACACTCCACAGGAGATAGGACACTGCACATAAGAGCTGACACTCTACAGGAGAGAGGACACTGCACATAAGAGCTGACACTCTACAGGAGAGAGAGGACCCTGCACATAAGAGCTGACACTCTACAGGAGAGAGGACACTGCACATAAGAGCTAACACTCTACAGGAGAGAGGATTCTGCACATAAGAGCTGACACGCTAGAGGAGAGAGGACACTGCACATAAGAGCTGACACTCTACAGGAGAGAGGATCCTGCACAAAAGAGCTGACACTCTACAGGAGAGATGACACTGCACATAAGAGCTGACACTCTACAGGAGATAGGATCCTACACATAAGAGCTGACACTCTACAGGAGAGAGGACACTGCACATAAGAGCTGACACTCTACAGGAGAGATGACTCTGCACATAAGATCTGACACTCTACAGGAGAGAGGACACTGCACATAAGAGCTGACACTCTACAGGAGAGAGGATCCTGCACACAAGAGCTGACACTCCACAGGAGAGAGGATCCTGCACAAAAGAGCTGACACTCTACTGGAAAGAGAGGACCCTGCACATAGGAGCTTACACTCTACAGGAGAGAGGAGGCTGCACATAAAAGCTTACACTCTACAGGAGAGAGGACCCTGCACATAAGAGCTGACACTCTACAGGAGAGAGGACACTGCACATAAGAGCTGACACTCTACAGGAGAGAGGAAACAGCACATAAGAGCTGACACTCTACAGGAGAGAGGATCCTGCACGTAAGAGCTGACATTCTACAGGAGAGAAGACCCTGCACATAAGAGCTGACACTCTACAGGAGAGAGGACACTGCACATAAGAGCTGACACTCTACAGGAGAGAGGACACTGCACATAAGAGCTGACACTCTACAGGAGAGAGGATCCTGCACATAAGAGCTGACACTCTACAGGAGATAGGATACTGCACATAAAATTTGACACTCTACAGGAGAGAGGACACTGCACATAAGAGCTGACACTCTACAGGAGAGAGGACACTGCACATAAGAGCTGACACTCTACAGGAGAGAGGATCCTGCACATAAGAGCTTACACTCAACAGGAGAGAGGATCCTGCACATAAGAGCTGACACTCTACAGGAGAGAGGACACTGCACATACTAGCTGACACTCTACAGGAGAGAGGTTCCTACACAAAAGAACTGACACTCTACAGGAGATAGAGGACCCTGCACATAAGAGCTGACACTCTACAGGAGAGAGGACATAGCACATAAGAGCTGACACTCTAGAGGAGAGAGGACACATTACATAAGAGCTGACACTCTACAGTAGAGAGGACCCTGCACATAAAAGCTGACACTCTACAGGAGAGAGGATCCTGCACAAAAGATCTGACACTCTACATGAGAGAGAGGACCCTGCACATAAGAGCTGACACTCTACAGGAGAGAGGACCCTGCACATAAGAGCTGAAACGCTAGAGGAGAGAGGACTCAGCACATAAGAGCTGACACTGTACAAGAGAGAGGACCCTGCACATAAGAGCTGACACTCTACAGGAGAGAGGGCACAGCACATAACAGCTGACACTATACAAGAGAGAGAGGACCCTGCACATAAGAGCTGACACTCTACAGGAGAAAGGACACTGCACATAAGAGCTGACACTCTACAGGAGAGAGGACACTGCACATAAGCGCTGACACTCTACAGGAGAGAGAGGACCCTGCACATAAGAGCTGACACTCTACAGGAGAGAGGACACTGCACATAAGAGCTAACACTCTACAGGAGAGAGGATCCTGCACATAAGAGCTGACACGCTACAGGAGAGAGGACACTGCACATAAGAGCTGACACTCTACAGGAGAGAGGATCCTGCACAAAAGAGCTGACACTCTACAGGAGAGATTACACTGCACATAAGAGCTGACACTCTACAGGAGATAGGATCCTACACATAAGAGCTGACACTCTACAGGAGAGAGCACACTGCACATAAGAGCTGACACTCTACAGGAGAGATGACACTGCACATAAGATCTGACACTCTACAGGAGAGAGGACACTGCACATAAGAGCTGACACTCTACAGGAGAGAGGATCCTGCACACAAGAGCTGACACTCCACAGGAGAGAGGATCCTGCACAAAAGAGCTGACAATCTACAGGAGAGAGAGGACCCTGCACATAGGAGCTGACACTCTACAGGAGAGAGGAGGCTGCACATAAAAGCTTACACTCTACAGGAGAGAGGACCCTGCACATAAGAGCTGACACTCTACAGGAGAGAGGACACTGCACATAAGAGCTGACACTCTACAGGAGAGAGAGGACCCTGCACACAAGAGCTGACACTCTACAGGAGAGAGGAAACTGCACATAAGAGCTGACACTCTACAGGAGAGAGGATCCTGCACATAAGAGCTGACACTCTACAGGAGAGAGGATCCTGCACATAAGAGCTGACACTCTACAGGAGAGAGGACACTGCACATAAGAGCTGACACTCTACAGGAGAGAGGATCCTGCACAAAAGAGCTGACACACTACAGGAGAGAGTGGACCCTGCACATAAGAGCTGACACTCTACAGGAGAGAGGCCACTGCACATAAGAGCTGACACTCTACAGGAGAGAGGATCCTGCACGTAAGAGCTGACACTCCACAGGAGAGAGGACACTGCACATAAGAGCTGACACTCTACAGTAGAGAGGATCCTGCACAAAAGAACTGACACTCTACAGGAGAGAGGACTCTGCACATAAGAGCTGACACTCTACAGGAGAGAGGATCCTGCACGTAAGAGCTGACATTCTACAGGAGATAGAGGACCCTTCACATAAGAGCTGACACTCTACTGGAGAGAGGACACTGCACATAAGGGCTGAAATGCTAGAGGAGAGAGGACACATCACATAAGAGCTGACACTGTACAAGAGAGAGGACCCTGCACATAAGAGCTGACACTCTACAGGAGAAAGGACCCTGCACATAAGAGCTGACACTCTACAGTAGAGAGGACCCTGCACATAAGAGCTGACACTCTACAGGAGAGAGGACTCTGTACATAAGCGCTGACACTCTACAGGAGAGAGGACTCTGCACATAAGAGCTGACACTCTACAGGAAAGAGGACCCTGCACATAAGAGCTGACACAATACAGGAGAGATGACACTGCACATAAGAGCTGACACTCTATAGGAGAGAGGATCCTGCACTTAAGAGCTGACACTCTACAGGAGAGAGGACACAGAACATAAGAGCTGACACTCTACAGGAGAGAGGACCCTGCACATAAGAGCTGACACTCTACAGGAGAGACGATCCTGCACATAAGAGCTGACACTTTACAGGAGAGAGAGGACCCTGCACATAAGAGCTGACACTCTACAGGAGAGAGGACACTGCACATAAGAGCTGACACTCTACAGGAGAGAGGACACAGCACATAAGAGCTGACACTGTACAAGAGAGAGGACCCTGCACATAAGTGCTGACACTCTACAGGAGAGAGGGCACAGCACATAAGAGCTGACACTCTACAGGAGAATGGACCCTGCACATAAGAGCTGACACTCTACAGGAGAGAGGACCCTGCACATAAGAGCTGACACTCTACAGGAGAGAGGACCCTGCACATAAGAGCTAACACTCTACAGGAGAGAGGACACAGCACATAAGAGCTGACACTCTACAGGAGAGGGGATCCTGCACGTAAGAGCTTACATTCTACAGGATAGAGGACTCTGCACATAAGAGCTGACACTCTACAGGAGAGAGGACACTGCACATAAGAGCTGACACTCTACAGGAGAGAGGACCTTGCACATAAGAGCTGACACTCTACAGGATAGACGATCCTGCACATAAGAGCTGACACTTTACAGGAGAGAGAGGACCCTGCACATAAGAGCTGACACTCTACAGGAGAGAGGACACTGCACATAAGAGCTGACACTCTACAGGAGAGAGGACACAGCACATAAGAGCTGACACTGTACAAGAGAGAGGACCCTGCACATAAGAGCTGACACTCTACAGGAGAGAGGGCACAGCACATAAGAGCTGACACTCTACAGGAGAATGGACCCTGCACATAAGAGCTGACACTCTACAGGAGAGAGGACCCTGCACATAAGAGCTGACACTCTACAGGAGAGAGGACCCTGCACATAAGAGCTGACACTCTACAGGAGAGAGGACACAGCACATAAGAGCTGACACTCTACAGGAGATGGGATCCTGCACGTAAGAGCTGACATTCTACAGGATAGAGGACCCTGCACATAAGAGCTGACACTCTACAGGAGAGAGGACACTGCACATAAGAGCTGACACTCTACAGGAGAGAGGATCCTGCATGTGAGAGCTGACACTCTACAGGAGAGAGGACACTGCACATAAGAGCTGACACTCTACAGGAGATAGGATCCTACACATAAGAGCTGACACTCTACAGGAGAGAGGACACTGCACATAAGAGCTGACACTCTACAGGAGAGAGGACACTGCACATAAGATCTGACACTCTACAGGAGAGAGGACACTGCACATAAGAGCTGACACTCTACAGGAGAGAGGACCCTGCACATAAGAGCTGACACTCTACAGGAGAGAGGACACTGCACATAAGAGCTGACACTCTACAGGAGAGAGGATCCTGCATGTGAGAGCTGACACTCTACAGGAGAGAGGACACTGCACATAAGAGCTGACACTCTACAGGAGATAGGATCCTACACATAAGAGCTGACACTCTACAGGAGAGAGGACACTGCACATAAGAGCTGACACTCTACAGGAGAGAGGACACTGCACATAAGATCTGACACTCTACAGGAGAGAGGACACTGCACAAAAGAGCTGACACTCTACAGGAGAGAGGACCCTGCACATAAGAGCTGACACTCTACAGGAGACAGGATACTGCACATAAGAGCTGACACTCTACAGGAGAGAGGATCCTGCACAAAAGAGCTGACACTCTACAGGAGAGAGGACCCTGCACATAAGAGCTGACACTCTACAGGAGAGGGGACCCTGCACATAAGAGCTGACACTCCACAGGAGAGAGGAAACAGCACATAATAGCTGACACTCTACAGGAGAGAGGATCCTGCACGTAAGAGCTGACATTCTACAGGAGAGAGGACCCTGCAAATAAGAACTGACACTCTACAGGAGAGAGGACACTGCACATACGAGCTGACACTCTACAGGAGAGAGGACACTGCACATAAGAGCTGACACTCTACAGGAGAGAGGACACTGCACATTAGAGCTGACACTCTACAGGAGAAAGGGCACAGCACATAAGTGCTGACACTGTACAGGAGAGAGGACCCTGCACATAAGAGCTGACACTCTACAGGAGAGAGGAAACAGCACATAAGAGCTGACACTCTACAGGAGAGAGGATCCTGCACGTAAGAGCTGACATTCTACAGGAGAGAAGACCCTGCACATAAGAGCTGACACTCTACAGGAGAGAGGACACTGCACATAAGAGCTGACACTCTACAGGAGAGAGGACACTGCACATAAGAGCTGACACTCTACAGGAGAGAGGATCCTGCACATAAGAGCTTACACTCAACAGGAGAGAGGATCCTGCACATAAGAGCTGACACTCTACAGGAGAGAGGACACTGCACATACTAGCTGACACTCTACAGGAGAGAGGATCCTGCACAAAAGAACTGACACTCTACAGGAGATAGAGGACCCTGCACATAAGAGCTGACACTCTACAGGAGAGAGGACACAGCACATAAGAGCTGACACTCTAGAGGAGAGAGGACACATTACATAAGAGCTGACACTCTACAGTAGAGAGGACCCTGCACATAAAAGCTGACACTCTACAGGAGAGAGGATCCTGCACAAAAGATCTGACACTCTACAGGAGAGAGAGGACCCTGCACATAAGAGCTGACACTCTACAGGAGAGAGGACCCTGCACATAAGAGCTGAAACGATAGAGGAGAGAGGACACAGCACATAAGAGCTGACACTGTACAAGAGAGAGGAACCTGCACATAAGAGCTGACACTCTACAGGAGAGAGGGCACAGCACATAACAGCTGACACTATACAAGAGAGAGAGGACCCTGCACATAAGAGCTGACACTCTACAGGAGAAAGGACACTGCACATAAGAGCTGACATTCTACAGTAGAGAGGACCCTGCACATAAGAGCTGACACTCTACAGGAGAGAGGACCCTGCACATAAGAGCTGACATTCTACAGGAGAGAGGACATAGCACATAAGAGCTGACACTCTATAGAAGTGAGGACTCTGCACATAAGAGCTGACACTCTACAGGAGAGAGGACCCTGCACATAAGAGCTGACACAATACTGGAGAGATGACACTGCACATAAGAGCTGACACTCTACAGGAGAGAGGATCCTGCACATAAGAGCTGACACTCTACAGGAGAGAGGACACTGCAAATAAGAGCTGACACTCTACAGGAGATAGGATCCTACACATAAGAGCTGACACTCTACAGGAGAGAGGACACTGCACATAAGAGCTGACACTCTACAGGAGAGATGACACTGCACATAAGATCTGACACTCTACAGGAGAGAGGACACTGCACATAAGAGCTGACACTCTACAGGAGAGAGGATCCTGCACTTAAGAGCTAACACTCCACAGGAGAGAGGATCCTGAACAAAAGAGCTGACACTCTACAGGAGAGAGAGGACCCTGCACATAAGAGCTGACACTCTACAGGAGAGAGGACACTGCACATAAGAGCTGACACTCTACAGGAGATAGGATCCTACACATAAGAGCTGACACTCTACAGGAGAGAGGACACTGCTCATAAGAGCTGACACTCTACAGGAGAGATGACACTGCACATAAGATCTGACACTCTACAGGAGAGAGGACACTGCACATAAGAGCTGACACTCTACAGGAGAGAGGATCCTGCACACAAGAGCTGACACTCCACAGGAGAGAGGATCCTGCACAAAAGAGCTGACACTCTACAGGATAGAGAGGACCCTGCACATAAGAGCTGACACTCTACAGGAGAGAGGACACTGCACATAGGAGCTGACACTCTACAGGAGAGAGGAGGCTGCACATAACAGCTTACACTCTACAGGAGAGAGGACCCTGCACATAAGAGCTGACACTCTACAGGAGAGAGGACACTGCACATAAGAGCTGACACTCTACAGGAGAGAGAGGACCCTGCACATAAGAGCTGACACTCTACAGGAGAGAGGAAACTGCACATAAGAGCTGACACTCTACAGGAGAGAGGATCCTGCACATAAGAGCTGACACTCTACAGGAGAGACGATCCTGCACATAGGAGCTGACACTCTACAGGAGAGAGGACACTGCACATAAGAGCTGACACTCTACAGGAGAGAGGATCCTGCACAAAAGAGCTGACACTCTACAGGAGAGAGAGGACCCTGCACATAAGAGCTGACACTCTACAGGAGACAGGATACTGCACATAAGAGCTGACACTCTACAGGAGAGAGGATCCTGCACAAAAGAGCTGACACTCTACAGGAGAGAGGACACAGCACATAAGAGCTTACACTCTACAGGAGAGAGTACCCTGCACATAAGAGCTGACACTCTACAGGAGAGACGATCCTGCACATAAGAGCTGACACTCTACAGGAGAGAGGACACTGCACATAAGAGCTGACACTCTACAGGAGAGAGGACACAGCACATAATAGCTGACACTGTACAAGAGAGAGGACCCTGCACATAAGAGCTGACACTCTACAGGAGAGAGGGCACAGCACATAAGAGCTGACACTCTACAGGAGAATGGACCCTGCACATAAGAGCTGACACTCTACAGGAGAGAGGACCCTGCACATAAGAGCTGACACTCTACAGGAGAGAGGACCCTGCACATAAGAGCTGACACTCTACAGGAGAGAGGACACAGCACATAAGAGCTGACACTCTACAGGAGAGAGGATCCTGCATGTAAGAGCTGACACTCTACAGGAGAGAGGACACTGCACATAAGAGCTGACACTCTACAGGAGAGAGGACACTGCACATAAGAGCTGACACTCTACAGGAGAGAGGACACTGCACATAAGAGCTGACACTCTACAGGAGAGAGGATCCTGCATGTAAGAGCTGACACTCTACAGGAGAGAGGACACTGCACATAAGAGCTGACACTCTACAGGAGATAGGATCCTTCACATAAGAGCTGACACTCTACAGGAGAGAGGACACTGCACATAAGAGCTGACACTCTACAGGAGAGAGGACACTGCACATAAGATCTGACACTCTACAGGAGAGAGGACACTGCACATAAGAGCTGACACTCTACAGGAGAGAGGACCCTGCACATAAGAGCTGACACTCTACAGGAGAGAGGACACAGCACATAAGAGCTGACACTGTACAAGAGAGAGGACCCTGCACATAAGAGCTGACACTCTACAGGAGAAAGGACCCTGCACATAAGAGCTGACATTCTACAGTAGAGAGGACCCTGCACATAAGAGCTGACACTCTACAGGAGAGAGGACCCTGCACATAAGAGCTGACACTCTACAGGAGAGATGACACAGCACATAAGAGCTGACACTCTATAGGAGTGAGGACTCTGCACATAAGAGCTGACACTCTACAGGAGAGAGGACCCTGCACATAAGAGCTGACACAATATTGGAGAGATGGCACTGCACATAAGAGATGACACTCTATAGGAGAGGGGACCCTGCACATAAGAGCTGACACTCTACAGGAGAGAGGATCCTGCACATAAGAGCTGACACTCTACAGGAGAGAGGACACTGCACATAAGAGCTGACACTCTACAGGAGATAGGATCCTACACATAAGAGCTGACACTCTACAGGAGAGAGGACACTGCACATAAGAGCTGACACTCTACAGGAGAGATGACACTGCACATAAGATCTGACACTCTACAGGAGAGAGGACACTGCACATAGGAGCTGACACTCTACAGGAGAGAGGAGGCTGCACATAACAGCTTACACTCTTCAGGAGAGAGGACCCTGCACATAAGAGCTGACACTCTACAGGAGAGAGGACACTGCACATAAGAGCTGACACTCTACAGGAGAGAGAGGACCCTGCACATAAGAGCTGACACTCTACAGGAGAGAGGAAACTGAACATAAGAGCTGACACTCTACAGGAGAGAGGATCCTGCACATAAGAGCTGACACTCTACAGAGAGACGATCCTGCACATAAGAGCTGACACTCTACAGGAGAGAGGACACTGCACATAAGAGCTGACACTCTACAGGAGAGAGGATCCTGCACAAAAGAGCTGACACTCTACAGGAGAGAGAGGACCCTGCACATAAGAGCTGACACTCTACAGGAGACAGGATACTGCACATAAGAGCTGACACTCTACAGGAGAGAGGATCCTGCACAAAAGAGCTGACACTCTACAGGAGAGAGAGGACCCTGCACATAAGAGCTGACACTCTACAGGAGACAGGATACTGCACATAAGAGCTGACACTCTACAGGAGAGAGGATCCTGCACAAAAGAGCTGACACTCTACAGGAGAGAGGACACAGCACATAAGAGCTGACACTCTACAGGAGAGAGGACCCTGCACATAAGAGCTGACACTCTACAGGAGAGACGATCCTGCACATAAGAGCTGACACTCTACAGGAGAGAGAGGACCCTGCACATAAGAGCTGACACTCTACAGGAGAGAGGACACTGCACATAAGAGCTGACACTCTACAGGAGAGAGGACACAGCACATAATAGCTGACACTGTACAAGAGAGAGGACCCTGCACATAAGAGCTGACACTCTACAGGAGAGAGGGCACAGCACATAAGAGCTGACACTCTACAGGAGAATGGACCCTGCACATAAGAGCTGACACTCTACAGGAGAGAGGACCCTGCACATAAGAGCTGACACTCTACAGGAGAGAGGACCCTGCACATAAGAGCTGACACTCTACAGGAGAGAGGACACAGCACATAAGAGCTGACACTCTACAGGAGAGAGGACACAGCACATAAGAGCTGACACTCTACAGGAGAGAGGATCCTGCATGTAAGAGCTGACACTCTACAGGAGAGAGGACACTGCACATAAGAGCTGACACTCTACAGGATAGAGGACACTGCACATAAGAGCTGACACTCTACAGGAGAGAGGACACTGCACATAAGAGCTGACACTCTACAGGAGAGAGGATCCTGCATGTAAGAGCTGACACTCTACAGGAGAGAGGACACTGCACATAAGAGCTGACACTCTACAGGAGATAGGATCCTACACATAAGAGCTGACACTCTACAGGAGAGAGGACACTGCACATAAGAGCTGACACTCTACAGGAGAGAGGACACTGCACATAAGATCTGACACTCTACAGGTGAGAGTACACTGCACATAAGAGCTGACACTCTACAGGAGAGAGGACCCTGCACATAAGAGCTGACACTCTACAGGAGAGAGGACACAGCACATAAGAGCTGACACTGTACAAGAGAGAGGACCCTGCACATAAGAGCTGACATTCTACAGTAGAGAGGACTCTGCACATAAGAGCTGACACTCTACAGGAGAGAGGACCCTGCACATAAGAGCTGACACAATATTGGAGAGATGGCACTGCACATAAGAGATGACACTCTATAGGAGAGGGAACCCTGCACATAAGAGCTGACACTCTACAGGAGAGAGGATCCTGCACATAAGAGCTGACACTCTACAGGAGAGAGAGGACCCTGCACATAAGAGATGACACTCTACAGGAGACAGGATACTGCACATAAGAGCTGACACTCAACAGGAGAGAGGACCCTGCACATAAGAGCTGACACTCTACAGGAGAGACGATCCTGCACATAAGAGCTGACACTCTACAGGAGAGAGGACACTGCACATAAGAGCTGACACTCTACAGGAGAGAGGATCCTGCACAAAAGAGCTGACACTCTACAGGAGAGAGAGGACCCTGCACATAAGAGATGACACTCTACAGGAGACAGGATACTGCACATAAGAGCTGACACTCAACAGGAGAGAGGACCCTGCACATAAGAGCTGACACTCTACAGGAGAGGGGACCCTGCACATAAGAGCTGACACTCTACAGGAGAGAGGAAACAGCACATAAGAGCTGACACTCTACAGGAGAGAGGATCCTGCACGTAAGAGCTGACATTCTACAGGAGAGAGGACCCTGCAAATAAGAACTGACACTCTACAGGAGAGATGACACTGCACATACGAGCTGACTCTCTACAGGAGAGAGGACACTGCACATAAGAGCTGACACTCTACAGGAGAGAGGACACTGCACATTAGAGCTGACACTCTACAGGAGAAAGGGCACAGCACATAAGTGCTGACACTGTACAGGAGAGAGCACCCTGCACATAAGAGATGACACTCTACAGGAGAGAGGAAACAGCACATAAGAGCTGACACTCTACAGGAGAGAGGATCCTGCACGTAAGAGCTGACATTCTACAGGAGAGAAGACCCTGCACATAAGAGCTGACACTCTACAGGAGAGAGGACACTGCACATAAGAGCTGACACTCTACAGGAGAGAGGATACTGCACATAAAAGCTGACACTCTACAGGAGATAGGATCCTGCACATAAGAGCTGACACTCTACAGGAGAGAGGATCCTGCACATAAGAGCTGACACTCTACAGGAGATAGGATACTGCACATAAAATCTGACACTCTACAGGAGAGAGGACACTGCACATAAGAGCTGACACTCTACAGGAGAGAGGACACTGCACATAAGAGCTGACACTCTACAGGAGAGAGGATCCTGCACATAAGAGCTTACACTCAACAGGAGAGAGGATCCTGCACATAAGAGCTGACACTCTACAGGAGAGAGGACACTGCACATACTAGCTGACACTCTACAGGAGAGAGGATCCTGCACAAAAGAACTGACACTCTACAGGAGATAAAGGACCCTGCACATAAGAGCTGACACTCTACAGGAGAGAGGACACAGCACATAAGAGCTGACACTCTAGAGGAGAGAGGACACATTACATAAGAGCTGACACTCTACAGTAGAGAGGACCCTGCACATAAAAGCTGACACTCTACAGGAGAGAGGATCCTGCACAAAAGATCTGACACTCTACAGGAGAGAGAGGACCCTGCACATAAGAGCTGACACTCTACAGGAGAGAGGACCCTGCACATAAGAGCTGAAACGCTAGAGGAGAGAGGACACAGCACATAAGAGCTGACACTGTACAAGAGAGAGGACCCTGCACATAAGAGCTGACACTCTACAGGAGAGAGGGCACAGCACATAACAGCTGACACTATACAAGAGAGAGAGGACCCTGCACATAAGAGCTGACACTCTACAGGAGAAAGGACACTGCACAGAAGAGCTGACATTCTACAGTAGAGAGGACCCTGCACATAAGAGCTGACACTCTACAGGAGAGAGGACCCTGCACATAAGAGCTGACATTCTACAGGAGAGAGGACACAGCACATAAGAGCTGATACTCTATAGGAGTGAGGACTCTGCACATAAGAGCTGACACTCTACAGGAGAGAGGACCCTGCACATAAGAGCTGACACAATACTGGAGAGATGACACTGCACATAAGAGCTGACACTCTACAGGAGAGAGGATCCTGCACATAAGAGCTGACACTCTACAGGAGAGAGGACACTGCACATAAGAGCTGACACTCTACAGGAGAGAGGATACTGCACATAAAAGCTGACACTCTACAGGAGATAGGATCCTGCACATAAGAGCTGACACTCTACAGGAGAGAGGATCCTGCACATAAGAGCTGACACTCTACAGGAGATAGGATACTGCACATAAAATCTGACACTCTACAGGAGAGAGGACACTGCACATAAGAGCTGACACTCTACAGGAGAGAGGACACTGCACATAAGAGCTGACACTCTACAGGAGAGAGGATCCTGCACATAAGAGCTTACACTCAACAGGAGAGAGGATCCTGCACATAAGAGCTGACACTCTACAGGAGAGAGGACACTGCACATACTAGCTGACACTCTACAGGAGAGAGGATCCTGCACAAAAGAACTGACACTCTACAGGAGATAAAGGACCCTGCACATAAGAGCTGACACTCTACAGGAGAGAGGACACAGCACATAAGAGCTGACACTCTAGAGGAGAGAGGACACATTACATAAGAGCTGACACTCTACAGTAGAGAGGACCCTGCACATAAAAGCTGACACTCTACAGGAGAGAGGATCCTGCACAAAAGATCTGACACTCTACAGGAGAGAGAGGACCCTGCACATAAGAGCTGACACTCTACAGGAGAGAGGACCCTGCACATAAGAGCTGAAACGCTAGAGGAGAGAGGACACAGCACATAAGAGCTGACACTGTACAAGAGAGAGGACCCTGCACATAAGAGCTGACACTCTACAGGAGAGAGGGCACAGCACATAACAGCTGACACTATACAAGAGAGAGAGGACCCTGCACATAAGAGCTGACACTCTACAGGAGAAAGGACACTGCACAGAAGAGCTGACATTCTACAGTAGAGAGGACCCTGCACATAAGAGCTGACACTCTACAGGAGAGAGGACCCTGCACATAAGAGCTGACATTCTACAGGAGAGAGGACACAGCACATAAGAGCTGATACTCTATAGGAGTGAGGACTCTGCACATAAGAGCTGACACTCTACAGGAGAGAGGACCCTGCACATAAGAGCTGACACAATACTGGAGAGATGACACTGCACATAAGAGCTGACACTCTACAGGAGAGAGGATCCTGCACATAAGAGCTGACACTCTACAGGAGAGAGGACACAGCAAATAAGAGCTGACACTCTACAGGAGATAGGATCCTACACATAAGAGCTGACACTCTACAGGAGAGAGGACACTGCACATAAGAGCTGACACTCTACAGGAGAGATGACACTGCACATAAGATCTGACACTCTACAGGAGAGAGGACACTGCACATAAGAGCTGACACTCTACAGGAGAGAGGATCCTGCACTTAAGAGCTGACACTCCACAGGAGAGAGGATCCTGAACAAAAGAGCTGACACTCTACAGGAGAGAGAGGACCCTGCACATAAGAGCTGACACTCTACAGGAGAGAGGACACTGCACATAAGAGCTGACACTCTACAGGAGATAGGATCCTACACATAAGAGCTGACATTCTACAGGAGAGAGGACACTGCACATAAGAGCTGACACTCTACAGGAGAGATGACACTGCACATAAGATCTGACACTCTACAGGAGAGAGGACACTGCACATAAGAGCTGACACTCTACAGGAGAGAGGATCCTGCACACAAGAGCTGACACTCAACAGGAGAGAGGATCCTGCACATAAGAGCTGACACTCTACAGGAGAGAGGACACTGCATATACTAGCTGACACTCTACAGGAGAGAGGATCCTGCACAAAAGAACTGACACTCTACAGGAGATAGAGGACCCTGCACATAAGAGCTGACACTCTACAGGAGAGAGGACACAGCACATAAGAGCTGACACTCTAGAGGAGAGAGGACACATTACATAAGAGCTGACACTCTACAGTAGAGAGGACCCTGCACATAAAAGCTGACACTCTACAGGAGAGAGGATCCTGCACAAAAGATCTGACACTCTACAGGAGAGAGAGGACCCTGCACATAAGAGCTGACACTCTACAGGAGAGAGGACCCTGCACATAAGAGCTGAAACGCTAGAAGAGAGAGAGGACACAGCACATAAGAGCTGACACTGTACAAGAGAGAGGACCCTGCACATAAGAGCTGACACTCTACAGGAGAGAGGGCACAGCACATAACAGCTGACACTACACAAGAGAGAGAGGACCCTGCACATAAGAGCTGACACTCTACAGGAGAAAGGACACTGCACAGAAGAGCTGACATTCTACAGTAGAGAGCACCCTGCACATAAGAGCTGACACTCTACAGGAGAGAGGACCCTGCACATAAGAGCTGACATTCTACAGGAGAGAGGACACAGCACATAAGAGCTGACACTCTATCGGAGTGAGGACTCTGCACATAAGAGCTGACACTCTACAGGAGAGAGGACCCTGTACATAAGAGCTGACACAATACTGGAGAGATGACACTGCACATAAGAGCTGACACTCTACAGGAGAGAGGATCCTGCACATAAGAGCTGTGACGAACAGCCCACCGCCGTTCGTCCACTTACGGGCGACACTAACGGGAGTCCCGCTGCCACCAAAACGCGACGGACAGCGGACCCTGTGTCACCACTATGTCACAGTCCCACCACTGACACGGGTGTATCAGCGGACGGAGGGGCGTGACACAATGCCGGCACACGGCTATCACAGGCGCAGTGGGGCTTATCTTAGTTATCCCAACACTGGCACCATGTGACCAAAAATATCCAGCAAGCTAATCTCGCTCTACAATTTGCCGCAGGGGGAGTTTAATTTGGATGCCCCACCACTGCTATCAATCTTCCAAGTACTGCGGGGATTTATGTATATCCCACTTTCCCAGTTCCACTTTGGAACTCACAGCTCTCCGGCGCCCCCCTTACCCTCAGGTCAGTCAGGGAACTGCACCTAGGATAATTAGTCGCCGGACGGGCTGCCTGTTGTGAACCGGCAATTAGGCTTCTGCAGTAAGGGAATTATCAATGCTGTGGCTGCAGACCCTTATTCAGCAATATAAGACCCTTCTGTACTGCCAGCAAGCCGTAATAGCTGTACACTACGCGCTGCCACCAGTCACGGTTACTTAATTCACAGTGTTAAATTAAGAGGGTCCGTGGCCAACCCTTTGAATTAGTAGCGATTATCTATCAAAGGCGTATAGTTCGATTCTTAGAGCATGGAGACAGATCTAAATAATTTCATTTATTTTCCGAAAGAGGACAGTGATTACAGATAAAAGTTGCTATAAAATTGAGACATAAAATATGTACAGTACAGGTATAAAATAAAAGTGGAGAAAACAAAGAGATTACACTCACAGTTCCATATTGTTCCTTAGGCAGACCATGCGGCTTTAAGGGGGGAGGAGCCACACGTCTCCACTCATCTGGAGTTCTTGTCAGCACGGATTCTGCAGCTGTTCTGAGCTGGTTCTGCCAGGAAATGCCTTATAGACTTTCCTATGTGACATCACAGAGAGGTGCATTCTGGGTTGATCCCACCTCTCTTATCCAAGTTATGTTTTGGCTACAAAACTTAGATTAGCTATAACTTTATGGGAGAAGCTGGTATGGACTCATCAGTGGTATCATGTTTCCCAGCGTAATGAGCCCATCAAGAAAACATCAAACATCTATGCGATATGACCGTCCATTTGGGCGCAAATCATATCTCAGGTTCTGGACATCCGAGAGTTTTGCAACAGGCACCACAGCGAAGCTGGGTCTGCTCGGATCGCAGAAATATGATTTTTATATTTCTGCTGGGTATGGTTTTCGCACGGCAGGCTCTTATAGTTTTATTCAAACCTCTTTGTTTCAAACAAAGAACCATCCCGCACTTTTTTCTCTCAGCTGTGGAGAGGAAACAAATGGTTGTAACAGCAGGGGGTCTCCTATTACTAGTGCGAACACAGGCTGTAGAGGAGGGGGGTGGCACTGCTCTGTGTGAAGGGAGGAGGGGTGAAGCTGCAGAGCTAGCAGCCTGGATTGTCATGTGTGCCGGATCTTTCTGGAAAGTTACAACAGAAAACATCATATTTTGTAGACAAAACCCCATACCTCACAGACATTGTACATCACACCTCCCCCCTTAAGAGGGCGCTAAGGAGGCATTACCTCTCGGTAATCGGCCATGCGCACCTCAGCGGGTTCGCCCCGGCGGGACAACCCATCGGCATTGCCGTTTTCGCTGCCCTTCCTGTGTTTTACAGTGAAGTCGTACTGTTGAAGGGCAAGGCTCCAGCGGAGCAACCTTCCATTGGTTCCGGACACTGTGTGCAACCAGCTCAGAGGGTTGTGGTCGGTTACCACCGTGAAGGCGCGCCCATACAGGTAGGGCTGCAAACGCTGCAGTGCCCACACCATGGCCAGACACTCCTTCTCGATGGTCGAGTATGCCACTTCCCTCGGCAAAAGTTTCCGGCTCAGGTACAACACGGGGTGCTCTTGGTCCCCCGAGTCGACCTGGCTAAGCACAGCACCGAGGCCAAACTCGCTGGCGTCGGTCTGTACCAGAAACGGGCGACTGCTGTCGACTGCTCTCAACACTGGAGAGTTGCACAGGGCTGCTTTCAAAGCTTGGAAAGCCGCCTCACAGTCATCTGTCTAGTTGACTGTTTGGGGTAGCCTCTGCTTGGTGAGGTCAGTCAAGGGTTTGGCAAGGGCGCTATAGTCCTGTACGAACCGCCTATAGTACCCTGCAGTGCCCAAGAAGGACTTCACCTGTTTCTTGGTCCTGGGGGTGGGCCAGGACACGATTGCGTCCACTTTTTCTGGCTCCGGACTCATGGAACCCCCGCCTACCCGGTGCCCCAGGTAGTGGACCTTGCGCATGCCTATCTGGCACTTCCCCGGCTTGATGGTCAGGCCTGCCTGGTGAAGACGCTTGAGCACCTCCTGGAGGTGCTGAAGGTGTTCCTCCCAGGTGGAACTGAAGACGGCAATATCGTCTAAGTACGCCACGGCGTACTCCTCCAGTCCCCGAAGCAGGTGGTTGACCATCCGCTGGAAAGTGGCAGGGGCATTCTTCATGCCGAAGGGCATGACCGTGGACTCGTACAGTCCAAAGGGGGTGATAAAGGCGGATTTCTCCTGCGCCTCAGGGCTCAGGGGAATCTGCCAGTATCCCCGACTCAAATCCATGATGGATATGTAGTTGGCGTTTGTCAACCGCTCGAGCAGATCCTCGATGCGCGGCATCGGGTGGGCATCAGAGGTTGTGATGGCGTTGAGCCCCCTGTAGTCCACGCAGAACCGGGTGGTTCGATCCTTTTTAGGCACGAGGACTACAGGTGAAGCCCACGCACCTTTTGACCGTCGAATCACTCCCAGCCTTAACATCTCATCGACCTCTCGGCGCATGACTTGTTGCACCGTTTCAGAGATCCGATAAGGTGTTCGCCGTAATGGGGCGTGATTCCCGGTGTCCACCTCATGAACCGCTAACTCCGTCCTCCCAGGACGGTTGGTGAACACGGGCCGGAAGAGTTCCAGGGTGGCCATCAACTGCAACCGCTGGGACACGGTGAGCGAACCACTTATCTCCATGTCCTCAATGGACCCATTGGCCTTGGCCTGGGCCAGCATGTCCAGGAGGGAATCTTCCTCCCCATCCTCTGGCAGATTGCAGACCGGTAGGACGCAAGCTTCACGTTCGTAGTGCGCCTTCAGCATGTTGACGTGAAAGGCCTTGCGCCTACCCCGAGCATGGTCAAGCGTGACCACGTAGGTGACCGGGTTGAGCTGTTGGTGGACGACGTACGGGCCTTCCCAGGCTGCCTGAAGCTTATCCGTTGGTACAGGGACCAGCGCCCACACCTTTTGACCCACCTGGTAGGTCCGCTCCCGGGCGTTCTGGTCGTACCAGTGCTTCTGGTCAGCCTGAGCCTGCGTCATGTTGTCATGCACCAACTGCGTCAAGGTCTGCATCTTGTCACGGAAGCGCATGACATAATCCACGATGGACACTTCTGTGGGGTTTGGCTCATCTTCCCAGGATTCTCTTATCAACCCAAGGGGTCCCCGGACTCGCCTGCCATACAGGAGCTCGAAGGGGGAGAACCCGGTCGAAGCCTGCGGAACTTCTCTGTAAGCGAACAGCAGGTGTGGGAGGTACCGCTCCCAGTCGCGCCCTTGGGTCTCAACCAGTATGCGGAGCATCTGTTTGAGGGTACCGTTGAAACGTTCACACAAACCATTAGTCTGTGGGTGATACGGACTCGATACCAGCTGCGTCACCTGCATTTTCTCACAGAGAGCCTCCATTAGGCGAGACATGAATTGGGGCCCTTGATCGGTAAGCATCTCCCTGGGAAATCCTACTCTTGAAAAGATGGTCACCAGTGCGTCAGCCACCTTATCTGCCCTGGTTGAAGACAGAGCTACTGCCTCTGGGTACCGGGTAGCGTAGTCTACCACGGTGAGAATGTATCGCTTTCCGGAGCTGCTGGGGACGGACAGCGGTCCTACAATGTCCACCGCGATTCTCTGGAAAGGCTCCTCTATCACCGGCAAAGGAATAAGGGGAGCCTTAAGAGCAGGCCCCGCCTTACCCACTTTTTGACAGGTGGCACAGGAGCGGCAGTAGTGTGTTACATCTGTCCCCATCTTGGGCCAATAGAAGTGTTGAGACAGCAGTGCCTTTGTTTTGCTGATCCCCAAGTGTCCAGCGAGTGGAATCTCATGGGCAATCCGCAACAACTCAGTTCTGAACTGATAGGGGACGACCAGCTGTCTTTCCCTCAACCACTCCTTTTTAGGATCTCCGGGTACTGTCTCCCGGTACAACCTTCCTCGTTCCCAGAACACCCTCTCCTTATCAGACTTGGAGGTGGGCGTCTCGGCGAGACCTCTCAATTTCTCCAGGCTGGCATCTGAGTGCAGAGCAGCCTGGAACTCCATGCTGGAGGCTGCCAGAAGTGACGTCAGGGTCCCCTCTTTACTGGGACCCTCTGGAACCGGCTCTGGGTTCACCTCTGGTTCAGTCTCTCCTGTAGCAGCAGAGGGTCCAGAAGACAGTGCGTTACCTGCGCTCTGGGCACTCTGACTGCGTGTGACAGCTGCTATGTATGCTGTCTCCCTGGGGATTTCTGCAGACCCACCAGCCGGTGCTGCCCTGGGCTCTCCCTCCCCATCCACCCCCAACACTTTAGGAGCAGTGCTACTTATGGGCCAGTTACCTTCCTCGGTGGCACTGGTCAGCTGCATGGCATTACCTTCCTCATGGTCCCCATGCACCTCCCCATTCTCTTGAGCACCGTTGCTTGCTCCTGCCAGGGGTTCCTCAGCCGTCTCACTCCGCAGAGTGACGGGGCTGAGCACCTCGGTACCTGTGGACACATCTACCGTTTCAAAGAAAGGGTTAACGGGTTCAGTCGGCACAGATACATCAACATCATCATTCCTAGGAAAAGAATGGTTATCAGTTTGCTTTGGTACAATCACATCAGCATCATACCTTGGGAAAGAATGGTTGTTAGTTGCATCATTACTCATCAAGGCATTAGCAGGTAACACATTCAGTTTCCCATCATCAACATCATCAGGGTTAACGTTACCCTTATTATCAGTTTGGGGAAGGGTGTCAGGGACATAGTATGCAACCATCCTCCCCAAGTCAGTCCCCAATAAAACATCAGTGGGCAGGTTTTCAGACACTCCCACCTCCCTCAACCCGCTCCCGGCACCCCAGTCAAGAAAAACTCGTGCCACTGGCAAGGGACAACGGGTGCCTCCAATCCCGGTGACAGTCAGGGTTTTCCCCTCAACAAACTCTTCAGGGGCCGCCAGTCCAGGACGGATGAGGGTTCGTTCAGCCCCGGTGTCCTTGAGGCCTGTAGCAAGACGGGCCCCCACCTGAACAGGTTGAACGTTGTCGTCAGCCCTCCCAACCACACCTCCCACCAAAAGAACAGAGGCGTTGGGCCCGGGGGCCTTGGCTGGGGGGTTCTTCGGCCTATTCGGACAGGTGTAAAAGAAGTGACCAGGCCGCTGGCAGTGGTGACACAGGCGACTGTCAGTAGCCGGCCTGCTGTTGGCAACAGGGACTGGGCCTCCGGAGGGACGGCTAGCTGGGGCATTGGGGTTGGTTGCTGGCTTACCCCCTTTCCAGCTGGTGGCGACTGGCCTCCGCGTCTCGGGCTTCCGGTTGGCCTCGTGGTTGTCGGCGATCTGCGCCGCTTTGTCCGCGTTCGTTGGTTCGCGGTCCAGGATGAACTGTCGGACCTCAGCTGGGCAGAGATGCAGGAACTGGTCTTTGATCATCAGGTCCCGTAGCTGCTCAAAGGTTTCAACGGACAGTCCATGGATCCACTGGTCAAAGTGGGTCCTGCGTCCTTGCACCACATCACTGTAGCTATCGTGTGGGCCACGTTGGAGGTGTCGGAACTTCTTTCGGTATACCTCAGGTGTCAGCCGGTATTTGGCGATCAGCGCCTGCTTTATGGCGTCATAGTCGTCATCGGCTTCTGGCGGAAGAGAAGCAAATGCCTCCAGGGCTTTGCCTTTTAGCCCTGGGGTCAAGTACCTTGCCCATTGGTCTCTAGGCAGCTGGTACTGTCTGCAGGCTTTCTCAAAGGCTCGCAGGAACGTGTCCAAGTCCCCATCCTTTTCCATCACGGGAAAATGCTCTGGCCGGGGTTTAGGAGTCTGGACGCTGCTGGGCTCACGGCTTCGGGCTGTGGGGGCATTCCACCCCCGCTGGAGCATCTCCAGCTCATGGGCCCTCTGAGCTTCTGCATGGCGCTCAGCTCTCTCAGCCTGGGCTTGACGCTCGACCCTCTCAGCCTCAGCTTGGCGCTCACGTTCGGCTTGGGCCTCCTGCCGATATTGCTGGATCAGCCTCACCCGCCCATCCCTGTCTTCGGCGGGGAGTTCGTCCAAGGCCATTTGCAGATAGGGGTCCACCCCGTTCTGGTTGAATGTGGGGCCAGCGCTCAGGAGTGGAGCCTCTGCTGCAGCCCCATGCCACTTGGGCCAACTTCTGCGCTCGCTGGATTCTGGTCGTTGTCCAGCTGCACTAGAGCCGCGATCATTTGAGCTCTGTTTTTGTTCGTGGCGTCAAGGCCTTGGTACGTGCATAACCCAGCAAGAACTTCCTTTGTCTGCCGGTTGTACCAAGGTTCTCCTTTTGCCGCCATGGTTGCCAAATAAAAGATAGAAAAAGAAAAACGAAGAAATGGGAGGGAATACTTGTATGTACACACAAATGTCTCAGAACTAGTAACCACTGAGTCTGTTCTCCAAAACCTATGATGCAGGATTCCCGCAGGAACCGTGCAGGTTTTTAGTGAGAGGAATGATTGCTCAAACCAAATCACTAATGCTCTAGGATTATCCCACCGCTCTGCCACCAATATGTGACGAACAGCCCACCGCCGTTCGTCCACTTACGGGCGACACTAACGGGAGTCCCGCTGCCACCAAAACGCGACGGACAGCGGACCCTGTGTCACCACTATGTCACAGTCCCACCACTGACACGGGTGTATCAGCGGACGGAGGGGCGTGACACAATGCCGGCACACGGCTATCACAGGCGCAGTGGGGCTTATCTTAGTTATCCCAACACTGGCACCATGTGACCAAAAATATCCAGCAAGCTAATCTCGCTCTACAATTTGCCGCAGGGGGAGTTTAATTTGGATGCCCCACCACTGCTATCAATCTTCCAAGTACTGCGGGGATTTATGTATATCCCACTTTCCCAGTTCCACTTTGGAACTCACAGCTCTCCGGCGCCCCCCTTACCCTCAGGTCAGTCAGGGAACTGCACCTAGGATAATTAGTCGCCGGACGGGCTGCCTGTTGTGAACCGGCAATTAGGCTTCTGCAGTAAGGGAATTATCAATGCTGTGGCTGCAGACCCTTATTCAGCAATATAAGACCCTTCTGTACTGCCAGCAAGCCGTAATAGCCGTACACTACGCGCTGCCACCAGTCACGGTTACTTAATTCACAGTGTTAAATTAAGAGGGTCCGTGGCCAACCCTTTGAATTAGTAGCGATTATCTATCAAAGGCGTATAGTTCGATTCTTAGAGCATGGAGACAGATCTAAATAATTTCATTTATTTTCCGAAAGAGGACAGTGATTACAGATAAAAGTTGCTATAAAATTGAGACATAAAATATGTACAGTACAGGTATAAAATAAAAGTGGAGAAAACAAAGAGATTACACTCACAGTTCCATATTGTTCCTTAGGCAGACCATGCGGCTTTAAGGGGGGAGGAGCCACACGTCTCCACTCATCTGGAGTTCTTGTCAGCACGGATTCTGCAGCTGTTCTGAGCTGGTTCTGCCAGGAAATGCCTTATAGACTTTCCTATGTGACATCACAGAGAGGTGCATTCTGGGTTGATCCCACCTCTCTTATCCAAGTTATGTTTTGGCTACAAAACTTAGATTAGCTATAACTTTATGGGAGAAGCTGGTATGGACTCATCAGTGGTATCATGTTTCCCAGCGTAATGAGCCCATCAAGAAAACATCAAACATCTATGCGATATGACCGTCCATTTGGGCGCAAATCATATCTCAGGTTCTGGACATCCGAGAGTTTTGCAACAGGCACCACAGCGAAGCTGGGTCTGCTCGGATCGCAGAAATATGATTTTTATATTTCTGCTGGGTATGGTTTTCGCACGGCAGGCTCTTATAGTTTTATTCAAACCTCTTTGTTTCAAACAAAGAACCATCCCGCACTTTTTTCTCTCAGCTGTGGAGAGGAAACAAATGGTTGTAACAGCAGGGGGTCTCCTATTACTAGTGCGAACACAGGCTGTAGAGGAGGGGGGTGGCACTGCTCTGTGTGAAGGGAGGAGGGGTGAAGCTGCAGAGCTAGCAGCCTGGATTGTCATGTGTGCCGGATCTTTCTGGAAAGTTACAACAGAAAACATCATATTTTGTAGACAAAACCCCATACCTCACAGACATTGTACATCACAAGAGCTGACACTCTATAGGAGAGAGGACACAGCAAATAAGAGCTGACACTCTACAGGAGATAGGATCCTACACATAAGAGCTGACACTCTACAGGAGAGAGGACACTGCACATAAGAGCTGACACTCTACAGGAGAGATGACACTGCACATAAGATCTGACACTCTACAGGAGAGAGGACACTGCACATAAGAGCTGACACTCTACAGGAGAGAGGATCCTGCACTTAAGAGCTGACACTCCACAGGAGAGAGGATCCTGAACAAAAGAGCTGACACTCTACAGGAGAGAGAGGACCCTGCACATAAGAGCTGACACTCTACAGGAGAGAGGACACTGCACATAAGAGCTGACACTCTACAGGAGATAGGATCCTACACATAAGAGCTGACATTCTACAGGAGAGAGGACACTGCACATAAGAGCTGACACTCTACAGGAGAGATGACACTGCACATAAGATCTGACACTCTACAGGAGAGAGGACACTGCACATAAGAGCTGACACTCTACAGGAGAGAGGATCCTGCACACAAGAGCTGACACTCCACAGGAAAGAGGATCCTGCACAAAAGAGCTGACACTCTACAGGATAGAGAGGACCCTGCACATAAGAGCTGACACTCAACAGGAGAGAGGATCCTGCACATAAGAGCTGACACTCTACAGGAGAGAGGACACTGCATATACTAGCTGACACTCTACAGGAGAGAGGATCCTGCACAAAAGAACTGACACTCTACAGGAGATAGAGGACCCTGCACATAAGAGCTGACACTCTACAGGAGAGAGGACACAGCACATAAGAGCTGACACTCTAGAGGAGAGAGGACACATTACATAGGAGCTGACACTCTACAGTAGAGAGGACCCTGCACATAAAAGCTGACACTCTACAGGAGAGAGGATCCTGCACAAAAGATCTGACACTCTACAGGAGAGAGAGGACCCTGCACATAAGAGCTGACACTCTACAGGAGAGAGGACCCTGCACATAAGAGCTGAAACGCTAGAAGAGAGAGAGGACACAGCACATAAGAGCTGACACTGTACAAGAGAGAGGACCCTGCACATAAGAGCTGACACTCTACAGGAGAGAGGGCACAGCACATAACAGCTGACACTATACAAGAGAGAGAGGACCCTGCACATAAGAGCTGACACTCTACAGGAGAAAGGACACTGCACAGAAGAGCTGACATTCTACAGTAGAGAGCACCCTGCACATAAGAGCTGACACTCTACAGGAGAGAGGACCCTGCACATAAGAGCTGACATTCTACAGGAGAGAGGACACAGCACATAAGAGCTGACACTCTATAGGAGTGAGGACTCTGCACATAAGAGCTGACACTCTACAGGAGAGAGGACCCTGCACATAAGAGCTGACACAATACTGGAGAGATGACACTGCACATAAGAGCTGACACTCTACAGGAGAGAGGATCCTGCACATAAGAGCTGACACTCTACAGGAGAGAGGACACTGCAAATAAGAGCTGACACTCTACAGGAGATAGGATCCTACACATAAGAGCTGACACTCTACAGGAGAGAGGACACTGCACATAAGAGCTGACACTCTACAGGAGAGATGACACTGCACATAAGATCCGACACTCTACAGGAGAGAGGACACTGCACATAAGAGCTGACACTCTACAGGAGAGAGGATCCTGCACTTAAGAGCTGACACTCCACAGGAGAGAGGATCCTGAACAAAAGAGCTGACACTCTACAGGAGAGAGAGGACCCTGCACATAAGAGCTGACACACTACAGGAGAGAGGAAACTGCACATAAGAGCTGACACTCTACAGGAGAGAGGATCCTGCACATAAGAGCTGACACTCTACAGGAGAGACGATCCTGCACATAAGAGCTGACACTCTACAGGAGAGAGGACACTGCACATAAGAGCTGACACTCTACAGGAGAGAGGATCCTGCACAAAAGAGCTGACACTCTACAGGAGAGAGAGGACCCTGCACATAAGAGCTGACACTCTACAGGAGACAGGATACTGCACATAAGAGCTGACACTCTACAGGAGAGAGGATCCTGCACAAAAGAGCTGACACTCTACAGGAGAGAGGACACAGCACATAAGAGCTGACACTCTACAGGAAAGAGGACCCTGCACATAAGAGCTGACACTCTACAGGAGAGACGATCCTGCACATAAGAGCTGACACTCTACAGGAGAGAGGACACTGCACATAAGAGCTGACACTCTACAGGAGAGAGGATCCTGCACAAAAGAGCTGACACTCTACAGGAGAGAGAGGACCCTGCACATAAGAGATGACACTCTACAGGAGACAGGATACTGCACATAAGAGCTGACACTCTACAGGAGAGAGGATCCTGCACAAAAGAGCTGACACTCTACAGGAGAGAGGATCCTGCACATAAGAGCTGACACTCTACAGGAGAGGGGACCCTGCACGTAAGAGCTGACACTGTACAGGAGAGAGGAAACAGCACATAAGAGCTGACACTCTACAGGAGAGAGGATCCTGCACGTAAGAGCTGACATTCTACAGGAGAGAGGACCCTGCAAATAAGAACTGACACTCTACAGGAGAGAGGACACTGCACATACGAGCTGACACTCTACAGGAGAGAGGACACTGCACATAAGAGCTGACACTCTACAGGAGAGAGGACACTGCACATTAGAGCTGACACTCTACAGGAGAAAGGGCACAGCACATAAGTGCTGACACTGTACAGGAGAGAGGACCCTGCACATAAGAGATGACACTCTACAGGAGAGAGGAAACAGCACATAAGAGCTGACACTCTACAGGAGAGAGGATCCTGCACGTAAGAGCTGACATTCTACAGGAGAGAAGACCCTGCACATAAGAGCTGACACTCTACAGGAGAGAGGACACTGCACATAAGAGCTGACACTCTACAGGAGAGAGGACACTGCACATAAAAGCTGACACTCTACAGGAGATAGGATCCTGCACATAAGAGCTGACACTCTACAGGAGAGAGGATCCTGCACATAAGAGCTGACACTCTACAGGAGATAGGATACTGCACATAAAATCTGACACTCTACAGGAGAGAGGACACTGCACATAAGAGCTGACACTCTACAGGAGAGAGGACACTGCACATAAGAGCTGACACTCTACAGGAGAGAGGATCCTGCACATAAGAGCTTACACTCAACAGGAGAGAGGATCCTGCACATAAGAGCTGACACTCTACAGGAGAGAGGACACTGCACATACTAGCTGACACTCTACAGGAGAGAGGATCCTGCACAAAAGAACTGACACTCTACAGGAGATAGAGGACCCTGCACATAAGAGCTGACACTCTACAGGAGAGAGGACACAGCACATAAGAGCTGACACTCTAGAGGAGAGAGGACACATTACATAAGAGCTGACACTCTACAGGAGAGAGAGGACCCTGCACATAAGAGCTGACACTCTACAGGAGAGAGGACCCTGCACATAAGAGCTGAAACGCTAGAGGAGAGAGGACTGAGCACATAAGAGCTGACACTGTACAAGAGAGAGGACCCAGCACATAAGAGCTGACACTCTACAGGAGAGAGGGCACAGCACATAATAGCTGACACTATACAAGAGAGAGAGGACCCTGCACATAAGAGCTGACACTCTACAGGAGAAAGGACACTGCACAGAAGAGCTGACATTCTACAGTAGAGAGGACCCTGCACATAAGAGCTGACACTCTACAGGAGAGAGGACCCTGCACATAAGAGCTGACATTCTACAGGAGAGAGGACACAGCACATAAGAGCTGACACTCTATAGGAGTGAGGACTCTGCACATAAGAGCTGACACTCTACAGGAGAGAGGACCCTGCACATAAGAGCTGACACAATACTGGATAGATGACACTGCACATAAGAGCTGACACTCTACAGGAGAGAGGATCCTGCACATAAGAGCTGACACTCTACAGGAGAGAGGACACTGCAAATAAGAGCTGACACTCTACAGGAGATAGGATCCTACACATAAGAGCTGACACTCTACAGGAGAGAGGACACTGCACATAAGAGCTGACACTCTACAGGAGAGATGACACTGCACATAAGATCTGACACTCTACAGGAGAGAGGACACTGCACATAAGAGCTGACACTCTACAGGAGAGAGGATCCTGCACTTAAGAGCTGACACTCCACAGGAGAGAGGATCCTGAACAAAAGAGCTGACACTCTACAGGAGAGAGAGGACCCTGCACATAAGAGCTGACACTCTACAGGAGAGAGGACACTGCACATAAGAGCTGACACTCTACAGGAGATAGGATCCTACACATAAGAGCTGACATTCTACAGGAGAGAGGACACTGCACATAAGAGCTGACACTCTACAGGAGAGATGACACTGCACATAAGATCTGACACTCTACAGGAGAGAGGACACTGCACATAAGAGCTGACACTCTACAGGAGAGAGGATCCTGCACACAAGAGCTGACACTCCACAGGAGAGAGGATCCTGCACAAAAGAGCTGACACTCTACAGGATAGAGAGGACCCTGCACATAAGAGCTGACACTCAACAGGAGAGAGGATCCTGCACATAAGAGCTGACACTCTACAGGAGAGAGGACACTGCACATACTAGCTGACACTCTACAGGAGAGAGGATCCTGCACAAAAGAACTGACACTCTACAGGAGATAGAGGACCCTGCACATAAGAGCTGACACTCTACAGGAGAGAGGACACAGCACATAAGAGCTGACACTCTAGAGGAGAGAGGACACTGCACATAAGATCTGACACTCTACAGGAGAGAGGACACTGCACATAAGAGCTGACACTCTACAGGAGAGAGGACACTGCACATAAGAGCTGACACTCTACAGTAGAGAGGACCCTGCACATAAAAGCTGACACTCTACAGGAGAGAGGATCCTGCACAAAAGATCTGACACTCTACAGGAGAGAGAGGACCCTGCACATAAGAGCTGACACTCTACAGGAGAGATCCCTGCACATAAGAGCTGAAACGCTAGAGGAGAGAGGACACAGCACATAAGAGCTGACACTGTACAAGAGAGAGGACCCTGCACATAAGAGCTGACACTCTACAGGAGAGAGGGCACAGCACATAACAGCTGACACTATACAAGAGAGAGAGGACCCTGCACATAAGAGCTGACACTCTACAGGAGAAAGGACACTGCACAGAAGAGCTGACATTCTACAGTAGAGAGGACCCTGCACATAAGAGCTGACACTCTACAGGAGAGAGGACCCTGCACATAAGAGCTGACATTCTACAGGAGAGAGGACACAGCACATAAGAGCTGACACTCTATAGGAGTGAGGACTCTGCACATAAGAGCTGACACTCTACAGGAGAGAGGACCCTGCACATAAGAGCTGACACAATACTGGAGAGATGACACTGCACATAAGAGCTGACACTCTACAGGAGAGAGGATCCTGCACATAAGAGCTGACACTCTACAGGAGAGAGGACACTGCAAATAAGAGCTGACACTCTACAGGAGATAGGATCCTACACATAAGAGCTGACACTCTACAGGAGAGAGGACACTGCACATAAGAGCTGACACTCTACAGGAGAGATGACACTGCACATAAGATCTGACACTCTACAGGAGAGAGGACACTGCACATAAGAGCTGACACTCTACAGGAGAGAGGATCCTGCACTTAAGAGCTGACACTCCACAGGAGAGAGGATCCTGAACAAAAGAGCTGACACTCTACAGGAGAGAGAGGACCCTGCACATAAGAGCTGACACTCTACAGGAGAGAGGACACTGCACATAAGAGCTGACACTCTACAGGAGATAGGATCCTACACATAAGAGCTGACTCTCTACAGGAGAGAGGACACTGCACATAAGAGCTGACACTCTACAGGAGAGATGACACTGCACATAAGATCTGACACTCTACAGGAGAGAGGACACTGCACATAAGAGCTGACACTCTACAGGAGAGAGGATCCTGCACACAAGAGCTGACACTCCACAGGAGAGAGGATCCTGCACAAAAGAGCTGACACTCTACAGGATAGAGAGGATCCTGCACATAAGAGCTGACACTCTACAGGAGAGAGGAGGCTGCACATAACAGCTTACACTCTACAGGAGAGAGGACCCTGCACATAAGAGCTGACACTCTACAGGAGAGAGGACACTGCACATAAGAGCTGACACTCTACAGGAGAGAGAGGACCCTGCACATAAGAGCTGACACTCTACAGGAGAGAGGAAACTGCACATAAGAGCTGACACTCTACAGGAGAGAGGATCCTGCACATAAGAGCTGACACTCTACAGGAGAGACGATCCTGCACATAAGAGCTGACACTCTACAGGAGAGAGGACACTGCACATAAGAGCTGACACTCTACAGGAGAGAGGATCCTGCACAAAAGAGCTGACACTCTACAGGAGAGAGAGGACCCTGCACATAAGAGCTGACACTCTACAGGAGACAGGATACTGCACATAAGAACTGACACTCTACAGGAGAGAGGATCCTGCACAAAAGAGCTGACACTCTACAGTAAAGAGGACACAGCACATAAGAGCTGACACTCTACAGGAGAGAGGACCCTGCACATAAGAGCTGACACTCTACAGGAGAGACGATCCTGCACATAAGAGCTGACACTCTACAGGAGAGAGAGATCCCTGCACATAAGAGCTGACACTCTACCGGAGAGAGGACACTGCACATAAGAGCTGACACTCTACAGGAGAGAGGACACAGCACATAAGAGCTGACACTGTACAAGAGAGAGGACCCTGCACATAAGAGCTGACACTCTACAGGAGAGAGGGCACAGCACATAAGAGCTGACACTCTACAGGAGAATGGACCCTGCACATAAGAGCTGACACTCTACAGGAGAGAGGACCCTGCACATAAGAGCTGACACTCTACAGGAGAGAGGACCCTGCACATAAGAGCTGACACTCTACAGGAGAGAGGACATAGCACATAAGAGCTGACACTCTACAGGAGAGAGGATCCTGAATGTAAGAGCTGACACTCTACAGGAGAGAGGACACTGCACATAAGAGCTGACACTCTACAGGAGAGAGGACACTGCACATAAGAGCTGACACTCTACAGGAGAGAGGACACTGCACATAAGAGCTGACACTCTACAGGAGAGAGGATCCTGCATGTAACAGCTGACACTCTACAGGAGAGAGGACACTGCACATAAGAGCTGACACTCTACAGGAGATAGGATCCTACACATAAGAGCTGACACTCTACAGGAGAGAGGACACTGCACATAAGAGCTGACACTCTACAGGAGAGAGGACACTGCACATAAGATCTGACACTCTACAGGAGAGAGGACACTGCACATAAGAGCTGACACTCTACAGGAGAGAGGACCCTGCACATAAGAGCTGACACTCTACAGGAGAGAGGACACAGCACATAAGAGCTGACACTGTACAAGAGAGAGGACCCTGCACATAAGAGCTGACACTCTACAGGAGAAAGGACCCTGCACATAAGAGCTGACATTCTACAGTAGAGAGGACCCTGCACATAAGAGCTGACACTCTACAGGAGAGAGGACCCTGCACATAAGAGCTGACACTCTACAGGAGAGATGACACAGCACATAAGAGCTGACACTCTATAGGAGTGAGGACTCTGCACATAAGAGCTGACACTCTACAGAAGAGAGGAACCTGCACATAAGAGCTGACACAATATTGGAGAGATGGCACTGCACATAAGAGATGACACTCTATAGGAGAGGGGACCCTGCACATAAGAGCTGACACTCTACAGGAGAGAGGATCCTGCACATAAGAGCTGACACTCTACAGGAGAGAGGACACTGCACATAAGAGCTGACACTCTACAGGAGAGATGACACTGCACATAAGATCTGACACTCTACAGGAGAGAGGACACTGCACATAAGAGCTGACACTCTACAGGAGAGAGGATCCTGCACACAAGAGCTGACACTCCACAGGAGAGAGGTTCCTGCACAAAAGAGCTGACACTCTACAGGATAGAGAGGACCCTGCACATAAGAGCTGACACTCTACAGGAGAGAGGACACTGCACATAGGAGCTGACACTCTACAGGAGAGAGGAGGCTGCACATAACAGCTTACACTCTACAGGAGAGAGGACCCTGCACATAAGAGCTGACACTCTACAGGAGAGAGGACACTGCACATAAGAGCTGACACTCTACAGGAGAGAGAGGACACTGCACATAAGAGCTGACACTCTACAGGAGAGAGGAAAATGCACATAAGAACTGACACTCTACAGGAGAGAGGATCCTGCATTTAAGAGCTGACACTCTACAGGAGAGACGATCCTGCACATAAGAGCTGACACTCTACAGGAGAGAGGACACTGCACATAAGAGCTGACACTCTACAGGAGAGAGGATCCTGCACAAAAGATCTGACACTCTACAGAAGAGAGAGGACCCTGCACATAAGAGCTGACACTCTACAGGAGACAGGATACTGCACATAAGAGCTGACACTCTACAGGAGAGAGGATCCTGCACAAAAGAGCTGACACTCTACAGGAGAGAGGACACAGCACATAAGAGCTGACACTCTACAGCAGAGAGGACCCTGCACATAAGAGCTGACACTCTACAGGAGAGACGATCCTGCACATAAGAGCTGACACTCTACAGGAGAGAGGACACTGCACATAAGAGCTGACACTCTACAGGAGAGAGGATCCTGCACAAAAGAGCTGACACTCTACAGGAGAGAGAGGACCCTGCACATAAGAGCTGACACTCTACAGGAGACAGGATACTGCACATAAGAGCTGACACTCTACAGGAGAGAGGATCCTGCACAAAAGAGCTGACACTCTACAGGAGAGAGGACACAGCACATAAGAGCTGACACTCTACAGGAGAGAGGACCCTGCACATAAGAGCTGACACTCTACAGGAGAGGGGACCCTGCACATAAGAGCTGACACTCTACAGGAGAGAGGAAACAGCACATAAGAGCTGACACTCTACAGGAGAGAGGATCCTGCACGTAAGAGCTGACATTCTACAGGAGAGAGGACCCTGCACATAAGAACTGACACTCTACAGGAAAGAGGACACTGCACATACGAGCTGACACTCTACAGGAGAGAGGACACTGCACATAAGAGCTGACACTCTACAGGAGAGAGGACACTGCACATTAGAGCTGACACTCTACAGGAGAAAGGGCACAGCACATAAGTGCTGACACTGTACAGGAGAGAGGACCCTGCACATAAGAGCTGACACTCTACAGGAGAGAGGAAACAGCACATAAGAGCTGACACTCTACAGGAGAGAGGATCCTGCACGTAAGAGCTGATATTCTACAGGAGAGAAGACCCTGCACATAAGAGCTGACACTCTACAGGAGAGAGGACACTGCACATAAGAGCTGACACTCTACAGGAGAGAGGACACTGCACATAAGAGCTGACACTCTACAGGAGATAGGATCCTGCACATAAGAGCTGACATTCTACAGGAGAGAGGATCCTGCACATAATAGCTGACACTCTACAGGAGATAGGATACTGCACATAAAATCTGACACTCTACAGGAGAGAGGACACTGCACATAAGAGCTGACACTCTACAGGAGAGAGGACACTGCACATAAGAGCTGACACTCTACAGGAGAGAGGATCCTGCACATAAGAGCTTACACTCAACAGGAGAGAGGATCCTGCACATAAGAGCTGACACTCTACAGGAGAGAGGACACTTCACATACTAGCTGACACTCTACAGGAGAGAGGATCCTGCACAAAAGAACTGACACTCTACAGGAGATAGAGGACCCTGCACATAAGAGCTGACACTCTACAGGAGAGAGGACACAGCACATAAGAGCTGACACTCTAGAGGAGAGAGGACACATTACATAAGAGCTGACACTCTACAGTAGAGAGAACCCTGCACATAAAAGCTGACACTCTACAGGAGAGAGGATCCTGCACAAAAGATCTGACACTCTACAGGAGAGAGAGGACCCTGCACATAAGAGCTGACACTCTACAGGAGAGAGGACCCTGCACATAAGAGCTGAAATGCTAGAGGAGAGAGGACTCAGCACATAAGAGCTGACACTGTACAAGAGAGAGGACCCTGCACATAAGAGCTGACACTCTACAGGAGAGAGGGCACAGCACATAACAGCTGACACTATACAAGAGAGAGAGGACCCTGCACATAAGAGCTGACACTCTACAGGAGAAAGGACACTGGACATAAGAGCTGACATTCTACAGTAGAGAGGACCCTGCACATAAGAGCTGACACTCTACAGGAGAGAGGACCCTGCAAATAAGAGCTGACATTCTACAGGAGAGAGGACACAGCACATAAGAGCTGACACTCTATAGGAGTGAGGATCCTGCACATAAGAGCTGACACTCTACAGGAGAGAGGATCCTGCACATAAGAGCTGACACTCTACAGGAGAGAGGATCCTGCACATAAGAGCTGACACTCTACAGGAGAGAGGACACTGCAAATAAGAGCTGACACTCTACAGGAGATAGGATCCTACACATAAGAGCTGACACTCTACAGGAGAGAGGACACTGCACATAAGAGCTGACACTCTACAGGAGAGATGACACTGCACATAAGATCTGACACTCTACAGGAGAGAGGACACTGCACATAAGAGCTGACACTCTACAGTAGAGAGGATCCTGCACTTAAGAGCTGACACTCCACAGGAGAGAGGATCCTGAACAAAAGAGCTGACACTCTACAGGAGAGAGAGGACCCTGCACATAAGAGCTGACACTCTACAGGAGAGAGGACACTGCACATAAGAGCTGACACTCTACAGGAGATAGGATCCTACACATAAGAGCTGACATTCTACAGGAGAGAGGACACTGCACATAAGAGCTGACACTCTACAGGAGAGATGACACTGCACATAAGATCTGACACTCTACAGGAGAGAGGACACTGCACATAAGAGCTGACACTCTACAGGAGAGAGGATCCTGCACACAAGAGCTGACACTCCACAGGAGAGAGGATCCTGCACAAAAGAGCTGACACTCTACAGGATAGAGAGGACCCTGCACATAAGAGCTGACACTCAACAGGAGAGAGGATCCTGCACATAAGAGCTGACACTCTACAGGAGAGAGGACACTGCAAATAAGAGCTGACACTCTACAGGAGATAGGATCCTACACATAAGAGCTGACACTCTACAGGAGAGAGGACACTGCACATAAGAGCTGACACTCTACAGGAGAGATGACACTGCACATAAGATCTGACACTCTACAGGAGAGAGGACACTGCACATAAGAGCTGACACTCTACAGGAGAGAGGATCCTGCACTTAAGAGCTGACACTCCACAGGAGAGAGGATCCTGAACAAAAGAGCTGACACTCTACAGGAGAGAGAGGACCCTGCACATAAGAGCTGACACTCTACAGGAGAGAGGACACTGCACATAAGAGCTGACACTCTACAGGAGATAGGATCCTACACATAAGAGCTGACATTCTACAGGAGAGAGGACACTGCACATAAGAGCTGACACTCTACAGGAGAGATGGCACTGCACATAAGATCTGACACTCTACAGGAGAGAGGACACTGCACATAAGAGCTGACACTCTACAGGAGAGAGGATCCTGCACACAAGAGCTGACACTCCACAGGAGAGAGGATCCTGCACAAAAGAGCTGACACTCTACAGGATAGAGAGGACCCTGCACATAAGAGCTGACACTCAACAGGAGAGAGGATCCTGCACATAAGAGCTGACACTCTACAGGAGAGAGGACACTGCACATACTAGCTGACACTCTACAGGAGAGAGGATCCTGCACAAAAGAACTGACACTCTACAGGAGATAGAGGACCCTGCACATAAGAGCTGACACTCTACAGGAGAGAGGACACAGCACAAAAGAGCTGACACTCTAGAGGAGAGAGGACACTGCACATAAGATCTGACACTCTACAGGAGAGAGGACACTGCACATAAGAGCTGACACTCTACAGGAGAGAGGACACTGCACATAAGAGCTGACACTCTACAGTAGAGAGGACCCTGCACATAAAAGCTGACACTCTACAGGAGAGAGGATCCTGCACAAAAGATCTGACACTCTACAGGAGAGAGAGGACCCTGCACATAAGAGCTGACACTCTACAGGAGAGATCCCTGCACATAAGAGCTGAAACGCTAGAGGAGAGAGGACACAGCACATAAGAGCTGACACTGTACAAGAGAGAGGACCCTGCACATAAGAGCTGACACTCTACAGGAGAGAGGGCACAGCACATAACAGCTGACACTATACAAGAGAGAGAGGACCCTGCACATAAGAGCTGACACTCTACAGGAGAAAGGACACTGCACAGAAGAGCTGACATTCTACAGTAGAGAGGACCCTGCACATAAGAGCTGACACTCTACAGGAGAGAGGACCCTGCACATAAGAGCTGACATTCTACAGGAGAGAGGACACAGCACATAAGAGCTGACACTCTATAGGAGTGAGGACTCTGCACATAAGAGCTGACACTCTACAGGAGAGAGGACCCTGCACATAAGAGCTGACACAATACTGGAGAGATGACACTGCACATAAGAGCTGACACTCTACAGGAGAGAGGATCCTGCACATAAGAGCTGACACTCTACAGGAGAGAGGACACTGCAAATAAGAGCTGACACTCTACAGGAGATAGGATCCTACACATAAGAGCTGACACTCTACAGGAGAGAGGACACTGCACATAAGAGCTGACACTCTACAGGAGAGATGACACTGCACATAAGATCTGACACTCTACAGGAGAGAGGACACTGCACATAAGAGCTGACACTCTACAGGAGAGAGGATCCTGCACTTAAGAGCTGACACTCCACAGGAGAGAGGATCCTGAACAAAAGAGCTGACACTCTACAGGAGAGAGAGGACCCTGCACATAAGAGCTGACACTCTACAGGAGAGAGGACACTGCACATAAGAGCTGACACTCTACAGGAGATAGGATCCTACACATAAGAGCTGACTCTCTACAGGAGAGAGGACACTGCACATAAGAGCTGACACTCTACAGGAGAGATGACACTGCACATAAGATCTGACACTCTACAGGAGAGAGGACACTGCACATAAGAGCTGACACTCTACAGGAGAGAGGATCCTGCACACAAGAGCTGACACTCCACAGGAGAGAGAATCCTGCACAAAAGAGCTGACACTCTACAGGATAGAGAGGATCCTGCACATAAGAGCTGACACTCTACAGGAGAGAGGAGGCTGCACATAACAGCTTAAACTCTACAGGAGAGAGGACCCTGCACATAAGAGCTGACACTCTACAGGAGAGAGGACACTGCACATAAGAGCTGACACTCTACAGGAGAGAGAGGACCCTGCACATAAGAGCTGACACTCTACAGGAGAGAGGAAACTGCACATAAGAGCTGACACTCTACAGGAGAGAGGATCCTGCACATAAGAGCTGACACTCTACAGGAGAGACGATCCTGCACATAAGAGCTGACACTCTACAGGAGAGAGGACACTGCACATAAGAGCTGACACTCTACAGGAGAGAGGATCCTGCACAAAAGAGCTGACACTCTACAGGAGAGAGAGGACCCTGCACATAAGAGCTGACACTCTACAGGAGACAGGATACTGCACATAAGAGCTGACACTCTGCAGGAGAGAGGATCCTGCACAAAAGAGCTGACACTCTACAGTAAAGAGGACACAGCACATAAGAGCTGACACTCTACAGGAGAGAGGACCCTGCACATAAGAGCTGACACTCTACAGGAGAGACGATCCTGCACATAAGAGCTGACACTCTACAGGAGAGAGAGATCCCTGCACATAAGAGCTGACACTCTACCGGAGAGAGGACACTGCACATAAGAGCTGACACTCTACAGGAGAGAGGACACAGCACATAAGAGCTGACACTGTACAAGAGAGAGGACCCTGCACATAAGAGCTGACACTCTACAGGAGAGAGGGCACAGCACATAAGAGCTGACACTCTACAGGAGAATGGACCCTGCACATAAGAGCTGACACTCTACAGGAGAGAGGACCCTGCACATAAGAGCTGACACTCTACAGGAGAGAGGACCCTGCACATAAGAGCTGACACTCTACAGGAGAGAGGACATAGCACATAAGAGCTGACACTCTACAGGAGAGAGGATCCTGAATGTAAGAGCTGACACTCTACAGGAGAGAGGACACTGCACATAAGAGCTGACACTCTACAGGAGAGAGGACACTGCACATAAGAGCTGACACTCTACAGGAGAGAGGACACTGCACATAAGAGCTGACACTCTACAGGAGAGAGGATCCTGCATGTAACAGCTGACACTCTACAGGAGAGAGGACACTGCACATAAGAGCTGACACTCTACAGGAGATAGGATCCTACACATAAGAGCTGACACTCTACAGGAGAGAGGACACTGCACATAAGAGCTGACACTCTACAGGAGAGAGGACACTGCACATAAGATCTGACACTCTACAGGAGAGAGGACACTGCACATAAGAGCTGACACTCTACAGGAGAGAGGACCCTGCACATAAGAGCTGACACTCTACAGGAGAGAGGACACAGCACATAAGAGCTGACACTGTACAAGAGAGAGGACCCTGCACATAAGAGCTGACACTCTACAGGAGAAAGGACCCTGCACATAAGAGCTGACATTCTACAGTAGAGAGGACCCTGCACATAAGAGCTGACACTCTACAGGAGAGAGGACCCTGCACATAAGAGCTGACACTCTACAGGAGAGATGACACAGCACATAAGAGCTGACACTCTATAGGAGTGAGGACTCTGCACATAAGAGCTGACACTCTACAGAAGAGAGGAACCTGCACATAAGAGCTGACACAATATTGGAGAGATGGCACTGCACATAAGAGATGACACTCTATAGGAGAGGGGACCCTGCACATAAGAGCTGACACTCTACAGGAGAGAGGATCCTGCACATAAGAGCTGACACTCTACAGGAGAGAGGACACTGCACATAAGAGCTGACACTCTACAGGAGAGATGACACTGCACATAAGATCTGACACTCTACAGGAGAGAGGACACTGCACATAAGAGCTGACACTCTACAGGAGAGAGGATCCTGCACACAAGAGCTGACACTCCACAGGAGAGAGGTTCCTGCACAAAAGAGCTGACACTCTACAGGATAGAGAGGACCCTGCACATAAGAGCTGACACTCTACAGGAGAGAGGACACTGCACATAGGAGCTGACACTCTACAGGAGAGAGGAGGCTGCACATAACAGCTTACACTCTACAGGAGAGAGGACCCTGCACATAAGAGCTGACACTCTACAGGAGAGAGGACACTGCACATAAGAGCTGACACTCTACAGGAGAGAGAGGACACTGCACATAAGAGCTGACACTCTACAGGAGAGAGGAAAATGCACATAAGAACTGACACTCTACAGGAGAGAGGATCCTGCATTTAAGAGCTGACACTCTACAGGAGAGACGATCCTGCACATAAGAGCTGACACTCTACAGGAGAGAGGACACTGCACATAAGAGCTGACACTCTACAGGAGAGAGGATCCTGCACAAAAGAGCTGACACTCTACAGGAGAGAGAGGACCCTGCACATAAGAGCTGACACTCTACAGGAGACAGGATACTGCACATAAGAGCTGACACTCTACAGGAGAGAGGATCCTGCACAAAAGAGCTGACACTCTACAGGAGAGAGGACACAGCACATAAGAGCTGACACTCTACAGCAGAGAGGACCCTGCACATAAGAGCTGACACTCTACAGGAGAGACGATCCTGCACATAAGAGCTGACACTCTACAGGAGAGAGGACACTGCACATAAGAGCTGACACTCTACAGGAGAGAGGATCCTGCACAAAAGAGCTGACACTCTACAGGAGAGAGAGGACCCTGCACATAAGAGCTGACACTCTACAGGAGACAGGATACTGCACATAAGAGCTGACACTCTACAGGAGAGAGGATCCTGCACAAAAGAGCTGACACTCTACAGGAGAGAGGACACAGCACATAAGAGCTGACACTCTACAGGAGAGAGGACCCTGCACATAAGAGCTGACACTCTACAGGAGAGGGGACCCTGCACATAAGAGCTGACACTCTACAGGAGAGAGGAAACAGCACATAAGAGCTGACACTCTACAGGAGAGAGGATCCTGCACGTAAGAGCTGACATTCTACAGGAGAGAGGACCCTGCACATAAGAACTGACACTCTACAGGAAAGAGGACACTGCACATACGAGCTGACACTCTACAGGAGAGAGGACACTGCACATAAGAGCTGACACTCTACAGGAGAGAGGACACTGCACATTAGAGCTGACACTCTACAGGAGAAAGGGCACAGCACATAAGTGCTGACACTGTACAGGAGAGAGGACCCTGCACATAAGAGCTGACACTCTACAGGAGAGAGGAAACAGCACATAAGAGCTGACACTCTACAGGAGAGAGGATCCTGCACGTAAGAGCTGACATTCTACAGGAGAGAAGACCCTGCACATAAGAGCTGACACTCTACAGGAGAGAGGACACTGCACATAAGAGCTGACACTCTACAGGAGAGAGGACACTGCACATAAGAGCTGACACTCTACAGGAGATAGGATCCTGCACATAAGAGCTGACATTCTACAGGAGAGAGGATCCTGCACATAATAGCTGACACTCTACAGGAGATAGGATACTGCACATAAAATCTGACACTCTACAGGAGAGAGGACACTGCACATAAGAGCTGACACTCTACAGGAGAGAGGACACTGCACATAAGAGCTGACACTCTACAGGAGAGAGGATCCTGCACATAAGAGCTTACACTCAACAGGAGAGAGGATCCTGCACATAAGAGCTGACACTCTACAGGAGAGAGGACACTTCACATACTAGCTGACACTCTACAGGAGAGAGGATCCTGCACAAAAGAACTGACACTCTACAGGAGATAGAGGACCCTGCACATAAGAGCTGACACTCTACAGGAGAGAGGACACAGCACATAAGAGCTGACACTCTAGAGGAGAGAGGACACATTACATAAGAGCTGACACTCTACAGTAGAGAGAACCCTGCACATAAAAGCTGACACTCTACAGGAGAGAGGATCCTGCACAAAAGATCTGACACTCTACAGGAGAGAGAGGACCCTGCACATAAGAGCTGACACTCTACAGGAGAGAGGACCCTGCACATAAGAGCTGAAATGCTAGAGGAGAGAGGACTCAGCACATAAGAGCTGACACTGTACAAGAGAGAGGACCCTGCACATAAGAGCTGACACTCTACAGGAGAGAGGGCACAGCACATAACAGCTGACACTATACAAGAGAGAGAGGACCCTGCACATAAGAGCTGACACTCTACAGGAGAAAGGACACTGGACATAAGAGCTGACATTCTACAGTAGAGAGGACCCTGCACATAAGAGCTGACACTCTACAGGAGAGAGGACCCTGCAAATAAGAGCTGACATTCTACAGGAGAGAGGACACAGCACATAAGAGCTGACACTCTATAGGAGTGAGGATCCTGCACATAAGAGCTGACACTCTACAGGAGAGAGGATCCTGCACATAAGAGCTGACACTCTACAGGAGAGAGGATCCTGCACATAAGAGCTGACACTCTACAGGAGAGAGGACACTGCAAATAAGAGCTGACACTCTACAGGAGATAGGATCCTACACATAAGAGCTGACACTCTACAGGAGAGAGGACACTGCACATAAGAGCTGACACTCTACAGGAGAGATGACACTGCACATAAGATCTGACACTCTACAGGAGAGAGGACACTGCACATAAGAGCTGACACTCTACAGGAGAGAGGATCCTGCACTTAAGAGCTGACACTCCACAGGAGAGAGGATCCTGAACAAAAGAGCTGACACTCTACAGAAGAGAGAGGACCCTGCACATAAGAGCTGACACTCTACAGGAGAGAGGACACTGCACATAAGAGCTGACACTCTACAGGAGATAGGATCCTACACATAAGAGCTGACATTCTACAGGAGAGAGGACACTGCACATAAGAGCTGACACTCTACAGGAGAGATGACACTGCACATAAGATCTGACACTCTACAGGAGAGAGGACACTGCACATAAGAGCTGACACTCTACAGGAGAGAGGATCCTGCACACAAGAGCTGACACTCCACAGGAGAGAGGATCCTGCACAAAAGAGCTGACACTCTACAGGATAGAGAGGACCCTGCACATAAGAGCTGACACTCAACAGGAGAGAGGATCCTGCACATAAGAGCTGACACTCTACAGGAGAGAGGACACTGCACATACTAGCTGACACTCTACAGGAGAGAGGATCCTGCACAAAAGAACTGACACTCTACAGGAGATAGAGGACCCTGCACATAAGAGCTGACACTCTAGAGGAGAGAGGACACAGCACATAAGAGCTGACACTCTAGAGGAGAGAGGACACATTACATAAGAGCTGACACTCTACAGTAGAGAGGACCCTGCACATAAAAGCTGACACTCTACAGGAGAGAGGATCCTGCACAAAAGATCTGACACTCTACAGGAGAGAGAGGACCCTGCACATAAGAGCTGACACTCTACAGGAGAGATCCCTGCACATAAGAGCTGAAACGCTAGAGGAGAGAGGACACAGCACATAAGAGCTGACACTGTACAAGAGAGAGGACCCTGCACATAAGAGCTGACACTCTACAGGAGAGAGGGCACAGTACATAACAGCTGACACTATACAAGAGAGAGAGGACCCTGCACATAAGAGCTGACACTCTACAGGAGAAAGGACACTGCACAGAAGAGCTGACATTCTACAGTAGAGAGGACCCTGCACATAAGAGCTGACACTCTACAGGAGAGAGGACCCTGCACATAAGAGCTGACATTCTACAGGAGAGAGGACACAGCACATAAGAGCTGACACTCTATAGGAGTGAGGACTCTGCACATAAGAGCTGACACTCTACAGGAGAGAGGACCCTGCACATAAGAGCTGACACAATACTGGAGAGATGACACTGCACATAAGAGCTGACACTCTACAGGAGAGAGGATCCTGCACATAAGAGCTGACACTCTACAGGAGAGAGGACACTGCAAATAAGAGCTGACACTCTACAGGAGATAGGATCCTACACATAAGAGCTGACACTCTACAGGAGAGAGGACACTGCACATAAGAGCTGACACTCTACAGGAGAGATGACACTGCACATAAGATCTGACACTCTACAGGAGAGAGGACACTGCACATAAGAGCTGACACTCTACAGGAGAGAGGATCCTGCACACAAGAGCTGACACTCCACAGGAGAGAGGATCCTGCACAAAAGAGCTGACACTCTACAGGATAGAGAGGACCCTGCACATAAGAGCTGACACTCTACAGGAGAGAGGAGGCTGCACATAACAGCTTACACTCTACAGGAGAGAGGACCCTGCACATAAGAGCTGACACTCTACAGGAGAGAGGACACTGCACATAAGAGCTGACACTCTACAGGAGAGAGAGGACCCTGCACATAAGAGCTGACACTCTACAGGAGAGAGGAAACTGCACATAAGAGCTGACACTCTACAGGAGAGAGGATCCTGCACATAAGAGCTGACACTCTACAGGAGAGACGATCCTGCACATAAGAGCTGACACTCTACAGGAGAGAGGACACTGCACATAAGAGCTGACACTCTACAGGAGAGAGGATCCTGCACAAAAGAGCTGACACTCTACAGGAGAGAGAGGACCCTGCACATAAGAGCTGACACTCTACAGGAGACAGGATACTGCACATAAGAACTGACACTCTACAGGAGAGAGGATCCTGCACAAAAGAGCTGACACTCTACAGTAGAGAGGACACAGCACATAAGAGCTGACACTCTACAGGAGAGAGGACCCTGCACATAAGAGCTGACACTCTACAGGAGAGACGATCCTGCACATAAGAGCTGACACTCTACAGGAGAGAGAGGACCCTGCACATAAGAGCTGACACTCTACCGGAGAGAGGACACTGCACATAAGAGCTGACACTCTACAGGAGAGAGGACACAGCACATAAGAGCTGACACTGTACAAGAGAGAGGACCCTGCACATAAGAGCTGACACTCTACAGGAGAGAGGGCACAGCACATAAGAGCTGACACTCTACAGGAGAATGGACCCTGCACATAAGAGCTGACACTCTACAGGAGAGAGGACCCTGCACATAAGAGCTGACACTCTACAGGAGAGAGGACCCTGCACATAAGAGCTGACACTCTACAGGAGAGAGGACATAGCACATAAGAGCTGACACTCTACAGGAGAGAGGATCCTGAATGTAAGAGCTGACACTCTACAGGAGAGAGGACACTGCACATAAGAGCTGACACTCTACAGGAGAGAGGACACTGCACATAAGAGCTGACACTCTACAGGAGAGAGGACACTGCACATAAGAGCTGACACTCTACAGGAGAGAGGATCCTGCATGTAACAGCTGACACTCTACAGGAGAGAGGACACTGCACATAAGAGCTGACACTCTACAGGAGATAGGATCCTACACATAAGAGCTGACACTCTACAGGAGAGAGGACACTGCACATAAGAGCTGACACTCTACAGGAGAGAGGACACTGCACATAAGATCTGACACTCTACAGGAGAGAGGACACTGCACATAAGAGCTGACACTCTACAGGAGAGAGGACCCTGCACATAAGAGCTGACACTCTACAGGAGAGAGGACACAGCACATAAGAGCTGACACTGTACAAGAGAGAGGACCCTGCACATAAGAGCTGACACTCTACAGGAGAAAGGACCCTGCACATAAGAGCTGACATTCTACAGTAGAGAGGACCCTGCACATAAGAGCTGACACTCTGCAGGAGAGAGGACCCTGCACATAAGAGCTGACACTCTACAGGAGAGATGACACAGCACATAAGAGCTGACACTCTATAGGAGTGAGGACTCTGCACATAAGAGCTGACACTCTACAGGAGAGAGGACCTTGCACATAAGAGCTGACACAATATTGGAGAGATGGCACTGCACATAAGAGATGACACTCTATAGGAGAGGGGACCCTGCACATAAGAGCTGACACTCTACAGGAGAGAGGATCCTGCACATAAGAGCTGACACTCTACAGGAGAGAGGACACTGCACATAAGAGCTGACACTCTACAGGAGATAGGATCCTACACATAAGAGCTGACACTCTACAGGAGAGAGGACACTGCACATAAGAGCTGACACTCTACAGGAGAGATGACACTGCACATAAGATCTGACACTCTACAGGAGAGAGGACACTGCACATAAGAGCTGACACTCTACAGGAGAGAGGATCCTGCACACAAGAGCTGACACTCCACAGGAGAGAGGTTCCTGCACAAAAGAGCTGACACTCTACAGGATAGAGAGGACCCTGCACATAAGAGCTGACACTCTACAGGAGAGAGGACACTGCACATAAGAGCTGACACTCTACAGGAGAGAGAGGACACTGCACATAAGAGCTGACACTCTACAGGAGAGAGGAAAATGCACATAAGAGCTGACACTCTACAGGAGAGAGGATCCTGCATTTAAGAGCTGACACTCTACAGGAGAGACGATCCTGCACATAAGAGCTGACACTCTACAGGAGAGAGGACACTGCACATAAGAGCTGACACTCTACAGGAGAGAGGATCCTGCACAAAAGAGCTGACACTCTACAGGAGAGAGAGGACCCTGCACATAAGAGCTGACACTCTACAGGAGACAGGATACTGCACATAAGAGCTGACACTCTACAAGAGAGAGGATCCTGCACAAAAGAGCTGACACTCTACAGGAGAGAGGACACAGCACATAAGAGCTGACACTCTACAGCAGAGAGGACCCTGCACATAAGAGCTGACACTCTACAGGAGAGACGATCCTGCACATAAGAGCTGACACTCTACAGGAGAGAGGACACTGCACATAAGAGCTGACACTCTACAGGAGAGAGGATCCTGCACAAAAGAGCTGACACTCTACAGGAGAGAGAGGACCCTGCACATAAGAGCTGACACTCTACAGGAGACAGGATACTGCACATAAGAGCTGACACTCTACAGGAGAGAGGATCCTGCACAAAAGAGCTGACACTCTACAGGAGAGAGGACACAGCACATAAGAGCTGACACTCTACAGGAGAGAGGACCCTGCACATAAGAGCTGACACTCTATAGGAGAGGGGACCCTGCACATAAGAGCTGACACTCTACAGGAGAGAGGAAACAGCACATAAGAGCTGACACTCTACAGGAGAGAGGATCCTGCACGTAAGAGCTGACATTCTACAGGAGAGAGGACCCTGCACATAAGAACTGACACTCTACAGGAGAGAGGACACTGCACATACGAGCTGACACTCTACAGGAGAGAGGACACTGCACATAAGAGCTGACACTCTACAGGAGAGAGGACACTGCACATTAGAGCTGACACTCTACAGGAGAAAGGGCACAGCACATAAGTGCTGACACTGTACAGGAGAGAGGACCCTGCACATAAGAGCTGACACTCTACAGGAGAGAGGAAACAGCACATAAGAGCTGACACTCTACAGGAGAGAGGATCCTGCACGTAAGAGCTGACATTCTACAGGAGAGAAGACCCTGCACATAAGAGCTGACACTCTACAGGAGAGAGGACACTGCACATAAGAGCTGACACTCTACAGGAGAGAGGACACTGCACATAAGAGCTGACACTCTACAGGAGATAGGATCCTGCACATAAGAGCTGACATTCTACAGGAGAGAGGATCCTGCACATAATAGCTGACACTCTACAGGAGATAGGATACTGCACATAAAATCTGACACTCTACAGGAGAGAGGACACTGCACATAAGAGCTGACACTCTACAGGAGAGAGGACACTGCACATAAGAGCTGACACTCTACAGGAGAGAGGATCCTGCACATAAGAGCTTACACTCAACAGGAGAGAGGATCCTGCACATAAGAGCTGACACTCTACAGGAGAGAGGACACTTCACATACTAGCTGACACTCTACAGGAGAGAGGATCCTGCACAAAAGAACTGACACTCTACAGGAGATAGAGGACCCTGCACATAAGAGCTGACACTCTACAGGAGAGAGGACACAGCACATAAGAGCTGACACTCTAGAGGAGAGAGGACACATTACATAAGAGCTGACACTCTACAGTAGAGAGAACCCTGCACATAAAAGCTGACACTCTACAGGAGAGAGGATCCTGCACAAAAGATCTGACACTCTACAGGAGAGAGAGGACCCTGCACATAAGAGCTGACACTCTACAGGAGAGAGGACCCTGCACATAAGAGCTGAAATGCTAGAGGAGAGAGGACTCAGCACATAAGAGCTGACACTGTACAAGAGAGAGGACCCTGCACATAAGAGCTGACACTCTACAGGAGAGAGGGCACAGCACATAACAGCTGACACTATACAAGAGAGAGAGGACCCTGCACATAAGAGCTGACACTCTACAGGAGAAAGGACACTGGACATAAGAGCTGACATTCTACAGTAGAGAGGACCCTGCACATAAGAGCTGACACTCTACAGGAGAGAGGACCCTGCAAATAAGAGCTGACATTCTACAGGAGAAAGGACACAGCACATAAGAGCTGACACTCTATAGGAGTGAGGATCCTGCACATAAGAGCTGACACTCTTCAGGAGAGAGGATCCTGCACATAAGAGCTGACACTCTACAGGAGATAGGATACTGCACATAAAATCTGACACTCTACAGGAGAGAGGACACTGCACATAAGAGCTGACACTCTACAGGAGAGAGGACACTGCACATAAGAGCTGACACTCTACAGGAGAGAGGATCCTGCACATAAGAGCTTACACTCAACAGGAGAGAGGATCCTGCACATAAGAGCTGACACTCTACAGGAGAGAGGACACTGCACATACTAGCTGACACTCTACAGGAGAGAGGATCCTGCACAAAAGAACTGACACTCTACAGGAGATAAAGGACCCTGCACATAAGAGCTGACACTCTACAGGAGAGAGGACACAGCACATAAGAGCTGACACTCTAGAGGAGAGAGGACACATTACATAAGAGCTGACACTCTACAGTAGAGAGGACCCTGCACATAAAAGCTGACACTCTACAGGAGAGAGGATCCTGCACAAAAGATCTGACACTCTACAGGAGAGAGAGGACCCTGCACATAAGAGCTGACACTCTACAGGAGAGAGGACCCTGCACATAAGAGCTGAAACGCTAGAGGAGAGAGGACACAGCACATAAGAGCTGACACTGTACAAGAGAGAGGACCCTGCACATAAGAGCTGACACTCTACAGGAGAGAGGGCACAGCACATAACAGCTGACACTATACAAGAGAGAGAGGACCCTGCACATAAGAGCTGACACTCTACAGGAGAAAGGACACTGCACAGAAGAGCTGACATTCTACAGTAGAGAGGACCCTGCACATAAGAGCTGACACTCTACAGGAGAGAGGACCCTGCACATAAGAGCTGACATTCTACAGGAGAGAGGACACAGCACATAAGAGCTGATACTCTATAGGAGTGAGGACTCTGCACATAAGAGCTGACACTCTACAGGAGAGAGGACCCTGCACATAAGAGCTGACACAATACTGGAGAGATGACACTGCACATAAGAGCTGACACTCTACAGGAGAGAGGATCCTGCACATAAGAGCTGACACTCTACAGGAGAGAGGACACTGCAAATAAGAGCTGACACTCTACAGGAGATAGGATCCTACACATAAGAGCTGACACTCTACAGGAGAGAGGACACTGCACATAAGAGCTGACACTCTACAGGAGAGATGACACTGCACATAAGATCTGACACTCTACAGGAGAGAGGACACTGCACATAAGAGCTGACACTCTACAGGAGAGAGGATCCTGCACTTAAGAGCTGACACTCCACAGGAGAGAGGATCCTGAACAAAAGAGCTGACACTCTACAGGAGAGAGAGGACCCTGCACATAAGAGCTGACACTCTACAGGAGAGAGGACACTGCACATAAGAGCTGACACTCTACAGGAGATAGGATCCTACACATAAGAGCTGACATTCTACAGGAGAGAGGACACTGCACATAAGAGCTGACACTCTACAGGAGAGATGACACTGCACATAAGATCTGACACTCTACAGGAGAGAGGACACTGCACATATGAGCTGACACTCTACAGGAGAGAGGATCCTGCACACAAGAGCTGACACTCCACAGGAGAGAGGATCCTGCACAAAAGAGCTGACACTCTACAGGATAGAGAGGACCCTGCACATAAGAGCTGACACTCAACAGGAGAGAGGATCCTGCACATAAGAGCTGACACTCTACAGGAGAGAGGACACTGCACATACTAGCTGACACTCTACAGGAGAGAGGATCCTGCACAAAAGAACTGACACTCTACAGGAGATAGAGGACCCTGCACATAAGAGCTGACACTCTACAGGAGAGAGGACACAGCACATAAGAGCTGACACTCTAGAGGAGAGAGGACACATTACATAAGAGCTGACACTCTACAGTAGAGAGGACCCTGCACATAAAAGCTGACACTCTACAGGAGAGAGGATCCTGCACAAAAGATCTGACACTCTACAGGAGAGAGAGGACCCTGCACATAAGAGCTGACACTCTACAGGAGAGAGGACCCTGCACATAAGAGCTGAAACGCTAGAAGAGAGAGAGGACACAGCACATAAGAGCTGACACTGTACAAGAGAGAGGACCCTGCACATAAGAGCTGACACTCTACAGGAGAGAGGGCACAGCACATAACAGCTGACACTATACAAGAGAGAGAGGACCCTGCACATAAGAGCTGACACTCTACAGGAGAAAGGACACTGCACAGAAGAGCTGACATTCTACAGTAGAGAGCACCCTGCACATAAGAGCTGACACTCTACAGGAGAGAGGACCCTGCACATAAGAGCTGACATTCTACAGGAGAGAGGACACAGCACATAAGAGCTGACACTCTATAGGAGTGAGGACTCTGCACATAAGAGCTGACACTCTACAGGAGAGAGGACCCTGCACATAAGAGCTGACACAATACTGGAGAGATGACACTGCACATAAGAGCTGACACTCTACAGGAGAGAGGATCCTGCACATAAGAGCTGACACTCTACAGGAGAGAGGACACTGCAAATAAGAGCTGACACTCTACAGGAGATAGGATCCTACACATAAGAGCTGACACTCTACAGGAGAGAGGACACTGCACATAAGAGCTGACACTCTACAGGAGAGATGACACTGCACATAAGATCTGACACTCTACAGGAGAGAGGACACTGCACATAAGAGCTGACACTCTACAGGAGAGAGGATCCTGCACTTAAGAGCTGACACTCCACAGGAGAGAGGATCCTGAACAAAAGAGCTGACACTCTACAGGAGAGAGAGGACCCTGCACATAAGAGCTGACACTCTACAGGAGAGAGGACACTGCACATAAGAGCTGACACTCTACAGGAGATAGGATCCTACACATAAGAGCTGACTCTCTACAGGAGAGAGGACACTGCACATAAGAGCTGACACTCTACAGGAGAGATGACACTGCACATAAGATCTGACACTCTACAGGAGAGAGGACACTGCACATAAGAGCTGACACTCTACAGGAGAGAGGATCCTGCACACAAGAGCTGACACTCCACAGGAGAGAGGATCCTGCACAAAAGAGCTGACACTCTACAGGATAGAGAGGACCCTGCACATAAGAGCTGACACTCTACAGGAGAGAGGAGGCTGCACATAACAGCTTACACTCTACAGGAGAGAGGACCCTGCACATAAGAGCTGACACTCTACAGGAGAGAGGACACTGCACATAAGAGCTGACACTCTACAGGAGAGAGAGGACCCTGCACATAAGAGCTGACACTCTACAGGAGAGAGGAAACTGCACATAAGAGCTGACACTCTACAGGAGAGAGGATCCTGCACATAAGAGCTGACACTCTACAGGAGAGACGATCCTGCACATAAGACCTGACACTCTACAGGAGAGAACACTGCACATAAGAGCTGACACTCTACAGGAGAGAGGATCCTGCACAAAAGAGCTGACACTCTACAGGAGAGAGAGGACCCTGCACATAAGAGCTGACACTCTACAGGAGACAGGATACTGCACATAAGAACTGACACTCTACAGGAGAGAGGATTCTGCACAAAAGAGCTGACACTCTACAGTAGAGAGGACACAGCACATAAGAGCTGACACTCTACAGGAGAGAGGACCCTGCACATAAGAGCTGACACTCTGCAGGAGAGACGATCCTGCACATAAGAGCTGACACTCTACAGGAGAGAGAGGACCCTGCACATAAGAGCTGACACTCTACCGGAGAGAGGACACTGCACATAAGAGCTGACACTCTACAGGAGAGAGGACACAGCATATAAGAGCTGACACTGTACAAGAGAGAGGACCCTGCACATAAGAGCTGACACTCTACAGGAGAGAGGGCACAGCACATAAGAGCTGACACTCTACAGGAGAATGGACCCTGCACATAAGAGCTGACACTCTACAGGAGAGAGGACCCTGCACATAAGAGCTGACACTCTACAGGAGAGAGGACCCTGCACATAAGAGCTGACACTCTACAGGAGAGAGGACATAGCACATAAGAGCTGACACTCTACAGGAGAGAGGATCCTGAATGTAAGAGCTGACACTCTACAGGAGAGAGGACACTGCACATAAGAGCTGACACTCTACAGGAGAGAGGACACTGCACATAAGAGCTGACACTCTACAGGAGAGAGGACACTGCACATAAGAGCTGACACTCTACAGGAGAGAGGATCCTGCATGTAACAGCTGACACTCTACAGGAGAGAGGACACTGAACATAAGAGCTGACACTCTACAGGAGATAGGATCCCACACATAAGAGCTGACACTCTACAGGAGAGAGGACACTGCACATAAGAGCTGACACTCTACAGGAGAGAGGACACTGCACATAAGATCTGACACTCTACAGGAGAGAGGACACTGCACATAAGAGCTGACACTCTACAGGAGAGAGGACCCTGCACATAAGAGCTGACACTCTACAGGAGAGAGGGCACAGCACATAAGAGCTGACACTGTACAAGAGAGAGGACCCTGCACATAAGAGCTGACACTCTACAGGAGAAAGGACCCTGCACATAAGAGCTGACATTCTACAGTAGAGAGGACTCTGCACATAAGAGCTGACACTCTACAGGAGAGAGGACCCTGCACATAAGAGCTGACACTCTACAGGAGAGATGACACAGCACATAAGAGCTGACACTCTATAGGAGTGAGGACTCTGCACATAAGAGCTGACACTCTACAGGAGAGAGGACCCTGCACATAAGAGCTGACACAATATTGGAGAGATGGCACTGCACATAAGAGATGACACTCTATAGGAGAGGGGACCCTGCACATAAGAGCTGACACTCTACAGGAGAGAGGATCCTGCACACAAGAGCTGACACTCTACAGGAGAGAGGACACTGCACATAAGAGCTGACACTCTACAGGAGATAGGATCCTACACATAAGAGCTGACACTCTACAGGAGAGAGGACACTGCACATAAGAGCTGACACTCTACAGGAGAGATGACACTGCACATAAGATCTGACACTCTACAGGAGAGAGGACACTGCACATAAGAGCTGACACTCTACAGGAGAGAGGATCCTGCACACAAGAGCTGACACTCCACAGGAGAGAGGTTCCTGCACAAAAGAGCTGACACTCTACAGGATAGAGAGGACCCTGCACATAAGAGCTGACACTCTACAGGAGAGAGGACACTGCACATAGGAGCTGACACTCTACAGGAGAGAGGAGGCTGCACATAACAGCTTACACTCTACAGGAGAGAGGACCCTGCACATAAGAGCTGACACTCTACAGGAGAGAGGACACTGCACATAAGAGCTGACACTCTACAGGAGAGAGAGGACACTGCACATAAGAGCTGACACTCTACAGGAGAGAGGAAAATGCACATAAGAGCTGACACTCTACAGGAGAGAGGATCCTGCATTTAAGAGCTGACACTCTACAGGAGAGACGATCCTGCACATAAGAGCTGACACTCTACAGGAGAGAGGACACTGCACATAAGAGCTGACACTCTACAGGAGAGAGGATCCTGCACAAAAGAGCTGACACTCTACAGGAGAGAGAGGACCCTGCACATAAGAGCTGACACTCTACAGGAGACAGGATACTGCACATAAGAGCTGACACTCTACAGGAGAGAGGATCATGCACAAAAGAGCTGACACTCTACAGGAGAGAGGACACAGCACATAAGAGCTGACACTCTACAGCAGAGAGGACCCTGCACATAAGAGCTGACACTCTACAGGAGAGACGATCCTGCACATAAGAGCTGACACTCTACAGGAGAGAGGACACTGCACATAAGAGCTGACACTATACAGGAGAGAGGATCCTGCACAAAAGAGCTGACACTCTACAGGAGAGAGAGGACCCTGCACATAAGAGCTGACACTCTACAGGAGACAGGATACTGCACATAAGAGCTGACACTCTACAGGAGAGAGGATCCTGCACAAAAGAGCTGACACTCTACAGGAGAGAGGACACAGCACATAAGAGCTGACACTCTACAGGAGAGAGGACCCTGCACATAAGAGCTGACACTCTACAGGAGAGGGGACCCTGCACATAAGAGCTGACACTCTACAGGAGAGAGGAAACAGCACATAAGAGCTGACACTCTACAGGAGAGAGGATCCTGCACGTAAGAGCTGACATTCTACAGGAGAAAGGACCCTGCACATAAGAACTGACACTCTACAGGAGAGAGGACACTGCACATACGAGCTGACACTCTACAGGAGAGAGGACACTGCACATAAGAGCTGACACTCTACAGGAGAGAGGACACTGCACATTAGAGCTGACACTCTACAGGAGAAAGGGCACAGCACATAAGTGCTGACACTGTACAGGAGAGAGGACCCTGCACATAAGAGCTGACACTCTACAGGAGAGAGGAAACAGCACATAAGAGCTGACACTCTACAGGAGAGAGGATCCTGCACGTAAGAGCTGACATTCTACAGGAGAGAAGACCCTGCACATAAGAGCTGACACTCTACAGGAGAGAGGACACTGCACATAAGAGCTGACGCTCTACAGGAGAGAGGACACTGCACATAAGAGCTGACACTCTACAGGAGATAGGATCCTGCACATAAGAGCTGACATTCTACAGGAGAGAGGATCCTGCACATAATAGCTGACACTCTACAGGAGATAGGATACTGCACATAAAATCTGACACTCTACAGGAGAGAGGACACTGCACATAAGAGCTGACACTCTACAGGAGAGAGGACACTGCACATAAGAGCTGACACTCTACAGGAGAGAGGATCCTGCACATAAGAGCTTACACTCAACAGGAGAGAGGATCCTGCACATAAGAGCTGACACTCTACAGGAGAGAGGACACTTCACATACTAGCTGACACTCTACAGGAGAGAGGATCCTGCACAAAAGAACTGACACTCTACAGGAGATAGAGGACCCTGCACATAAGAGCTGACACTCTACAGGAGAGAGGACACAGCACATAAGAGCTGACACTCTAGAGGAGAGAGGACACATTACATAAGAGCTGACACTCTACAGTAGAGAGAACCCTGCACATAAAAGCTGACACTCTTCAGGAGAGAGTATCCTGCACAAAAGATCTGACACTCTACAGGAGAGAGAGGACCCTGCACATAAGAGCTGACAATCTACAGGAGAGAGGACCCTGCACATAAGAGCTGAAATGCTAGAGGAGAGAGGACTCAGCACATAAGAGCTGACACTGTACAAGAGAGAGGACCCTGCACATAAGAGCTGACACTCTACAGGAGAGAGGGCACAGCACATAACAGCTGACACTATACAAGAGAGAGAGGACCCTGCACATAAGAGCTGACACTCTACAGGAGAAAGGACACTGGACATAAGAGCTGACATTCTACAGTAGAGAGGACCCTGCACATAAGAGCTGACACTCTACAGGAGAGAGGACCCTGCAAATAAGAGCTGACATTCTACAGGAGAGAGGACACAGCACATAAGAGCTGACACTCTATAGGAGTGAGGATCCTGCACATAAGAGCTGACACTCTACAGGAGAGAGGATCCTGCACATAAGAGCTGACACTCTACAGGAGAGAGGATCCTGCACATAAGAGCTGACACTCTACAGGAGAGAGGACACTGCAAATAAGAGCTGACACTCTACAGGAGATAGGATCCTACACATAAGAGCTGACACTCTACAGGAGAGAGGACACTGCACATAAGTGCTGACACTCTACAGGAGAGATGACACTGCACATAAGATCTGACACTCTACAGGAGAGAGGACACTGCACATAAGAGCTGACACTCTACAGGAGAGAGGATCCTGCACTTAAGAGCTGACACTCCACAGGAGAGAGGATCCTGAACAAAAGAGCTGACACTCTACAGGAGAGAGAGGACCCTGCACATAAGAGCTGACACTCTACAGGAGAGAGGACACTGCACATAAGAGCTGACACTCTACAGGAGATAGGATCCTACACATAAGAGCTGACATTCTACAGGAGAGAGGACACTGCACATAAGAGCTGACACTCTACAGGAGAGATGACACTGCACATAAGATCTGACATTCTACAGGAGAGAGGACACTGCACATAAGAGCTGACACTCTACAGGAGAGAGGATCCTGCACACAAGAGCTGACACTCCACAGGAGAGAGGATCCTGCACAAAAGAGCTGACACTCTACAGGATAGAGAGGACCCTGCACATAAGAGCTGACACTCAACAGGAGAGAGGATCCTGCACATAAGAGCTGACACTCTACAGGAGAGAGGACACTGCACATACTAGCTGACACTCTACAGGAGAGAGGATCCTGCACAAAAGAACTGACACTCTACAGGAGATAGAGGACCCTGCACATAAGAGCTGACACTCTACAGGAGAGAGGACACAGCACATAAGAGCTGACACTCTAGAGGAGAGAGGACACATTACATAAGAGCTGACACTCTACAGTAGAGAGGACCCTGCACATAAAAGCTGACACTCTACAGGAGAGAGGATCCTGCACAAAAGATCTGACACTCTACAGGAGAGAGAGGACCCTGCACATAAGAGCTGACACTCTACAGGAGAGATCCCTGCACATAAGAGCTGAAATGCTAGAGGAGAGAGGACACAGCACATAAGAGCTGACACTGTACAAGAGAGAGGACCCTGCACATAAGAGCTGACACTCTACAGGAGAGAGGGCACAGCACATAACAGCTGACACTATACAAGAGAGAGAGGACCCTGCACATAAGAGCTGACACTCTACAGGAGAAAGGACACTGCACAGAAGAGCTGACATTCTACAGTAGAGAGGACCCTGCACATAAGAGCTGACACTCTACAGGAGAGAGGACCCTGCACATAAGAGCTGACATTCTACAGGAGAGAGGACAGCACATAAGAGCTGACACTCTATAGGAGTGAGGACTCTGCACATAAGAGCTGACACTCTACAGGAGAGAGGACCCTGCACATAAGAGCTGACACTCTACAGGAGAGAGGACACTGCAAATAAGAGCTGACACTCTACAGGAGAGAGGATCCTGCACATAAGAGCTGACACTCTACAGGAGAGAGGACACTGCAAATAAGAGCTGACACTCTACAGGAGATAGGATCCTACACATAAGAGCTGACACTCTACAGGAGAGAGGACACTGCACATAAGAGCTGACACTCTACAGGAGAGATGACACTGCACATAAGATCTGACACTCTACAGGAGAGAGGACACTGCACATAAGAGCTGACACTCTACAGGAGAGAGGATCCTGCACTTAAGAGCTGACACTCCACAGGAGAGAGGATCCTGAACAAAAGAGCTGACACTCTACAGGAGAGAGAGGACCCTGCACATAAGAGCTGACACTCTACAGGAGAGAGGACACTGCACATAAGAGCTGACACTCTACAGGAGAGATGACACTGCACATAAGATCTGACACTCTACAGGAGAGAGGACACTGCACATAAGAGCTGACACTCTACAGGAGAGAGGATCCTGCACACAAGAGCTGACACTCCACAGGAGAGAGGATCCTGCACAAAAGAGCTGACACTCTACAGGATAGAGAGGACCCTGCACATAAGAGCTGACACTCTACAGGAGAGAGGAGGCTGCACATAACAGCTTACACTCTACAGGAGAGAGGACCCTGCACATAAGAGCTGACACTCTACAGGAGAGAGGACACTGCACATAAGAGCTGACACTCTACAGGAGAGAGAGGACCCTGCACATAAGAGCTGACACTCTACAGGAGAGAGGAAACTGCACATAAGAGCTGACACTCTACAGGAGAGAGGATCCTGCACATAAGAGCTGACACTCTACAGGAGAGACGATCCTGCACATAAGAGCTGACACTCTACAGGAGAGAGGACACTGCACATAAGAGCTGACACTCTACAGGAGAGAGGATCCTGCACAAAAGAGCTGACACTCTACAGGAGAGAGAGGACCCTGCACATAAGAGCTGACACTCTACAGGAGACAGGATACTGCACATAAGAACTGACACTCTACAGGAGAGAGGATCCTGCACAAAAGAGCTGACACTCTACAGTAGAGAGGACACAGCACATAAGAGCTGACACTCTACAGGAGAGAGGACCCTGCACATAAGAGCTGACACTCTACAGGAGAGACGATCCTGCACATAAGAGCTGACACTCTACAGGAGAGAGAGGACCCTGCACATAAGAGCTGACACTCTACCGGAGAGAGGACACTGCACATAAGAGCTGACACTCTACAGGAGAGAGGACACAGCACATAAGAGCTGACACTGTACAAGAGAGAGGACCCTGCACATAAGAGCTGACACTCTACAGGAGAGAGGGCACAGCACATAAGAGCTGACACTCTACAGGAGAATGGACCCTGCACATAAGAACTGACACTCTACAGGAGAGAGGACCCTGCACATAAGAGCTGACACTCTACAGGAGAGAGGACCCTGCACATAAGAGCTGACACTCTACAGGAGAGAGGACATAGCACATAAGAGCTGACACTCTACAGGAGAGAGGACACTGCACATAAGAGCTGACACTCTACAGGAGAGAGGACACTGCACATAAGAGCTGACACTCTACAGGAGAGAGGATCCTGCATGTAACAGCTGACACTCTACAGGAGAGAGGACACTGCACATAAGAGCTGACACTCTACAGGAGATAGGATCCTACACATAAGAGCTGACACTCTACAGGAGAGAGGACACTGCACATAAGAGCTGACACTCTACAGGAGAGAGGACACTGCACATAAGATCTGACACTCTACAGGAGAGAGGACACTGCACATAAGAGCTGACACTCTACAGGAGAGAGGACCCTGCACATAAGAGCTGACACTCTACAGGAGAGAGGACACAGCACATAAGAGCTGACACTGTACAAGAGAGAGGACCCTGCACATAAGAGCTGACACTCTACAGGAGAAAGGACCCTGCACATAAGAGCTGACATTCTACAGTAGAGAGGACCCTGCACATAAGAGCTGACACTCTACAGGAGAGAGGACCCTGCACATAAGAGCTGACACTCTACAGGAGAGATGACACAGCACATAAGAGCTGACACTCTATAGGAGTGAGGACTCTGCACATAAGAGCTGACACTCTACAGGAGAGAGGACCCTGCACATAAGAGCTGACACAATATTGGAGAGATGGCACTGCACATAAGAGATGACACTCTATAGGAGAGGGGACCCTGCACATAAGAGCTGACACTCTACAGGAGAGAGGATCCTGCACATAAGAGCTGACACTCTACAGGAGAGAGGACACTGCACATAAGAGCTGACACTCTACAGGAGATAGGATCCTACACATAAGAGCTGACACTCTACAGGAGAGAGGACACTGCACATAAGAGCTGACACTCTACAGGAGAGATGACACTGCACATAAGATCTGACACTCTACAGGAGAGAGGACACTGCACATAAGAGCTGACACTCTACAGGAGAGAGGATCCTGCACACAAGAGCTGACACTCCACAGGAGAGACGTTCCTGCACAAAAGTGCTGACACTCTACAGGATAGAGAGGACCCTGCACATAAGAGCTGACACTCTACAGGAGAGAGGACACTGCACATAGGAGCTGACACTCTACAGGAGAGAGGAGGCTGCACATAACAGCTTACACTCTACAGGAGAGAGGACCCTGCACATAAGAGCTGACACTCTACAGGAGAGAGGACACTGCACATAAGAGCTGACACTCTACAGGAGAGAGAGGACACTGCACATAAGAGCTGACACTCTACAGGAGAGAGGAAAATGCACATAAGAGCTGACTCTCTACAGGAGAGAGGATCCTGCATTTAAGAGCTGACACTCTACAGGAGAGACGATCCTGCACATAAGAGCTGACACTCTACAGGAGAGAGGACACTGCACATAAGAGCTGACACTCTACAGGAGAGAGGATCCTGCACAAAAGAGCTGACACTCTACAGGAGAGAGAGGACCCTGCACATAAGAGCTGACACTCTACAGGAGACAGGATACTGCACATAAGAGCTGACACTCTACAGGAGAGAGGATCCTGCACAAAAGAGCTGACACTCTACAGGAGAGAGGACACAGCACATAAGAGCTGACACTCTACAGCAGAGAGGACCCTGCACATAAGAGCTGACACTCTACAGGAGAGACGATCCTGCACATAAGAGCTGACACTCTACAGGAGAGAGGACACTGCACATAAGAGCTGACACTCTACAGGAGAGAGGATCCTGCACAAAAGAGCTGACACTCTACAGGAGAGAGAGGACCCTGCACATAAGAGCTGACACTCTACAGGAGACAGGATACTGCACATAAGAGCTGACACTCTACAGGAGAGAGGATCCTGCACAAAAGAGCTGACACTCTACAGGAGAGAGGACACAGCACATAAGAGCTGACACTCTACAGGAGAGAGGACCCTGCACATAAGAGCTGACACTCTACAGGAGAGGGGACCCTGCACATAAGAGCTGACACGCTACAGGAGAGAGGAAACAGCACATAAGAGCTGACACTCTACAGGAGAGAGGATCCTGCACGTAAGAGCTGACATTCTACAGGAGAGAGGACCCTGCACATAAGAACTGACACTCTACAGGAGAGAGGACACTGCACATACGAGCTGACACTCTACAGGAGAGAGGACACTGCACATAAGAGCTGACACTCTACAGGAGAGAGGACACTGCACATTAGAGCTGACACTCTACAGGAGAAAGGGCACAGCACATAAGTGCTGACACTGTACAGGAGAGAGGACCCTGCACATAAGAGCTGACACTCTACAGGAGAGAGGAAACAGCACATAAGAGCTGACACTCTACAGGAGAGAGGATCCTGCACGTAAGAGCTGACATTCTACAGGAGAGAAGACCCTGCACATAAGAGCTGACACTCTACAGGAGAGAGGACACTGCACATAAGAGCTGACACTCTACAGGAGAGAGGACACTGCACATAAGAGCTGACACTCTACAGGAGATAGGATCCTGCACATAAGAGCTGACATTCTACAGGAGAGAGGATCCTGCACATAATAGCTGACACTCTACAGGAGATAGGATACTGCACATAAAATCTGACACTCTACAGGAGAGAGGACACTGCACATAAGAGCTGACACTCTACAGGAGAGAGGACACTGCACATAAGAGCTGACACTCTACAGGAGAGAGGATCCTGCACATAAGAGCTTACACTCAACAGGAGAGAGGATCCTGCACATAAGAGCTGACACTCTACAGGAGAGAGGAGACTTCACATACTAGCTGACACTCTACAGGAGAGAGGATCCTGCACAAAAGAACTGACACTCTACAGGAGATAGAGGACCCTGAACATAAGAGCTGACACTCCACAGGAGAGAGGACACAGCACATAAGAGCTGACACTCTAGAGGAGAGAGGACACATTACATAAGAGCTGACACTCTACAGTAGAGAGAACCCTGCACATAAAAGCTGACACTCTACAGGAGAGAGGATCCTGCACAAAAGATCTGACACTCTACAGGAGAGAGAGGACCCTGCACATAAGAGCTGACACTCTACAGGAGAGAGGACCCTGCACATAAGAGCTGAAATGCTAGAGGAGAGAGGACTCAGCACATAAGAGCTGACACTGTACAAGAGAGAGGACCCTGCACATAAGAGCTGACACTCTACAGGAGAGAGGGCACAGCACATAACAGCTGACGCTATACAAGAGAGAGAGGACCCTGCACATAAGAGCTGACACTCTACAGGAGAAAGGACACTGGACATAAGAGCTGACATTCTACAGTAGAGAGGACCCTGCACATAAGAGCTGACACTCTACAGGAGAGAGGACCCTGCAAATAAGAGCTGACATTCTACAGGAGAGAGGACACAGCACATAAGAGCTGACACTCTATAGGAGTGAGGACTCTGCACATAAGAGCTGACACTCTACAGGAGAGAGGACCCTGCACATAAGAGCTGACACAATACTGAAGAGATGACACTGCACATAAGAGCTGACACTCTACAGGAGAGAGGACACTGCACATAAGAGCTGACACTCTACAGGAGATAGGATCCTACACATAAGAGCTGACACTCTACAGGAGAGAGGACACTGCACATAAGAGCTGACACTCTACAGGAGAGATGACACTGCACATAAGATCTGACACTCTACAGGAGAGAGGACACTGCACATAAGAGCTGACACTCTACAGGAGAGAGGATCCTGCACTCAAGAGCTGACACTCCACAGGAGAGAGGATCCTGAACAAAAGAGCTGACACTCTACAGGAGAGAGAGGACCCTGCACATAAGAGCTGACACTCTACAGGAGAGAGGACACTGCACATAGGAGCTGACACTCTACAGGAGAGAGGAGGCTGCACAAAACAGCTTACACTCTACAGGAGAGAGGACCCTGCACTTAAGAGCTGACACTCTACAGGAGAGAGGACATTGCACATAAGAGCTGACACTCTACAGGAGAGAGAGGACCCTGCACATAAGAGCTGACACTCTGCAGGAGGGAGGAAACTGCACATAAGAGCTGACACTCTACAGGAGAGAGGATCCTGCACATAAGAGCTGACACTCTACAGGAGAGAGGATCCTGCACATAAGAGCTGACACTCTACAGGAGAGAGTACACTGCACATAAGAGCTGACACTCTACAGGAGAGAGGATCCTACACAAAAGAGCTGACACTCTACAGGAGAGAGTGGACCCTGCACATAAGAGCTGACACTCTACAGGAGAGAGGCCACTGCACATAAGAGCTGACTCTCTACAGGAGAGAGGATCCTGCACATAAGAGCTGACACTCTACAGGAGAGAGGACACTGCACATTAGAGATGACACTCTACAGGAGAAAGGGCACAGCACATAAGAGCTGACACTTTACAGGAGAAAGGACCCTGCACATAAGATCTGACACTCTACAGGAGAGAGGACCCTGCACATAAGAGCTGACACTCTACAGTAGAGAGGAAACAGCACATAAGAGCAGACACTCTACAGGAGAGAGGATCCTGCACGTAAGAGCTGACATTCTACAGGAGAGAGGACCCTGCACATAACAGCTGACACTCTACAGGAGAGAGGACCCTGCACATAAGAGCTGACACTCTACAGGAGAGAGGACACTGCACATAAGAGCTGACACTCTACAGGAGAGAGGACAATGCACATAAGAGCTGACACTCTACAGGAGATAGTATCCTGCACATAAGAGCTGACACTCTACAGGAGAGAGAAAACTGCACATAATAGCTGACACTCTACAGTAGAGAGGATCCTGCACAAAAGAACTGACACTCTACAGGAGAGAGGACTCTGCACATAAGAGCTGACACTCTACAGGAGAGAGGATCCTGCACGTAAGAGCTGACATTCTACAGGAGATAGAGGACCCTTCACATAAGAGCTGACACTCTACAGGAGAGAGGACACTGCACATAAGAGCTGAAACGCTAGAGGAGAGAGGACACATCACATAAGAGCTGACACTGTACAAGAGAGAGGACCCTGCACATAAGAGCTGACACTCTACAGGAGAAAGGACCCTGCACATAAGAGCTGACACTCTACAGTAGAGAGGACCCTGCACATAAGAGCTGACACTCTACAGGAGAGAGGACCCTGCACATAAGAGCTGACACTCTACAGGAGAGAGGACTCTGCACATAAGAGCTGACACTCTACAGTTAAGAGGACCCTGCACATAAGAGCTGACACAATACAGGAGAGATGACACTGCACATAAGAGCTGACACTCTATAGGAGAGAGGATCCTGCACTTAAGAGCTGACACTCTACAGGAGAGAGGACACTGCACATAAGAGCTGACACTCTACAGGAGAGAGAGGACCCTGCACATAAGAGCTGACACTCTGCAGGAGAGAGGAAACTGCACATAAGAGCTGACACTCTACAGGAGAGAGGATCCTGCACATAAGAGCTGACACTCTACAGGAGAGAGGATCCTGCACATAAGAGCTGACACTCTACAGGAGAGAGTACACTGCACATAAGAGCTGACACTCTACAGGAGAGAGGATCCTGCACAAAAGAGCTGACACTCTACAGGAGAGAGTGGACCCTGCACATAAGAGCTGACACTCTACAGGAGAGAGGCCACTGCACATAAGAGCTGACTCTCTACAGGAGAGAGGATCCTGCACATAAGAGCTGACACTCTACAGGAGAGAGGACACTGCACATAAGAGCTGACACTCTACAGGAGAGAGGACACTGCACATTAGAGATGACACTCTACAGGAGAAAGGGCACAGCACATAAGAGCTGACACTTTACAGGAGAAAGGACCCTGCACATAAGATCTGACACTCTACAGGAGAGAGGACCCTGCACATAAGAGCTGACACTCTACAGTAGAGAGGAAACAGCACATAAGAGCAGACACTCTACAGGAGAGAGGATCCTGCACGTAAGAGCTGACATTCTACAGGAGAGAGGACCCTGCACATAACAGCTGACACTCTACAGGAGAGAGGACCCTGCACATAAGAGCTGACACTCTACAGGACAGAGGACACTGCACATAAGAGCTGACACTCTACAGGAGAGAGGACAATGCACATAAGAGCTGACACTCTACAGGAGATAGTATCCTGCACATAAGAGCTGACACTCTACAGGAGAGAGAAAACTGCACATAATAGCTGACACTCTACAGTAGAGAGGATCCTGCACAAAAGAACTGACACTCTACAGGAGAGAGGACTCTGCACATAAGAGCTGACACTCTACAGGAGAGAGGATCCTGCACGTAAGAGCTGACATTCTACAGGAGATAGAGGACCCTTCACATAAGAGCTGACACTCTACAGGAGAGAGGACACTGCACATAAGAGCTGAAACGCTAGAGGAAAGAGGACACATCACATAAGAGCTGACACTGTACAAGAGAGAGGACCCTGCACATAAGAGCTGACACTCTACAGGAGAAAGGACCCTGCACATAAGAGCTGACACTCTACAGTAGAGAGGACCCTGCACATAAGAGCTGACACTCTACAGGAGAGAGGACCCTGCACATAAGAGCTGACACTCTACAGGAGAGAGGACTCTGCACATAAGAGCTGACACTCTACAGTTAAGAGGACCCTGCACATAAGAGCTGACACAATATAGGAGAGATGACACTGCACATAAGAGCTGACACTCTATAGGAGAGAGGATCCTGCACTTAAGAGCTGACACTCTACAGGAGAGAGGACACAGAACATAAGAGCTGACACTCTACAGGAGAGAGGACCCTGCACATAAGAGCTGACACTCTACAGGAGAGACGATCCTGCACATAAGAGCTGACACTCTACAGGAGAGAGAGGACCCTGCACATAAGAGCTGACACTATACAGGAGAGAGGACACTGCACATAAGTGCTGACACTCTACAGGAGAGAGGACACAGCACATAAGAGCTGACACTGTACAAGAGAGAGGACCCTGCACATAAGAGCTGACACTCTACAGGAGAGAGGGCACAGCACATAAGAGCTGACACTCTAAAGGAGAATGGACCCTGCACATAAGAGCTGACACTCTACAGGAGAGAGGACCCTGCACATAAGAGCTGACACTCTACAGGAGAGAGGACCCTGCACATAAGAGCTGACACTCTACAGGAGAGGGGATCCTGCACGTAAGAGATGACATTCTACAGGAGAGAGGACCCTGCACATAAGATCTGACACTCTACAGGAGAGAGGACACTGCACATAAGATCTGACACTCTACAGGAGAGTGGACACTGCACAAAAGAGCTGACACTCTACAGGAGAGAGGACCCTGCACATAAGAGCTGACACTCTACAGAAGAGAGGACACTGCAAACAAGAGCTGACACTCTACAGGAGAGAGGACCCTGCACATAAGAGCTGACACTCTACAGGAGAGAGGACACAGCACATAAGAGCTGACACTCTAGAGGAGAGAGGACACAGCACATAAGAGCTGACACTGTACAAGAGAGAGGACCTTGCACATAAGAGCTGACACTCTACAGGAGAAAGGACCCTGCACATAAGAGCTGACATTCTACAGTAGAGAGGACCCTGCACATAAGAGCTGACACTCTACAGGAGAGAGGACCCTGCACATAAGAGCTGACACTCTACAGGAGAGATGACACAGCACATAAGAGCTGACACTCTATAGGAGTGAGGACTCTGCACATAAGAGCTGACACTCTACAGGAGATAGGATCCTACATATAAGAGCTGACACTCTACAGGAGAGAGGACACTGCACATAAGAGCTGACACTCTACAGGAGAGATGACACTGCACATAAGATCTGACACTCTACAGGAGAGAGGACACTGCACATAAGAGCTGACAATCTACAGGAGAGAGGATCCTGCACACAAGAGCTGACACTCCACAGGAGAGAGGATCCTGCACAAAAGAGCTGACACTCTACCGGATAGAGAGGACCCTGCACATAAGAGCTGACACTCTACAGGAGAGAGGACACTGCACATAGGAGCTGACACTCTACAGGAGAGAGGAGGCTGCACATAACAGCTTACACTCTACAGGAGAGAGGACCCTGCACATAAGAGCTGACACTCTACATGAGAGAGGACACTGCACATAAGAGCTGACACTCTACAGGAGAGAGGACCCTGCACATAAGTGCTGACACTCTACAGGAGAGAGGACCCTGCACATAAGAGCTGACACTCTACAGGAGAGAGAAAACAGCACATAAGAGCTGACACTATACAGGAGAGATGATCCTGCACGAAAGAGCTGACACTCTACAGGAGAGAGGACACTGCACATAAGAGCTGACACTCTACAGGAGAGAGAGGACCCTGCACATAAGAACTGACACTCTACAGGAGAGAGGACACTGCACATAAGAGCTGACACTCTACAGGAGAGAGGATCCTGCACATAAGAGCTAACACTCTACAGGAGAGAGGATCCTGCACATAAGAGCTGACACTCTACAGGAGAGAGGACACTGCACATAAGAGCTGACACTCTACAGGAGAGAGGATCCTGCACAAAAGAGCTGACACTCTACAGGAGAGAGAGGACCCTGCACATAAGAGCTGACACTCTACAGGAGAGAGGACACTGCACATTAGAGCTGACACTCTACAGGAGAGAGCAAACAGCACATAAGAGCTGACACTCTACAGGAGAGAGGATCCTGCACGTAAGAGCTGACATTCTACAGGAGAAAGGACCCTGCACATAAGTGCTGACACTCTACAGGAGAGAGGACCCTGCACATAAGAGCTGACAGTCTACAGGAGAGAGCAAACAGCACATAAGAGCTGACATTCTACAGGAGAGAGGATCCTGCACGTAAGAGCTGACATTCTACAGGAGAGAGGACCCTGCACATAAGAGCTGACACTCTACAGGAGAGAGGACCCTGCACATAAGAGCTGACACTCTACAGGAGAGAGGACACTGCACATAAGAGCTGACACTCTACAGGAGAGAGGACACTGCACATAAGAGCTGACACTCTACAGGAGATAGGATCCTGCACATAAGAGCTGACACTCTACAGGAGATAGGATACTGCACATAAGATCTGACACTCTACAGGAGAGAGGACAATGCACATAAGAGCTGACACTCTACAGGAGAGAGGACACTGCACATAAGAGCTGACACTCTACAGGAGATAGGATACTGCACATAAGATCTGACACTCTACAGGAGAGAGGACACTGCACATAAGAGCTGACACTCTACAGGAGAGAGGACACTGCACATAAGAGCTGACACTCTACAGGAGAGAGGATCCTGCACATAAGAGCTGACACTCTACAGGAGATAGGATACTGCACACAAGATCTGACACTCTACAGGAGAGAGGACACTGCACATAAGAGCTGACACTCTACAGGAGAGAGGACACTGCACATAAGAGCTGACACTCTACAGGAGAGAGGATCCTGCACATAAGAGCTTACACTCAACAGGAGAGAGGATCCTGCACATAAGAGCTGACACTCTACAGGAAAGATTACAATGCACATACTAGCTGACACTCTACAGGAGAGAGGATCCTGCACATAAGAGCTAACACTCTACAGGAGAGAGGATCCTGCACATAAGAGCTGACACTCTACAGGAGAGAGGACACTGCACATAAGAGCTGACACTCTACAGGAGAGAGGATCCTGCACAAAAGAGCTGACACTCTACAGGAGAGAGAGGACCCTGCACATAAGAGCTGACACTCTACAGGAGAGAGGACACTGCACATTAGAGCTGACACTCTACAGGAGAGAGCAAACAGCACATAAGAGCTGACACTCTACAGGAGAGAGGATCCTGCACGTAAGAGCTGACATTCTACAGGAGAGAGGACCCTGCACATAAGTGCTGACACTCTACAGGAGAGAGGACCCTGCACATAAGAGCTGACACTCTACAGGAGAGAGCAAACAGCACATAAGAGCTGACATTCTACAGGAGAGAGGATCCTGCACGTAAGAGCTGACATTCTACAGGAGAGAGGACCCTGCACATAAGAGCTGACACTCTACAGGAGAGAGGACCCTGCACATAAGAGCTGACACTCTACAGGAGAGAGGACCCTGCACATAAGAGCTGACACTCTACAGGAGAGAGGACACTGCACATAAGAGCTGACACTCTACAGGAGAGAGGACACTGCACATAAGAGCTGACACTCTACAGGAGATAGGATCCTGCACATAAGAGCTGACACTCTACAGGAGATAGGATACTGCACATAAGATCTGACACTCTACAGGAGAGAGGACAATGCACATAAGAGCTGACACTCTACAGGAGAGAGGACACTGCACATAAGAGCTGACACTCTACAGGAGATAGGATACTGCACATAAGATCTGACACTCTACAGGAGAGAGGACACTGCACATAAGAGCTGACACTCTACAGGAGAGAGGACACTGCACATAAGAGCTGACACTCTACAGGAGAGAGGATCCTGCACATAAGAGCTGACACTCTACAGGAGATAGGATACTGCACACAAGATCTGACACTCTACAGGAGAGAGGACACTGCACATAAGAGCTGACACTCTACAGGAGAGAGGACACTGCACATAAGAACTGACACTCTACAGGAGAGAGGATCCTGCACATAAGAGCTTACACTCAACAGGAGAGAGGATCCTGCACATAAGAGCTGACACTCTACAGGAAAGATTACAATGCACATACTAGCTGACACTCTACAGGAGAGAGGATCCTGCACAAAAGAACTGACACTCTACAGGAGATAGAGGACCCTGCACATAAGAGCTGACACTCTACAGGAGAGAGGACACAGCACATAAGAGCTGACACTCTAGAGGAGAGAGGACACAGCACATAAGAGCTGACACTCTACAGTAGAGAGGACCCTGCACATAAAAGCTGACACTCTACAGGAGAGAGGATCCTGCAAAAAATATCTGACACTCTACAGGAGAGAGAGGACCCTGCACATAAGAGCTGACACTCTACAGGAGAGAGGACCCTGCACATAAGAGCTGAAACGCTAGAGGAGAGAGGACACAGCACATAAGAGCTGACACTGTACAAGAGAGAGGACCCTGCACATAAGAGCTGACACTCTACAGGAGAGAGGGCACAGCACATAAGAGCTGACACTCTACAGGAGAAAGGACCCTGCACATAAGAGCTGACATTCTACAGTAGAGAGGACCCTGCACATAAGAGCTGACACTCTACAGGAGAGAGGACCCTGCACAAAAGAGCTGACACTCTACAGGAGAGAGGACACAGCACATAAGAGCTGACACTCTATAGGAGTGAGGACTCTGCACATAAGAGCTGACACTCTACAGGAGAGAGGACCCTGCACATAAGATCTGACACAATACTGAAGAGATGACACTGCACATAAGAGCTGACACTCTATAGGAGAGGGGACCCTGCACATAAGAGCTGACACTCTACAGGAGAGAGGATCCTGCACATAAGAGCTGACACTCTACAGGAGAGAGGACACTGCACAAAAGAGCTGACACTCTACAGGAGATAGGATCCTACACATAAGAGCTGACACTCTACAGGAGAGAGGACACTGCACATAAGAGCTGACACTCTACAGGAGAGATGACACTGCACATAAGATCTGACACTCTACAGGAGAGAGGACACTGCACATAAGAGCTGACACTCTACAGGAGAGAGGATCCTGCACACAAGAGCTGACACTCCACAGGAGAGAGGATCCTGCTCAAAAGAGCTGACACTCTACAGGAGAGAGAGGACCCTGCACATAAGAGCTGACACTCTACAGGAGAGAGGACACTGCACTTAGGAGCTGACTCTCTACAGGAGAGAAGAGGCTGCACATAACAGCTTACACTCTACAGGAGAGAGGACCCTGCACATAAGAGCTGACACTCTACAGGAGAGAGGACACTGCACATAAGAGCTGACACTCTACAGGAGAGTGAGGACCCTGCACATAAGAGCTGACACTCTACAGGAGAGAGGAAACTGCTCATAAGAGCTGACACTCTACAGGAGAGAGGATCCTGCACATAAGAGCTGACACTCTACAGGAGAGAGGATCCTTCACATAAGAGCTGACACTCTACAGGAGAGAGTGGACCCTGCACATAAGAGCTGACACTCTACAGGAGATAGGATACTGCACATAAGATCTGACACTCTACAGGAGAGAGGACACTGCACATAAGAGCTGACACTCTACAGGAGAGAGGACACTGCACATAAGAGCTGACACTCTACAGGAGAGAGTATCCTGCACATAAGAGCTGACACTCTACAGGAGATAGGATACTGCACATAAGATCTGACACTCTACAGGAGAGAGGACACTGCACATAAGAGCTGACACACTACAGGAGAGAGGACACTGCACATAAGAGCTGACACTCTACAGGAGAGAGGATCCTGCACATAAGAGCTTACACTCAACAGGAGAGAGGATCCTGCACATAAGAGCTGACACTCTACAGGAGAGATTACAATGCACATACTAGCTGACACTCTACAGGAGAGAGGATCCTGCACAAAAGAACTGACACTCTGCAGGAGAGAGGACACAGCACATAAGAGCTGACACTCTAGAGGAGAGAGGACACAGTATATAAGAGCTGACTCTCTACAGTAGACAGGACCCTGCACATAAAAGCTGACACTTTACAGGAGAGAGGATCCTGCAAAAAATATCTGACACTCTACAGGAGAGAGAGGACCCTGCACATAAGAGCTGACACTCTACAGGAGAGAGGACCCTGCACATAAGAGCTGACACTCTACAGGAGAGAGGACACAGCACATAAGAGCTGACACTGCACAAGAGAGGACCCTGCACATAAGAGCTGACACTCTACAGGAGAGAGGGCACAGCACATAAGAGCTGACACTCTACAGGAGAAAGGACCCTGCACATAAGAGCTGACATTCTACAGTAGAGAGGACCCTGCACATAAGAGCTGACACTCTACAGGAGAGAGGACACAGCACATAAGAGCTGACACTCTATAGGAGTGAGGACTCTGCACATAAGAGCTGACAAACTACAGGAGAGAGGACCCTGCACATAAGAGCTGACACAATACTGGAGAGATGACACTGCACATAAGAGCTGACACTCTATAGGAGAGGGGACCCTGCACATAAGAGCTGACACTCTACAGGAGAGAGGATCCTGCACATAAGAGCTGACACTCTACAGGAGAGAGGACAATGCACAAAAGAGCTGTCACTCTACAGGAGATAGGATACTACACATAAGAGCTGACACTCTACAGGAGAGAGGACACTGCACATAAGAGCTGACACTCTACAGGAGAGATGACACTGCACATAAGATCTGACACTCTACAGGAGAGAGGATCCTGCACACAAGAGCTGACACTCCACAGGAGAGAGGATCCTGCTCAAAAGAGATGACACTCTACAGGAGAGAGAGGACCCTGCACATAAGAGCTGACACTCTACATGAGAGAGGACACTGCACATAGGAGCTGACACTCTACAGGAGAGAGGAGGCTGCACATAACAGCTTACACTCTGCAGGAGAGAGGACCCTGCACATAAGAGCTGACACTCTACAGGAGAGAGGACACTGAACATAAGAGCTGACACTCTACAGGAGAGAGAGGACCCTGCACATAAGAGCTGACACTCTACAGGAGAGAGGAAACTGCTCATAAGAGCTGACACTCTACAGGAGAGAGGATCCTGCACATAAGAGCTGACACTCTACAGGAGAGAGGACACTGCACATAAGAGCTGACACTCTACAGGAGAGAGGATCCTGCACAAAAGAGCTGACACTCTACAGGAGAGATTGGACCCTGCACATAAGAGCTGACACTCTACAGGAGAGAGGCGACTGCACATAAGAGCTGACACTCTACAGGAGAGAGGATCCTGCACATAAGAGCTGACACTCTACAGGAGAGAGGACACTGCACATAAGAGCTGACACTCTACAGGAGAGAGGACACTGCACATTAGAGCTGACACTCTACAGGAGAAAGTGCACAGCACATAAGAGCTGACACTCTACAGGAGAAAGGACCCTGCACATAAGAGCTGACACTCTACAGGAGAGAGGACCCTGCACATAAGAGATGACACTCTACAGGAGAGAGGGCACAGCACATAAGAGCTGACACTCTACAGGAGAATGGACCCTGCACATAAGAGCTGACACTCTACAGGAGAGAGGACCCTGCACATAAGAGCTGACACTCTACAGGAGAGAGGACCCTTCACATAAGAGATGACACTCTACAAGAGAGAGGACACAGTACATAAGAGCTGACACTCTACAGGAGAGAGGACCCTGCACATGAGAGCTGACACTCTACAGAAGAGAGGACACTGCACATAAGACCTGACATTCAACAGGAGAGAGGACCCTGCACATAAGAGCTGACACTCTACAGGAGAGAGGACACAGCACATAAGAGCTGACACTCTACAGGAGAGAGGACCCTGCACATAAGAGCTGACACTCTACAGAAGAGAGGACACTGCACATAAGAGCTGACACTCTACAGGAGAGAGGACCCTGCACATAAGAGCTGACACTCTACAGGAGAGAGGACACAGCACAAAAGAGCTGAGACTCTACAGGAGAGAGGATCCTGCACGTAAGAGCTGACACTCTACTGGAGAGAGGACACTGCACATAAGAGCTGACACTCTACAGGAGATAGGATCCTAAACATAAGAGCTGACACACTACAGGAGAGAGGACACTGCACATAAGAGCTGACACTCTACAGGAGAGAGGACCCTGCACATAAGAGCTGACACTCTACAGAAGAGAGGACACTGCACATAAGAGCTGACACTCTACAGGAGAGAGGACCCTGCACATAAGAGCTGACACTCTACAGGAGATAGGACACAGCACAAAAGATCTGACACTCTACAGGAGAGAGGACACTGCACATAAGAGCTGACACTCTACAGGAGAGAGGACCCTGCACATAAGAGCTGACACTCTACAGAAGAGAGGACACTGCACATAAGAGCTGACACTCTACAGGAGAGAGGACCCTGCACATAAGAGCTGACACTCTACAGGAGAGGGGACACAGCACATAAGAGCTGACACTGTACAAGAGAGAGGACCCTGCACATAACAGCTGACACTCTACAGGAGAAAGGACCCTGCACATAAGAGCTGACATTCTACAGTAGAGAGGACCCTGCACATAAGAGCTGACACTCTACAGGAGAGAGGGCCCTGCACATAAGAGCTGACACTCTACAGGAGAGAGGACACAGCACATAAGAGCTGACACTCTATAGGAGTGAGGACACTGCACATAAGAGCTGACACTCTATAGGAGAGAGGACCCTGCACATAAGAGCTGACACAATACTGGAGAGATGACACTGCACATAAGAGCTGACACTCTACAGGAGACAGGATACTGCACATAAGAGCTGACACTCTACAGGAGAGAGGATCCTGCACAAAAGAGCTGACACTCTACAGGAGAGAGGACCCTGCACATAAGAGCTGACACTCTACATGAGAGGGGACCCTGCACATAAGAGCTGACACTCTACAGGAGAGAGGACCCTGCACATAAGAGCTGACACTCTACAGGAGAGAGGACCTTGCACATAGGAGCTGACACTCTACAGGAGAGAGGAGGCTGCACATAACAGCTTACACTCTTCAGGAGTGAGGACCCTGCACATAAGAGCTGACACTCTACAGGAGAGATTACACTGCACATAAGAGCTGACACTCTACAGGAGAGAGAGGACCCTGCACATAAGAGCTGACACTCTACAGGAGAGAGGAAACTGCACATAAGAGATGACACTCTACAGGAGAGAGGATCCTGCACATAAGAGCTGACACTCTACAGGAGAGAGGATCCTGCACATAAGAGCTGACACTCTACAGGAGAGAGACGACCCTGCACATAAGAGCTGACACTCTAAAGGAGACAGGATACTGCACATAAGAGCTGACACTCTACAGGAGAGAGGACCCTGCACATAAGAGCTGACACTCTACAGGAGAGGGGACACAGCACATAAGAGCTGACACTGTACAAGAGAGAGGACCCTGCACATAATAGCTGACACTCTACAGGAGAAAGGACCCTGCACATAAGAGCTGACATTCTACAGTAGAGAGGACCCTGCACATAAGAGCTGACACTCTACAGGAGAGAGGACCCTGCACATAAGAGCTGACACTCTACAGGAGAGAGGACACAGCACATAAGAGCTGACACTCTATAGGAGTGAGGACATTGCACATAAGAGCTGACACTCTATAGGAGAGAGGACCCTGCACATAAGAGCTGACACAATACTGGAGAGATGACACTGCACATAAGAGCTGACACTCTACAGGAGACAGGATACTGCACATAAGAGCTGACACTCTACAGGAGAGAGGATCCTGCACAAAAGAGCTGACACTCTACAGGAGAGAGGACCCTGCACATAAGAGCTGACACTCTAAAGGAGAGGGGACCCTGCACATAAGAGCTGACACTCTACAGGAGAGAGGACCCTGCACATAAGAGCTGACACTCTACAGGAGAGAGGACCTTGCACATAGGAGCTGACACTCTACAGGAGAGAGGAGGCTGCACATAACAGCTTACACTCTACAGGAGAGAGACGACCCTGCAAATAAGAGCTGACACTCTACAGGAGACAGGATACTGCACATAAGAGCTGACACTCTACAGGAGAGAGGACCCTGCACATAAGAGCTGACACTCTACAGGAGAGAGGACCCTGCACATAAGAGATGACACTCTACAGGAGAGAGGGCACAGCACATAAGAGCTGACATTCTACAGGAGAATGGACCCTGCACATAAGAGCTGACACTCTACAGGAGAGAGGACCCTGCACATAAGAGCTGACACTCTACAGGAGAGAGGACCCTTCACATAAGAGATGACACTCTACAAGAGAGAGGACACAGTACATAAGAGCTGACACTCTACAGGAGAGAGGACCCTGCACATGAGAGCTGACACTCTACAGAAGAGAGGACACTGCACATAAGAGCTGACATTCAACAGGAGAGAGGACCCTGCACATAAGAGCTGACACTCTACAGGAGAGAGGACACAGCACATAAGAGCTGACACTCTACAGGAGAGAGGACCCTGCACATAAGAGCTGACACTCTACAGAAGAGAGGACACTGCACATAAGAGCTGACACTCTACAGGAGAGAGGACCCTGCACATAAGAGCTGACACTCTACAGGAGAGAGGACACAGCACAAAAGAGCTGAGACTCTACAGGAGAGAGGATCCTGCACGTAAGAGCTGACACTCTACTGGAGAGAGGACACTGCACATAAGAGCTGACACTCTACAGGAGATAGGATCCTACACATAAGAGCTGACACACTACAGGAGAGAGGACACTGCACATAAGAGCTGACACTCTACAGGAGAGAGGACCCTGCACATAAGAGCTGACACTCTACAGAAGAGAGGACACTGCACATAAGAGCTGACACTCTACAGGAGAGAGGACCCTGCACATAAGAGCTGACACTCTACAGGAGATAGGACACAGCACAAAAGATCTGACACTCTACAGGAGAGAGGACACTGCACATAAGAGCTGACACTCTACAGGAGAGAGGACCCTGCACATAAGAGCTGACACTCTACAGAAGAGAGGACACTGCACATAAGAGCTGACACTCTACAGGAGAGAGGACCCTGCACATAAGAGCTGACACTCTACAGGAGAGGGGACACAGCACATAAGAGCTGACACTGTACAAGAGAGAGGACCCTGCACATAACAGCTGACACTCTACAGGAGAAAGGACCCTGCACATAAGAGCTGACATTCTACAGTAGAGAGGACCCTGCACATAAGAGCTGACACTCTACAGGAGAGAGGGCCCTGCACATAAGAGCTGACACTCTACAGGAGAGAGGACACAGCACATAAGAGCTGACACTCTATAGGAGTGAGGACACTGCACATAAGAGCTGACACTCTATAGGAGAGAGGACCCTGCACATAAGAGCTGACACAATACTGGAGAGATGACACTGCACATAAGAGCTGACACTCTACAGGAGACAGGATACTGCACATAAGAGCTGACACTCTACAGGAGAGAGGATCCTGCACAAAAGAGCTGACACTCTACAGGAGAGAGGACCCTGCACATAAGAGCTGACACTCTACATGAGAGGGGACCCTGCACATAAGAGCTGACACTCTACAGGAGAGAGGACCCTGCACATAAGAGCTGACACTCTACAGGAGAGAGGACCTTGCACATAGGAGCTGACACTCTACAGGAGAGAGGAGGCTGCACATAACAGCTTACACTCTTCAGGAGTGAGGACCCTGCACATAAGAGCTGACACTCTACAGGAGAGATCACACTGCACATAAGAGCTGACACTCTACAGGAGAGAGAGGACCCTGCACATAAGAGCTGACACTCTACAGGAGAGAGGAAACTGCACATAAGAGATGACACTCTACAGGAGAGAGGATCCTGCACATAAGAGCTGACACTCTACAGGAGAGAGGATCCTGCACATAAGAGCTGACACTCTACAGGAGAGAGACGAGCCTGCACATAAGAGCTGACACTCTACAGGAGACAGGATACTGCACATAAGAGCTGACACTCTACAGGAGAGAGGACCCTGCACATAAGAGCTGACACTCTACAGGAGAGGGGACACAGCACATAAGAGCTGACACTGTACAAGAGAGAGGACCCTGCACATAATAGCTGACACTCTACAGGAGAAAGGACCCTGCACATAAGAGCTGACATTCTACAATAGAGAGGACCCTGCACATAAGAGCTGACACTCTACAGGAGAGAGGACCCTGCACATAAGAGCTGACACTCTACAGGAGAGAGGACACAGCACATAAGAGCTGACACTCTATAGGAGTGAGGACATTGCACATAAGAGCTGACACTCTATAGGAGAGAGGACCCTGCACATAAGAGCTGACACAATACTGGAGAGATGACACTGCACATAAGAGCTGACACTCTACAGGAGACAGGATACTGCACATAAGAGCTGACACTCTACAGGAGAGAGGATCCTGCACAAAAGAGCTGACACTCTACAGGAGAGAGGACCCTGCACATAAGAGCTGACACTCTAAAGGAGAGGGGACCCTGCACATAAGAGCTGACACTCTACAGGAGAGAGGACCCTGCACATAAGAGCTGACACTCTACAGGAGAGAGGACCTTGCACATAGGAGCTGACACTCTACAGGAGAGAGGAGGCTGCACATAAAAGCTTACACTCTACAGGAGAGAGGATCCTGCACATAAGAGCTGACACTCTACAGGAGAGAGACGACCCTGCAAATAAGAGCTGACACTCTACAGGAGACAGGATACTGCACATAAGAGCTGACACTCTACAGGAGAGAGGACCCTGCACATAAGAGCTGACACTCTACAGGAGAGGGGACACAGCACATAAGAGCTGACACTGTACAAGAGAGAGGACCCTGCACATAATAGCTGACACTCTACAGGAGAAAGGACCCTGCACATAAGAGCTGACATTCTACAGTAGAGAGGACCCTGCACATAAGAGCTGACACTCTACAGGAGAGAGGACACTGCACATAAGAGCTGACACTCTACAGGAGAGAGGACCCTGCACATAAGAGCTGACACTCTACAGGAGAGAGGACACAGCACAAAAGATCTGACACTCTACAGGAGAGAGGACACAGCACATAAGAGCTGACACTCTACAGGAGAGAGGACCCTGCACATAAGAGCTGACACTCTACAGGAGAGAGGACCCTGCACATAAGAGCTGACACTCTACAGGAGAGAGGACACAGCACAAAAGATCTGACACTCTACAGGAGAGAGGACACAGCACATAAGAGCTGACACTCTACAGGAGAGACGACCCTGCACATAAGAGCTGACACTCTACAGGAGAGAGGACACTGCACATAAGAGCTGACACTCTACAGGAGAGAGGACACTGCACATAAGAGCTGACACTCTACAGGAGAGAGGACCCTGCACATAAGAGCTGACACTCTACAGGAGATAGGACACAGCACAAAAGATCTGACACTCTACAGGAGAGAGGACACTGCACATAAGAGCTGACACTCTACAGGAGAGAGGACCCTGCACATAAGAGCTGACACTCTACAGAAGAGAGGACACTGCACATAAGAGCTGACACTCTACAGGAGAGAGGACCCTGCACATAAGAGCTGACACTCTACAGGAGAGGGGACACAGCACATAAGAGCTGACACTGTACAAGAGAGAGGACCCTGCACATAACAGCTGACACTCTACAGGAGAAAGGACCCTGCACATAAGAGCTGACATTCTACAGTAGAGAGGACCCTGCACATAAGAGCTGACACTCTACAGGAGAGAGGGCCCTGCACATAAGAGCTGACACTCTACAGGAGAGAGGACACAGCACATAAGAGCTGACACTCTATAGGAGTGAGGACACTGCACATAAGAGCTGACACTCTATAGGAGAGAGGACCCTGCACATAAGAGCTGACACAATACTGGAGAGATGACACTGCACATAAGAGCTGACACTCTACAGGAGACAGGATACTGCACATAAGAGCTGACACTCTACAGGAGAGAGGATCCTGCACAAAAGAGCTGACACTCTACAGGAGAGAGGACCCTGCACATAAGAGCTGACACTCTACATGAGAGGGGACCCTGCACATAAGAGCTGACACTCTACAGGAGAGAGGACCCTGCACATAAGAGCTGACACTCTACAGGAGAGAGGACCTTGCACATAGGAGCTGACACTCTACAGGAGAGAGGAGGCTGCACATAACAGCTTACACTCTTCAGGAGTGAGGACCCTGCACATAAGAGCTGACACTCTACAGGAGAGATTACACTGCACATAAGAGCTGACACTCTACAGGAGAGAGAGGACCCTGCACATAAGAGCTGACACTCTACAGGAGAGAGGAAACTGCACATAAGAGATGACACTCTACAGGAGAGAGGATCCTGCACATAAGAGCTGACACTCTACAGGAGAGAGGATCCTGCACATAAGAGCTGACACTCTACAGGAGAGAGACGACCCTGCACATAAGAGCTGACACTCTAAAGGAGACAGGATACTGCACATAAGAGCTGACACTCTACAGGAGAGAGGACCCTGCACATAAGAGCTGACACTCTACAGGAGAGGGGACACAGCACATAAGAGCTGACACTGTACAAGAGAGAGGACCCTGCACATAATAGCTGACACTCTACAGGAGAAAGGACCCTGCACATAAGAGCTGACATTCTACAGTAGAGAGGACCCTGCACATAAGAGCTGACACTCTACAGGAGAGAGGACCCTGCACATAAGAGCTGACACTCTACAGGAGAGAGGACACAGCACATAAGAGCTGACACTCTATAGGAGTGAGGACATTGCACATAAGAGCTGACACTCTATAGGAGAGAGGACCCTGCACATAAGAGCTGACACAATACTGGAGAGATGACACTGCACATAAGAGCTGACACTCTACAGGAGACAGGATACTGCACATAAGAGCTGACACTCTACAGGAGAGAGGATCCTGCACAAAAGAGCTGACACTCTACAGGAGAGAGGACCCTGCACATAAGAGCTGACACTCTAAAGGAGAGGGGACCCTGCACATAAGAGCTGACACTCTACAGGAGAGAGGACCCTGCACATAAGAGCTGACACTCTACAGGAGAGAGGACCTTGCACATAGGAGCTGACACTCTACAGGAGAGAGGAGGCTGCACATAACAGCTTACACTCTACAGGAGAGAGACGACCCTGCAAATAAGAGCTGACACTCTACAGGAGACAGGATACTGCACATAAGAGCTGACACTCTACAGGAGAGAGGACCCTGCACATAAGAGCTGACACTCTACAGGAGAGAGGACCCTGCACATAAGAGATGACACTCTACAGGAGAGAGGGCACAGCACATAAGAGCTGACATTCTACAGGAGAATGGACCCTGCACATAAGAGCTGACACTCTACAGGAGAGAGGACCCTGCACATAAGAGCTGACACTCTACAGGAGAGAGGACCCTTCACATAAGAGATGACACTCTACAAGAGAGAGGACACAGTACATAAGAGCTGACACTCTACAGGAGAGAGGACCCTGCACATGAGAGCTGACACTCTACAGAAGAGAGGACACTGCACATAAGAGCTGACATTCAACAGGAGAGAGGACCCTGCACATAAGAGCTGACACTCTACAGGAGAGAGGACACAGCACATAAGAGCTGACACTCTACAGGAGAGAGGACCCTGCACATAAGAGCTGACACTCTACAGAAGAGAGGACACTGCACATAAGAGCTGACACTCTACAGGAGAGAGGACCCTGCACATAAGAGCTGACACTCTACAGGAGAGAGGACACAGCACAAAAGAGCTGAGACTCTACAGGAGAGAGGATCCTGCACGTAAGAGCTGACACTCTACTGGAGAGAGGACACTGCACATAAGAGCTGACACTCTACAGGAGATAGGATCCTACACATAAGAGCTGACACACTACAGGAGAGAGGACACTGCACATAAGAGCTGACACTCTACAGGAGAGAGGACCCTGCACATAAGAGCTGACACTCTACAGAAGAGAGGACACTGCACATAAGAGCTGACACTCTACAGGAGAGAGGACCCTGCACATAAGAGCTGACACTCTACAGGAGATAGGACACAGCACAAAAGATCTGACACTCTACAGGAGAGAGGACACTGCACATAAGAGCTGACACTCTACAGGAGAGAGGACCCTGCACATAAGAGCTGACACTCTACAGAAGAGAGGACACTGCACATAAGAGCTGACACTCTACAGGAGAGAGGACCCTGCACATAAGAGCTGACACTCTACAGGAGAGGGGACACAGCACATAAGAGCTGACACTGTACAAGAGAGAGGACCCTGCACATAACAGCTGACACTCTACAGGAGAAAGGACCCTGCACATAAGAGCTGACATTCTACAGTAGAGAGGACCCTGCACATAAGAGCTGACACTCTACAGGAGAGAGGGCCCTGCACATAAGAGCTGACACTCTACAGGAGAGAGGACACAGCACATAAGAGCTGACACTCTATAGGAGTGAGGACACTGCACATAAGAGCTGACACTCTATAGGAGAGAGGACCCTGCACATAAGAGCTGACACAATACTGGAGAGATGACACTGCACATAAGAGCTGACACTCTACAGGAGACAGGATACTGCACATAAGAGCTGACACTCTACAGGAGAGAGGATCCTGCACAAAAGAGCTGACACTCTACAGGAGAGAGGACCCTGCACATAAGAGCTGACACTCTACATGAGAGGGGACCCTGCACATAAGAGCTGACACTCTACAGGAGAGAGGACCCTGCACATAAGACCTGACACTCTACAGGAGAGAGGACCTTGCACATAGGAGCTGACACTCTACAGGAGAGAGGAGGCTGCACATAACAGCTTACACTCTTCAGGAGTGAGGACCCTGCACATAAGAGCTGACACTCTACAGGAGAGATCACACTGCACATAAGAGCTGACACTCTACAGGAGAGAGAGGACCCTGCACATAAGAGCTGACACTCTACAGGAGAGAGGAAACTGCACATAAGAGATGACACTCTACAGGAGAGAGGATCCTGCACATAAGAGCTGACACTCTACAGGAGAGAGGATCCTGCACATAAGAGCTGACACTCTACAGGAGAGAGACGACCCTGCACATAAGAGCTGACACTCTACAGGAGACAGGATACTGCACATAAGAGCTGACACTCTACAGGAGAGAGGACCCTGCACATAAGAGCTGACACTCTACAGGAGAGGGGACACAGCACATAAGAGCTGACACTGTACAAGAGAGAGGACCCTGCACATAATAGCTGACACTCTACAGGAGAAAGGACCCTGCACATAAGAGCTGACATTCTACAATAGAGAGGACCCTGCACATAAGAGCTGACACTCTACAGGAGAGAGGACCCTGCACATAAGAGCTGACACTCTACAGGAGAGAGGACACAGCACATAAGAGCTGACACTCTAAAGGAGTGAGGACATTGCACATAAGAGCTGACACTCTATAGGAGAGAGGACCCTGCACATAAGAGCTGACACAATACTGGAGAGATGACACTGCACATAAGAGCTGACACTCTACAGGAGACAGGATACTGCACATAAGAGCTGACACTCTACAGGAGAGAGGATCCTGCACAAAAGAGCTGACACTCTACAGGAGAGAGGACCCTGCACATAAGAGCTGACACTCTAAAGGAGAGGGGACCCTGCACATAAGAGCTGACACTCTACAGGAGAGAGGACCCTGCACATAAGAGCTGACACTCTACAGGAGAGAGGACCTTGCACATAGGAGCTGACACTCTACAGGAGAGAGGAGGCTGCACATAAAAGCTTACACTCTACAGGAGAGAGGATCCTGCACATAAGAGCTGACACTCTACAGGAGAGAGACGACCCTGCAAATAAGAGCTGACACTCTACAGGAGACAGGATACTGCACATAAGAGCTGACACTCTACAGGAGAGAGGACCCTGCACATAAGAGCTGACACTCTACAGGAGAGGGGACACAGCACATAAGAGCTGACACTGTACAAGAGAGAGGACCCTGCACATAATAGCTGACACTCTACAGGAGAAAGGACCCTGCACATAAGAGCTGACATTCTACAGTAGAGAGGACCCTGCACATAAGAGCTGACACTCTACAGGAGAGAGGACACTGCACATAAGAGCTGACACTCTACAGGAGAGAGGACCCTGCACATAAGAGCTGACACTCTACAGGAGAGAGGACACAGCACAAAAGATCTGACACTCTACAGGAGAGAGGACACAGCACATAAGAGCTGACACTCTACAGGAGAGAGGACCCTGCACATAAGAGCTGACACTCTACAGGAGAGAGGACCCTGCACATAAGAGCTGACACTCTACAGGAGAGAGGACACAGCACAAAAGATCTGACACTCTACAGGAGAGAGGACACAGCACATAAGAGCTGACACTCTACAGGAGAGACGACCCTGCACATAAGAGCTGACACTCTACAGGAGAGAGGACACTGCACATAAGAGCTGACACTCTACAGGAGAGAGGACACTGCACATAAGAGCTGACACTCTACAGGAGAGAGTATCCTGCACATAAGAGCTGACACTCTACAGGAGATAGGATACTGCACATAAGATCTGACACTCTACAGGAGAGAGGACACTGCAAATAAGAGCTGACACACTACAGGAGAGAGGACACTGCACATAAGAGCTGACACTCTACAGGAGAGAGGATCCTGCACATAAGAGCTTACACTCAACAGGAGAGAGGATCCTGCACATAAGAGCTGACACTCTACAGGAGAGATTACAATGCACATACTAGCTGACACTCTACAGGAGAGAGGATCCTGCACAAAAGAACTGACACTCTGCAGGAGAGAGGACACAGCACATAAGAGCTGACACTCTAGAGGAGAGAGGACACAGTATATAAGAGCTGACACTCTACAGTAGACAGGACCCTGCACATAAAAGCTGACACTCTACAGGAGAGAGGATTCTGCAAAAAATATCTGACACTCTACAGGAGAGAGAGGACCCTGCACATAAGAGCTGACACTCTACAGGAGAGAGGACCCTGCACATAAGAGCTGAAACGCTAGAGGAGAGAGGACACAGCACATAAGAGCTGACACTGTACAAGAGAGGACCCTGCACATAAGAGCTGACACTATACAGGAGAGAGGGCACAGCACATAAGAGCTGACACTCTACAGGAGAAAGGACCCTGCACATAAGAGCTGACATTCTACAGTAGAGAGGACCCTGCACATAAGAGCTGACACTCTACAGGAGAGAGGACACAGCACATAAGAGCTGACACTCTATAGGAGTGAGGACTCTGCACATAAGAGCTGACAATCTACAGGAGAGAGGACCCTGCACATAAGAGCTGACACAATACTGGAGAGATGACACTGCACATAAGAGCTGACACTCTATAGGAGAGGGGACCCTGCACATAAGAGCTGACACTCTACAGGAGAGAGGATCCTGCACATAAGAGCTGACACTCTACAGGAGAGAGGACAATGCACAAAAGAGCTGTCACTCTACAGGAGATAGGATCCTACACATAAGAGCTGACACTCTACAGGAGAGAGGACACTGCACATAAGAGCTGACACTCTACAGGAGAGATGACACTGCACATAAGATCTGACACTCTACAGGAGAGAGGATCCTGCACACAAGAGCTGACACTCCACAGGAGAGAGGATCCTGCTCAAAAGAGATGACACTCTACAGGAGAGAGAGGACCCTACACATAAGAGCTGACACTCTACATGAGAGAGGACACTGCACATAGGAGCTGACACTCTACAGGAGAGAGGAGGCTGCACATAACAGTTTACACTCTGCAGGAGAGAGGACCCTGCACATAAGAGCTGACACTCTACAGGAGAGAGGACACCGAACATAAGAGCTGACACTCTACAGGAGAGAGAGGACCCTGCACGTAAGAGCTGACACTCTACAGTAGAGAGGAAACTGCTCATAAGAGCTGACACTCTACAGGAGAGAGGATCCTGCACATAAGAGCTGACACTCTACAGGAGAGAGGACACTGCACATAAGAGCTGACACTCTACAGGAGAGAGGATCCTGCACAAAAGAGCTGACACTCTACAGGAGAGATTGGACCCTGCACATAAGAGCTGACACTCTACAGGAGAGAGGCGACTGCACATAAGAGCTGACACTCTACAGGAGAGAGGATCCTGCACATAAGAGCTGACACTCTACAGGAGAGAGGACACTGCACATAAGAGCTGACACTCTACAGGAGAGAGGACACTGCACATTAGAGCTGACACTCTACAGGAGAAAGTGCACAGCACATAAGAGCTGACACTCTACAGGAGAAAGGACCCTGCACATAAGAGCTGACACTCTACAGGAGAGAGGACCCTGCACATAAGAGATGACACTCTACAGGAGAGAGGGCACAGCACATAAGAGCTGACACTCTACAGGAGAATGGACCCTGCACATAAGAGCTGACACTCTACAGGAGAGAGGACCCTGCACATAAGAGCTGACACTCTACAGGAGAGAGGACCCTTCACATAAGAGATGACACTCTACAAGAGAGAGGACACAGTACATAAGAGCTGACACTCTACAGGAGAGAGGACCCTGCACATGAGAGCTGACACTCTACAGAAGAGAGGACACAGCACATAAGAGCTGACATTCAACAGGAGAGAGGTCCCTGCACATAAGAGCTGACACTCTACAGGAGAGAGGACACAGCACATAAGAGCTGACACTCTACAGGAGAGAGGACCCTGCACATAAGAGCTGACACTCTACAGAAGAGAGGACACTGCACATAAGAGCTGACACTCTACAGGAGAGAGGACCCTGCACATAAGAGCTGACACTCTACAGGAGAGAGGACACAGCACAAAAGAGCTGAGACTCTACAGGAGAGAGGATCCTGCACGTAAGAGCTGACACTCTACTGGAGAGAGGACACTGCACATAAGAGCTGACACTCTACAGGAGATAGGATCCTACACATAAGAGCTGACACACTACAGGAGAGAGGACACTGCACATAAGAGCTGACACTCTACAGGAGAGAGGACCCTGCACATAAGAGCTGACACTCTACAGAAGAGAGGACACTGCACATAAGAGCTGACACTCTACAGGAGAGAGGACCCTGCACATAAGAGCTGACACTCTACAGGAGATAGGACACAGCACAAAAGATCTGACACTCTACAGGAGAGAGGACACTGCACATAAGAGCTGACACTCTACAGGAGAGAGGACCCTGCACATAAGAGCTGACACTCTACAGAAGAGAGGACACTGCACATAAGAGCTGACACTCTACAGGAGAGAGGACCCTGCACATAAGAGCTGACACTCTACAGGAGAGGGGACACAGCACATAAGAGCTGACACTGTACAAGAGAGAGGACCCTGCACATAACAGCTGACACTCTACAGGAGAAAGGACCCTGCACATAAGAGCTGACATTCTACAGTAGAGAGGACCCTGCACATAAGAGCTGACACTCTACAGGAGAGAGGGCCCTGCACATAAGAGCTGACACTCTACAGGAGAGAGGACACAGCACATAAGAGCTGACACTCTATAGGAGTGAGGACACTGCACATAAGAGCTGACACTCTATAGGAGAGAGGACCCTGCACATAAGAGCTGACACAATACTGGAGAGATGACACTGCACATAAGAGCTGACACTCTACAGGAGACAGGATACTGCACATAAGAGCTGACACTCTACAGGAGAGAGGATCCTGCACAAAAGAGCTGACACTCTACAGGAGAGAGGACCCTGCACATAAGAGCTGACACTCTACATGAGAGGGGACCCTGCACATAAGAGCTGACACTCTACAGGAGAGAGGACCCTGCACATAAGAGCTGACACTCTACAGGAGAGAGGACCTTGCACATAGGAGCTGACACTCTACAGGAGAGAGGAGGCTGCACATAACAGCTTACACTCTTCAGGAGTGAGGACCCTGCACATAAGAGCTGACACTCTACAGGAGAGATCACACTGCACATAAGAGCTGACACTCTACAGGAGAGAGAGGACCCTGCACATAAGAGCTGACACTCTACAGGAGAGAGGAAACTGCACATAAGAGATGACACTCTACAGGAGAGAGGATCCTGCACATAAGAGCTGACACTCTACAGGAGAGAGGATCCTGCACATAAGAGCTGACACTCTACAGGAGAGAGACGACCCTGCACATAAGAGCTGACACTCTACAGGAGACAGGATACTGCACATAAGAGCTGACACTCTACAGAAGAGAGGACCCTGCACATAAGAGCTGACACTCTACAGGAGAGGGGACACAGCACATAAGAGCTGACACTGTACAAGAGAGAGGACCCTGCACATAATAGCTGACACTCTACAGGAGAAAGGACCCTGCACATAAGAGCTGACATTCTACAGTAGAGAGGACCCTGCACATAAGAGCTGACACTCTACAGGAGAGAGGACCCTGCACATAAGAGCTGACACTCTACAGGAGAGAGGACACAGCACAAAAGAGCTGACACTCTATAGGAGTGAGGACATTGCACATAAGAGCTGACACTCTATAGGAGAGAGGACCCTGCACATAAGAGCTGACACAATACTGGAGAGATGACACTGCACATAAGAGCTGACACTCTACAGGAGACAGGATACTGCACATAAGAGCTGACACTCTACAGGAGAGAGGATCCTGCACAAAAGAGCTGACACTCTACAGGAGAGAGGACCCTGCACATAAGAGCTGACACTCTAAAGGAGAGGGGACCCTGCACATAAGAGCTGACACTCTACAGGAGAGAGGACCCTGCACATAAGAGCTGACACTCTACAGGAGAGAGGACCTTGCACATAGGAGCTGACACTCTACAGGAGAGAGGAGGCTGCACATAACAGCTTACACTCTACAGGAGAGAGGATCCTGCACATAAGAGCTGACACTCTACAGGAGAGAGACGACCCTGCACATAAGAGCTGACACTCTACAGGAGACAGGATACTGCACATAAGAGCTGACACTCTACAGGAGAGAGGACCCTGCACATAAGAGCTGACACTCTACAGGAGAGGGGACACAGCACATAAGAGCTGACACTGTACAAGAGAGAGGACCCTGCACATAATAGCTGACACTCTACAGGAGAAAGGACCCTGCACATAAGAGCTGACATTCTACAGTAGAGAGGACCCTGCACATAAGAGCTGACACTCTACAGGAGAGAGGACACTGCACATAAGAGCTGACACTCTACAGGAGAGAGGACCCTGCACATAAGAGCTGACACTCTACAGGAGAGAGGACACAGCACAAAAGATCTGACACTCTACAGGAGAGAGGACACAGCACATAAGAGCTGACACTCTACAGGAGAGAGGACCCTGCACATAAGAGCTGACACTCTACAGAAGAGAGGACACTGCACATAAGAGCTGACACTCTACAGGAGAGAGGACCCTGCACATAAGAGCTGACACTCTACAGGAGAGAGGACCTTGCACATAGGAGCTGACACTCTACAGGAGAGAGGAGGCTGCACATAACAGCTTACACTCTACAGGAGAGAGGATCCTGCACATAAGAGCTGACACTCTACAGGAGAGAGACGACCCTGCACATAAGAGCTGACACTCTACAGGAGACAGGATACTGCACATAAGAGCTGACACTCTACAGGAGAGAGGACCCTGCACATAAGAGCTGACACTCTACAGGAGAGGGGACACAGCACATAAGAGCTGACACTGTACAAGAGAGAGGACCCTGCACATAATAGCTGACACTCTACAGGAGAAAGGACCCTGCACATAAGAGCTGACATTCTACAGTAGAGAGGACCCTGCACATAAGAGCTGACACTCTACAGGAGAGAGGACACTGCACATAAGAGCTGACACTCTACAGGAGAGAGGACCCTGCACATAAGAGCTGACACTCTACAGGAGAGAGGACACAGCACAAAAGATCTGACACTCTACAGGAGAGAGGACACAGCACATAAGAGCTGACACTCTACAGGAGAGAGGACCCTGCACATAAGAGCTGACACTCTACAGAAGAGAGGACACTGCACATAAGAGCTGACACTCTACAGGAGAGAGGACCCTGCACATAAGAGCTGACACTCTACAGGAGAGGGGACACAGCACTTAAGAGCTGACACTGTACAAGAGAGAGGACCCTGCACATAACAGCTGACACTCTACAGGAGAAAGGACCCTGCACATAAGAGCTGACATTCTACAGTAGAGAGGACCCTGCACATAAGAGCTGACACTCTACAGGAGAGAGGGCCCTGCACATAAGAGCTGACACTCTACAGGAGAGAGGACACAGCACATAAGAGCTGACACTCTATAGGAGTGAGGACACTGCACATAAGAGCTGACACTCTATAGGAGAGAGGACCCTCCACATAAGAGCTGACACAATACTGGAGAGATGACACTGCACATAAGAGCTGACACTCTACAGGAGACAGGATACTGCACATAAGAGCTGACACTCTACAGGAGAGAGGATCCTGCACAAAAGAGCTGACACTCTGCAGGAGAGAGGACCCTGCACATAAGAGCTGACACTCTACATGAGAGGGGACCCTGCACATAAGAGCTGACACTCTACAGGAGGGAGGACCCTGCACATAAGAGCTGACACTCTACAGGAGAGAGGACCTTGCACATAGGAGCTGACACTCTACAGGAGAGAGGAGGCTGCACATAACAGCTTACACTCTTCAGGAGTGAGGACCCTGCACATAAGAGCTGACACTCTACAGGAGAGATCACACTGCACATAAGAGCTGACACTCTACAGGAGAGAGAGGACCCTGCACATAAGAGCTGACACTCTACAGGAGACAGGATACTGCACATAAGTGCTGACACTCTACAGGAGAGAGGACCCTGCACATAAGAGCTGACACTCTACAGGAGAGGGGACACAGCACATAAGAGCTGACACTGTACAAGAGAGAGGACCCTGCACATAATAGCTGACACTCTACAGGAGAAAGGACCCTGCACATAAGAGCTGACATTCTACAGTAGAGAGGACCCTGCACATAAGAGCTGACACTCTACAGGAGAGAGGACCCTGCACATAAGAGCTGACACTCTACAGGAGAGAGGACACATCACATAAGAGCTGACACTCTATAGGAGTGAGGACACTGCACATAAGAGCTGACACTCTATAGGAGAGAGGACCCTGCACATAAGAGCTGACACAATACTGGAGAGATGACACTGCACATAAGAGCTGACACTCTACAGGAGACAGGATACTGCACATAAGAGCTGACACTCTACAGGAGAGAGGATCCTGCACAAAAGAGCTGACACTCTACAGGAGAGAGGACCCTGCACATAAGAGCTGACACTCTACAGGAGAGGGGACCCTGCACATAAGAGCTGACACTCTACAGGAGAGAGGACCCTGCACATAAGAGCTGACACTCTACAGGAGAGAGGACCTTGCACATAGGAGCTGACACTCTACAGGAGAGAGGAGGCTGCACATAACAGCTTACACTCTACAGGAGAGAGGACCCTGCACATAAGATCTGACACTCTACAGGAGAGAGGACCCTGCACATAAGAGCTGACACTCTACAGGAGAGAGGATCCTGCACATAAGAGCTGACACTCTACAGGAGAGAGACGACCCTGCACATAAGAGCTGACACTCTACAGGAGACAGGATACTGCACATAAGAGCTGACACTCTACAGGAGAGAGGATCCTGCACAAAAGAGCTGACACTCTACAGGAGAGAGGACACAGCACATAAGAGCTGACACTCTACAGGAGAGAGGACCCTGCACATAAGAGCTGACACTCTACAGGAGAGGGGACCCTGCACATAAGAGCTGACACTCTACAGGAGAGAGGACCCTGCACATAAGAGCTGACACTCTACACTAGAGAGAGAGGACCTTGTACATAAGAGCTGACACTCTACAGGAGAGGGGACCCTGCACATAAGAGCTGACACTCTACATGAGAGAGGACCCTGCACAAAAGAGCTGACACTCTATAGGAGAGAGGACCCTGCACATAAGAGCTGACACTCTACAGGAGAGAGGACCCTGCATATAAGAGCTGACACTCTACAGGAGAGGGGACCCTGCATTTAAGAGCTGACACTCTACAGGAGAGAGGAGGCGGCACATAAGAGCTGGCACTCTACAGGAGAGATGACACTGCACATAAAAGCTGACACTCTACAGGAGAGAGAGGACCCTGCAAAAAAGACCTGACACTCTACAGGAGAAAGAGGACTCTGCAAAGAAGAGCTGACACTGTAAAGGAGAGGGGACCCTGCACATAAGAGCTGACACTCTACAGGAGAGAGGACCCTGCACATAAGGGCCGACACTCTACAGGAGAGAGGACCTTGCACATAAGAGCTGACAATCTACAGGAGAGGGGACCCTGCACATAAGAGCTGACACTCTACAGGACAGAGGACCCTGCACAAAAGAGCTGACACTCTACAGGAGAGAGGACCTTGCAGATAAGAGCTGACACTCTACAAGAGAGAGGACTCTGCACATTAGAGCTGACACTCTACAGGAGAGGGGACCCTGCACATAAGAGCTGACACTCTACAGGAGAGAGGACCCTGCACATAAGAGCTGACACTCTACAGGAGAGAGGAGGCTGCACATAAGAGCTGACACTCTACAGGAGAGAGGACACTGCACATAGGCGCTGACAATCTACAGGAGATAGGAGGCTGCACATAACAGCTTAAACTCTACAGGAGAGAGGACCCTGCACGTAAGAGCTGACTCTCTACAGGAGAGAGTGTGCTGCACATAAGAGCTGACACTCTACAGGACACAGGATACAGCACATAAGATCTGACACACTACAGGAGAGAGTACACTGCACATAAGAGCTGACACTCTACAGGAGAGAGGACACTGCACATAAGAGCTGACACTCTACAGGAGAGAGAGGACCCTGCACATAAGAGCTGACACTCTACAGGAGAGAGGACACTGCACATAAGAGCTGACACTCTACAGGAGAGAGGATCCTGCACATAAGAGCTAACACTCTACAGGAGAGAGGATCCTGCACATAAGAGCTGACACGCTACAGGAGAGAGGACACTGGACATAAGAGCTGACACTCTACAGGAAGAGAGGATCCTGCACAAAAGAGCTGACACTCTACAGGAGAGAGAGGACCCTGCAAATAAGAGCTGACACTCTACAGGAGAGAGGACACTGCACATTAGAGCTGACACTCTACAGGAGAAAGGGCACAGCACATAAGAGCTGACACTCTACAGGAGAAAGGACCCTGCACATAAGAGCTGACACTCTACAGGAGAGAGGACCCTGCACATAAGTGCTGACACTCTACAGGAGAGAGGACTCTGCACATAAGAGCTGACACTCTACAGGAGAGAGGAAACAGCACATAAGAGCTGACACACTACAGGAGAGAGGATCCTGCACGTAAGAGCTGACACTCTACAGGAGAGAGGACACTGCACATAAGAGCTGACACTCTACAGGAGAGAGAGGACCCTGCACATAAGAACTGACACTCTACAGGAGAGAGGACACTGCACATAAGAGCTGACACTCTACAGGAGAGAGGACCCTGCACATAAGAGCTAACACTCTACAGGAGAGAGGATCCTGCACATAAGAACTGACACTCTACAGGAGAGAGGACACTTCACATAAGAGCTGACACTCTACAGGAGAGAGGATCCTGCACAAAAGAGCTGACACTCTACAGGAGAGAGAGGACCTTGCACATAAGAGCTGACACTCTACAGGAGAGAGGACACTGCACATTAGAGCTGACACTCTACAGGAGAAAGGGCACAGCACATAAGAGCTGACACTCTACAGGAGAAAGGACACTGCACATAAGAGCTGACACTCTACAGGAGAGAGGACCCTGCACATAAGTGCTGACACTCTACAGGAGAGAGGACCCTGCACATAAGAGCTGACACTCTACCGGAGAGAGGAAACAGCACATAAGAGCTGACACTCTACAGGAGAGAGGATCCTGCACGTAAGAGCTGACATTCTACAGGAGAGAGGACCCTGCACATAAGAGCTGACACTCTACAGGAGAGAGGACACTGCACATAAGAGCTGACACTCTACAGGAGAGAGGACACTGCACATAAGAGCTGATACTCTACAGAAGATAGGATCCTGCACATAAGAGCTGACACTCTACAGGAGAGAGGATCCTGCACATAAGAGCTGACACTCTACAGGAGATAGGATACTGCACATAAGATCTGACACTCTACAGGAGAGAGGACACTGCACATAAGAGCTGACACTCTACAGGAGAGAGGACACTGCACATAAGAGCTGACACTCTACAGGAGAGAGGATCCTGCACATAAGAGCTTACACTCAACAGGAGAGAGGATCCTGCACATAAGAGCTGACACTCTACAGGAGAGAGGACACTGCACATACTAGCTGACACTCTACAGGAGAGAGGATCCTGCACAAAAGAACTGACACTCTACAGGAGATAGAGGACCCTGCACATAAGAGCTGACACTCTACAGGAGAGAGGACACAGCACATAAGAGCTGACACTCTAGAGGAGAGAGGACACAGCACATAAGAGCTGACACTCTACAGTAGAGAGGACCCTGCACATAAAAGCTGACACTCTACAGGAGAGAGGATCCTGCACAAAAGATCTGACACTCTACAGGATAGAGAGGACCCTGCACATAAGAGCTGACAATCTACAGGAGAGAGGAACCTGCACATAAGAGCTGACACTCTACAGGAAAGAGGACACAGCACATAAGAGCTGACACTCTATAGGAGTGAGGACTCTGCACATAAGAGCTGACACTCTACAGGAGAGAGGACCCTGCACATAAGAGCTGACACAATACTGGAGAGATGACACTGCACATAAGAGCTGACAATCTATAGGAGAGGGGACCCTGCACATAAGAGCTGACACTCTACAGGAGAGAGGATCCTGCACATAAGAGCTGACACTCTACAGGAGAGAGGACACTGCACATAAGAGCTGACATTCTACAGGAGATAGGATCCTACACATAAGAGCTGACACTCTACAGGAGAGAGGACACTGCACATAAGAGCTGACACTCTACAGGAGAGATGACACTGCACATAAGATCTGACACTCTACAGGAGAGAGGACACTGCACACAAGAGCTGACACTCCACAGGAGAGAGGATCCTGCACAAAAGAGCTGACACTCTACAGGAGAGAGAGGACCCTGCACATAAGAGCTGACACTCTACAGGAGAGAGGACACTGCACATAGGAGCTGACACTCTACAGGAGAGAGGAGGCTGCACATAACAGCTTACACTCTACAGGAGAGAGGACACTGCACATAAGAGCTGACACTCTACAGGAGAGAGGACCCTGCACATAAGAGCTGACACTCTACAGGATAGGGGACCCTGCACATAAGAGCTGACACTCTACAGGAGAGAGGACCCTGCACATAAGAGCTGACACTCTACACTAGAGAGAGAGGACCTTTCACTTAAGAGCTGACACTCTACAGGAGAGGGGACCCTGCACATAAGAGCTGACACTCTACAGGAGAGAGGACCCTGCACAAAAGAGCTGACACTCTACAGGAGAGAGGACCCTGCACATAAGAGCTGACACTCTACAGGAGAGAGGACCCTGCACATAAGAGCTGACATTCTACAGGAGAGGGGACCGTGCACATAAGAGCTGACACTCTACAGGAGAGAGGAGGCGGCACATAAGAGCTGGCACTCTACACGAGAGAGGACACTGCACATAAAAGCTGACAATCTACACGAGAGAGAGGACCCTGCAAAAAAGGCCTGACACTCTACTGGAGAAAGAGAACTCTGCAAAGAAGAGCTGACACTGTACAGGAGAGGGGACCCTGCACATAAGAGCTGACACTCTACAGGAGAGAGGACCCTGCACATAAGAGCCGACACTCTACAGGAGAGAGGACCTTGCACATAAGAGCTGACAATCTACAGGAGAGGAGACCCTGCACATAAGAGCTGACACTCTACAGGACAGAGGACCCTGCACAAAAGAGCTGACACTCTTCAGGAGAGAGGACATTGCAGATAAAAGCTGACACTCTACAGGAGAGGGGACCCTGCACATAAGAGCTGACACTCTACAGGAGAGAGGACCCTGCACATTAGAGATGACACTCTACAGGAGAGAGGAGGCTGCACATAAGAGCTGACACTCTACAGGAGAGAGGACACTGCACATAGGAGCTGACACTCTAGAGGAGATAGGAGGCTGCACATAACAGCTTAAACTCTACAGGAGAGAGGACCCTGCACTTAAGAGCTGACACTCTACAGGAGAGAGGAGGCTGCACATAAGAGCTGAAACTCTACAGGACACAGGATACTGCACATAAGATCTGACACACTACAGGAGAGAGGACACTGCACATAAGAGCTGACACTCTACAGGAGAGAGGACACTGCACATAAGAGCTGACACTCTACAGGAGAGAGAGAACCCTGCACATAAGAGCTGACACTCTACAGGAGAGAGGACACTGCACATAAGAGCTGACACTCTACAGGAGAGAGGATCCTGCACATAAGAGCTAACACTCTACAGTAGAGAGGATCCTGCACATAAGAGCTGACACGCCACAGGAGAGAGGACACTGCACATAAGAGCTGACACTCTACAGGAGAGAGGATCCTGCACAAAAGAGCTGACACTCTACAGGAGAGAGAGGACCCTGCACATAAGAGCTGACAGTCTACAGGAGAGAGGACACTGCACATTAGAGCTGACACTCTACAGGAGAAAGGGCACAGCACATAAGAGCTGACACTCTACAGGAGAAAGGACCCTGCACATAAGAGCTGACACTCTACAGGAGAGAGGACCCTGCACATAAGTGCTGACACTCTACAGGAGAGAGGACCCTGCACATAAGAGCTAACACTCTACAGGAGAGAGGAAACAGCACATAAGAGCTGACACTCTACAGGAGAGAGGATCCTGCACGAAAGAGCTGACACTCTACAGGAGAGAGGACACTGCACATAAGAGCTGACACTCTACAGGAGAGAGAGGACCCTGCACATAAGAACTGACACTCTACAGGAGAGAGGACACTGCCCATAAGAGCTGACACTCTACAGGAGAGAGGATCCTGCACATAAGAGCTAACACTCTACAGGAGAGAGGATCCTGCACATAAGAGCTGACACTCTACAGGAGAGAGGACACTGCACATAAGAGCTGAAACTCTACAGGAGAGAGGATCCTGCACAAAAGAGCTGACACTCTACAGGAGAGAGAGGACCCTGCACATAAGAGCTGACACTCTACAGGAGAGAGGACACTGCACATTAGAGCTGACACTCTACAGGAGAAAGGGCACAGCACATAAGAGCTGACACTCTACAGGAGAAAGGACCCTGCACATAAGAGCTGACACTATACAGGAGAGAGGACCCTGCACATAAGTGCTGACACTCTACAGGAGAGAGGACCCTAAACATAAGAGCTGACACTCTACAGGAGAGAGGAAACAGCACATAAGAGCTGACACTCTACAGGAGAGAGGATCCTGCACGTAAGAGCTGACATTCTACAGGAGAGAGGACCCTGCACATAAGAGCTGACACTCTACAGGAGAGAGGACACTGCACATAAGAGCTGACACTCTACAAGAGAGAGGACACTGCACATAAGAGCTGACACTCTACAGGAGAAAGGACCCTGCACATAAGAGCTGACACTCTACAGGAGAGAGGACCCTGCAAAATAAGTGCTGACACTCTACAGGAGAGAGGACCCTGCACATAAGAGCTGACACTCTACAGGAGAGAGGAAACAGCACATAAGAGCTGACACTCTACAGGAGAGAGGATCCTGCACATAAGAGCTGACACTCTACAGGAGAGAGGACACTGCACAAAAGAGCTGACACTCTACAGGAGATAGGATCCTACACATAAGAGCTGACACTCTACAGGAGAGAGGACACTGCACATAAGAGCTGACACTCTACAGGAGAGATGACACTGCACATAAGATCTGACACTCTACAGGAGAGAGGACACTGCACATAAGAGCTGACACTCTACAGGAGAGAGGATCCTGCACACAAGAGCTGACACTCCAAAGGAGAGAGGATCCTGCTCAAAAGAGCTGACACTCTACAGGAGAGAGAGGACCCTGCACATAAGAGCTGACACTCTACAGGAGAGAGGACACTGCACATAGGAGCTGACTCTCTACAGGAGAGAAGAGGCTGCACATAACAGCTTACACTCTACAGGAGAGAGGACCCTGCACATAAGAGCTGACACTCTACAGGAGAGAGGACACTGCACATAAGAGCTGACACTCTACAGGAGAGAGAGGACCCTGCACGTAAGAGCTGACACTCTACAGGAGAGAGGAAACTGCTCATAAGAGCTGACTCTCTACAGGAGAGAGGATCCTGCACATAAGAGCTGACACTCTACAGGAGAGAGGATCCTTCACATAAGAGCTGACACTCTACTGGAGAGAAGACACTGCACATAAGAGCTGACACTCTACAGGAGAGAGGATCCTGCACAAAAGAGCTGAAACCTTCCAGGAGATAGGATACTGCACATAAGAGCTGACACCTTCCAGGAGATAGGATACTGCACATAAGATCTGACACTCTACAGGAGAAAGAACACTGCACATAAGAGCTGACACTCTACAGGAGAGAGGACACTGCACATAAGAGCTGACACTCTACAGGAGAGAGGATCCTGCACATAAGAGCTGACACTCTACAGGAGAGAGGATACTGCACATAAGATCTGACACTCTACAGGAGAGAGGACACTGCACATAAGAGCTGACACTCTACAAGAGAGAGGACACTGCACATAAGAGCTGACACTCTACAGGAGAGAGGATCCTGCACATAAGAGCTTACACTCAACAGGAGAGAGGATCCTGCACATAAGAGCTGACACTCTACAGGAGAGATTACAATGCACATACTAGCTGACACTCTACAGGAGAGAGGATCCTGCACAAAAGAACTGACACTCTACAGGAGATAGAGGACCCTGCACATAAGAGCTGACACTCTACAGGAGAGAGGACACAGCACATAAGAGCTGACACTCTAGAGGAGAGAGGACACAGCACATAAGAGCTGACACTCTACAGTAGAGATGACCCTGCACATAAAAGCTGACACTCTACAGGAGAGAGGATCCTGCAAAAAATATCTGACACTCTACAGGAGAGAGAGGACCCTGCACATAAGAGCTGACACTCTACAGGAGAGAGGACCCTGCACATAAGAGCTGAAACGCTAGAGGAGAGAGGACACAGCACATAAGAGCTGACACTGTACAAGAGAGAGGACCCTGCACATAAGAGCTGACACTCTACAGGAGAGAGGTCACAGCACATAAGAGCTGACACTCTACAGGAGAAAGGACCCTGCACATAAGAGCTGACATTCTACAGTAGAGAGGACCCTGCACATAAGAGCTGACACTCTACAGGAGAGAGGACACAGCACATAAGAGCTGACACTCTATAGGAGTGAGGACTCTGCACATAAGAGCTGACACTCTACAGGAGAGAGGACCCTGCACATAAGAGCTGACACAATACTGGAGAGATGACACTGCACATAAGAGCTGACACTCTATAGGAGAGGGGACCCTGCACATAAGAGCTGACACTCTACAGGAGAGAGGATCCTGCACATAAGAGCTGACACTCTACAGGAGAGAGGACAATGCACAAAAGAGCTGACACTCTACAGGAGATTGGATCCTACACATAAGAGCTGACACTCTACAGGAGAGAGGACACTGCACATAAGAGCTGACACTCTACAGGAGAGAGGACACTGCACATAAGAGCTGACACTCTACAGGAGAGAGGATCCTGCACACAAGAGCTGACACTCCACAGGAGAGAGGATCCTGCTCAAAAGAGCTGACACTCTACAGGAGAGAGAGGACCCTGCACATAAGAGCTGACACTCTTCATGAGAGAGGACACTGCACATAGGAGCTGACACTCTACAGGAGAGAGGAGGCTGCACATAACAGCTTACACTCTGCAGGAGAGAGGACCCTGCACATAAGAGCTGACACTCTGCAGGAGAGAGGACACTGCACATAAGAGCTGACACTCTAAAGGAGAGAGAGGACCCTGCACATAAGAGCTGACACTCTACAGGAGAGAGGAAACTGCTCATAAGAGCTGACACTCTACAGGAGAGAGGATCCTGCACATAACAGCTGACACTCTACAGGAGAGAGGACACTGCACATAAGAGCTGACACTCTACAGGAGAGAGGATCCTGCACAAAAGAGCTGACACTCTACAGGAGAGAGTGGACCCTGCACATAAGAGCTGACACTCTACAGGAGAGAGGCCACTGCACATAAGAGCTGACACTGTACAGGAGAGAGGATCCTGCACATAAGAGCTGACACTCTACAGGAGAGAGGACACTGCACATAAGAGCTGACACTCTACAGGAGAGAGGACACTGCACATTAGAGCTGACACTCTACAGGAGAAAGTGCACAGCACATAAGAGCTGACACTCTACAGGAGAGAGGACCCTGTACATAAGAGCTGACACTCTACAGGATAGAGGAAACAGCACATAAGAGCTGACACTCTACAGGAGAGAGGATCCTGCACGTAAGAGCTGACATTCTACAGGAGAGAGGACCCTGCACATAACAGCTGACACTCTACAGGAGAGAGGACCCTGCACATAAGAGCTGACACTCTAGAGGAGAGAGGACACTGCACATAAGAGCTGACACTCTACAGGAGAGAGGACACTGCACATAAGAGCTGACACTCTACAGGAGATAGGATCCTGCACATAAGAGCTGACACTCTACAGGAGAGAGGAAACTGCACATAATAGCTGACACTCTACAGTAGAGAGGATCCTGCACAAAAGAACTGACACTCTACAGGAGATAGAGGACCCTTCACATAAGAGCTGACACTCTACAGGAGAGAGGACACTGCAAATAAGAGCTGACACTCTACAGTAGAGAGAACCCTGCACATAAGAGCTGACACTCTACAGGAGAGAGGACCCTGCACATAAGAGCTGACACTCTACAGGAGAAAGGACTCTGCACATAAGAGCTGACACTCTACAGGAGAGATGACACTGCACATAAAAGCTGACACTCTATAGGAGAGAGGATCCTGCACTTAAGAGCTGACACTCTACAGGAGAGAGGACACAGAACATAAGAGCTGACACTCTACAGGAGAGAGGACCCTGCACATAAGATCTGACACTCTACAGGAGAGACGATCCTGCACATAAGAGCTGACACTCTACAGGAGAGAGAGGACCCTGCACATATGAGCTGACACTCTACAGGAGAGAGGACACTGCACATAAGAGCAGACACTCTACAGGAGAGAGGACACAGCACATAAGAGCTGACACTACACAAGAGAGAGGACCCTGCACATAAGAGCTGACACTCTACAGGAGAGAGGGCACAGCACATAAGAGCTGACACTCTACAGGAGAATGGACCCTGCACATAAGAGCTGACACTCTACAGGAGAGAGGACCCTGCACATAAGAGCTGACACTCTACAGGAGAGAGAACCCTGCACATAAGAGCTGACACTCTACAGGAGAGAGGACACAGCACATAAGAGCTGACACTCTACAGGAGAAAGGACTCTGCACATAAGAGCTGACACTCTACAGGAGAGAGGACACTGCAAATAAGAGCTGACACTCTACAGTAGAGAGAACCCTGCACATAAGAGCTGACACTCTACAGGAGAGAGGACCCTGCACATAAGAGCTGACACTCTACAGGAGAAAGGACTCTGCACATAAGAGCTGACACAATACAGGAGAGATGACACTGCACATAAGAGCTGACACTCTATAGGAGAGAGGATCCTGCACTTAAGAGCTGACACTCTACAGGAGAGAGGACACAGAACATAAGAGCTGACACTCTACAGGAGAGAGGACCCTGCACATAAGAGCTGACACTCTACAGGAGAGACGATCCTGCACATAAGAGCTGACACTCTACAGGAGAGAGAGGACCCTGCACATATGAGCTGACACTCTACAGGAGAGAGGACACTGCACATAAGAGCAGACACTCTACAGGAGAGAGGACACAGCACATAAGAGCTGACACTACACAAGAGAGAGGACCCTGCACATAAGAGCTGACACTCTACAGGAGAGAGGGCACAGCACATAAGAGCTGACACTCTACAGGAGAATGGACCCTGCACATAAGAGCTGACACTCTACAGGAGAGAGGACCCTGCACATAAGAGCTGACACTCTACAGGAGAGAGGACCCTGCACATAAGAGCTGACACTCTACAGGAGAGAGGACACAGCACATAAGAGCTGACACTCTACAGGAGAGAGTACCCTGCACATAAGAGCTGACACTCTACAGAAGAGAGGACACTGCACATAAGAGATGACACTCTACAGGAGAGAGGACCCTGCACATAAGAGCTGACACTCTACAGGAGAGAGGGCACAGCACATAAGAGCTGACACTCTACTGGAGAATGGACCCTGCACATAAGAGCTGACACTCTACAGGAGAGAGGACCCTGCACATAAGAGCTGACACTCTACAGGAGAGAGGACCCTGCACATAAGAGCTGACACTCTACAGGAGAGAGGACACAGCACATAAGAGCTGACACTCTACAGGAGAGAGGACCCTGCACATAAGAGCTGACACTCTACAGAAGAGAGAACACTGCACATAAGAGCTGACACTCTACAGGAGAGAGGACCCTGCACATAAGAGCTGACACTCTACAGGTGAGAGGACACAGCACAAAAGAGCTGACACTCTACAGGAGAGAGGATCCTGCACGTAAGAGCTGACACTCTACAGGAGAGAGGACACTGCACATAAGAGCTGACACTCTACAGGAGATAGGATCCTACACATAAGAGCTGACACACTATAGGAGAGAGGACACTGCACATAAGAGCTGACACTCTACAGGAGAGAGGACCCTGCACATAAGAGCTGACACTCTACAGAAGAGAGGACACTGCACATAAGAGCTGACACTCTACAGGAGAGAGGACCCTGCACATAAGAGCTGACACTGTACAGGAGAGAGGACACAGCACAAAAGATCTGACACTCTACAGGAGAGAGGACACTGCACATAAGAGCTGACACTCTACAGGAGAGAGGACCCTGCACATAAGAGCTGACACTCTACAGAAGAGAGGACGCTGCACATAAGAGCTGACACTCTACAGGAGAGAGGACCCTGCACATAAGAGCTGACACTCTACAGGAGAGAGGACACAGCACATAAGAGCTGACACTCTACAGGAGAGACGATCCTGCACATAAGAGCTGACACTCTACAGGAGAGAGGACCCTGCACATAAGAGCTGACACTCTACAGGAGAGACGATCCTGCACATAAGAGCTGAAACTCTACAGGAGAGAGAGGACCCTGCACATATGAGCTGACACTCTACAGGAGAGAGGACACTGCACATAAGAGCAGACACTCTACAGGAGAGAGGACACAGCACATAAGAGCTGACACTACACAAGAGAGAGGACCCAGCACATAAGAGCTGACACTCTACAGGAGAGAGGGCACAGCACATAAGAGCTGACACTCTACAGGAGAATGGACCCTGCACATAAGAGCTGACACTCTACAGGAGAGAGGACCCTGCACATAAGAGCTGACACTCTACAGGAGAGAGGACACAGCACATAAGAGCTGACACTCTACAGGAGAGAGGACCCTGCACATAAGAGCTGACACTCTACAGAAGAGAGGACACTGCACATAAGAGCTGACACTCTACAGGAGAGAGGACCCTGCACATAAGAGCTGACACTCTACAGGAGAGAGGGCACAGCACATAAGAGCTGACACTCTACAGGAGAATGGACCCTGCACATAAGAGCTGACACTCTACAGGAGAGAGGACCCTGCACATAAGAGCTGACACTCTACAGGAGAGAGGACCCTGCACATAAGAGCTGACACTCTACAGGAGAGAGGACACAGCACATAAGAGCTGACACTCTACAGGAGAGAGGACCCTGCACATAAGAGCTGACACTCTACAGAAGAGAGGACACTGCACATAAGAGCTGACATTCAACAGGAGAGAGGACCCTGCACATAAGAGCTGACACTCTACAGGAGAGAGGACACAGCACATAAGAGCTGACACTCTACAGGAGAGAGGACCCTGCACATAAGAGCTGACACTCTACAGAAGAGAGGACACTGCACATAAGAGCTGACACTCTACAGGAGAGAGGACCCTGCACATAAGAGCTGACACTCTACAGGTGAGAGGACACAGCACAAAAGAGCTGACACTCTACAGGAGAGAGGATCCTGCACGTAAGAGCTGACACTCTACAGGAGAGAGGACACTGCACATAAGAGCTGACACTCTACAGGAGATAGGATCCTACACATAAGAGCTGACACACTACAGGAGAGAGGACACTGCACATAAGAGCTGACACTCTACAGGAGAGAGGACCCTGCACATAAGAGCTGACACTCTACAGAAGAGAGGACACTGCACATAAGAGCTGACACTCTACAGGAGAGAGGACCCTGCACATAAGAGCTGACACTCTACAGGAGAGAGGACACAGCACAAAAGATCTGACACTCTACAGGAGAGAGGACACTGCACATAAGAGCTGACACTCTACAGGAGAGAGGACCCTGCACATAAGAGCTGACGCTCTACAGAAGAGAGGACGCTGCACATAAGAGCTGACACTCTACAGGAGAGAGGACCCTGCACATAAGAGCTGACACTCTACAGGAGAGAGGACACAGCACATAAGAGCTGACACTGTACAGGAGAAAGGACCCTGCACATAAGAGCTGACATTCTACAGTAGAGAGGACCCTGCACATAAGAGCTGACACTCTACAGGAGAGAGGACCCTGCACATAACAGCTGACACTCTACAGGAGAAAGGACCCTGCACATAAGAGCTGACATTCTACAGTAGAGAGGACCCTGCACATAAGAGCTGACACTCTACAGGAGAGAGGACCCTGCACATAAGAGCTGACACTCTACAGGAGAGAGGACACAGCACATAAGAGCTGACACTCTATAGGAGTGAGGACACTGCACATAAGAGCTGACACTCTATAGGAGAGAGGACCCTGCACATAAGAGCTGACACAATACTGGAGAGATGACACTGCACATAAGAGCTGACACTCTACAGGAGACAGGATACTGCACATAAGAGCTGACACTCTACAGGAGAGAGGATCCTGCACAAAAGAGCTGACACTCTACAGGAGAGAGGACCCTGCACATAAGAGCTGACACTCTACAGGAGAGGGGACCCTGCACATAAGAGCTGACACTCTACAGGAGAGAGAACCCTGCACATAAGAGCTGACACTCTACAGGAGCGAGGACCTTGCACATAGGAGCTGACACTCTACAGGAGAGAGGAGGCTGCACATAACAGCTTACACTCTACAGGAGAGAGGACCCTGCACATAAGAGCTGACACTCTACAGGAGAGAGGACACTGCACATAAGAGCTGACACTCTACAGGAGAGAGAGGACCCTGCACATAAGAGCTGACACTCTACAGGAGAGAGGAAACTGCACATAAGAGCTGACACTCTACAGGAGAGAGGATCCTGCACATAAGAGCTGACACTCTACAGGAGAGAGGATCCTGCACATAAGAGCTGACACTCTACAGGAGAGAGACGACCCTGCACATAAGAGCTGACACTCTACAGAAGACAGGATACTGCACATAAGAGCTGACACTCTACAGGAGAGAGGATCCTGCACAAAAGAGCTGACACTCTACAGGAGAGAGGACACAGCACATAAGAGCTGACACTCTACAGGAGAGAGGACCCTGCACATAAGAGCTGACACTCTACACTAGAGAGAGAGGACCTTGCACATAAGAGCTGACACTCTACAGAAGAGGGGACCCTGCACATAAGAGCTGACACTCTACAGGAGAGAGGACCCTGCACAAAAGAGCTGACACTCTACAGGAGAGGGGACCCTGCACATAAGAGCTGACACTCTACAGGAGAGAGGACCCTGCACATAAGAGCTGACACTCTACACTAGAGAGAGAGGACCTTGCACATAAGAGCTGACACTCTACAGAAGAGGGGACCCTGCACATAAGAGCTGACACTCTACAGGAGAGAGGACCCTGCACAAAAGAGCTGACACTCTATAGGAGAGAGGACCCTGCACATAAGAGCTGACACTCTACAGGAGAGAGGACCCTGCATATAAGAGCTGACACTCTACAGGAGAGGGGACCCTGCATTTAAGAGCTGACACTCTACAGGAGAGAGGAGGTGGCACATAAGAGCTTGCACTCTACAGGAGAGAGGACACTGCACATAAAAGCTGACACTCTACAGGAGAGAGGGGACCCTGCAAAAAAGACCTGACACTCTACAGGAGAAAGAGGACTCTGCAAAGAAGAGCTGACACTGTACAGGAGAGGGGACCCTGCACATAAGAGCTGACACTCTACAGGAGAGAGGACCCTGCACATAAGAGCTGACACTCTACAGGAGAGTGGACCCTGCACGTAAGAGCTGACACTCTACAGGAGAGAGGATCCTGCACATAAGAGCTGACACTCTACAGGAGAGAGGATCCTGCACATAAGAGCTGACACTCTACAGGAGAGAGACGACCCTGCACATAAGAGCTGACACTCTACAGAAGACAGGATACTGCACATAAGAGCTGACACTCTACAGGAGAGAGGATCCTGCACAAAAGAGCTGACACTCTACAGGAGAGAGGACACAGCACATAATAGCTGACACTCTACAGGAGAGAGGACCCTGCACATAAGAGCTGACACTCTACAGGAGAGGGGACCCTGCACATAAGAGCTGACACTCTACAGGAGAGAGGACCCTGCACATAAGAGCTGACACTCTACACTAGAGAGAGAGGACCTTGCACATAAGAGCTGACACTCTACAGAAGAGGGGACCCTGCACATAAGAGCTGACACTCTACAGGAGAGAGGACCCTGCACAAAAGAGCTGACACTCTATAGGAGAGAGGACCCTGCACATAAGAGCTGACACTCTACAGGAGAGAGGACCCTGCATATAAGAGCTGACACTCTACAGGAGAGGGGACCCTGCATTTAAGAGCTGACACTCTACAGGAGAGAGGAGGCGGCACATAAGAGCTGGCACTCTACAGGAGAGAGGACACTGCACATAAAAGCTGACACTCTACAGGAGAGAGAGGACCCTGCAAAAAAGACCTGACACTCTACAGGAGAAAGAGGACTCTGCAAAGAAGAGCTGACACTGTACAGGAGAGGGGACCCTGCACATAAGAGCTGACACTCTACAGGAGAGAGGACCCTGCACATAAGAGCTGACACTCTACAGGAGAGTGAACCCTGCACGTAAGAGCTGACACTCTACAGGAGAGTGGACCCTGCACATAAGAGCTGACACTCTACAGGAGAGAGGACCATGCACGTAAGAGCTGACACTCTACAGGAGAGAGGACCCTGCACATAAGAGCTGACACTCTACAGGAGAGAGGACACAGCACATAAGAGCTAACACTCTACAGGAGAGAGGACCCTGCACATAAGAGCTGACACTCTACAGGAGAGCGGACCCTGCACATAAGAGCTGACACTCTACAGGAGAGAGGACCCTGCAAATAAGAGCTGACACTCTACAGGAGAGAGGACCCTGCAAATAAGAGCTGACACTCTACAGGAGAGAGGACCCTGCACATAAGAGCTGCCGTTACAATACAGAGGACTCTATGTGACACCCCAGAGTCCGGTTGTCACAGTGACATTGCCTCCCTCTAATGGGTAAAGTCAGGCCTGGAGGCAGGAGGGTGGCCCCCATGCCAGGTCACAGATTACATGACAATTCCAGCTGCAGGTCAGAAAGGGGAGTTGCCTTATAAATTCTGGCCAGCAGATGGGGTTAGTGAGTCAGCACGTATTTTGCTGAGAGAAGGCAAAGGGGGTTGTCATGGAAACGAGAGCAGCTGAGCAGATAACAAGACAGTTAAGCCTGAGGTAAAAGATCTTTCTGGAAGATCCAGTCAGAGACGAGGAGCTGATCTGTGAGGAGGGGAAGGACAAGGAGCTGATACAAGAGGCTCCGGGGAAGCTAGAAAATGCTTATAGCAGACCCGAGAGCGAAGTGCTACTAGAGAGAAAGGGACGCCAGAGTCCTGGGTGGGCAGGAGCTGTAGGTCCTGTCCGCCAAATCTGGAAGTACAGGGGACTGCAAGTTCCTGACTGACATTAAACACCTGAGTGCACGGCAGCGGATCAGGAGCCCGGGGCTGATGGTGAAAAGGGCAGTACTCGGGGAATAGGATCACGCTGACTGCCGTACAGGTTAGAGAAGCCATCACGTAGTAGAGGGTCGCAGCTTACTTACAAACAGCAGAGACCCGCATACAAAGCGCAGAAGGAAGGTTCCAAACCCCCACCTGGCAGGGTGGATCCCCTGAATGCTTCCAGGTGAGCCGGATTACAATCCAACACCTGTATGTGGTCCTCCGGATTGCAACCGCTTGCAAGTAAAAGGTAAAGAAACTGCACCTCTCTGTGTCCTTCTCTTATTTCTCTGCACCCCAACGTTCACCGCCATCTGAACTATTAATCAACTCTTAACAGCCCTGAGACCATTGCTCCACCCATGGAGAGCCATTTCCACCTCAGCTGCGTCACACCAACAGTCTCAGGGGAACAACACCGCAGCGCTGGTCACCTCTGACCAGAACACCACGGGTGGCCTCACACTTAAATACCACACAACTTTCCCCTATTTTATTACTGGACGCCTCAGGGCCACGGACCAGGTCACCTCCGCCGTGACATTCCCCATTGAAGTCGACGAGCCCGGTACCGAGTACCCCGGCCCTGGGACTCTGCACATTAGCGTCGGCCTCACTGGTGGATTTCTAGTCTGTGTTGTAATATTTTATTTCCGTGGCACACAAATATAAAACGTATGACTTGGTCAAGTATCTAAATCTTTAGCAGTGACCCTAAAATCTTCCATCTAGAGTAGGGAGTCCCACAGGAGCTTCAGGTGTCTGTCAACCTTGAACTACTTTCCCAGTAGAGCCATCTTACAGCCATCATTACTGATAGAGTCATGGAGGTCAGATAAGGTATAGCTGTGGCTCGGATCCACCATGGAGGGTGATAAATACTCTTCGAAATGAAAAATGGCCATCAAATATGTTGAATTTGTTCCAAATTTTATGTGTTTTGCCATGTTTGTATAAGGTATTTTTCTTTTACCCCGACAGATAAGTTACGGCAGCATGACCTCTTTATTTAGCGCAAGCGATCAGTTCCCAACGTTCTACCAGGCGGCAGCCAATGAGTTATCTGAAATTGATGCTATTGTACAACTGGTAAAATATTTTCATTGGAAATGGGTTGGAATTCTTGTATCTGATGATGACACGGGACGAATCGCCGGTGAGACATTTAAAATGGAAATTTTACGATCCGGTGGTTGTGTGGCTTTCTTCATTGTCTTTAAGGAGAATCCCTCCGGCTCATTAAAATCTGCTACAGAAATGGTTGAGACAATCGATAAAAGCTCAGCGAACGTGACCATTGCGTTCTTAAGTATAAACTATGCAGACACATTTGTCCATAAATTTGCCCTTCCAAGGCTGAGACCTAAAATGTGGATTATGTCTTCCTTCTTCTCCCGGGTGTCAGAATTACAACGTCTTGGCATAAGGACAACATTTAATGGAAGTTTGTCGCTTGCTGGTCATCAAGGAGATATCCCGGGGTTCAGGGATTATTTGTACAGCGTAAAGCCCATAAAATTCCCAGATGATGACCTTCTGAGGAAAATCTGGGAAATGCTTATTATGTGCACCTACTCCAACACTACAAGTGACGTAATCCCCAAATGCATGGGCAATGAATCTCTGAATGAAGAGGTTTTATCGCGACTTGATGTTTTTGTGTTCCGGACATCTTACGTAGTTTATACTTCTATATTTATCATCGCAAATTCCCTGCAAAACATGTATGTCACCGGCAAATCCAGAAATCCAAAGACCTATTTCCAACATTGGCGGGTATGTTGACTCAGGGGTTTTATTGCATCGTTAGAGGGGTGTTCCCATCTGTAACATTAATGGTGTATAATATATGAGGGTGGTGGGGCAGGCATCTGTCTCAGAATGAGACATCAATATGGCTGTTGTCAGTGGAGAGCTGGAAGCACAAGTGCCGCTGTCTTCATTTATTTCTGGAGGAGCTCCGATAATTATTGACAATGGCACTGCCACTTTCTCCGTAACTTTCAGAGCTCTCATAGAAATTAATGGTGAAATCTCTGAATTTTGGTCCACCTCCCCTGAAAAATCATCACATATCTTCACCCTGAAATTAAATTAGACTGCATAGCAGACCTCTTGCCTTCCTTTACGTTGCTGCTGCCTCCATTTCCTTGCTGTTTTGGCAACTTCTCTTCCATTCCACAATGACCACCACAATGGCATGGAGGGTTCTATGCAAAGAATACATCACGCTACCCCTGCTCTTTTTCTACTTGGTTGGCCCAGCACCGATAACGTCAGTAGGACAGGGGAGATGTGATTCAGACTGTCTGCATTGTTCCATATGCCATTGCAGCTGCCATTTTGGACAGTCGGGGGTTAAGAGCTAAGCATTATATTTTGTCTTTACTTTTATACAATCTAAATCTCAATAAACCAAGTTGCTGTAGTTTGGGTTGACGTTGCCTGATAGCACTCAAGTTTCTGAGAATGCTCAATCCTAACAGCCAGCACGCGCACAGGTGAATCCTTTTTTGCTTTGATCCTTCCAGAGTCGCCTTGTGTGTTGTTGTGGCTCATCGGATAGAAAAACTGCATCTGACTACATACATTTTTGGGAGTGAGAGAAACTAATCTTTCCGTATTAACACATAAGCATGAAATGAATCAGTCTATTGTGGCAAACGCAAGAAAAATGCAAAATTATGACTAGTATTACTCTTATCTCCCAAGTTATTTATTAGTAACTAGATTATGGCCCGATGCTATCGCATCGGGAGGATGCGATAGCATCACACCTCTTGCCATGTTAACCCTCAACACACACACTCCTCAACACACACTCCTCTCACCTTTCACCATCTCCACTCACTCTTTCACTCCACATACGACCCCTTCTCTCACTCCGTCTCTCATACTCACGCCGTCATCGCCGCTGCTCCACGATCCCCGACATCTTCTTCCGCCGGCGCCATCCTGGATCCAGACGTTGTCCACGCCGGTGACATGTTCTTGCGGCGACGCCATCTTGAGTATCGTGAAATCCCGCGATAGTCAAGATAGCGTCGGCGAAATCTCGCGAGTTTTCGCCGACGCCATTTTGGATCCCGACGTCGTCCTCGCCGGCGACATGTTCTTGCGGCAACGCCATCTTGACTATCGCGGGATTTCACCGATCCAAAATGGCGTCGCCGCAAGAACATGTCGCCGGCGTGGACGACATCGGGATCCAAAATGGCGTCGGCGTAATCTCGCGAGATTTCGCCGACGCCATCTTTTTGGATCCCGAGTCGTCCACGCCAGCGACATGTTCTTGCGGCGACGCCATCTTGAATCTCGCGGGATTTCACGAAATCCAAGATGGCGTCGCCGCAAGAACATGTCGGCGGCCTGGAGAACGTCTGGATCCAGGATCGCGGCGGAGGAAGATGTCGGGGCAGCGACGATGACGGTGTGAGTATGAGAAACGGAGTGAGAGAAAGGAACGTATGTGGAGTGAAAGAGTGAGTGGACGTGAGTGGAGGTGAAAGGTGAGAGGAGTGTGTGTTGAGGCGGTGTGGTGTGTTGAGGGTTAACATGTGCGTGTGTGTGGTGACGTCACCGGTTACAACTGGACGGAAGTTGTTACAACCGGAAGCTGCTTAGGGCATTTATTATTATAGATGATGAGGAAGAAGCCGTCTGTTGTTGGCGGTGATGGCGTGTAGAGGCTTCTTCAGCCAATGTAATAGATTTAGAGTTAGGGGATTCGTGTGTGAGACGACGGCGTTTATAAGCCTTAATCTTGTCAAGTCGATGCTGTTTTTCCTCAGGAGTCTCATTAGCACGGTGTTGTTTTTGTCGTAGTGCTAAAGCTGCTTTCCTTTCACTGGCATTGGCATACTGTGCATCGGTATTGAATGGTGGTATTGATAGGGCAGAAACAGATTGCTGATTAGTTATGTCAGTGAACGGCATATGGGATGAAGTGTAGCAGTAAATTGTTCCACATGCTGATGTGGAAGCATCCTGTTGTGAGTCTAATAATAATGATGAGGAAGAGGCCGTCTGTTGTCGGCGGTGACGGAGTGCAGAGGCTTCTTCAGCCAATCTTATGGATTTAGAGTTAGGGGATTCGTGTGTGAGGCGACGGCGTTTATAAGCCTTAATCTTCTCAAGGCGATGGTGTTTTTCCTCAGGAGTCTCATTAGCACGGCGTTGTTTTTGTCGTAGTGCTAAAGCTGCTTTCCTTTCACTGGCATTGGCATACTTTTTGTTATGACTCATGTTGGCACAGGTAAAGGAGTCTATTTGGCAGTTATCTGGCAGTGAATAAGGCGTCCTGGAGTATTGTAGAGTAAACAGATACTAATTGACCCTGTAATTGCCCAGCAGTAGTTATGAAGTGGTAGTGGCAAATTGGCCCTGTAGTTAGACACCGGCAGAGGAGCAAGGCAGCAGTAGTTATGGCGGTAGAGGCAAATTGGCCCTGTAATTAGACACCGGCAGAGGAGCAAGGCAGCAGTAGTTATGGCAGTAGAGGCAAATGGGCCCTGTAATTAGACACCGGCAGAGGAGCAAGGCAGCAGTAGTTATGGCGGTAGAGGCAAATTGGCCCTGTAATTAGACACAGGCAGTGAACAGTCAGAGGAGCAAGGCAGCAGTACTTATGGCGGTAGAGGCAAATTGGCCCTGTAATTAGACACCGGCAGAGGAGCAAGACAGCAGTAGTTATGGCGGTATAGGCAAATTGGAACTGTAATTAGACACCAGCAGAGGAGCAATGCAGCAGTAGTTATGGCGGTATAGGCAAATTGGCCCTGTAATTAGACACCGGCAGAGGAGCAAGGCAGCAGTAGTTATGGCGGTAGAGGCAAATTGGCCCTGTAATTAGACACCGGCAGAGGAGCAAGGCAGCAGTAGTTACGGCGGTAGAGGCAAATTGGCCCTGTAATTAGACACCGGCAGAGGAGCAAGGCAGCAGTAGTTATGGCGGTAGAGGCAAATTGGCCCTGTAATTAGACACAGGCAGTGAACAGTCAGAGGAGCAAGGCAGCAGTACTTATGGCGGTAGAGGCAAATTGGCCCTGTAATTAGACACCGGCAGAGGAGCAAGGTAGCAGTAGTTATGGCGGTATAGGCAAATTGGCCCTGTAATTAGACACCAGCAGAGGAGCAATGCAGCAGTAGTTATGGCGATAGAGGCAAATTAGCCCTGTAATTAGACACCGGCAGAGGAGCAAGGCAGCAGTAGTTATGGCGGTATAGGCAAATTGGCCCTGTAATTAGACACCAGCAGAGGAGCAATGCAGCAGTAGTTATGGCGGTAGAGGCAAATTGGCCCTGTAATTAGACACCGGCAGAGGAGCAAGGCAGCAGTAGCTATGGCGGTAGAGGCAAATTAGCCCTGTAATTAGACACCGGCAGAGGAGCAAGGCAGCAGTAGTTATGGCGGTAGAGGCAAATTAGCCCTGAAATTAGACACCGGCAGAGGAGCAATGCAGCAGTAGTTATGGCGGTATAGGCAAATTGGCCCTGTAATTAGACACCGGCAGAGGCGCAAGGCAGCAGTAGTTATGGTGGTATAGGCAAATTGGCCCTGTAATTAGACACCGGCAGAGGAGCAATGCAGCAGTAGTTATGGCGGTAGAGGCAAATTGGCCCTGTAATTAGACACCGGCAGAGGAGCAAGGCAGAAGTAGTTATGGCGGTAGAGGCAAATTGGCCCTGTAATTAGACACCAGCAGAGGAGCAAGGCAGCAGTAGTTATGGCGGTATAGGCAAATTGGCCCTGTAATTAGACACCGGCAGAGGAGCAAGGCAGCAGTAGTTATGGGGGTATAGGCAAATTGGCCCTGTAATTAGACACCGGCAGAGGAGCAAGGCAGCAGTAGTTATGGCGGTAGAGGCAAATTGGCCCTGTAATTAGACACCGGCAGAGGAGCAAGGCAGCAGTAGTTATGGCGGTATAGGCAAATTAGCCCTGTAATTAGACACCGGCAGAGGAGCAAGGCAGCAGTAGTTATGGCGGTAGAGGCAAATTAGCCTTGTAATTAGACACCGGCAGAGTAGCAAGGTAGCAATAGTTATGGCTAGAGTTGAGCGAAACGGGTCGAAAAAATTCAAAAGTCGCCGACTTTGGGCAAAGTCGGGTTTCATGAAACGAAACCCGACCCTAGGATGAGGTTGGCCACGAGGTCGGCGACTTACGCGCCAAAGTCGCGTTTCTAAAGTTTGTTTTGCGCTCTTTTTCAGCCAATCAGGATCCACGGACACTGTGGGCAACGTGATGACATAGGCACGGGTCACCACCATCTTTCAGAAGGGCATGCAAGTGATTGGCTTGCTTTGGTGGGCGTCACAGGGGGTATAAAAGGGCGTGCACGCCGACCGCCATCTTACTTCTGCCGATCTTAGCATAGGGAGAGGTTGCTGCTGATTCTGTAGGGAGAGCGTTAGGCAGGGAAGAAGACCAAAAAACTGCTTCTGCTGCTAGCGATTTGGCCTGCACAACACACCAGTCACTGTGTGTGCAGTGCAAGGGGAGGCTATATAGTGGTGTATCAGTGGTGTTGGTTGTTGGGCTGCCTTCTAAGGCTTCCTGACAGGCTGGCATTGCTGTTTACCCACTGCTCCGCAAACTGCTTTTTTAAAAGCAATCCAATCTCCCTTATCCTCTAGACACTTTGGTCACAGCTGTGCCATCGAGCTTGTCACATAGCGCTCAGATATTCATTGGGCCTCACACAATCCAAAAGTGTCCAGTGTCCAAAAGTGTGTGCAGAGATTCAAACTCTCACTTATCCTCTAGTCACTTAGGTCACAGCTGTGCCATCGAGCCTGTCACATAGCGCTCAGATATTCATTGGGCCTCACACAATCCAAAAGTGTCCAGTGTCCAAAAGTGTGTGCAGAGATTCAAACTCTCACTTATCCTCTAGTCACTTAGGTCACAGCTGTGCCATCGAGCCTGTCACATAGCGCTCAGATATTCATTGGGCCTCACACAATCCAAAAGTGTCCAGTGTCCAAAAGTGTGTGCAGAGATTCAAACTCTCACTTATCCTCTAGTCACTTAGGTCACAGCTGTGCCATCGAGCCTGTCACATAGCGCTCAGATATTCATTGGGCCTCACACAATCCAAAAGTGTCCAGTGTCCAAAAGTGTGTGCAGAAATTCAAAATCTCCCCTGTCCTATAGACACCTTGTTTTACATACTATATAGTTTGTTGGATTTTGTCTACATTTCTACCAAAAATGAGGAAGGCTGGTGGAAGAGGCCGTGGAATTGGGCGGGGGTTGGCAGCTGGTAATGATGGTGTTGGTGGTGGATCTGATGGTAGTGGCAAGAGCAAAATAGGACCGAATGCAGGAGGTGTTGAGCCTGCGTCATCGTCTGGCTACATAAGGCCTCGAACGCTTAGTTATCTAGGAGTTGGCAAACCGCTTTTAAAGCCAGAGCATCAGGAAAAAGTTTTGTCTTACATTGCTGACTCAGCCTCCAGCTCTATCGCCTCCTCTTCTTCAGTTGTAAAAAGTAAAAGCACTGAGTCGTCATTGGAGGCTCATGTTCATGAACCACACCTTTCCTTGTGTCCTTCACCCCAACCAAGATTGAAGGATAACGCAGGCCATACTACTGATTACTCCATGGAGCTGTTTTCACATACCATGCCTGGATTATCAAGTGAAATGGTGAATTACCCAGGCCAAGTTGAATCTGACATGGAGTGCACTGATGCACAGCCGCTGATGGATGATTCTGCTGGTACATTCACTCAGAGCACTACATTGTCCTCGCAGTGTACAGAGCCAGATTCTGACCCTGATGAGACTCAGGTGCCCCTTCCCGCACACTATACCACCATACACGGTGACACAGAGGAAGGTGCACATGACATAGAAGAGGAGGTGATGGATGACCCAGTTGTTGACCCAGATTGGCATCCATTGGGGGAAGAGGGTGCTGCTTCCAATAGCTCAGATGAGGAGCATCCACAGCAGACATCGACATCGCAACAGCTGTTATCTGGCAGGCCCGGAGCACTCCAAAGACAGGTTCCAAACATCAAAAGAGTTGCTGGACAGCTTGTCCAGAGTGTCAAAAGATCACAGCGTGCTAGGCCGCAAAATGTCTGCCAAAGTAGGAAGAGTGCAGTGTGGCACTTTTTTGAACAAAATCCTCATGATCAGGCCAAGGTTATCTGTAAGAAGTGCGCAAAGACCTTTAGCCGAGGGAAAAATCTGAAAAATTTGAATACCAGTTGCATGCGGAGACATTTAACCAGCATGCACTTGCAAGCGTGGACACAACACCAAACCTCAAGTGCCACATGTGCAACTGATCACAACGAAGGTAGTCAGCAACGCTACATTGTTTCCCCCACTGTAAGCCCACCGGTTAGCACAGCAGCAAATGTTGAGGTGTCGTTGCAAGGCCACAGCAGTCAGGGAATCCCATTGTTATATCAACGAAAGACTGATTCTAGGCCATCAGAAAGAACACCAACTCCATCACCATCATCAACCCTCTCTCAGTCCGCCCTGTCCACCGCTACTTCCACCATATGCAGCTCTCAAGTCCAGCTCACCCTCCCAGACACTATGAGTAGGTCAAGAAAGTACTCAGTCTCTCATCCGCGTACACTGGGTTTGAACGCCCACATTGCCAAACTAATCTCGTTTGAGATGATGCCCTTTCGGTTGGTGGAAAGCACAGCTTTCCGCGAACTCATGGCCTATGCAGTACCACGCTATGACCTACCCAGTCGCCACTTCTTCTCTCGCAAAGCCATCCCAGCCCTCCACCATCATGTGAAAGACCGCATTGTCCATGCACTCAAGCAGTCAGTGAGCGGAAAGGTGCACCTCACAACTGATGCATGGTCCAGTCGGCATGGCCAGGGCCGTTACGTGTCCATCACTGCGCACTGGGTTAATGTGGTGGATGCAGGGTCCACAGGGGACAGCGGTGGTGGGACAGTGCTGCCTAGCCCACGGTATAGGAAACAGTTGGCTGTAGGCATTCCACCCTCCTCCTCCTCCTCCTCCAGAAGCGAAAGCTCGTCCACAGAGCGCAGTCGTACGAGCACTCCATCTGCAGCTGCCACTGTTGCACACAATGTGTCCCTCTATCGAGCAGCTAGTGGAAAGCGTCAGCAGGCTGTGTTGCAGATGATGTGCTTGGGCGACAGACATACCGCCGAGGTGCTGGCCGAGTACTTGAAGCGACAAACTGAGTCATGGCTGGGCAGTGTACATCTTGAGGCAGGCAAGGTAGTTAGTGATAACGGCCGTAATTTTGTGGCAGCCATAGCCCTTTCAAAACTCAGCCACATTCCTTGCTTGGCTCACACCTTGAACCTGGTGGTGCAGTGCTTCCTCAAAAATTATCTGGAGTTAACAGCCCTGCTCCAGAAGGTGCGAAGACTGTGCGCGCACATCCGCCGGTCGCCTGTACACTCCGTTCGTATGCAGAAGCTGCAGCGATTGCTCCACCTTCCCAACCACCGCCTCATTATCGACATTGCAACAAGGTGGAACTCCACCCTGCACATGGTGGAGCGGCTGTGCGAGCAGAGGCAGGCCATAATGCATTTGTGGGAGGATACACGGCCAGGCACTTTGAGAGCAGACATGGAGTTGACAGGTATGCAGTGGTCGAAGCTGAAAGACCTCTGTAAAGTCCTTCAGTGTTTTGAGGAATGCACACGGCTGGTAAGCGCAGACGACGCCATCCTAAGCATGAGCATCCCACTTATGCGTCTGCTCATGCAAACTTTGATGCACCTTAAGGAGCAGGCGTCTGCAGCCAATGTTGATGAGGAGGAAGAGGAGGAGGGAATCCTTGATGACATTCAGCCATTGTCTGCTCAGGGACCTCTCCTGGACGAGGTGGAGGAAGAAGAGGAGGAGGAGGATGATGATGGGGATGATTACTTAGGGGAGGAGGATGCATCTCGTGGGGCAAGTGAAAATGTTGGCGTGGCAAGGTCTGGTACAGGGTTTGTGCGTGACTGGAGGGATGTGGATTTGCCAGAAAGTGCTCCACCAACCAGCACTCGCAGTGCATCATTGACACCGGGAACATTGGCCCACATGTCAGATTATGCCTTGCGGATCCTAAAAAGGGACCCCTGCATTGCCAAAATGATGAACGATGACGACTACTGGTTGGCCAGCATCCTGGATCCACGCTATAAAGGCAAATTACAAAACATCATGCCACAGGAGAACCTTGAAATAATATTGGCTAATAAACAAGCAACTCTGGTAAATCGGTTGCTTGAGGCATTCCCAGCACACATCAGCGATGATGGTTCTCACACGAGCCGTACGGGCCGGGGGCAGCTTGGCAGAGGTGTTCGTGGTGCACACAGCAGAAGTGGCGTTGGAGACAGGGGTTTCATGACAATGTTGTGGACTGATTTTTCAAATACCGCTCACACAACTGGTAATACTGCATCGATGGAAAGTGACAGGAGACAGCAGTTGTCAACCATGGTTACAAACTACTTTTCCTCCCATATCGATGTTCTCCCACACAGGTCATTCCCCTTTGACTATTGGGCCGCTAAACTGGACACCTGGCCTGAATTGGCACAATATGCCTTACAGGAGCTCGTTTGCCCAGCTGCAAGTGTGCTATCGGAAAGAGTCTTCAGTGCAGCTGGATCAATCCTGACAGAAAAAAGGACCCGTTTGTCAACCCAAAATGTGGATGATCTAACCTTCATTAAAATGAACCACGCATGGGTTTCCAAGGATTTTGTCCCACCTTCCCCTGATGACAAATAGGGTGACAGAAAAATGGCTTGCTTTGGTCCACCTCTTCCTGGGACTTGACCTATTTCGCCTTTTGCATCAGCTGAATGTCCAACATCAACATATGCCACTTTCTAAAACTCCCTAACTGTGCTGCCTCCCCCCCATGGCCGGGGTCACCACCTAGCGCAAGACACCGTGCGAGTGCCGTTGCCCTGGACAGGTGGGTAGGCCGACTCTTGGGCGCGAGCACTGGCACAGGGTCCCTCATAGTGCAATCAAGTGTCTCTGACGGTGGTGGTGCACACCCGCCGTCAGACACACCGCTGTACTATGAGGGGCCCAGTGCCAGTACCGACGCCCACGAGTGGGCCCCCCTTGCTTGGGCAGGGCCCCAGCATTTGCAATCTTTACTTCTCCCTGCTCCTCCGCTGTGTAATCTGGGCCGTCAAATCCATACTGTGCCTGACACCGTCTGAGCCTGCCTCCTGAGACATATATTTTGAATGTGTACGCTATCCATACATGTTATCCGGGGATACGGTACCCTTTCTAACCTTTGTGCAATCATGTGCAATCCATACTGGGCCTGACACCGTCTGAGCCTGCCTCCTGAGACATATATTTTGAATGTGTACGCTATCCAAACATGTTATCCGGGGATACGGTACCCTTTCTAACCTTTGTGCAATCACATGCAATCCATACTGGGCCTAACACCGTCTGAGCCTGCCTCCTGAGACATATATTTTGAATGTGTACGCTATCCATACATGTTATCCGGGGATACGGTACCCTTTCTAACCTTTGTGCAATCACGTGCAATCCATACTGGGCCTGACACCGACTGAGCCTGCCTCCTGAGACATATATTTTGAATGTGTACGCTATCCATACATGTTATCCGGGGATACGGTACCCTTTCTAACCTTTGTGCAATCACGTGCAATCCATACTGGGCCTGACACCGTCTGAGCCTGCCTCCTGAGACATATATTTTGAATGTGTACACTATCCATACATGTTATCCGGGGATACGGTACCCTTTCTAACCTTTGTGCAATCACGTGCAATCCATACTGGGCCTAACACCGTCTGAGCCTGCCTCCTGAGACATATATTTTGAATGTGTACGCTATCCATACATGTTATCCGGGGATACGGTACCCTTTCTAACCTTTGTGCAATCACGTGCAATCCATACTGGGCCTAACACCGTCTGAGCCTGCCTCCTGAGACATATATTTTGAATGTGTACGCTATCCATACATGTTATCCGGGGATACGGTACCCTTTCTAACCTTTGTGCAATCACGTGCAATCCATACTGGGCCTGACACCGTCTGAGCCTGCCTCCTGAGACATATATTTTGAATGTGTACGCTATCCATACATGTTATCCGTGGATACGGTACCCTTTCTAACCTTTGTGCAATCACATGCAATCCATACTGGGCCTAACACCGTTTGAGCCTGCCTCCTGAGACATATATTTTGAATGTGTACGCTATCCATACATGTTATCCGGGGATACGGTACCCTTTCTAACCTTTGTGCAATCACGTGCAATCCATACTGGGCCAGACACCGTCTGAGCCTGCCTCCTGAGACATATATTTTGAATGTGTACGCTATCCATACATGTTATCCGGGGATACGGTACCCTTTCTAACCTTTGTGCAATCACGTGCAATCCATACTGGGCCTGACACCGTCTGAGCCTGCCTCCTGAGACATATATTTTGAATGTGTACGCTATCCATACATGTTATCCGGGGATACGGTACCCTTTCTAACCTTTGTGCAATCACGTGCAATCCATACTGGGCCTGACACCGTCTGAGCCTGCCTCCTGAGACATATATTTTGAATGTGTACACTATCCATACATGTTATCTGGGGATACGGTACCCTTTCTCACCTTTGTGCAATCACGTGCAATCCATACTGGGCCTAACACCATCTGAGAATGATAGATGGGGCCCACCATACACTGGAACATTCCAAAGGTGGACATCAGACACTGGAGCAGCATTTACAGGGCCCATTATACACTAGAGCATTAGAAATGGGGCCCATTATGTTTGGAGCATTATTTGGGCCCATAAGACAGTGGAGCTTCATCCATGGGGACCAACATATACTGTAGCATTATGTGGAGCTCATCATATACTGTTTCAAACATTATATGGGACCAATGATTCTGTATGGAGAAATAGATGGGCCTCGTCATGAGATGTAAAAAGTGAAGTATTTTTCATTGTACTATACCGCTATTTCTCTGCCGTATCGGAGCATGATGAGTTGTGGTATGTGTTAAAGGGGCGCTCTTTCGCCCAGGGCACATGAAAACCTGCAGCCAGCCCTCCCCCCCCACAACTTTAGCCAAATAACCCCCATTTTTCAGTGCGTAACTTGTATTATGAAGTTAATTAAGGTTGACAAGCTTAAGTAAGAAGAATTGATGCTTTTGGCATTCAAATGGGCACTGTGGGTGTGTTTCCTGTCCTCCTCTCACTGCCGACTTTTATTCCCCATTGACTTACATTGGGTTTCGTGTTTCGGGACGACCCCGACTTTTCCAAAAGCCGGGTCTAGCAAGATCGTCCGATTATAGGGAAAAGTCGGGGTCACGAAACGAAACGCGACCCTAAAAAACCAAAAGTCGCTCAACTCTAGTTATGGCAGTATAGGCAAATTGGCCCTGTAATTAGACACCGGCAGAGGAGCAAGGCAGCAGTAGTTATGGCGGTATAGGCAAATTAGCCCTGTAATTAGACACCGGCAGATGATTGGAATACAATTGACAATACACATGATTGGAATACAAGACTAGAAGGATACAACTTATTTGCAAGAAACAGACTTGATAAACGAGGAGGAGGTGTCGCATTGTATGTTAGAAACGCGTATATCTGCACAGAGATTGAAGCTTCAGAGACTGGGAGTTCTGTGGAAACTGTTTGGGTAAGAATACAAGGACAGAACAATGGAAAGGACACCATTGTAGGCATTTACTACAGGCCACCTGTGCAAGCTGAAGATATGGATGAACTCTTTATGCATCAAATGGCCAAGTTCTCCAAAAAATATGACATAGTTGTCATGGGAGATTTCAACTATCCAGACATTTGTTGGGAATCTCTCTCAGGCAAAACTAACAGGTCAAGGAAATTCTTATCCTCTCTTGCTGACAACTTTATCTTCCAAAAGGTAAAGGAGAAAACAAGGGGAACTGCTACCTTGGATCTAATCCTTATAAACAGGGAGGAAATGGTTGAGGAGGTAAAAGTGGCTGGGACCCTAGGAGGTAGCGACCATGCTATTTTAGAATTTTGGATAACTAGAGGCGTAAGACCTGTGAAGACTCAGACGTCAAGGTTAGATTTCAGAAAGGCAGATTTTAAGGGATTCAGAAAGAGAATTGGAGGGATCCAATGGCTGGATATCCTTAAAGACAAAAATGTCCAGGAAGGATGGGAAATCTTGAAAAATGAAATTCTCAAAGCACAGTTGTTAACAATTCCGAAAAGAGGGAAGAATAGGAAGCATTTAAGGAAACCAGGATGGATGAACACAGAACTTAAGCACATGCTAAAAAGGAAGAAAAAAATGTTTATAAAATGGAAAGAGGGAGGCATATCTAAAGAAGAATATAATGCTGTCTGCAGAACCTGCAGGGCACAAATCAGAATATCTAAAGCTGAAAATGAATTGAGGCTTGCAAGAGATGTCAAAAGCAATAATAAAGGATTTTGGGGATATGTCAAAAGTAAAAGAAAAGTCAAAGATGCTATAGGATTTTTACAGGATGAAAATGATGAAATGGTAAGACAGGATGTTGAGAAGGCTGAACTTTTAAATTCCTATTTTGCATCTGTTTTCTCTCAGAAAGGAAATGTAACATCAACTGTTATTCACTGTCCTATTAAGGGAATAGAAGAATCCAGGATATCTATAAACAGAAAGATAGTGAGGAAACACTTAGCTAACCTAAATGAATTCAAGTCTCCAGGTCCAGATGAATTACACCCCAGAGTACTGAAGGAGATAGCAGAAGAAATTTTTGAACCCCTCTCCATAATCTTTGAAAATTCTTGGAGAACAGGAGAAGTGCCAGAAGACTGGAGAAGAGCAAATGTTGTTCCTATCTTCAAAAAGGGGAAGAAGGTGGACCCAGGCAACTATAGGCCGGTGAGTCTGACTTCTATACCAGGAAAGATCTTTGAACAAATTATTAAACAACATGTATGTCAATACCTGGATAAGAATGAAGTGATTAAACAGAGTCAGCATGGGTTTGTAACTAATAAGTCATGTCAGACTAATTTAATTTCCTTCTATGACGGTATTACTGATTGGGTGGATCAAGGAAATGCTGTAGATAGAGTATATCTTGACTTCAGCAAAGCATTTGACAAAGTCTCTCATACAATCCTTATTGAAAAAATGACTAAGTATGGAATGGACAAGGCAACTGTTAGGTGGATTCATAACTGGCTTAGTGATCGGACCCAAAGAGTGGTCGTAAATGGCTGCACATCCAGTTGGAAGAATGTCTCAAGTGGGGTACCACAGGGCTCTGTCCTGGGCCCTGTATTGTTCAACATCTTTATCAACGATTTAGATGAAGGAATTGAGGGTAAACTGATAAAATTTGCTGATGACACAAAGCTAGGAGGGATAGCTAATACTAGAGAAGAGAGAGAGAGGATTCAAAAAGATTTAAATAAACTGGAGAAGTGGGCAGCAACTAACAAAATGGTTTTTAACAGGGAGAAATGCAAAGTACTACATCTGGGCAATAAAAATGAAAAAAGCATATATAGAATGGGAGGAATAGGGCTAAGTGACAGCACATGTGAAAAAGACTTGGGTATACTAATAGATCACAGACTGAATATGAGTCAACAGTGTGATGCAGCAGCAAAAAAGGCAAATGCAATTCTAGGATGTATTAACAGAAGCATACAGTCTAGATCACGTGAGGAGCAAGGCAGCAGTAGTTATGGCGGTAGAGGCAAATTGGCCCTGTAATTAGACACCGGCAGAGGAGCAATGCAGCAGTAGTTATGGCGGTAGAGGCAAATTGGCCCTGTAATTAGACACCGGCAGAGGAGCAAGGCAGCAGTAGTTATGGCGGTGGAGGCAAATTAGCCCTGTAATTAGACACCGGCAGAGGAGCAAGGCAGCAGTAGTTATGGCGGTAGAGGCAAATTAGCCCTGTAATTAGACACCGGCAGAGGAGCAAGGCAGCAGTAGTTATGGCGGTAGAGGCAAATTAGCCCTGTAATTAGACACCGGCAGAGGAGCAATGCAGCAGTAGTTATGGCGGTATAGGCAATTTGGCCCTGTAATTAGACACCGGCAGAGGAGCAAGGCAGCAGTAGTTATGGCGGTATAGGCAAATTGGCCCTGTAATTAGACACCGGCAGAGGAGCAATGCAGCAGTAGTTATGGCGGTAGAGGCAAATTGGCCCTGTAATTAGACACCGGCAGAGGAGCAAGGCAGCAGTAGTTATGGCGGTATAGGCAAATTAGCCCTGTAATTAGACACCGGCAGATGATTGGAATACAATTGACAATACACATGATTGGAATACAAGACTAGAAGGATACAACTTATTTGCAAGAAACAGACTTGATAAACGAGGAGGAGGTGTCACATTGTATGTTAGAAACGCGTATATCTGCACAGAGATTGAAGCTTCAGAGACTGGGAGTTCTGTGGAAACTGTTTGGGTAAGAATACAAGGACAGAACAATGGAAAGGACACCATTGTAGGCATTTACTACAGGCCACCTGTGCAAGCTGAAGATATGGATGAACTCTTTATGCATCAAATGGCCAAGTTCTCCAAAAAATATGACATAGTTGTCATGGGAGATTTCAACTATCCAGACATTTGTTGGGAATCTCTCTCAGGCAAAACTAACAGGTCAAGGAAATTCTTATCCTCTCTTGCTGACAACTTTATCTTCCAAAAGGTAAAGGAGAAAACAAGGGGAACTGCTACCTTGGATCTAATCCTTATAAACAGGGAGGAAATGGTTGAGGAGGTAAAAGTGGCTGGGACCCTAGGAGGTAGCGACCATGCTATTTTAGAATTTTGGATAACTAGTGGCGGAAGACCTGTGAAGACTCAGACGTCAAGGTTAGATTTCAGAAAGGCAGATTTTAAGGGATTCAGAAAGAGAATTGGAGGGATCCAATGGCTGGATATCCTTAAAGACAAAAATGTCCAGGAAGGATGGGAAATCTTGAAAAATGAAATTCTCAAAGCACAGTTGTTAACAATTCCGAAAAGAGGGAAGAATAGGAAGCATTTAAGGAAACCAGGATGGATGAACACAGAACTTAAGCACATGCTAAAAAGGAAGAAAAAAATGTTTATAAAATGGAAAGAGGGAGGCATATCTAAAGAAGAATATAATGCTGTCTGCAGAACCTGCAGGGCACAAATCAGAATATCTAAAGCTGAAAATGAATTGAGGCTTGCAAGAGATGTCAAAAGCAATAATAAAGGATTTTGGGGATATGTCAAAAGTAAAAGAAAAGTCAAAGATGCTATAGGATTTTTACAGGATGAAAATGATGAAATGGTAAGACAGGATGTTGAGAAGGCTGAACTTTTAAATTCCTATTTTGCATCTGTTTTCTCTCAGAAAGGAAATGTAACATCAACTGTTATTCACTGTCCTATTAAGGGAATAGAAGAATCCAGGATATCTATAAACAGAAAGATAGTGAGGAAACACTTAGCTAACCTAAATGAATTCAAGTCTCCAGGTCCAGATGAATTACACCCCAGAGTACTGAAGGAGATAGCAGAAGAAATTTTTGAACCCCTCTCCATAATCTTTGAAAATTCTTGGAGAACAGGAGAAGTGCCAGAAGACTGGAGAAGAGCAAATGTTGTTCCTATCTTCAAAAAGGGGAAGAAGGTGGACCCAGGCAACTATAGGCCGGTGAGTCTGACTTCTATACCAGGAAAGATCTTTGAACAAATTATTAAACAACATGTATGTCAATACCTGGATAAGAATGAAGTGATTAAACAGAGTCAGCATGGGTTTGTAACTAATAAGTCATGTCAGACTAATTTAATTTCCTTCTATGACGGTATTACTGATTGGGTGGATCAAGGAAATGCTGTAGATAGAGTATATCTTGACTTCAGCAAAGCATTTGACAAAGTCTCTCATACAATCCTTATTGAAAAAATGACTAAGTATGGAATGGACAAGGCAACTGTTAGGTGGATTCATAACTGGCTTAGTGATCGGACCCAAAGAGTGGTCGTAAATGGCTGCACATCCAGTTGGAAGAATGTCTCAAGTGGGGTACCACAGGGCTCTGTCCTGGGCCCTGTATTGCTCAACATCTTTATCAACGATTTAGATGAAGGAATTGAGGGTAAACTGATAAAATTTGCTGATGACACAAAGCTAGGAGGGATAGCTAATACTAGAGAAGAGAGAGAGAGGATTCAAAAAGATTTAAATAAACTGGAGAAGTGGGCAGCAACTAACAGAATGGTTTTTAACAGGGAGAAATGCAAAGTACTACATCTGGGCAATAAAAATGAAAAAAGCATATATAGAATGGGAGGAATAGGGCTAAGTGACAGCACATGTGAAAAAGACTTGGGTATACTAATAGATCACAGACTGAATATGAGTCAACAGTGTGATGCAGCAGCAAAAAAGGCAAATGCAATTCTAGGATGTATTAACAGAAGCATACAGTCTAGATCACGTGAGGAGCAAGGCAGCAGTAGTTATGGCGGTAGAGGCAAATTGGCCCTGTAATTAGACACCGGCAGAGGAGCAATGCAGCAGTAGTTATGGCGGTAGAGGCAAATTGGCCCTGTAATTAGACACCGGCAGAGGAGCAAGGCAGCAGTAGTTATGGCGGTAGAGGCAAATTAGCCCTGTAATTAGACACCGGCAGAGGAGCAAGGCAGCAGTAGTTATGGCGGTAGAGGCAAATTAGCCCTGTAATTAGACACCGGCAGAGGAGCAAGGCAGCAGTAGTTATGGCGGTAGAGGCAAATTAGCCCTGTAATTAGACACCGGCAGAGGAGCAATGCAGCAGTAGTTATGGCGGTATAGGCAATTTGGCCCTGTAATTAGACACCGGCAGAGGAGCAAGGCAGCAGTAGTTATGGCGGTATAGGCAAATTGGCCCTGTAATTAGACACCGGCAGAGGAGCAATGCAGCAGTAGTTATGGCGGTAGAGGCAAATTGGCCCTGTAATTAGACACCGGCAGAGGAGCAAGGCAGCAGTAGTTATGGCGGTATAGGCAAATTAGCCCTGTAATTAGACACCGGCAGAGGAGCAAGGCAGCAGTAGTTATGGCGGTAGAGGCAAATTAGCCCTGTAATTAGACACCAGCAGAGGAGCAATGCAGCAGTAGTTATGGCGGTATAGGCAAATTGGCACTGTAATTAGACACCGGCAGAGGCGCAAGGCAGCAGTAGTTATGGCGGTATAGGCAAATTGACCCTGTAATTAGACACCGGCAGAGGAGCAATGCAGCAGTAGTTATGGCGGTATAGGCAAATGGGCCCTGTAATTAGACACCGGCAGAGGAGCAAGGCAGCAGTAGTTATGGCGGTAGAGGCAAATTGGCCCTGTAATTAGACACCGGCAGAGGAGCAAGGCAGCAGTAGTTATGGCGGTATAGGCAAATTGGCCCTGTAATTAGACACCGGCAGAGGAGCAAGGCAGCAGTAGTTATGGCGGTAGAGGCAAATTGGCCCTGTAATTAGACACCGGCAGAGGAGCAATGCAGCAGTAGTTATGGCGGTATAGGCAAATTGGCCCTGTAATTAGACACCGGCAGAGGAGCAATGCAGCAGTAGTTATGGCGGTAGAGGCAAATTAGCCCTGTAATTAGACACCGGCAGAGTAGCAAGGTAGCAATAGTTATGGCAGTATAGGCAAATTGGCCCTGTAATTAGACACCGGCAGTAAACAGGCATAGGACCAAGGCAGCAGTAGTTATGGTGGTACAGGCAATGCCAAGCGTCCGCACAGCAAGTCGGCGTGAGGTAAATGACACAATTTCACGAATGCAAGATGGCGTCGGCGAAATCTCGCTAGATTTCGCCGACGTCGTTAAGGCTGTGTGCACACGCTGCGGATTAGGTCCGGATTCATCCGCGCGGATTTTGTAAAATCCGCAGGTGAAAGCGCAGGTCAAAAGACCTGCGGTTTTACCTGCGGATTGCTCTGCGGTTTTGCCCTGCGGTTTTTCATCTCCTCAATAGAGGAGATGGCAAACCGCAGGAGAATCCGCAGAAAGAATTGACATGTCAATTCTTTCTGCGGATTGAAAACCGCAGATAATCCGCGCGGAAAATTCCGCACCGTCTGCACTGCGGTTTTTGATTCCCATAGGGAATCATGGTACTGTACACCGCAGAAAAAACTGCTGCGGGTCCACACAGCCTCACACCTCTTGCCATGTTAACCCTCAACACATCACACCGCCTCAACACACACTCCTCTCACCTTTCACCTCCACTCATGTCCACTCACTCTTTCACTCCACATACGTTCCTTTCTCTCACTCCGTTTCTCATACTCACACCGTCATCGTCGCTACCCCGACATTTTCCTCCGCCACCGCGATCCAGGATCCAGACGTTCTCCAGGCCGCCGACATGTTCTTGCGGGACGCCATCTTGGATTTTGTGAAGTCCCACGATATTCAAGATGGCGTCGCCGCAACAACATGTCGCTGGCATGGGCGACATAGGGATCCAAAGTGGCGTTGGCGTAATCTCGCGAGATTTCGCCGACGCCATCTTTTTGGATCCCGATGTCGGCAGCCTGGAGAACGTCTGGATCCTGGATCGCGGCGGCGGAGGAAGATGTCGGGGCAGCGACGATGACGGTGTGAGTATGAGAAACGGAGTGAGAGAAAGGAACGTATGTGGAGTGAAAGAGTGAGTGGACATGAGTGGAGGTGAAAGGTGAGAGGAGTGTGTGTTGAGGCGGTGTGGTGTGTTGAGGGTTAACGTGCGTGTGTGTGTGGTGACGTCACCGGTTACAACTGGACGGAAGTTGTTACAACCGGAAGCTGGTTAGGGCATTTATTATTATAGATGACCCTGGTCTACGTGACTGATGGGTGAGCGTGCACTGTGACATGCTCTGCTCGGTATCTTCTGGTAGCAGTTCTTCCTCCTTCTGATGTACTATGATGCACTGCACAAATGTTCATGCAATACAGAATGGTGTCCATATAACCGCACCATTATGTTGACAAAAAACATTTCCAGAATTCCAGAATTACAAAACAATGTTGTATAGTGCCTACGTAAAGACAAACAGCTACATGCATGCCTGCAGTTGCATGCTAATTTTGGCACCCTCTTCCAAACAAATTTTTGCCATACCAGGGTACACCACACTTGTTCGACACCGACAATGCTAGCCTTGATCATATGTTACATATTTAAATATTGTAAGGAGTTGCTTCACTTAGATGTTGCACAGGTAGACTCAGGAACGCCTCTTCAGGTAAATTACATGGCTCCCCAAACCATCATTGATTGTGGAAACTTCACACTAGACGTCAAGCATCTTGGATTGTGGCCTCTCCACTCTTCCTCCAGACACTGGGACCTTGATTTCTAAGGTCTAGTGTGAAGTCTCCACCATCAGTGATGGTTTGGGGAGCCATGTCATCTGTTGGTGTAGGTCCACTGTGTTTTATCAAGATCAAAGTCAGCGCAGCCGTCTACCAGGACATTTTAGAGCTCTTCATGCTTCCCTCTGCCGACAAGCTTTATGGAGAGGGAAATGTCATTCTCCAGCAGGACTTTAGCCTGCCTACACTGCCAAAAGTACCAATACCTGGTGTACAAACAACAGTATCACTGTGCCTGATTGGCAGCAAACTCGCCTGACCTTAACCCCATAGAGAATCTATGGAGTATTGTCAAGAGGAAGATGAGAGACACCAGACCCAACAATGGAGATGAGCTGAAAGCTGCTATCAAAGCGACCTGGGCTTCCATAACCCCTCAGCAGTGCCACAGGCTGATCGACTCCATGCCACGCCGCATTGATGCAGTAATTGATGCAAAAGGAGCCCTGACCAAGTATTGAGTGCATTTACTGATCATACATTTCAGTAGGCCAACATTTCAGATTTTACAATCATTTTTCAATCTGGTGTTATAAAGTATTCTAATTTACTGAGATAATGACTTTTGGGTTTTCATTGGCTGTAAGCCATAATCATCAACATTAACAGAAATAAACCCGTGGCATAGATCACTCTGTGTGTAATGACTCTATAGAATATAGGAGAGTCACTTTTTGTATTGAAGAACTGAAATCAATTCACTTTTTGATGATATTCTAATTTAGTGAGATGCACCTGTAGGTCTGGCATCTGGAAAACCTGGGTGGATGTGAGGTCCCTCTGGACTAGTAAGGTCTATAGCAATCTCTAAGTTTAGGACAGTCAGAGGTCCTGCTGTTGTTTCATGCCCAGGGGCCCAAATAGATATGCATATACTAGGTCGGTATAGGACTATTATTTGTAGGGAGTAAAATATATTATTACATCTTGTATTCATCTGTGATGATTTTTTTGAACTTTCTTCTCTTTCCGTACCTTCACCAGCTGAACTCCTTCCTACGGAGAATACTTTTTACCACTTCCTCTGGAGACACAATCTACTTCAAACCCAACAAACAAGTCCCAACACGTTTGGATTTCCTAAAATATTTCTTCATATCTATAGTAAAAAAAACTAAGGTGAAGGTCGGAGGTTACGACGAATCATCTATGTTAGGGTACTCATTCAAAAGCCTTGAAAAGTCGGATGTCTGGGCTCCATATTTCCAACAGGTGCGATTATAATAAAAGCTTCATATGTTCATTATTACAATATCTATTACATGTCAGTTCTCAAATTGGGACCAGATAAAGAAGAAAATGCTAAAGAATTCACAACTTATAGACTTTATGTAGTTTTTTATGTAGATTTATGTTGCTTTGGTCTTTACTCATTGGACTGTGATTTGCGACTTAATGAGACTTTATGTAAAGTGGCCGAAGAAAATGCCGGTTAAGGGCAGCATTGTTAATTATCTTATGGGGTGTGGTGTAATGACCACTGTGTCCACAAGGGGACGCTGTGTGGATGTCCCAAGAGAACGGATGAGTGGCAGAATCCTGAAGGATAGTTATGCATCTCAAAGTGGGTGGCTTTGAGATGGAGACTTGAGGATGTGTGATCAGCAATATCATTGCTGAGGTGTTGGTTCTAAGTATAAGGGAGAAGTTTTCAGGTAACTAGAGAGATGGGCGGGTTCTGGTTACCTACAAACCCACCCAGGGGTGTGTCTGAAAACGCCTGTATTAAAAGGCTATGTGAGTGTGTGAAGGACCTGTGATGAGGTCATAGTCACGTGACCCGGTGGGCATGGCTATAGACCATATAATGTGGCTAGGGTAGGTCACATGTAGGTGAATGCTGGGACCTGATTGGTCCAGTTTGGAAGGTCCCGTGAGGAGAAGGATCTCCTCACTAACAGCCTGTGGAGCAGCTGTGTGTGTAATGGCAGCCAGTGTCTGAGAGTCCCTAAGGAGTGAGTGGATGTCTGCAGCCTGGAGAAACAGCCATTTGGGAACCCTGACGTGGGTGAGATAAGGATGAGGCTGAATAGCCCGTATAATGGACGCTATGCTGTAATGCTGTTTATATGGCTGTGGTTTATGATGACAAATAAACCTCATGGACTGTTATGGCTTATGAAAACCCGAGCTGGATCTGATTGTGTGGCTGCCAAGCGAGTGTCCCCCAACCTTGAATGACAGGGCTACCTCACAGGGGGTAACCATAACACACGGCCCTGTGTAAGTATCTGTGCATCTTCATATCCAATTACTTGATCATTCTCATGGTTTATCAGCCTCCCGAGCTTACCTGGCTAGTAGTGATTAGGGATGAGCGACTCTGCCTTTTTTAGGGTCGAGTCGGGTTTCATAAATGGTTTCGAATGAAATGAGCAGACTATAGGGAAAAGTCGGAGGTCCGACTGAAACACGAAACCCAATGGAATTCAATGGGGAAGCAAAGTCGGCAGCGAGTGGAGGACAGGAAACACACCTACACAGGGGAGGACCTACCGCCCATGCAGACGGTTCATTGAACTGGGGCCCTGGGGGAGTGGGGGGCCCCTCCAGCCTCCTGCACGACATGGCTAATTATTCAGTTTTCAAATTAGCCATGTGGAGCGCAGGAGGAGAGCAGAGCTGACGTGGTGATGTCATCATCATGTGATCAGGGGGTGGAACTGATCACAGGCCTTCACCAATGATCAGCTATGCCCCCTGATCACATGACGATGACATCACCACAGGTCCTTTAGCAATAGCTGAGCTCACACAGGAGCTGCATCTTCCAGCAGGAGCACGGCCAGGTAAGAATTTTTTATTCTTTTAATTTAATTATTATGTTTCCCCACAGGATGGAGACACATGGACCATGTGTCTCCATCCTGCCAGGGCAGATGGGAGACAGGGGGGAGGTAAGATGGAGATGGGCAGGATTGGAGATGGGGGCAGGATTGGCGACATTGGGGTCAGGATGGAGATGGGGCAGGATGGAGATGAGGCAGGATTGGAGATGAGGCAGGATTGGAGACGGGCAGGATGGAGACGGGGCAGGATTGGAGGCGGGGCAGGATTGGAGACATTGGGGGGCAGGATGGAGATGGGCGCAGGATGGAGACATTGGGGCAGGATGTAGACATTGGGGCAAGGATTGGAGACATTGGGGGCAGGATGGAGATGGGGAAGGATGGAGACATTGGGGGAAGGATTGGAGACATTGGGGGCAGGATTGGAGACATTGGGGGCAAGATGGAGATGGGGCAGGATTGGAGACGGGACAGGATGGAGACAGGGCAGGATTGGAGACGGGGGCAGGATGGAGATAGGGGCAGGATGGAGAAATTGGGGCAGGATGGAGACGTTGGAGGCAGGATTGGAGACATTGGGGGCAAGATGGAGAAGTGGCAGGATTGGAGATGGGACAGGATGGAGATGGGGCAGGATTAGAGATGGGGCAGGATGGAGATGGGGCAGGATGGAGATGGGGCAGGATGGAGATGGGGCAGGATGTAGACATTGGGGGCAGGATGGAGACATTGGGGGCAAGATGGAGATGGGGCAGGATTGGAGACAGGGCAGGATTGGAGACGGGGGCAGGATTGGAGACAGGGCAGGATTGGAGATGGGGGCAGGATTGGAGATGGGCAGGATGGAGATGGGGCTGGATGGAGACCGGGGCACGATTGGAGACACTGAGGGAAAGATGGAGACAGGGCAGGATTGCAGACATTGGAGGCAGGATGGAGACATAGGGGGCAGGATGGAGACATTGAGGGCAAGATTGGGGGCAGGGTGGAGACGGGGCAGGATTGGATACAGGGGGCAGGATTGGAGATACAGGGGGCAGGATGGCAGACACTGGGGGCAGGATGGCAGACACAAGGGGCATGATTGGAGACCCGGGGGCAGGACTGGAGACATGGGGCAGGACTGGAGACATGGGGGACAGGATTGCAGGTACAGGGGGCATGATTGGAGACAAAGGGGGCAGGATGAAAGACATGGGGGCAGGATTGCAGGTACAGGGGGCATGATTGCAGACACAGGGGGGCATGATTGGAGACAAAGGGGGCAGGTTGAAAGACACAAGGGGCATGATTGGAAACAGGGCAAAATGGAGATATGGGGCAGGATTGGAGACACAGGGGCAGGATTGGAGACAGATGGGGCAGGATTGTAGACAGATGTGGCAGGATCATGGGGCAGGATGGATATGATGGAGACAGATGGGGAGATCATATGGGGCACAATGGATACTCATGAGGGTGGGATGGGAGAACATATGGCTGAAGCCAGGAATGAGACACACGGGGGCCAGGATGGGGGCTATTATTACCATAGGGGCTAATTAAAGAATATTATTACTGCAGTGATGTATTTATTTTATTTTTTGAGTATACTGTTTTAAATGGGGGGGCAGTCCTGTTACTGTGTAGAGTAGTGTTGAGCATTCCGATACCGCAAGTATCGGGTATCGGCCGATACTTGCTGTATCGGAATTCCGATACCGACTTCCGATATTTTTTCAATATCGGAATTCGGCATCGGAATCGGAAGTTCAGTTGATTGACGGCCTGACGTCATCATGATGCGCGGTGTGTGCGCATCATGATGCGCCGTCATTTCGGGCCTTCCGGGGGTCTCTGCCGGCCTGCCGGGGGGGCTGTGTCGGCCTGCCGGGGGGCTGTGTGGACTGCCCGGGGTCTGTACCGGCCTGCCGGGGGGCTGTGCCGGCCTGCCGGTGGTCTGTGCACCCTGTGGGGGTCTGTACCGGCCTGCCGGGGGGCTGTGCCGGCCTGCCGGGGGGCTGTGCTGATGTCCGGGGGTCTGTGCAAGCATCGTCCGATGGGACTACAAGTCCCATCGGGCGATGCCTGCTACCATGACAGTGATTGACACATTAGCCAATGATGGGACAGTAGTAGTCCCATCATCCGGCTAATGTGTTAAATGTTAAAAAAAAAAAAAAAAAAAAAATACTACATACATACTACATGCATGCTACATACATACTACATGCATGCTACATACATACTACATATATACTACATACATACTACATACATGCTACATACATACTGCATGCTACATACATACTACATACATACTACATGCATGCTACATACATGCTACATATATACTACATACATGCTACATACATACTGCATGCTACATACATACTACATACATACTACATGCATGCTACATACATACTACATACATACTACATACATGCTACATACATACTGCATGCTACATACATACTACATACATACTACATACATACTACATGCATGCTACATACATACTACATATATACTACATGCATGCTACATACATACTACATGCTACATACATACTACATATATACTACATACATACTACATACATGCTACATACATACTGCATGCTACATACATACTACATACATACTACATACATACTACATACATACTACATGCATGCTACATACATACTACATGCATGCTACATACATACCACATATATACTACATACATACAATACATTCATACAATACATACATAGACATACAGTACATATAACATAGAGTAACATACTTACCAATACTTGTCACATTGTTCCCCGAAGCCATTGTCTTTTCCGGGATAAATATTAACATAACAAACCACAAAAATACTCACCCACGATCCGAAGCAGTCCACGAGTGTGTCCCACGACGATCTTGGGTAGAGAACTGCAGCATCAGATGATGCTGCCGTTCTCTACGGGCTGCAGGAATCCAATGACGGAAGGTAGGTATCCTTCCGCACTGTATTCCTCCGCCACTTAAAAAAAAAAAAGTCCCTAGTCTCACTTTATGCCATTGCTGTGTGGGAAATTCCCACACAGCAATGGCATAAAGTGAGACTAGGGACTTTTTTTTTTTTAAGTGGCGGAGGAATACAGTGCGGAAGGATACCTACCTTCCGTCATTGGATTCCTGCAGCCCGTAGAGAACGGCAGCATCATCTGATGCTGCCGTTCTCTACCCAAGATCGTCGTGGGACACACTCGTGGACTGCTTCGGATCGTGGGTGAGTATTTTTGTGGTTTGTTATGTTAATATTTATCCCGGAAAAGACAATGGCTTCGGGGAACAATGTGACAAGTATTGGTAAGTATGTTACTCTATGTTATATGTACTGTATGTCTATGTATGTATTGTATGAATGTATTGTATGTATGTAGTATATATGTGGTATGCATGTAGTATGTATGTAGTATGTATGTAGCATGCATGTAGTATGTATGTAGCATGCATGTAGTATGTATGTAGTATGTATGTAGTATATATGTAGTATGTAGTATGAATGTAGTATATATGTAGTATGTATGTAGCATGTAGTATGTAGCATGCATGTAGTATATATGCAGTATGTATGTAGCATGTAGTATGTATGTAGCATGCATGTAGTATATATGTAGTATGTATGTAGCATGTAGTATGTATGTAGCATGCATGTAGTATATATGTAGTATGTAGCATGTAGTATGTATTTAGCATGCATGTAGTATGTAGCATGTAGTATGTATGTAGCATGCATGTAGTATATATGTAGTATGTATGTAGCATGCATGTAGTATATATGTAGTATGTAGCATGTAGTATGTATGTAGCATGCATGTAGTATGTAGCATGTAGTATGTATGTAGCATGCATGTAGTATATGTGTTATGTATGTAGCATGTAGCATGCATGTAGCATGCATGTAGTATGTATGTAGTATATATGTGGTATGTATGTAGCATGCAGTATGTATGTAGCATGCATGTAGTATATATGTAGTATGTATGTTGCATGTAGTATTTATGTAGTATGAATGTAGCATGTATGTAGTATGTAGTATGAATGTAGCATGTATGTAGTATGCATGTTGTATGTATGTAGCATGTAATTTTTTTTTTTTTTTTTACATTTAACACATTAGCCGGATGATGGGACTACTACTGTCCCATCATTGGCTAATGTGTCAATCACTGTCATGGTAGCAGGCATCGCCCGATGGGACTTGTAGTCCCATCGGACGATGCCTGCACAGACCCCCGGAGCCTGCACAGACCACCGGCAGGCCGGCACAGCCCACCGGCAGGCCGGCACAGCCCCCCGGCAGGCCGGCACAGCCCCCCGGCAGGCCGGCACAGCCCCCCGGAGCCTGCACAGCCCCCCGGCAGGCTGGCACAGCCCCCCGGAGCCTGCACAGACCACCGGCAGGCCGGCACAGACCACCGGAGCCTGCACAGACCCCCTGGCAGGCCGGCACAGCCCCCCGAAAGGCCCGTACAGACCCCAGAGAGGCTGTACAAGGGCAGGAAAGGGTTTTTCTTATTCCGATACCGGAAGTCCCATAGACTTGAATGGGACTTCCGGTATCGGAATCGGCGATACCGATACTTTTTTTAAAGATCGGCCGATACCATCCGATACGATACTTTGAAGTATCGGACGGTATCGCTCAACTCTAGTGTAGAGTGATACTATGTTGACTTTTTTTCTTCATGTGGTGTAGTGTAGAAGTTAGGAAAAGATAAGTAATGTGTTCTGCAAGTGGAGCTCTAGATAACTGTGTTATTTCCTGCAGAGACGAGCCCTGGCTGGAAGAAGTGATGGCAATCTGTGCTGGATGAAAGATGAAAATCAAGGATGAAGGACTTTACCTAAAGACGTCACTGGTGAGTTAGTGTGTTACCTATAAACTGACACTATTCACTGTATACTACATACAGAGATCCTGTGTATAATGTCACCAGTGATCACTGTTGTTGTGAGTTCATTTCCCCCTTCGCTGCTGAGGTCTGGTGAACTCCCTCTTCTGGTAAAGGAAGGTAGTGAGCCTGATTATCAAGCACCTGAGCCTAATGATGATGACTGGCCAAGGTACAGGCCAAGGTACAGGCCATTTATGATTGGGTTCAGCCCACTTCTTTGAAGGCCCTCCAGAAGTTTTTGGGTTTTGCTAATTTTTATCGGAAATTTATAGCAACATTTTCTAGTATTGCCAAGCCATTGACTGATCTGACTAAGAAGGGTGCTGATGTGTTGAATTGGTCTCCGGAGGCTGTTTCTTCCTTTCAGGAGCTGAAGCGAAGATTCACCTCTGCCCCGGTTTTGCGGCAACCTGATGTCTCACTCCCGTTCCAGGTAGAGGTGGGTGCTTCTGAGATTGGTGTAGGAGCTGTTCTGTCCCAAAAGGATCCTGTAACATCTAAAATGAATCCCTGTGCTTTCTTTTCCCGAAAGTTCTCTCCATCTGAACGTAACTATGATGTGGGGAATCGGGAACTGTTGGCCATGAAATGGGCATTTGAGGAGTGGAGACATTGGTTGGAGGGAGCTAAACATCAAGTCGTGGTCCTCACTGACCACAAGAATTTGATTTACCTAGAGTCGGCTAAACGCTTGAACCCTAGACAGGCTAGTTGGGCCTTGCTTTTTACACGTTTTGATTTTGTGGTCTCTTTTCTTCCTGGAACTAAGAATGTCAAGGCAGACGCCCTCTCTAGGAGCTTCTTTGCTGATTCTCCTGTGGTGACCATGCCTGCTACCATCTTAGGCGAAGGGGTAGTTCTTTCTGCCATCTCGCCCGATTTGAGACGTGCTGTGGAAGAGTTCCAGGAGGACAAACCTGAGCATTGTCCCAGTGGAAAGTTGTATGTTCCTGACCAGTGGAAGAAGAGAGTGATGTCTGAAGTTCATTGCTCTGCATTGGCTGGTCATCCAGGTATTTTTGGTACTAGAGATCTGGTGAGTCGGTCTTTCTGGTGGCCCTCCTTGTCTCATGATGTTAGGAATTTTGTGCAGTCCTGTGGGACTTGCTCCCGGTCTAAATCTTGTTTTCGCTCTAGTGGGTTGTTGATGCCTTTGCTGGTCCCCAGGAGGCCATGGACCCATATTTCAATGGATTTCATCTCTGATATGCCGGTCTCTCAAAGAATGACTGTTATTTGGGTGATTTGTGATAGGTTCTCTAAGATGGTTCATCTTGTACCACTCCCTAAGTTGCCGTCTTCCTCTGAGTTGGTGCCCCTGTTTTTGCAACAGGTGGTTCGCTTGCATGGGATTCCTGAGAACATTGTATCTGACAGAGGAGTTCAGTTTGTGTCTAGATTTTGGAGGACTTTCTGTTCCAAGCTGGGAATTCAGTTGTCCTTCTCCTCTGCTTTTCACCCTCAGACCAATGGGCAGACAGAGAGAACAAACCAGACCTTGGAGTCGTATTTATTTCCGCTGATCAGGATGATTGGGTTTCATTTTTGCCCTTGGCTGAATTTGCTTTAAATAATAGAGCTAGTTCTGCCACTTTGATGTCACCTTTTTTTGTAACTTTGGGTTTCATCCTCGATTTTCTTCAGGGCAGGTGGAGCCTTCTGCCTGCCCAGGTGTTGACACTGTGGTGGAGAGAATGCACCAGATCTGGGACCAAGTGGTGGATAAGTTATCTCTCTCCCAGGAAAAGGCCCAGTGGTTTTCCAACCGACATAGGACCATTGGTCCCCAGTTTAAGGTTTGTGATTTGGTGTGGTTATCATCAAAAAATATTGCTATGAAGGTGGCTTCTCCTAAGTTTAAGCCTAGATTTATTGGACCTTACAAGATTTTGGAGATTATTAATCCGGTCTCTTTTCGTTTGGCTCTTCCATAGGTTCTTGTTGAAGAGGTTTGTTGAACCAGTTGTTCCTGGGGTGGCACCTCCGGACCCTGTATTGGTTGAAGGTAACATGGAATATGAGGTAGAGAAAATACTGGATTCCCATCTGGCTAGACGGAGACTCCAGTATTTGGTTAAGTGGAAGGGTTATGGTCAGGAGGATAATTCCTTTGTCTCTGCCTCTGATATTCATGCCAAAAGATTGGTGCGTGCCTTTCATCGGGCTCACCCTGATCGCCCTGGTGGCGTGGTTGAGGGTTCGGTGACCCCTCCTCAAGGGGGAGGTACTGTTGTGAGTTCATTTTCCCCTTCGCTGCTGAGGTCTGGTGAACTCCCTCTTCTGGTAAAGGAAGGTAGTGAGCCTGATTATCAAGCACCTGAGCCTAATGATGATGACTGGCTGAGTGGAGTTACAGACTGGATATAAGGCCGGCGACTCCCTTCTGTCTTGCGGGTGATTTCTCTGAGGTGTTGTTGGAGACCAGTCTGGATTCCTGCTCCTCAAAAGCTAAGTTTTCTGCTCTGCTTTTTGCATTTGTGTTTTGATTTTGTTTTGCTTTGCTTTTCTGGATTTCTGCCATTCCCTGCTGGGGTGAGCTGAATTCCTATTAGCTCTGTCTTCAGAAAATACCTGAGTACTGATATAGTATTTTTGAAGCCTAGCGTCTTCAGGGCCTTTTTCCATATCAGTCTGTTGGCTTTTGTCTTTGATAGGGTTTTGGTAGATTGCAGACAGCAACCTTCCTTTCCTGTCCTATTTACTTAGCTTGGGCCCCATCGTTTGCTCAGCCTATCTTTCTATCTGTGTAAGTGTTTTTTCATCTTGCTTCACCGTCATTATATGTTGGGGGCTGCCTATTACTTTGGGGTCTGCTCTGGGGCAGTTTAGATTTCCCATTCTGTCTTTAGGCTATTTAGCTCTCTGGCTGTGATCGAGGGGTCTAGGGCACCGTAGGAACCCCCCACGGCTACTGCTAGTTGTGTTGATAGGTTCAGGGGTCTGCAATCTGATAGCGGCCAACTTCTCTGGTTTTCTGGACGTAGCGACTATTTTTGTGTTTGCCTCCTACGGTGACTCTTTCATAACACACTGTATTACCTGTACGTTATATACAGAGCTCCTGTGTATAATGTAATTAATCACTGTATTACCAGTACACAGAGACTGAATAGTAAGTACAGATCCCCTGTGTATAATGGCACTTATTGCGATAGTATTGTTTTTTTTATTACTGATCAGTATTGTAGTATTCAGTCACTATGTGGTGGTAATATGTGGTCTGGACATGGTGCTGTGGTATTTGTTCCTTGTATGTGATATTATTCGGTCACTGTAGTAGTAATATATATTTGTAGATTGTGAGCCCTCGCGGGCAGGGTCCTCTCTCCTCCTGTACCAGTTATGACTTGTATTGTTTAAGATTATTGTACTTTTATTATGTATACCCCTCCTTACATGTAAAGCGACATGGAATAAATGGCGCTATAACAATAAATAATAATAATAATAATAATAATATATAGACTGGTCCTGGTGTGGCGGTATTTGTTCCTGGTATGTGATATTAGTTATAGGTCACTATGTGGTGGTAATTGTTATGATTGAGTCACCGTAGGAGGCAAACACAAAAATAATAGCTACGTCCAGAGAACCAGAGAAGTTGGCAACTATCAGATTGCAGACCCCTGAACCTATCAACACAACTAGCAGTAGCCGTGGGGGGTTCCTACGGTGCCCTAGACCCCTCAATCACAGCCGGAGAACTGAATAGCCTAAAGGCAGAAAAGGAAATCTAAACTGCCCCAGAGCAGACCCCAAAGCAAAGTCAGCCCCCAACATATAATGACGGTGAAGCAAGATGAAAAGACAATACACAGACAGAAAGATAGGCTGAGCAAATGATGGGGCCCAATCTAACTAAATAGGAAAGGAAAGGAAGGTTGCTGTCTGCAATCTGAAAAAACCCTGAAAATGAAAAAATGCCAACTGACTGATATGAAAAAGACCCTGAAGACGCTAGGCTTCAAAAAATACTATATCAGTACTCAGGACTTTTCTGAAGACGGAGCAAAAAGGGATTCAGCTCACCCCAGCAGGGAGTGGCAGAAATCCTGAGAAAACAGGGCAAAACAAAAGCAAAACACAAATGCAAAAACAAAGCAGAAACTTAGCTTTAGAAGAGCAGGACTTCAGACTGGTCTCTAAGAATCCCTCTGAAAAATCACCAGCTAGGTAAAAGGGCGTTGGCTGCCTTATATCCAGTCAGTGACTCCACTCAGCCAGTCCTCATCATTAGGCTCAGGTGTTTGATAATCAGGCTCACTCCCTTCCTTAGCAAGAAGAGGGAGTTCACCAGACTTCATTGACAAAGGGGAAAATGAACTCACAACAGGTAATATTGTGTCTGGTCATGGAGCAGTGGTATTTGTCTGTTATATGTGATATTAATGGTCATTTTAAAAATTGAAAAGTTAATACAAATGTAACTAAATTGTATTGCATATTTTAACAAATATTTAATACGTTACAATAGAGTAGAGCTCAGCCAAAAGTGTCTACAGTGTTGTGATGGCGGCTTAAAAAATATTTTGGTGAAAAAAAAAATCTGCCGGCTGTGTGATCTGGTGATGGGAACTGTTAATGTGTGATTGGTGAGAAGTGAAGTTTTCCAAGAGAGGGCAGTGAGACTGTGGACAGTTTGAAGGGTGGAGGCAGGGCCGGGGTGGAGCCTGGGCGAAGTCTTAAGGGGGCCCTGAAAATGTTCCCAGTATGGGGCCCCGAAATTCCTAGTGGCAGCAGTGCCCCTACCCATATGCTGCAGCAGTTCAGGAATGAGCAGAGTGCGGACACTGGATAGTGTGGAATGGATGCATCCTCTTGGTCTGGCCTGCCCTGCCTGCTTCAGGTAAAAGTACTACCAGAGCTGAGGAGGCCTGAGGGACTGGGACCGAGGTGCAGGCATGATTTTGGGGGGCTCCTGGGGTGGGGGACAACTGAACATGGCAGCCATGATTTTGGGGGGCCTCCGTCCTGGGGAGAACTGAAGCATGATGGCCTGGCTGCTCTTGAATGGGGGGGCCCTGGCCTGGGGAGAAGGGAAACATGGCCTTGGCTGCTCATGAATGGGGGGGCCCTGGGGAGAAGCATGGCTGCTCATGAATGGGGGGGCCCCTGGGGAGAAGCATGACTGCTCATGAATGGGGGGGCCCTGGGGGAGATGATTGGCTGGGACGGCTCATGGGGAGGGAGAAGAAACATGAATTGGGTGGCCCACATAGGGGGAGAAGCAGCATAAACTGGGGGGGCCACATGGGGAGAAGCAGCATAAACTGGGGGGCCACATAGGGCAAGAAGCACTATGTCAAAAGTAGACCGCATATGGGGGAGAGCATTATGAAACAAAGGGAAACGGGGGTGCCTATATATATTACCTATCTATATGTTTACTAGTGTTGAGCGATACCTTCCGATATCGGGAAATATCGGATCGGATTGGATCAGACCGATACCTCAAAAATATCGGGTATCGCCGATTCCGATACCGGAAACCCATGCAAGTCAATGGGGCACAAATATCGGAATGAAAATAAACCCTTTCTTTCCTTGCACATCCAGTTCGGGAGGGGGGAAGAGTGTGGGCGGTGCGTGGGCGGAGACTGTGCGTGTCTGTGTGCGGACGGGGTCTGTACGGGCCTCTCGGGGGTCTGTGTGGGCCTGCCGAGGGTCTGTGCGGGCCTGCCGGGGGTCTGTGCGGGCCTGCCGGGGGTCTGTGCGGGCCTGCCGGGAGTCTGTGCGGGCCTGCCGGGGGTCTGTGCGGGCTGCCGGGGGTCTGTACGGGCCTGCCGGGGGTCTGTGTGGGCTGCCGGGCGTCTGTGCAGGCCTGCCGGGGGTCTGTGCGGGCTGCAGGGGGTCTGTGCGGGCCTGCCGGGGGTCTGTGCGGGCTGCCGGGAGTCTGTGTGGGCCTGCCGGGGGTTGTGTGTGTGTGCAGGCATCGTCCGATGGGACTACTAGTCCCATCGGGCTATGCCTGCTACAATGACAGTGATTGACACATTAGCCAATGATGGGACAGTAGTAGTCCCGTCATTGGGACTACTACTGTCCCAATGTGCTAATGTGTTAGCAAATGTGTTGAATGTAAAAAAAAACAAAAAAAAAACATACATACTACATGCATACTACATACATACTACATATATACAACATTCATACAACATACATACTGCATACAAACTTCATATATACTACATTCATACAGCATACATACATACTACATAATACATACATACTACATATATACTACATTCATACAACATACATACATACATACATACAATACATTCCGGTATTCGATATTGTAAAAATATCGGAACTCCGATACAGCGAATATCGGCCGATACCCGATATTTGCAGTATCGGAATGCTCAACACTAATGTTTACATAACTTTGTTGCCCTATGAAGGTTGGGGGGGCCCCGAAAAATTTCTTGCACATGGGTCCACTACAGTCTGTGTCCGCCCCTGCACCTACAGTGCCCATTTCAATGCCAACGACATCAATTCTTATTACTTAAGCTTGTCAACCTTAATTTACGTAATAACAATAGTTACGCATTGAAAACTGGGGGTTATTTGGCTAAAGTTGTGGGGGGGTAGGGCTGGCTCCTGGTTTTTGTGGGCCCCGGGTGAAAGAGTGTCAGTGGGCCTCGTTAACCCTCCATCAGGAACAATGGATCTGACAGGCGCAGCTCTTTTACTTTCATTTCTCCCTTCTCACCAGATTTTCAGGAAACCCCCTCCCTCTAGATAGTCTCCTGGCTCTAGCTGCTGTGTGAAACCTGATACCACAGTTGGTCTGCAGAGCTTCAGGAACGAAGATATAGCTGTGCTGGCTTCTCAGGCTCATTGGTCCCGAACACATCACACTTTATAAGGTTGGTATGTAATGTTTTTAGTCATTACTATTGTTTATTTAGCTTGTTTTATGAATGGATAGAGAAAGGTTTGTGGATAATTCATATAAATAAGGCATATTTTCTTACAAATGAAAGTGTACTTCTCAGGAGTTTTGAAATTTGTGTATATCAAAGTTATTACTTTTATGTTGAGTAAATGGGTTTGTTTTGCACCTGATAATGTGTAGTCTCTTTTATTACATCCCTATGAAGGTCTCTGATCACTTTTAGATCACTGAAATTGAGAAAATTAGATATTCTAGGCATTTTTCTAGCCTGCGCTTGACAGGGACATTGTTCCATTACGAGTTAGTGCAAATATTGTTCCTGACGGAGGGTTAACACATACCACAATTCATGATGCTCCGATACGGCAGAGAAATATTGGTATAGTGCAATGACAAATACTTCACTTCTTACATTACATGACTGATATCTATTTTAAATTCTTCAATAGCTCAAAAAACGGACAGTATATTCCTCCATACAGTATTATGGCCACCACATGATGCGCAATACAGAATAATGAGCCCCATATATTGCTCCATACAGAATGGGCTCCATATAATGCTCCATACAGAATAGGCCCCATATGTGCTCCATATAATGCTCCATACCCTATATGATGGCTCATAAATAATAAACCCAATATGATGCTCCAGTATATGATGGGCCCCATGGATGATGCTCCATTGTATGATGGGCCTATATAATGCTCCATATATAATGGGCCCCATATGATGCTCTAGTATATGATGGGCCCCATATGATGCTCTAGTATATGATGGGCCCCATATGATGCTCCAGTATATGATGGGCCCCATATTATGCTCCAGTATATGATGGGCCCCATGGATGATGCTCCAGTGTATGATGGGCCACATGAATGATGCTCCATTCTATGATGTGCCTATATAATGCTCCATACATAATGGGCCCCATATGATGCTCTAGTATATGATGGGCCTCATAAGATGCTCTAGTATATGATGGGCCCCATGGATAATGCTCCAGTGTATGAAGGGCCTATACACTATGTGCAGAATTATAAGGCAAATGAGTCTTTTCATCACATCATCCTTTTTATACATGTTGTCCTACTCCAAACTGTATAGGCTTGAAAGCCAACTATTTAAATCAGGTGATTTGCATCTCTGTAATGAGGAGGGGTGTGGTCTAATGACATCAACACCCTATATAAGGTGTGCTTAATTATTAGGTCTCTTCCTTTTTTTTGGCATAACCAGGTTCCCCGCATCATGTTCCCACATGCTTAAGGAATCCATTAGCCCTCTGTGTCTGTACTGTTACACACTTAACATTATGGCTGGTCCATACAATCAGTGCAATTGTTACCACCCACCTTTCGTGTCTCCCTTTTTTTCCCTCATAGATTGTAAGCTTGCGAGCAGGGCCCTCATTCCTCTTGGTATTTGTTATGATCTATGTGATTATTGTTATGCTGTAATGTCTACTGTCTATACAAGTCCCCTCTGAAATGTAAAGTGCTGCGAAATATGTCGGCGCTATAGAAATAAAATGTATTATTATTATTAAAATGGTCAGAAGAGAGATTTGACGTACTCTGAAAAGTCAAAAATTGTGAGATGTCTTGGAGAGGGATGCAGCAGTCTTGAAATTGCCAAACTTTTCAAGCGTGATCACTGAACAAGCGGTTCATGGCAAATAGCCAACAGGGTCGCAAGAAGCGTGTTGATAAAAAAGGCTGAAAATAACTGCCCATGAATTGAGGAAAATCAAGCGTGAAGCTGCCAAGATGCCATTTGACATCAGTTTTGCAATCTTTCAGAGCTGCAACGTTACTGGAGTATCAAAAAGCACAAGGTGTGCCATACTCAGGGACATGGCCAAGGTAAGGAAGGCTGGAAATGACCACCTTTGAACAAGAGACATAAGATAAAACGTCAAGACTGGGCCAAGAAATATGTTAAGACAGATTTTTGTAAGGTTTTATGGACAGATGAAGTGAGAGCGACTCTTGATGGGACAAATAGATGGGCCTGAGGCTGGATCAGTAAAGGCCAGAGAGCTCCACTCTGACTCAGACGCCATCAAGGTGGAGGTGGGGTGGTATCATCAAAGATGAACTTGTGGGACCTTTATGGGTTGAGGATGGAGTGAAGCTGAACTCCTAGACCTAGTGCCAGTTTCTGGAAGACACCTTCTTCAAGCAGTGGTACAGGAAGAAGTCGGTATCATTCAAGAAGAACATGATTTTCATGCAGGACAATGCTTCATCACATGCATCCAAATACTCCACAGCGTGGCTGCCCAGTAAAGGTCTAAAAGAAGAAAAAGAATGACATGGCCCCCTTGTTCACCTGATCTGAACCCCATAGAGAACCTGTGGTCCCTCAATATATGTGAGATCTACAGGGAGTGAAAACATTACACCTCTCGTAATAGTGTCAGGGAGGCTGTGGTGGCTGCTGTACGCAATGTTGATCATAAAAAGATCAATCAACTGACAGACTGTATGGATGGATGGCTTTTGAGTGTCATCGTAAAGAAAGGTGGCTAACTGGCTATGTTGGTCCCTTTTTGGGGGGGTTTGGAATGTCAGAAATGTTTATTTCTACATTTTGTGTTGTTATATTGGTTTACCTGGTGAAAATAAACAAGTGAGATGGGTATATATTTGGTTTTTATTAAGTTGCCTAATAATTCTGCAGAGTAATAGTTATCTCCACGAAGAGATATCCTCCTAAGATAGCCAAATTGAAAAAAAACCCACTCCAATTTCTACAAATATTAAGCTTTGATATTTATGAGTCTTTTCGGTTGATTGAGAACATGTTCACTAATAAGAAGAATCTTCTCAAATACAACTTGCCTAATAATAATTATACAAACAGAGTATAATGCTCCATATATAATGGGCTCCATTTATAATGCTCCAGTATATAATGGGCCCCGTATATGATGCTCCAGTGTATGATGGGCCCCATATATAATTCTCCAGTGTATAATGCTCCCCAATCCCCATATATTGCTCCAAACATGATAAAAAATGAAATAGCTCTCCTCGCTGGGCATTGCTCCACTCTAGACTCCTCAGCGTCGCCATATTCAAGCTCTCTGCACTTGGACTGTTCAGGCAGAGGGCATACAGACATGACGTATTTGCACTCTCTGACCTGAAAATCACTGTCCGAAAACGCGGAAGAGGTCACAGCGGTGGAGAAGGGAGAGGTAAGTATTACAAGTGCTGGTGCCCTGAGCAAGCAGGGGGGCCCACTTGTGGGCGACGGCAGTGGCACAGGGCCCCTCATAGTACGACGGTGTCTGTGATGGCGAGTGGGCCCCCCACCGTCAGAGACTTTTGCGTACTGTGAGGGACCCTGTGCCAGTGCCGTTGCCCATGAATGGGCCCCCCCACCTACTCAGGGCCCCGGCACTTGCCCGGGTGCGCCAGGTGCTGACGCCGGCCCTGGGGGGTACAGCCCAGTTAGGGAGGTGTTAAAAATGGCATATGTTGAGGTGTAGGCTGGACGTTCAGCAGCTGTAAATGGAGGAATTGCAGAAGTCTGAGGAAGAGAAGGACAAAGCAAGCTATTTTGCTGGCAACCTATGTGTCATCAGGGGAAGGTGGGACAAAATCCTTTGAAACCCAGGCATGGCTTATATTAATGAAGGTGAAATCACCAACATTTTGGGTCGACAGCCGGGTCCTTCTTTCTGTCAGGATTGATCCAGCAGCACTGAAAACTCAATCTGATAGCACACTACCAGCAGGGCAAGCAAGCTCCTGTAAGGCATATTGTGCCAATTCAGGCTAGGTGTCCAGTTTAGAGGCCCAGTAGTCAAAGGGGAATGAACTGTGAGGGAGAACATCGATAGGGGAGGAGAGGTAATTTTGAACCATAGTTGACTGCTGTCTCCTGTCTGTTGCAATCGATTCTGTATTAACAGTCGTGTGAGTGGTCCTCGAGAAATCAGTCCACAACATGGTCATGAAACCCCTGTCTCCAACGCCTGTTCAGCTGTGTGCACCACGAACACCTATTCCATTTGGCCCAGTACGGCTTGTGGTAGAACCTGCACCGCTGCTGTGTGCTGGGAATGCCTCTAACAAACGGTTTACCAGAGTTGCTTGTTTGTTCGCCAATATTAGCTCTAGGTTCTCCTGTGGCATGATGTTATGTAATTTGCCTTTATAGTGTGGATCGAGGATGCTGGCCAACCAGTAGTTGTTATCCTTCATAATTTTGGCAATGCAGGGGTCCCTTTTTAGGATTCGCAATACATAATCACACATGTGTGCCAATGTTCCAGGTGTCAATGATTCACTGACAGTGGTGGGTAGAGGAGCACTTTCTGCCAAATCCACATCCCTCCAGTCATGCACAAACCCTGTACCTGACCCTTGCAAGCCAACATTTTCTCTTGCCCCCCGAAAAGCATCCTCCTCCTCAAAATAATCATTCCCCTCATCCTCCTCCTCTTCTTCCTCCACCTCGTCCAGAGCAGTTCCCTGGGCAGACAATGGCTGACTGTCATCAAGGCTTCCCTCCTCCTCCACCTCTTCCTCCTCCGCTACAGATGCCTGATCCTTAATGTGCGTCAAAGTTTGCATGAGCAGACGCATAAGTGGGATGCTCATGCTTATGATGGCGTCATCTGCGCTTACCAGCCATGTGCATTCCTTAAAACATTGAAGGACTTTACAGAGGTCTTTCAGCTTTGACCACTGCACACCCGACAACTCCATGTCTGCCCTCAAACTGCCTGCCCGTGTATCCTCCCACAAATGAATTACAGCCTGCCTCTGTTCGCACAGCCTTTCAACCATGTGCATGGTGGAGTTCCACCTTGTTGCAACGTCTATGATTAGGCAATGCTTGGGGAGGTGGAGCGATTGCTGCAGCCTCTGCATATGAATTGAGTCTATGGGCGAGCGACGGATGTGCAAGCACAGTCTTCTCACCTTATGGAGCAGGGATGTTAACTCCGGATAATTATTTAGGAAGCACTGCACCACCAGGTTCAAGGTGTGAGCCAGGCAAGGTATGTGTCTGAGTTTTGCAAGGGCTATGGCTGCCACAAAATTACGGCCATTATCACTGACTACCTTGCTTGGCTAAAGATGTAGACTGCCCAGCCATGACTCAGTTTCTCGATGCAAGTAGTCGGCCAGTACCTCCGTGGTGTGTCTGTTGTCGCCCAAACACATCATCTTAAAAACAGCCTGCTGATGCTTACCACTAGCTGTTCGATAGTGGGACACCTCGTGTGCAACACTGGCAGCTGCGGATGGAGTGCTCGTGTGACTGCGCTCTGTCGACGAGCTTTCGCTTCTGGAGGAGGAGGAGGGTCGAACGCCTACATCCAACTGTTTCCTATACCGTGGGCTAGGCAGCACTGTCCCACTGTCGCTGTCCCCTGTGGATCCTGCATCCACCACATTAACCCAGTGTGCAGTGATGGACACGTAATGGCCCTGGCCAGGCCTACTGGACCATGCATCTGTTGTGATGTGCACCTTTCCACTCACTGATTGTTTGAGTGCATGGACAATGAGGTCTTTCACATGCAGGTGGAGGGCAGGGGTGGCTTTTCATGAAAAGAAGTGCCGACTGGGTAGGTCATAGCGTGGGACAGCGTAGGTCATGAGCTCTCGGAACGCTTCGCTTTCAACCAAACGGAAGGGCATCATCTCTAATGAGATCAGTTTGGCAATGTAGGCATTCAAAGCCAGTGTATGTGGATAATAGGATGAGTACTTTCTTGTCCTACTCAGAGTGTCTGGTAAGGTGAGCTGGACTTGAGAGCTGCATATGGGGGAACTAGCGGTGGACCTGACGGACTGAGAGGGGGTTGGTGAAGGTGATGGTGGTGGTGTTGATGGCCTAGATTCAGTCTTTTGTTGCAAAAACATTGTGATTCCCTGACTGCTTTGGCCTTGCGACGACACTTCAACATTTCTTGCTGGTGGTGTGCTTACCGGTGGGCTTACAGTGGGTGAACCGATGGAGTATTGCTGGCTTCCTTCAGTCGGAGCATGTGCACAGGTGCTACCTGAGATTTTGTAGTCCATCCACACTTGCAAGTGCATGGTGGTTAAATGTCTAATCATGCAACTGGTATTCAAATTTCGTAGATTTTTCCCTCGGCTAAAGGTCCTTCCGCACTTCTTACAGATAACCTTTGCCTCATCAATAGGATTTTGGGCAAAAAAGTGCCACACTTCACTCTTCCTACTATGGTATAAATTTTCAGGGCTTGCATGCTGTGCTAATTTCACTGTCTGGCCAAGCTGTCTTGCAACTCTTTTTGGTTTTTTTTAACCACGTTTTTGGACAGCTACAGGCCTGCCAGATAACCGCTGCTGCGATGACGATGCCTGCTACGGATCCTTCTCCTCTTCTGAGCTATTGCCAGCGGCACCCTCTTCCCCCAATGGATGCCAATCCGGGTCAACAACTGGGCCATCCATCACCTCCTCTTCAATTTCATCTGCACTGTAACGGGGTCTTCCTATCTCGGGTACCTCTTTCAGTACCACCCCGTGTTTCCGGAGGTCCACTCTGCTTTGGCTGGAGTCTGAATGAAGGATGCTGGCTGGAATGCCTTGGTTACATGGGCGCATATAAAAGATCACTGCTTCTCCACGTATTTACACTTACCTGCCCAGGTTTAGAACAAATGCACTGCAGGGTGCAGCCAGCCCATATAGCAAGATGTCAGCAACACAGGTGCAAAATACCAGATTAACAGCCACTCTCCACATACCCATTCCTGGAGGGGGTGACTGCCCAGTATACAATTGCACAAAGAGGGTCCGCATAGGGTACCGTTCACACCAAGGGAATGCATGGTGTCTGGTTTACAGCCTATTAATAACGCCCCTACTATTCGACTAGGCGGGCTGGCCAGCACCCTCTCATTGCATCCCAGTGTGAACACCCCTCATACGAGACCAAATGTGTCTGGGCTCGGCTGCACCCCGAATCATGTAGTGCAAAAAATTTTTTACCAATTAGTGAGGTATTAGCTGATATTTTGGCCAAAATACTTGAGCCCGTAAACTGCGCCAAAGTTCCTCACGCTTACGGGTCCCTACACTAAACTAAATAGCAAAGCCATTGAAGAAGAAGACTCAGGTCTTCAAAATTTCATATATAACAACAAGCAAAAAGGCAGCAACACTTACCTGCCCAGGTTTAGAACAAATGCACTGCAGGGTGCAGCCAGCCCATATAGCAAGATGTCAGCAACACAGGTGCAAAATACCAGATTAACAGCCACTCTCCACATACCCATTCCTGGAGGGGGTGACTGCCCAGTATACAATTGCACAATCCCAGTGTGAACACCCCTCATACGAGACCAAATGTGTCTGGGCTCGGCTGCACCCCGAATCATGTAGTGCAAAAAATTATTTTATATGGGCTGGCTGCACCCTGCAGTGCATTTGTTCTAAACCTGGGCAGGTAAGTGTTGCTGCCTTTTTGCTTGTTGTTATATATGAAATTTTGAAGACCTGAGTCTTCTTCTTCAATGGCTTTGCTATTTAGTTTAGTGTAGGGACCCGTAAGCGTGAGGAACTTTGGCGCAGTTTACGGGCTCAAGTATTTTGGCCAAAATATCAGCTAATACCTCACTAATTGGTAAAAAATTTTTTGCACTACATGATTCGGGGTGCAGCCGAGCCCAGACACATTTGGTCTCGTATGAGGGGTGTTCACACTGGGATGCAATGAGAGGGTGCTGGCCAGCCCGCCTAGTCGAATAGTAGGGGCGTTATTAATAGGCTGTAAACCAGACACCATGCATTCCCTTGGTGTGAACGGTACCCTATGCGGACCCTCTTTGTGCAATTGTATACTGGGCAGTCACCCCCTCCAGGAATGGGTATGTGGAGAGTGGCTGTTAATCTGGTATTTTGCACCTGTGTTGCTGACATCTTGCTATATGGGCTGGCTGCACCCTGCAGTGCATTTGTTCTAAACCTGGGCAGGTAAGTGTTGCTGCCTTTTTGCTTGTTGTTATATATGAAATTTTGAAGACCTGAGTCTTCTTCTTCAATGGCTTTGCTATTTAGTTCTCCACGTATTTCCAGTCTGACAACACTTTACTCACAGGTCACAGAATATATCACACAGATACAGAGGGCACGCCAATAGAAAAGCGGCAGGCCAGACATACATTACAATAGCCGCAGGTGGCTGGAGCCTGCCGATATTTACTGTGGGACAGTGTCCTGTCCTCCCCCTCTCTCTATGAGGCGCCAGTCACTATATGTGGTCACTGTGCAGTGTCCTGTCCTCCCCCCTCTCTCTATGAGGCACCAGTCACTATATGTGGTCACTGTGCAGTGTCCACATATAGTGACTGGTGCCTCATAGAGAGAGGGGGAGGACAGGACACTGCACAGTGACCACATATAGTGACTGGTGCCTCATAGAGAGAGGGGGAGGACAGGACACTGCACAGTGACCACATATAGTGACTGGTGCCTCATAGAGAGAGGCGGGGAGGACAGGACACTGCACAGTGACCACATATAGTGACTGGTGTCTCATAGAGAGAGGGGGAGGACAGGACACTGCACAGTGACCACATATAGTGACTGGTGCCTCATAGAGAGAGGCGGGGAGGACAGGACACTGCACAGTGACCACATATAGTGACTGGTGTCTCATAGAGAGAGGGGGAGGAGATCTATTTCCAAAACGCGCATCGGGGCGCATTCTAGGACACTACATAGCGCATTTAGGCTTACAGGTATTGCACTATAGCACTTTGAGCACATGTTTTACTTGTACACACACATATGAATGTTTTTTATTGTGCTATCTTATGTTCATTTACCTGGTTCATTAATCAAGCCTCATGTTATGGATGGGTATTCCTTTTTCCATATATATATTGCTAATGTAGTTTTGTATTTACTATTTTATGCACCTTAGGTTGTGTCAATATTGCAATAAAGGCATTTTATTATTGAATATTGTGCTCCTGTAACTTTTTATTTTATTTACACAGCAACATATATATTTTAATATATTTTAATATATATATATATATATATATATATATACAAAAAAATATTTTTTAACTATTTTTAATTATTTGTCTCTCCCTGCGGGATTTCATTCCACCCATCTGTGAGTCAATTTTGTTTCTTTATACATTACAATAGCCGCAGGTGGCCGGAGCCTGGCGATATTTACTGTGGGAATTACAAAGGTGAGAGGGGAGCGGCTGGGCGCAACCTGTGGGCTGATGCATTAGGGACATGCATCTCCCATGGAACCTATTATACATACATATAACTGCACAACATATTCTGGGTGCTGAGTGGTTCCGTAACACGTAACATGCACCTTCCTCTGTGTCACCGTGTAAGGTGGTATAGTATGTGGGAAGGGGCACCTGAGTTTCATCAGGGTCAGATTCTGGCTCAGTACACTGCAAGGGTAATGTAGTGCTCTGCGTCAATGTACCAGCAGAATCATCTAGCTGTGGCTGTGCATCAGTGCACTACATGTCAGATTCATCTTGGACTGGGCAATTCAGGATTTGACTTGATAATCCAGGCATGGTATATGAAAAGAGCTCCTGTTATGAGATCATTTTCTGCTCCACCAGTTGAGAGTTCTCCTTCCGTTCTCCCTCTGGTGGTGACAGTTTTCTGAGACTTAGCTTGTTGTTTTTTTCCTCCTCGGTGACCCATTCATAACAGAATCACCAGTCATACTGCAGATTCTAGGGGACTCAAAAGCAGGAAAGAATTGTTAAGGAAAAAGAAAAAAAAAGTGTCAGAATTTTTTTTTTATATATTTTTTCCTCTTTTTCTCTGGGGCCGTAGGAGGATTTTTTTTCTCTCCTAATGGAGATTAAGCAACTGTCTGATCGTGTGGAGCAACTTGCTGCTGAAGTACCGGGAATTTCCACCTACCTTATTCAGTCACTTGCTGCTGAACCCAAGATTCCTACTCCTGATGTGTTTTCTGGGGATCGGTCTAAATTTCTGAATTTTAAGAATAATTGTAAATTATTTCTTGCTTTGAAGCCTAACTCATCGGGGAGCTCTGTGCAGCAGGTTAAAATTGTCATCTCCTTGCTGTGCAGCGATCCCCAGGAGTGGGCTTTTTCTCTGACACCTGAAAATTCTATTCTGACTAATGTGGATGCATTTTTTCAGGCCTTGGGGTTGTTGTATGATGAACCTAATGCCGTTGATCAAGCTGAGAGAACCCTGTTGGCATTAGACCAGGGTCAGGATCCTGCAGAGTTGTACTGTCAAAAATTCCGAAAGTGGGCGGTCCTTACTACATGGAATGATGGTGCCTTGGCAGCTCTCTTTCGGAAAGGTTTGTCAGTGACTGGAAAAGATGTTATGGTGGGATTTCCTGGTCCCTCTGGTCTGGATGGCTCTATGTCATTAGCCATTCAAGTTGATCGGCGTTTACGTGAACATAAAGCTACACGGGAGGTGCTGCCACCTTTTGAACAAATGTCTGAACCTATGCAAGGTGATGGGGTTTTGTCTAGGGTGCAATGTCGGGACTTTAGAAGGCGTAATAAGCTGTGTTTTTTCTGTGGACACGCCTCTCATACTATTTCTGTCTGCCCTAAACGAGAGAAATGTTTTGCACACATATTTGCTGTGGGCAGTATACAATCTAAGTTCCTTTTGGCAATTACTCTGATCTGCTCCTTGTCCACATTTTCCACTAAGGCTTTTGTGGATTCAGGAGCAGCTCTGCATCTGATGGATTTGGACTTTGCTAAATGTTGTGGTTTGTCCATGACGCCTCTGCAGATGCCTATTCCTTTGAGGGGTATTGATGCCACTCCATTGGCGGAGAATAAACCTCAGTTTTGGACCCAGGTGATAATGCGAGTTGCCCCAGACTACCAAGAAAATTGAAAATTTTTGGTGCTGCATAATTTGCATGATACTATTGTTCTGGGGTTCCCTTGGTTGCAAACTCATAACCCAGTTTTGGATTGGAAATCTGGGTCTCTGGTGAGTTGGGGCTGTCAATGTGTTCTTAGGGACGCTCCTGTTTTCTCCACCTCTCCTCAGTCTCATGATATTCCTGATTATCTGGCTGATTTCTCTGATGTATTTAGTGAGAGTAAGTCTGCGTCTTTGCTCCTCATAGGAGTTATGACTGTGCAATTGAGTTGATGCCTGGGTGTACATTTCCCAAGGGTCGTCTTTTCAACTTATCTGTACCCGAACATGATGCTATGCGATCCTATATTAAGGAGTCGTTGGAGAAGGGTCATATTAGACCATCCTCATCACCTTTAGGTGCTGGTTTATTTTTTGTGGCCAAGAAAGATGGTTCATTAAGACCGTGTATTGATTATCGTTCCCTTAACAAGATGACAGTTAAAAATCAGTACCCGTTACCTCTGATGTCTGATTTGTTCTCCAGAGTTAAAAGTGCCTGCTGGTTTACTAAGCTTGACCTCAGGGGGGCATATAATCTTATTTGCATCAAGCACGGGGATGAATGGAAGACGGCGTTTAATACTCCGGAGGGACATTTTGAGTACCTGATGATGCCTTTTGGGCTCTCTAATGTCCCTTCTATCTTCCAGTACTTTATGAAGGATATTTTCCGAGACTATGTGAATAAGTTTTTGATCATCTATCTGGATGATATTTTGATCTTTTCTAGTGATTGGGATTCCCATGTGGAACATGTCCGGACTGTGTTCCGGATTTTGAGGGAGAATTCCCTGTTTGTTAAGGGATCGAAGTGCCTCTTTGGTGTACAGAGGATTTCATTTTGGGGATTTATCTTGTCTTCATCGACTATTGAAATGGACCCGGCCAAGTTACAGGCCATTTAAGATTGGGTTCAGCCTACTTCTTTGAAAGCTCTCCAGAAGTTTTGGGGTTTTTCTAATTTCTATCGTAAATGTATAGGTAATTTTTCTAGTATTGTCAAACCAGTGACTGATCTGACCAAGAAGGGAGCTGATGTGCTGAATTGGTCTCCTGGAGCTGTCTCAGCATTTCAGGAGCTTAAGTGGAGATTTACTTCAGCTCCAGTTTTACGGCAACCTGATGTCTCACTTCTATTTCAAGTGGAGGTAGCCACTTCTGAGATTGGTGCCGGAGCTGTTTTGTCCCAAAAAGACCCTGTGACTTCTAAGATGAATCCCTATGCCTTCTTTTCTTGAAAGTTCTCCCCATCTGAACGCAACTATGACGTGGGGAATCGGGAATTGTTGGCCATGAAATGGGCATTTGAGGAGTGGAGACATTGGCTGGAGGGAGCTAGACATCAATTTGTGGTCCTCACCGATCACAAGAATCTGATTTATCTGGAGTCGGCCAAACGCTTGAATCCTAGACAGGCTAGATGGGCCTTGTTTTTCACGCGTTTTAATTTTGTGGTCTCTTTTCTTCCGGGCACTAAGAATGTTAAGGCAGACACCCTTTCTAGGAGTTTCTTTGCTGATTCTCTTAGTGTGACCGAGCCTACTACCATCATAGGTGAGGGGGTAGTTCTTTCTGCCATTTCGCCCGATTTCAGACGCGCCCTGGAGGAATTTCAGGAGGATAAACCTGAGCGTTGCCCTATGGGAAGATTGTATGTTCCTGACCTGTGGAGAAAGAGAGTGATGTCTGAAGTCCATTGCTCTGCATTGGCTGGTCAACCGGGTATTTTTGGTACCAGAGATTTGGTGAGTCGGTCGTTTTGGTGGCCCGCCTTATCTCGTGATGTCAGGAATTTTGTACAGTCCTGTGGGACTTGTTCTCGGTCTAAACCCTGTTCTCGTTCTAGTGGGTTGCTGATGCCCCTGCCGGTGCCCAAGAGGCCATGGACCCATATCTCAATGGATTATATTTCTGATCTTCCTGTCTCTCAGAGAATGACTGTTATCTGGGTGATTTGTGATAGATTTTCGAAGATGGTCCATCTTGTACCACTCCCAAAGTTGCCATCTTCCGCTGAGTTGGTACCCTTGTTTTTACAACAGGTGATTCGGTTACATGGGATTCCTGAGAACATTGTGTCCGATAGAGGGGTCCAGTTTGATTCCAGATTCTGGAAAGCCTTTTGATCCAATCTGGGAATTCAGTTATCCTTCTCCTCCGCGTTTCATCCCCAGACCAATGGGCAGACTGAGAGAACAAACCAGCCCCTGGAGTCTTCTTTAAGATGTTTTATATATGCTGATCAAGATGATTGGGTCTCATTTTTGCCCTTGGCCGAATTTGCGCTGAACAATAGAGCTAGTTCTGCCACCTTGATGTCGCCCTTTTTCTGTAATTTTGGGTTTCATCCTCGATTCTCTTCAGGGCAAGTGGAATCTTCGTCTTGCCCAGGTGTGGACACTGTGGTTGTGAGAATGCAGCAGATATGGGACCAAGTGGTGGATAAGTTGTCACTAGAGTTGAGCGAAAAGAGTCGAAAAAATTCAAAAGTCGCCGACTTTTGGCAAAGTCGGGTTTCATGAAACGAAACCCGACCCTAGGATGAGGTCGGCCACGAGGTCGGCGACTTACGCGCCAAAGTCGCGTTTCAAAAGTTTGTTTTGCGCTCTTTTTCAGCCAATCAGGATCCACGGACACTGTGGGCAACGTGATGACATAGGCAGGGGTCACCACCATCTTTCAGAAGGGCATGCAAGTGATTGGCTTGCTTTGGTGGGCGTCACAGGGGGTATAAAAGGGCGTGCACGCCGACCGCCATCTTACTTCTGCCGATCTTAGTATAGGGAGAGGTTGCTGCTGATTCTGTAGGGAGAGCGTTAGGCAGGGAAGAAGACAAAAAAACTGCTTCTGCTGCTAGCGATTTGGCCTGCACAACACACCAGTCACTGTGTGTGCAGTGCAAGGGGAGGCTATATAGTGGTGTATCAGTGGTGTTGGTTGTTGGGCTGCCTTCTAAGGCTTCCTGACATTCCTGCATTGCTGTTTACCCACTGCTCCGCAAACTGCTTTTTTAAAAGCAATCCCAATTTTTTTTTTTTGTCCTGCTGAGAAGACAAAAAAACTGCTTCTGCTGCTAGCAATTTGGCCTGCACAACACACCAGTCACTGTGTGTGCAGTGCAAGGGGAGGCTATATAGTGGTGTATCAGTGGTGTTGGTTGTTGGGCTGCCTTCTAAGGCTTCCTGACATTCCTGCATTGCTGTTTACCCACTGCTCCGCAAACTGCTTTTTTAAAAGCAATCCAATCTCCCTTATCCTCTAGTCACTTTTGTCACAGCTGTGCCATCGAGCCTGTCACATAGCGCTCAGATATTCATTGAGCCTCACACAATCCAAAAGTGTCCAGTGTCCAAAAGTGTGTGCAGAGATTCAAAATCTCCCTTATCCTCTAGTCACTTTGGTCACAGCTGTGCCATCGAGCCTGTCACATAGCGCTCAGATATCAGTGGGCCTCACACAATCCAAAAGTGTCCATCCAGTGTCCAAAAGTGTGTGCAGAGATTAAAAATCTCCCTTATCCTCTAGTCACTTTGGTCACAGCTGTGCCATCGAGCCTGTCACATAGCATTCAGATATCAGTGGGCCTCACACAATCCAAAAGTGTCCAGTGTCCAAAAGTGTGTGCAGAGATTCAAAATCTCCCTTATCCTCTAGTCACTTTGGTCACAGCTGTGCCATCGAGCCTGTCACATAGCGCTCAGATATCAGTGGGCCTCACACAATCCAAAAGTGTCCATCCAGTGTCCAAAAGTGTGTGCAGAGATTCAAAATCTCCCTTATCCTCTAGTCACTTTTGTCACAGCTGTGCCATCGAGCCTGTCACATAGTGCTCAGATATTCATTGGGCCTCACACAATCCAAAAGTGTCCAGTGTCCAAAAGAGTGTGCAGAGATTCAAAATCTCCCTTATCCTCTAGTCACTTTGGTCACAGCTGTGCCATCGAGCCTGTCACATAGCGCTCAGATATCTGTGGGCCTCACACAATCCAAAAGTGTCCAGTGTCCAAAAGTGTGTGCAGAGATTCAAAATCTCCCTTATCCTCTAGTCACTTTGGTCACAGCTGTGCCATCGAGCATACCATGCCTGGATTATCAAGTCAAATGGTGAATTACCCAGGCCAAGATGAATCTGACATGGAGTGCACTGATGCACAGCTGCTGATGGATGATTCTGCTGGTACATTCACTCAGAGCACTACATTGTCCTCGCAGTGTACAGAGCCAGATTCTGACCCTGATGAGACTCAGGTGCCCCTTCCCGCACACTATACCACCATACACGGTGACACAGAGGAAGGTGCACATGACATAGAAGAGGAGGTGATGGATGACCCAGTTGTTGACCCAGATTGGCATCCATTGGGGGAAGAGGGTGCTGCTTCCAATAGCTCAGATGAGGAGCATCCACAGCAGACATCGACATCGCAACAGCTGTTATCTGGCAGGCCCGGAGCACTCCAAAGACAGGTTCCAAACATCAAAAGAGTTGCTGGACAGCTTGTCCAGAGTGTCAAAAGATCACAGCGTGCTAGGCCGCAAAATGTCTGCCAAAGTAGGAAGAGTGCAGTGTGGCACTTTTTTGAACAAAATCCTCATGATCAGGCCAAGGTTATCTGTAAGAATTGCGCAAAGACCTTTAGCCGAGGGAAAAATCTGAAAAATTTGAATACCAGTTGCATGCGGAGACATTTAACCAGCATGCACTTGCAAGCGTGGACACAACACTAAACCTCAAGTGCCACATGTGCAACTGATCACAATGAAGGTAGTCAGCAACGCTACATTGTTTCCCCCACTGTAAGCCCACCGGTTAGCACAGCAGCAAATGTTGAGGTGTCGTTGCAAGACCACAGCAGTCAGGGAATCCCACTGTTATATCAACGAAAGACTGATTCTTGGCCATTCTTGGCCATCAGAAAGAATACCAACTCCATCACCATCATCAACCCTCTCTCAGTCCGCCCTGTCCACCGCTACTTCCACCATATGCAGCTCTCAAGTCCAGCTCACCCTCCCAGACACTATGAGTAGGTCAAGAAAGTACTCAGTCTCTCATCCGCGTATACTGGGTTTGAACGCCCACATTGCCAAACTAATCTCGTTTGAGATGATGCCCTTTCGGTTGGTGGAAAGCACAGCTTTCCGCGAACTCATGGCCTATGCAGTACCACGCTATGACCTACCAGTCGCCACTTCTTCTCTCGCAAAGCCATCGCAGCCCTACACCATCATGTGAAAGACCGCATTGTCCATGCACTCAAGCAGTCAGTGAGCGGAAAGGTGCACCTCACAACTGATGCATGGTCCAGTCGGCATGGCCAGGGCCGTTACGTGTCCATCACTGCACACTGGGTTAATGTGGTGGATGCAGGGTCCACAGGGGACAGCGGTGGTGGGACAGTGCTGCCTAGCCCACGGTATAGGAAACAGTTGGCTGTAGGCGTTCCACCCTCCTCCTCCTCCTCCAGAAGCGAAAGCTCGTCCACAGAGCGCAGTTGTGCGAGCATTCCATCTGCAGCTGCCACTGTTGCACACGATGTGTCCCCTTATCGAGCAGCTAGTGGAAAGCGTCAGCAGGCTGTGTTGCAGATGATGTGTTTGGGCGACATCACACCGCCGAGGTGCTGGCCGAGTACTTGAAGCGACAAACTGAGTCATGGCTGGGCAGTGTACATCTTGAGGCAGGCAAGGTAGTTAGTGATAACGGCCGTAATTTTGTGGCAGCCATAGCCCTTTCAAAACTCAGCCACATACCTTGCTTGGCTCACACCTTGAACCTGGTGGTGCAGTGCTTCCTCAAAAATTATCCGGAGTTAACAGCCCTGCTCCAGAAGGTGCGAAGACTGTGCGCGCACATTCGCCGGTCGCCTGTACACTCCATTCGTATGCAGAGACTGCAGCGATTGCTCCACCTTCCCAACCACCGCCTCATTATCGACATTGCAACAAGGTGGAACTCCACCCTGCACATGGTGGAGCGGCTGTGCGAGCAGAGGCAGGCCATAATGCATTTGTGGGAGGATACACGGCCAGGCACTTTGAGAGCAGACATGGAGTTGACAGGTGTGCAGTGGTCGAAGCTGAAAGACCTTTGTAAAGTCCTTCAGTGTTTTGAGGAATGCACACGGCTGGTAAGCGCAGACGACGCCATCCTAAGCATGAGCATCCCACTTATGCGTCTGCTCATGCAAACTTTGACGCACCTTAAGGAGCAGGCGTCTGCAGCCAATGTTGATGAGGAGGAAGAGGAGGAGGGAATCCTTGATGACATTCAGCCATTGTCTGCTCAGGGACCTCTCCTGGACGAGGTGGAGGAAGAAGAGGAGGAGAAGGATGATGATGGGGATGATTACTTAGGGGAGGAGGATGCATCTCGTGGGGCAAGTGAAAATGTTGGCGTGGCAAGGTCTGGTACAGGGTTTGTGCGTGACTGGAGGGATGTGGATTTGCCAGAAAGTGCTCCTCCACCCAGCACTCGCAGTGCATCATTGACACCGGGAACATTGGCCCACATAGAATCATAGAATCATAGAATCGTAGAGTTGGAAGGGACCTCCTGGGCCATCTGGTCCAACCCCCTGCTCAAAGCAGGATTCGCTAAATCATCCCAGTCAGATGTCTGTCCAGCCTCTGTTTGAAGACTTCCATTGAAGGAGAACTCACCACTTCTCGTGGCAGCCTGTTCCACTCATTGATCACTCTAACTGTCAAAAAGTTTTTTCTAATATCTAATCTGTGTCTCTTCCCATTCAGTTTCATCCCATTGCTTCTAGTCTTTCCTTGTGCAAATGAGAATAAAGTTGATCCTTCTACAATGTGACAGCCCTTTAGATATTTGTAGACAGCTATTAAGTCTCCTCTCAGTCTTCTCTTTTGCAAACTAAACATTCCCAAATCCTGCAACCTTTCCTCATAAGACAGGGTTTGCAGACCGGTCACCATTCTGGTCGCTCTTTTCTGAACTTGCTCCAGTTTGTTGATGTCTTTTTTAAAATGTGGTGCCCAAAACTGGACACAATATTCCAGATGAGGTCTGACCAAAGAGGAGTAGAGGGAAATAATGACTTCACGTGATCTAGACTGTATGCTTCTGTTAATACATCCTAGAATTGCATTTGCCTTTTTTGCTGCTGCATCACACTGTTGACTCATATTCAGTCTGTGATCTATTAGTATACCCAAGTCTTTTTCACATGTGCTGTCACTTAGCCCTATTCCTCCCATTCTATATATGCTTTTTTCATTTTTATTGCCCAGATGTAGTACTTTGCATTTCTCCCTGTTAAAAACCATTCTGTTAGTTGCTGCCCACTTCTCCAGTTTATTTAAATCTTTTTGAATCCTCTCTCTCTCTTCTCTAGTATTAGCTATCCCTCCTAGCTTTGTGTCATCAGCAAATTTAATCAGTTTACCCTCAATTCCTTCATCTAAATCGTTGATAAATATGTTGAACAATACAGGGCCCAGGACAGAGCCCTGTGGTACCCCACTTGAGACATTCTTCCAACTGGATGTGCAGCCATTTACGACCACTCTTTGGGTCCGATCACTAAGCCAGTTATGAATCCACCTAACAGTTGCCTTGTCCATTCCATACTTAGTCATTTTTTCAATAAGGATTGTATGAGAGACTTTGTCAAATGCTTTGCTGAAGTCAAGATATACTATATCTACAGCATTTCCTTGATCCACCCAATCAGTGATACCGTCATAGAAGGAAATTAAGTTAGTCTGACATGACTTATTAGTTAGAAACCCATGCTGACTCTGTTTAATCACTTCATTCTTATCCAGGTATTGACATGCATGTTGTTTAATAATTTGTTCAAAGATCTTTCCTGGTATAGAAGTCAGACTCACCGGCCTATAGTTGCCTGGGTCCACCTTCTTCCCCTTTTTGAAGATAGGAACAACATTTGCTCTTCTCCAGTCTTCTGGCACTTCTCCTGTTCTCCAAGAATTTTCAAAGATTATGGAGAGGGGTTCAAAAATTTCTTCTGCTATCTCCTTCAGTACTCTGGGGTGTAATTCATCTGGACCTGGAGACTTGAATTCATTTAGGTTAGCTAAGTGTTTCCTCACTATCTTTCTGTTTATAGATATCCTGGATTCTTCTATTCCCTTAATAGGACAGTAAATAACAGTTGATGTTGCATTTCCTTTCTGAGAGAAAACAGATGCAAAATAGGAATTTAAAAGTTCAGCCTTCTCAACATCCTGTCTTACCATTTCATCATTTTCATCCTGTAAAAATCCTATAGCATCTTTGACTTTTCTTTTACTTTTGACATATCCCCAAAATCCTTTATTATTGCTTTTGACATCTCTTGCAAGCCTCAGTTCATTTTCAGCTTTAGATAATCTGATTTGTGCCCTGCAGGTTCTGCAGACAGCATTATATTCTTCTTTAGATATGCCTCCCTCTTTCCATTTTATAAACATTTTTTTCTTCCTTTTTAGCATGTGCTTAAGTTCTGTGTTCATCCATCCTGGTTTCCTTAAATGCTTCCTATTCTTCCCTCTTTTCGGAATTGTTAACAACTGTGCTTTGAGAATTTCATTTTTCAAGATTTCCCATCCTTCCTGGACATTTTTGTCTTTAAGGATATCCAGCCATTGGATCCCTCCAATTCTCTTTCTGAATCCCTTAAAATCTGCCTTTCTGAAATCTAACCTTGACGTCTGAGTCTTCACAGGTCTTCCACCTCTAGTTATCCAAAATTCTAAAATAGCATGGTCGCTACCTCCTAGGGTCCCAGCCACTTTTACCTCCTCAACCATTTCCTCCCTGTTTATAAGGATTAGATCCAAGGTAGCAGTTCCCCTTGTTTTCTCCCTTACCTTTTGGAAGATAAAGTTGTCAGCAAGAGAGGATAAGAATTTCCTTGACCTGTTAGTTTTGCCTGAGAGAGATTCCCAACAAATGTCTGGATAGTTGAAATCTCCCATGACAACTATGTCATATTTTTTGGAGAACTTGGCCATCTGATGCATAAAGAGTTCATCTATATCTTCGGCTTGCACAGGCGGCCTGTAGTAAATGCCTACAATGGTGTCCTTTCCATTGTTCTGTCCTTGTATTCTTACCCAAACAGTTTCCACAGAACTCCCAGTCTCTGAAGCTTCAATCTCTGTGCAGATATACGCGTTTCGAACATACAATGCGACACCCCCTCCTCGTTTATCAAGTCTGTTTCTTGCAAATAAGTTGTATCCTTCTAGTCTTGTATTCCAATCATGTGTATTGTCCCACCAAGTTTCAGTGATTCCAATTACATCATATTTCTTTTCCTGTGTTAGTAGTTCCAATTCTCCTTGTTTGTTGCCCATGCTTTGTGCATTAGTATAGAAACGTTTTAGTTTGTGATTGGTTTCTCTTTCTCCAATATTTTTATTAATTAGATTCTTTCGTCTTTGTTCTTCCTTTCCACTTCTAATAGCAGAGTTCTCAATAGCATTTGTCAGGTGTATGGCTTTTTCTGGTCTTTTGCTTCCCTTCCCATGTTGTTCTAGTTTAAAGCTCTCCTTACAAGTGTAGCAAGGCGACTTCCAAATACATGCTTTCCAGTCTTCGTAAGGTGCACCCCATCTCTAGCAAGTAGTCCATCGTATAAGTAATTCACTCCTTGATCCAGAAATCCAAATCATTGCTGACGGCACCATCGACGTAGCCAGTTGTTCACCTGCAGAATCTTATTCCACCTCCTTGTTCCATGGCCATCCACTGGGAGGATGGAAGAGAAGACCACCTGCGCTCCCAGTTCTTTCACTTTCTTGTCTAAGTCTTCAAAGTCTCTGCAGATGATTTCCAGGTCGTTTCTTGCGGTGTCATTTGTCCCCACATGTAGTAGCAGGAATGGGTAGTCATCTGTAGGTCTGAAGAGTCCTGATATCCTGTCAGACACATCTTTAATTTTTGCACCTGGAAGACAGCACATTTCTCTTGTAGTTATATCCGGTCTGCAGATAGCGGCCTCTGTTCCTCTCAGCAGGGAATCCCCCATGACCACCACTCTCCGTTTCTTCTTCACAACATTTTTCTTTCTCCATCCAGGAGGACTCTGAGGGCGTACAAGGTTGCTGTTTGTTGGCAAAGTCTTATCCTGATGTATTTCTTCATCGTTTTCCTGCGTGAGAGCCTGGTACTGGTTTCTGAGCAGTATGGGTGCTGACTGCCTCCTGATCCTCCTGCTTCTCTGGGTCACATGTCTCCATTCCTCTGTTTCTTCAGGTGCACTTCGAATTTCTTCTCTTTCTGTAACATGAAGAGATAATTCTGCTCTGTCCAAGAACTCTTCACCTTCCTTAATGATCTTCAACGTAGCTAACCTCTCTTCGAGATTTTGCAACTTTTCCTCCAACAGGGACACAAGCTTGCATTTGTGGCATGTGAAGTTTGACTTTTCCACTGGTAAATCTGTGAACATGTAGCAAGAAATGCAGCTCACCAAATGGCTCCTGGCCTCTTCCATCTTGAGATTTCTTAAAAACGATGAAAGATGAGCCAAAATTCGGCGCGCGGTTTTTCCGATTTCCTCTTTTCAGCTGCAACGGCCAAAACCCAGTGATCGTTGAGCTCGCGGAGACTCTTCACTTATCCCAGAAGGCACTGGGAATATGCAAATGATCTCCTCAAGACTCTTCCCCTGGTTTTCCGATTTCCTCTTTTCAGCTGCAACGGCCAAAACCCAGTGATCGTTGAGCTCGCGGAGACTCTTCACTTATCCCAGAAGGCACTGGGAATATACAAATGATCTCCTCAAGACTCTTCCCCTGGTTTTCCGATTTCCTCTTTTCAGCTGCAACGGCCAAAACCCAGTGATCGTTGAGCTCGCGGAGACTCTTCACTTATCCCAGAAGGCACTGGGAATATGCAAATGATCTCCTCAAGACTCTTCCCCTGGTTTTCCGATTTCCTCTTTTCAGCTGCAACGGCCAAAACCCAGTGATCGTTGAGCTCGCGGAGACTCTTCACTTATCCCAGAAGGCACTGGGAATATGCAAATGATCTCCTCAAGACTCTTCCCCTGGTTGTCAGATTATGCCTTGCGGATCCTAAAAAGGGACCCCCGCATTGCCAAAATGATGAACGATGACGACTACTGGTTGGCCAGCACCCTGGATCCACGCTATAAAGGCAAATTACAAAACATCATGCCACAGGAGAACCTTGACCTAATATTGGCTAATAAACAAGCAACTCTGGTAAATCGGTTGCTTGAGGCATTCCCAGCACACAGCAGCGGTGATGGTTCTCACACGAGCCGTACAGGCCGGGGGCAGCTTGGCAGAGGTGTTCGTGGTGCACACAGCAGAAGTGGCGTTGGAGACAGGGGTTTCATGACAATGTTGTGGACTGATTTTTCAAATACCGCTCACACAACTGGTAATACTGCATCGATGGAAAGTGACAGGAGACAGCAGTTGTCAACTATGGTTACAAACTACTTTTCCTCCCATATCGATGTTCTCCCACACAGGTCATTCCCCTTTGACTATTGGGCCGCTAAACTGGACAGCTGGCCTGAATAGGCCCAATATGCCTTACAGGAGCTCGCTTGCCCAGCTGCAAGTGTGCTATCGGAAAGAGTCTTCAGTGCAGCTGGATCAATCCTGACAGAAAAAAGGACCCGTCTGTCAACCCAAAATGTGGATGATCTAACCTTCATTAAAATGAACCACGCATGGGTTTCCAAGGATTTTGTCCCACCTTCCCCTGATGACACATAGGGTGACAGAAAAATGGCTTGCTTTGGTCCACCTCTTCCTGGTACTTCACCTATTTCGCCTTTTGCATCAGCTGAATGTCCAACTTCAACATATGCCACTTTCTAAAACTCCCTAACTGTGCTGCCTCCCCCCCTATGGCCGGGGTCACCACCTAGCGCACGACACCGTGCGAGTGCCGTTGCCCTGGACAGGTGGGTAGGCCGACTCTTGGGCGCGGGCACTGGCACAGGGTCCCTCATAGTGCAATCAAGTGTCTCTGACGGTGGTGGTGCACACCCGCCGTCAGACACACCGCTGTACTATGAGGGGCCCAGTGCCAGTACCGACGCCCACGAGTGGGCCCCCCTTGCTTGGGCAGGGCCCCAGCATTTGCAATCTTTACCTCTCCCTGCTCCTCCGCTGTGTAATCTGGGCCGTCAAATCCATACTGTGCCTGACACCGTCTGAGCCTGCCTCCTGATGTATAGACATATATTTTGAATGTGTACGCTATCCATACATGTTATCCGTGGATACGGTACCCTTTCTAACCTTTGTGCAATCACGTGCAATCCATACTGGGCCTAACACCGTCTGAGCCTGCCTCCTGAGACATATATTTTGAATGTGTACGCTATCCATACATGTTATCCGGGGATACGGTACCCTTTCTAACCTTTGTGCAATCACGTGCAATCCATACTGGGCCTAACACCGTCTGAGCCTGCCTCCTGAGACATATATTTTGAATGTGTACGCTATCCATACATGTTATCTGGGGATACGGTACCCTTTCTAACCTTTGTGCAATCACATGCAATCCATACTGGGCATAACACCGTCTGAGAATGATAGATGGGGCCCACCATACACTGGAACATTCCAAAGGTGGACATCAGACACTGGAGCAGCATTTACAGGGCCCATTATACACTAGAGCAGTAGAAATGGGGCCCATTATGTTTGGAGCATTATTTGGGCCCATAAGACAGTGGAGCTTCATCCATGGGGACCAACATGTACTGTAGCATTATGTGGAGCTCATCATATACTGTTTCAAACATTATATGGGACCAATGATTCTGTATGGAGAAATAGATGGGCCTCGTCATGAGATGTAAAAAGTGAGGTATTTTTCATTGTACTATACCGCTATCTCTCTGCCATATCGGAGCATGATGAGTTGTGGTATGTGTTAAAGGGGCGCTCTTTCGCCCAGGGCATATGAAAACCTGGAGCCAGCCCTCCCCCCCACAGTCTGTAGCCAAATAACCCCCATTTTTCAGTGCGTAACTTGTATTATGAAGTTAATTAAGGTTGACAAGCTTAAGTAAGAAGAATTGATGCTTTTGGCATTCAAATGGGCACTGTTGGTGTGTTTCCTGTCCTCCTCTCACTGCCGACTTTTATTCCCCATTGACTTACATTGGGTTTCGTGTTTCGGGACGACCCCGACTTTTCCCTATAATCGGACGATCTTGCTCGACCCGACTTTTGGAAAAGTCGGGTTTCACGAAACGAAACGCGACCCTAAAAAACCAAAAGTCGCTCAACTCTAGTTGTCACTCTCTCAGAAAAAGGCCCAGCGTTTTTCCAACCGGCATAGGACCATTGGTCCCCGGTTTAAAGTGGGTGATATGGTTTGGTTGTCGTCTAAGAATATTCCTATGAAGGTTGCATCTCCAAAATTTAAGCCAAGATTTATTGGACCTTATAAAATTTTAGAGATTCTTAATCCTGTTTCTTTTCGATTGGCTCTTCCAGTTACGTTCAAAATCCATAACATATTTCACAAGTCACTGTTGAAGAGGTTTGTTGAGCCAGTAGTTCCTGTGGCGGCACCTCCTGTATTGGTTAAAGGCAATATGGAATATGAGGTAGAGAAAATATTGGATTCTCGTTTGGTAAGATGGAGACTCCAGTATTTGGTCAAATGGAAGGGTTATGGTCAGGAGGATAATTATTGGGTCTCTGCCTCTGATATTCATGCCAATAAATTGGTTCGTGCTTTTCACCGGGCCCATCCTGAGCGGCCTGGTGGCATGGATGAGGGTTCGGTGACCCCTCCTCAAGGGGGGTACTGTTATGAGCTCATTTTCTGCTCCACCAGTTGAGAGTTCTCCTTCCGTTCTCCCTCTGGTGGTGACAGGAGGTAGTGAGGTTGGTTTAAGTGGTAGTGATCTGCCACCTGATGAGGAGGATAACGATTGGATCTCTGGAGTTTCAGACTGGATATAAGACAGCTGACGCCCTATCCTGGTGATGGTGATTCAGTCTGCTTCTCAGGTCTTGGACTTCAGCTCTCTTCCAATCTTCTCAAGTTAAGTTTGTTTTTTGCTAATGTTCACACTTGCGCTTGTTGGTTAATTCAGTTTCTTGTGTGGTCAGTCAGCCCCTGCTGGGGCTATGCTGAATTTCCACTTCTATTTATCTGTATTTGCCAATTTGCCTTTTTTGTCCCTTATTAGATTGGCCTCTTTTTGCTCTGTCTCAGAATATTTCAGAGTGCTGATATAGTGGTAGAAGTGTAGTGACTTCAGGGTTAATTTTGCTATCAGAAGTGTTGGACATTATTTTGGTAGGGTTTTTTGGCAGATTGCAGACAGTGTCTTTCCTTTCCTGTCCTTTCTAGTTAGTCGGGCCCCATCGTTTGCTCAGCCTATTTTCCTGCCTTTGTTTGTGTTTTCATCTTGTTTCACCGTCAATACATGTGGGGGGCTGTCTTTCCTTTGGGGTCTGCTCTGGGGCAGTTAGTTTTCCTCTTTTCCTGCTTTAGGCTTATGTACCTCTCCAGTTGTGACGAGTAGAATTGAGCGACTTTTGGTTTTTTAGGGTCGCGTTTCGTTTCGTGAAACCCGACTTTTCCAAAAGTCGGGTCGAGCAAGATCGTCCGATTATAGGGAAAAGTCGGGGTCGTCCCGAAACACGAAACCCAATGTAAGTCAATGGGGAATAAAAGTCGGCAGTGAGAGGAGGACAGGAAACACACCAACAGTGCCCATTTGAATGCCAAAAGCATCAATTCTTCTTACTTAAGCTTGTCAACTTTAATTAACTTCATAATACAAGTTACGCACTGAAAAATGGGGGTTATTTGGCTACAGACTGTGGGGGGGGAGGGCTGGCTCCAGGTTTTCATGTGCCCTGGGCAAAAGAGCGCCCCTTTAACACATACCACAACTCATCATGCTCCGATACGGCAGAGAAATAGCGGTATAGTACAATGAAAAATACCTCACATTTTACATCTCATGACGAGGCCCATCTATTTCTCCATACAGAATCATTGGTCCCATATAATGTTTGAAACAGTATATGATGAGCTCCACATAATGCTACAGTATATGTTGGTCCCCATGGATGAAGCTCTACTGTCTTATGGGCCCAAATAATGCTCCAAACATAATGGGCCCCATTTCTAATGCTCTAGTGTATAATGGGCCCTGTAAATGCTGCTCCAGTGTCTGATGTCCACCTTTGGAATGTTCCAGTGTATGGTGGGCCCCATCTATCATTCTCAGACGGTGTTAGGCCCAGTATGGATTGCACGTGATTGCACAAAGGTTAGAAAGGGTACCGTATCCCCGGATAACATGTATGGATAGCGTACACATTCAAAATATATGTCTCAGGAGGCAGGCTCAGATGGTGTTAGGCCCAGTATGGATTGCACGTGATTGCACAAAGGTTAGAAAGGGTACCGTATCCCCGGATAACATGTATGGATAGCGTACACATTCAAAATATATGTCTATACATCAGGAGGCAGGCTCAGACGGTGTTAGGCCCAGTATGGATTGCACGTGATTGCACAAAGGTTAGAAAGGGTACCGTTTCCCCGGATAACATGTATGGATAGCGTACACATTCAAAATATATGTCTCAGGAGGCAGGCTCAGACGGTGTTAGGCCCAGTATGGATTGCACGTGATTGCACAAAGGTTAGAAAGGGTACCGTATCCACGGATAACATGTATGGATAGCGTACACATTCAAAATATATGTCTATACATCAGGAGGCAGGCTCAGATGGTGTCAGGCACAGAATGGATTTGACGGCCCAGATTACACAGCGGAGGAGCAGGGAGAGGTAAAGATTGCAAATGCTGGGGCCCTGCCCAAGCAAGGGGGGCCCACTCGTGGGCGTCGGTACTGGCACTGGGCCCCTCATAGTACAGCGGTGTGTCTGACGGCGGGTGTGCACCACCACCATCAGAGACACTTGATTGCACTATGAGGGACCCTGTGCCAGTGCCCGCGCCCAAGAGTCGGCCTACCCACCTGTCCAGGGCAACGGCACTCGCACGGTGTCGTGCGCTAGATGGTGACCCCGGCCATGGGGGGGGAGGCAGCACAGTTAGGGAGTTTTAGAAAGTGGCATATGTTGATGTTGGACATTCAGCTGATGCAAAAGGCGAAATAGGTGAAGTACCAGGAAGAGGTGGACCAAAGCAAGCCATTTTTCTGTCACCCTATGTGTCATCAGGGGAAGGTGGGACAAAATCCTTGGAAACCCATGCGTGGTTCATTTTAATGAAGGTTAGATCATCCACATTTTGGGTTGACAGACGGGTCCTTTTTTCTGTCAGGATTGATCCAGCTGCACTGAAGACTCTTTCCGATAGCACACTTGCAGCTGGGCAAGCGAGCTCCTGTAAGGCATATTGTGCCAATTCAGGCCAGGTGTCCAGTTTAGCGGCCCAATAGTCAAAGGGGAATGACCTGTGTGGGAGAACATCGATATGGGAGGAAAAGTAGTTTGTAACCATAGTTGACAACTGCTGTCTCCTGTCACTTTCCATCGATGCAGTATTACCAGTTGTGTGAGCGGTATTTGAAAAATCAGTCCACAACATTGTCATGAAACCCCTGTCTCCAACGCCACTTCTGCTGTGTGCACCACGAACACCTCTGCCAAGCTGCCCCCGGCCCGTATGGCTCATGTGAGAACCATCACCGCTGCTGTGTGCTGGGAATGCCTCAAGCAACCGATTTACCAGAGTTGCTTGTTTATTAGCCAATATTAGGTCAAGGTTCTCCTGTGGCATGATGTTTTGTAATTTGCCTTTATAGCGTGGATCCAGGATGCTGGCCAACCAGTAGTCGTCATCGTTCATCATTTTGACAATGCGGGGGTCCCTTTTTAGGATCCGCAAGGCATAATCTGACATGTGGGCCAATGTTCCCGGTGTCAATGATGCACTGCGAGTGCTGGGTGGAGGAGCACTTTCTGGCAAATCCACATCCCTCCAGTCACACACAAACCCTGTACCAGACCTTGCCACGCCAACATTTTCACTTGCCCCACGAGATGCATCCTCCTCCCCTAAGTAATCATCCCCATCATCATCCTCCTCCTCCTCTTCTTCCTCCACCTCGTCCAGGAGAGGTCCCTGAGCAGACAATGGCTGAATGTCATCAAGGATTCCCTCCTCCTCTTCCTCCTCATCAACATTGGCTGCAGACGCCTGCACCTTAAGGTGCGTCAAAGTTTGCATGAGCAGACGCATAAGTGGGATGCTCATGCTTAGGATGGCGTCGTCTGCGCTTACCAGCCGTGTGCATTCCTCAAAACACTGAAGGACTTTACAAAGGTCTTTCAGCTTCGACCACTGCACACCTGTCAACTCCATGTCTGCTCTCAAAGTGCCTGGCCGTGTATCCTCCCACAAATGCATTATGGCCTGCCTCTGCTCGCACAGCCGCTCCACCATGTGCAGGGTGGAGTTCCACCTTGTTGCAATGTCGATCATGAGGCGTTGGTTGGGAAAGTGGAGCAATCGCTGCAGTCTCTGCATACGAATGGAGTGTACAGGCGACCGGCGGATGTGCACGCACAGTCTTCGCACCTTCTGGAGCAGGGCTGTTAACTCTGGATAATTTTTGAGGAAGCACTGCACCACCAGGTTCAAGGTGTGAGCCAAGCAAGGTATGTGGCTGAGTTTTGAAAGGGCTATGGCTGCCACAAAATTACGGCCGTTATCACTAACTATCTTGCCTGCCTCAAGATGTACACTGCCCAGCCATGACTCAGTTTGTCGCTTCAAGTACTCGGCCAGCACCTCGGCGGTGTGTCTGTCGCCCAAACACATCATCTGCAACACAGCCTGCTGATGCTTTCCACTAGCTGCTCGATAGGGGGACACATCGTGTGCAACAGTGGCAGCTGCAGATGGAGTGCTCGTACGACTCCGCTCTGTGGACGAGCTTTCGCTTCTGGAGGAGGAGGAGGGTGGAACGCCTACAGCCAACTGTTTCCTATACCGTGGGCTAGGCAGCACTGTCCCACCACCGCTGTCCCCTGTGGACCCTGCATCCACCACATTAACCCAGTGCGCAGTGATGGACACGTAACGGCCCTGGCCATGCCGACTGGACCATGCATCAGTTGTGAGGTGCACCTTTCCGCTCACTGACTGCTTGAGTGCATGGACAATGCGGTCTTTCACATGATGGTGGAGGGCTGGGATGGCTTTGCGAGAGAAGAAGTGGCGACTGGGTAGGTCATAGCGTGGTACTGCATAGGCCATGAGTTCGTGGAAAGCTGTGCTTTCCACCAACCGAAAGGGCATCATCTCAAACGAGATTAGTTTGGCAATGTGGGCGTTCAAACCCAGTGTACGCGGATGAGAGACTGAGTACTTTCTTGACCTACTCATAGTGTCTGGGAGGGTGAGCTGGACTTGAGAGCTGCATATGGTGGAAGTAGCGGTGGACAGGGTGGACTGAGAGAGGGTTGATGATGGTGATGGAGTTGGTGTTCTTTCTGATGGCCTAGAATCAGTCTTTCGTTGATATAACAGTGGGATTCCCTGACTGCTGTGGTCTTGCAACGACACCTCAACATTTGCTGCTGTGCTAACCGGTGGGCTTACAGTGGGGGAAACAATGTAGCGTTGCTGACTACCTTCGTTGTGATCAGTTGCACATGTGGCACTTGAGGTTTGGTGTTGTGTCCACGCTTGCAAGTGCATGCTGGTTAAATGTCTAAGCATGCAACTGGTATTCAAATTTTTCAGATTTTTCCCTCGGCTAAAGGTCTTTGCGCACTTCTTACAGATAACCTTGGCCTGATCATGAGGATTTTGTTCAAAAAAGTGCCACACTGCACTCTTCTTACTTTGGCAGACATTTTGCGGCCTAGCACGCTGTGATCTTTTGACACTCTGGACAAGCTGTCCAGCAACTCTTTTGATGTTTGGAACCTGTCTTTGGAGTGCTCCGGGCCTGCCAGATAACAGCTGTTGCGATGTCGATGTCTGCTGTGGATGCTCCTCATCTGAGCTATTGGAAGCAGCACCCTCTTCCCCCAATGGATGCCAATCTGGGTCAACAACTGGGTCATCATCACCTCCTCTTCTATGTCATGTGCACCTTCCTCTGTGTCACCGTGTATGGTGGTATAGTGTGCGGGAAGGGGCACCTGAGTCTCATCAGGGTCAGAATCTGGCTCTGTACACTGCGAGGACAATGTAGTGCTCTGAGTGAATGTACCAGCAGAATCATCCATCAGCGGCTGTGCATCAGTGCACTCCATGTCAGATTCATCTTGGCCTGGGTAATTCACCATTTGACTTGATAATCCAGGCATGGTATGTGAAAACAGCTCCATGGAGTAATCAGTAGTATGGCCTGCGTCATCCTTCAATCTTCGTTGGGGTGAAGGACACAAGGAAAGGTGTGGTTCATGAACATGAGCCTCCAATGACGACTCAGTGCTTTTACTTTTTACAACTGAGAAGAGGAGGCGATAGAGCTGGAGGCTGAGTCAGCAATGTAAGACAAAACTTTTTCCTGATGCTCTGGCTTTAAAAGCGGTTTGCCAACTCCTAGAAAACTAAGCGTTTGAGGCCTTATGTAGCCAGACGATGACGCAGGGTCAGCACCTCCTGCATTCGGTCCTATTTTGCTCTTGCCACTACCATCAGATCCACCACCAACACCATCATTACCAGCTGCCAACCCCCGCCCAATTCCACGGCCTCTTCCACCAGCCTTCCTCATTTTTGGTAGAAATGTAGACAAAATCCAACAAACTATATAGTAATGTAAAACAAGGTACAAGGTGTCTATAGGACAGGGGAGATTTTGAATTTCTGCAGACACTTGTGGACACTGGACACTTTTGGATTGTGTGAGGCCCACTGATATCTGAGCGCTATGTGACAGGCTCGATGGCACAGCTGTGACCAAAGTGACTAGAGGATAAGGGAGATTTTGAATCTCTGCACACACTTTTGGACACTGGATGGACACTTTTGGATTGTGTGAGGCCCACTGATATCTGAGCGCTATGTGACAGGCTCGATGGCACAGCTGTGACCAAAGTGACTAGAGGATAAGGGAGATTTTGAATCTCTGCACACACTTTTGGACACTGGATGGACACTTTTGGATTGTGTGAGGCCCACTGATATCTGAGCGCTATGTGACAGGCTCGATGGCACAGCTGTGACCAAAGTGACTAGAGGATAAGGGAGATTTTGAATCTCTGCACACACTTTTGGACACTGGGCACTTTTGGATTGTGTGAGGCCCAATGAATATCTGAGCGCTATGTGACAGGCTCGATGGCACAGCTGTGACAAAATTGACTAGAGGATAAGGGAGATTTTGAATCTCTGCACACACTTTTGGACACTGGATGGACACTTTTGGATTGTGTGAGGCCCACTGATATCTGAGCGCTATGTGACAGGCTCGATGGCACAGCTGTGACCAAAGTGACTAGAGGATAAGGGAGATTTTGAATCTCTGCACACACTTTTGGACACTGGATGGACACTTTTGGATTGTGTGAGGCCCACTGATATCTGAGCGCTATGTGACAGGCTCGATGGCACAGCTGTGACCAAAGTGACTAGAGGATAAGGGAGATTTTGAATCTCTGCACACACTTTTGGACACTGGACACTTTTGGATTGTGTGAGGCCCACTGATATCTGAGTGCTATGTGACAGGCTCGATTGCACAGCTGTGACCAAAGTGACTAGAGGATAAGGGATATTTTGAATCTCTGCAGACACTTTTGGACATTGGACACTTTTGGATTGTGTGAGGCCCAATGAATATCTGAGCGCTATGTGACAGGCTCGATGGCACAGCTGTGACAAAAGTGACTAGAGGATAAGGGAGATTTTGAATCTCTGCACACACTTTTGGACACTGGACACTTTTGGATTGTGTGAGGCCCAATGAATATCTGAGCGCTATGTGACAGGCTCGATGGCACAGCTGTGACAAAAGTGACTAGAGGATAAGGGAGATTTTGAATCTCTGCACACACTTTTGGACACTGGATGGACACTTTTGGATTGTGTGAGGCCCACTGATATCTGAGCGCTATGTGACAGGCTTGATGGCACAGCTGTGACCAAAGTGACTAGAGGATAAGGGAGACTTTGAATCTCTGCACACACTTTTGGACACTGGACACTTTTGGATTGTGTGAGGCCCACTGATATCTGAGCGCTATGTGACAGGCTCGATGGCACAGCTGTGACCAAAGTGACTAGAGTATAAGGGAAATTTTGAATCTCTGCACACACTTTTGGACACTGGATGGACACTTTTGGATTGTGTGAGGCCCACTGATATCTGAGCGCTATGTGACAGGCTCGTTGGCACAGCTGTGACCAAAGTGACTAGAGGATAAGGGAGATTTTGAATCTCTGCACACACTTTTGGACACTGGACACTTTTGGATTGTGTGAGGCCCACTGATATCTGAGTGCTATGTGACAGGCTCGATGGCACAGCTGTCACCAAAGTGACTAGAGGATAAGGGAAATTTTGAATCTCTGCACACACTTTTGGACACTGGATGGACACTTTTGGATTGTGTGAGGCCCACTGATATCTGAGCGCTATGTGACAGGCTCGATGGCACAGCTGTGACCAAAGTGACTAGAGGATAAGGGAGATTTTGAATCTCTGCACACACTTTTGGACACTGGACACTTTTGGATTGTGTGAGGCCCACTGATATCTGAGCGCTATGTGACAGGCTCGATGGCACAGCTGTGACCAAAATGACTAGAGGATAAGGGAAATTTTGAATCTCTGCACACACTTTTGGACACTGGATGGACACTTTTGGATTGTGTGAGGCCCACTGATATCTGAGCACTATGTGACAGGCTCGATGGCACAGCTGTGACCAAAGTGACTAGAGGATAAGGGAGATTTTGAATCTCTGCACAAACTTTTGGACACTGGACACTTTTGGATTGTGTAAGGCCCAATTAATATCTGAGCGCTATGTGACAGGCTCGATGGCACAGCTGTGACAAAAGTGACTAGAGGATAAGGGAGATTGGATTGCTTTTAAAAAAGCAGTTTGCGGAGCAGTGGGTAAACAGCAATGCAGGAATGTCAGGAAGCCTTAGAAGGCAGCCCAACAACCAACACCACTGATACACCACTATATAGCCTCCCCTTGCACTGCACACACAGTGACTGGTGTGTTGTGCAGGCCAAATTGCTAGCAGCAGAAGCAGTTTTTTTGTCTTCTCAGCAGGACAAAAAAAAAAATTGGGATTGCTTTTAAAAAAGCTGTTTGCGGAGCAGTGGGTAAACAGCAATGCAGGAATGTCAGGAAGCCTTAGAAGGCAGCCCAACAACCAACACCACTGATACACCACTAAATAGCCTCCCCTTGCACTGCACACACAGTGACTGGTGTGTTGTGCAGGCCAAATCACTAGCAGCAGAAGCAGTTTTTTTGTCTTCTTCCCTGCCTAACGCTCTCCCTACAGAATCAGCAGCAACCTCTCCCTATACTAAGATCGGCAGAAGTAAGATGGCGGTCGGCGTGCACGCCCTTTTATACCCCCTGTGACGCCCACCAAAGCAAGCCAATCACTTGCATGCCCTTCTGAAAGATGGTGGTGACTAATGCCTATGTCATCACGTTGCCCACAGTTTCCGTGTATCCTGATTGGCTGAAAAAGAGCGCAAAACAAACTTTTGAAACGCGACTTTGGCGCGTAAGTCGCCGACCTCGTGGCCGACCTCATCCTAGGGTCGGGTTTCGTTTCATGAAACCCAACTTTGCCAAAAGTCGGCGACTTTTGAATTTTTTCGACTCGTTTCGCTCAACTCTAGTGACGAGGCATCTAGGATCATCGTAGGAACGCTCCACGACTGCTGCTAGTTGTGTGGTTAAGATCAGGGATCTGCAATCTGCATAGTTACCAACCTCTCTGGTTTTCTGAGACTTAGCTTGTTGTTTTTTTCCTCCTCGGTGACCCATTCATAACAAGCTCCATGGAATAATCTGAAATGTGGCCTGCCGCATCCTTCACTTTTGGTGGGGGTGAAGGACTCAAGGAAAGGTGTTGTTCCTCACTAGAAGCCTGCACTGACGGCTCAGTGCTTGCAGTTTTTAAAACTTCGGAAGAGGAGGTGATAGAGCTGGAGGCAGTTTCGGTAATGTAAGCCAAAACCTGTTCCTCATGCTCCGGCTTTAAAAGCGGTTTACCTACTTCCAGAAAAGGGAACCTTACAGGCCTTCTTGAGCCACATGATGACGCAGGCTCAGCAACTCCTGCCTTAGCTGCTATTGTGCTTTTGGCATAACCAGCAGATGCACCACCATCACCATCAGTACCAGTTGCCCCCCCGCCTACGTCCGCGGCTTCTTCCACCATACTTCCTAATGTTTGGGAAAATGTACCAAAAATACCAGCAGATATATGGTACTGTATGAGGAGCATACAACTGAATAAGGTGGAAGGAAAAATTTAAATCTCCGTATATATTTCCTTAGTCACAGACGCTCTCCCAGTATGTATTTGACTGTAATCCAAACAGCAGATATACGATACTGTTTGAGAAGCGGACAGCTCTATACAGTGTGTGGAAAAATGGAAATGTTCATTATGTTTTTACGGACTCACACACACTTTGTCTCTGTATGTATTTGACCGTGATCCAAACAGCAGATATACGATACTGTTTGAGAAGCGGACAGCTCTATATGGTGTATGGAAAAATGGAAATGTCCATATATGTATTTACGGACTCACACACACACTTTGTTTCTGTATGTATTTGACCGTAATCCAAACAGCAGATATACGATACTGTTATGATTGGGGTCACCGAGGAGGAGAGCAAGACCAAGCTAAGCCACAGAAAACCAGAAAGGTTGGTAACTAAGCGGATTGCAGACCCCTGATCCTATCCACACAACTAGCAGTAGCCGCGGAGCGTGCCTACGATGATCCTAGACGCCTCGGTGCAGCCGGAGAGCTAACTAAGCCTAAAGCAAGAAAGGGGAAATCTAAACTGCCCCAGAGCAGACCCCAAAGGAATAGATAGCCCCCAAACATATATTGTCGGTGAGACAAGATGAAAACACAAACGCAGGCAGGAAAATAGACTGAGCAAATGATGGGGCCCACTCTGACTAGACAGGACAGGAAAGACACTGTCCGCAATCACGCAAAAAACCCTGCAAAAAAGTCCAACACGTCTGATAGAAAAATACTGGTCGCCCGACTTCGCCCACTATATCAGCACTCTGGTATACAGTCATGGCCAAAAGTATTGACACCCCTGCAATTCTGTCAGATAATATTCAGTTTCTTCCTGAAAATGAATGCAAACACAAATTCTTTGGTATTATTATCTTTATTTAATTTGTCTTAAATGAAAAAACACAAAAGAGAATTAAGCAAAAAGCAAAACATTGATCATTTCACACAAAAATCCAAAAATGGGCCGGACAAAAGTATTGGCACCCTCAGCCTAATACTTGGTTGCACAACCTTTAGCCAAAATAACTGCTACCAACCGCTTCCGGTAACCATCAATGAGTTTCTTACAATGCTCTGCTGGAATTTTAGACCATTCTTCTTTGGCAAACTACTCCAGGTCCCTGATATTTGAAGGGTGCCTTCTCCAAACTGCCATTTTTAGATCTCTCCACAGGTGTTCTATGGGATTCAGGTCTGGACTCATTGCTGGCCACCTTAGAAGTCTCCAGTGCTTTCTCTCAAACCATTTTCTAGTGCTTTTTGAAGTGTGTTTTGGGTTATTGTCCTGCTGGAAGACCCATGACCTCTGAGGTAGACCCAGCTTTCTCACACTGGGCCCTAAATTATGCTGCAAAATTTGTTGGTAGTCTTCAGACTTCATAATGCCATGCACACGGTCAAGCAGTCCAGTGCCAGAGACAGCAAAGCAACCCCAAAACATCAGGGAACCTCCGCCATGTTTGACTGTAGGGACCGTGTACTTTTCATTGAATGCCTCTTTTTTTCTCCTGTAAACTCTATGTTGATGCTTTTGCCCTAAAAGCTCTACTTTTGTCTCATCTGACCAAAGAACATTCTTCCAAAATGTTTTAGGCTTTTTCAGATAAGTTTTGGCAAACTGCAGCCTGGCTTTTTTATGTCTCGGGGTAAGAAGTGGAGTCTTCCTGCGTCTCCTACCATACAGTCCCTTTTCATTCAGATGCCGACGGATAGTACGGGTTGACACCGTTGTACCCTCGGACTGCAGGGCAGCTTGAACTTATTTGGATGTTAGTGGAGGTTCTTTATCCAACATCCGCACAATCTTGCGTTGAAATCTCTTGTCAATTTTTCTTTTCCGGCCACATCTAGGGAGGTTAGCCACAGTGCCATGGGCTTTAAACTTCTTGATGACACTGCGCACGGTAGACACAGGAACATTCAGGTCTTTGGACATGGACTTGTAGCCTTGAGATTGCTCATGCTTCCTCACTATTTGGTTTTTCAAGTCCTCAGACAGTTCTTTGGTCTTCTTTCTTTTCTCCATGCTCAATGTGGTACACACGAGGACACAGGACAGAGGTTGAGTCAACTTTAATCCATGTCAACTGGCTGCAAGTGTGATTTAGTTATTGCCAACACCTGTTAGGTGCCACAGGTAAGTTACAGGTGCTGTTAATTACACAAATTAGAGAAGCATCACATGATTTTTCGCACAGTGCCAATACTTTTGTCCACCCTCTTTTTTATGTTTGGTGTGGAATTATATCCAATTTGGCTTTAGGACAATTCTTTTTGTGTTTTTTCATTTAAGACAAATTAAATGAAGATAATAATACCAAAGAATTTGTGTTTGCAATCATTTTCAGGAAGAAAATGAGTATTATCTGACAGAATTGCAGGGGTGTCAATACTTTTGGCCATGACTGTATATAGAGGCCAATCTAATAAGGGACAAAAACAAACTGGCACAAGCAGTAACATATGGATGGTAATTCAGCACAACCCCAGCCGGAGCTTGCTGACCCACACAAAACTGAAATAGACAATACCAGATCAAATGTGATCAATAGCAAAAGAACACTTAGGTAAGCATGCAAGGACTGAGCTGGAAACTAAGACCTCAGAAGGCAGGAAAAATTACCAGCAGGGATAGAGGGAGTCGGCTGTCTTAAATCCAGTCTGAAACCCCAGATCTCCAATCGTCGTCCTCATTATCAGGTGGCAAGCCTCTGTTAATCAGATCAGCTCCATTACCTCCAGTAACCACCAGAGGGAGCCCAGAAAGAGAAATCACAACCCCTCTGTCAATTTGACCAGCTCCACTACCTTCAGTAGTAACCAGAGGTAGGCCAGAATGCGAATTCACAACACGATACTGTTTGAGAAGCGGACAGCTCTATACGGTGGAAATAGAAATGGAAATGTCCGTATATGTATTTACGGACTCACACACACACTTTGTCTCTGTATGTATTTGACCATAATCCAAACAGCAGATATACGATACTGTTTGAGAAGCGGACAGCTCTATACGGTGTATGGAAAAATGGAAATGTCCGTATATGTATTTACGGACTCACACACACACGCTGTCTCTGTACAGATTTGACCGTAATCCAAACAGCAGATATATGATACTGTTTGAGAAGTGGACAGCTCTATGCGGTGTATGTATGGAAAAATTTCAATCTCAATCTATTTTTTTCTGGAGTCACACACAGATAGCATGTATTTGTCCGTGATACCAGCCGGTACATGGTAGTGTGTGAGGAGCGTACACCTCTATATGGTGTGTGAAAAAATGAACGTTCGGTAACTGTGCAGCCAAAATGAATAAAAGTAGAAGTGCTTTGAAAAAAGCAGTCTGCACAACAGTGTGCACACAGCAATGCAGCTATCATGTAGCCTAATAAGGCAGCCTAATAACCAGTGCTGCTGCACACAAAAAATTCCTCCCCTGTCACTGCACACTAACTGTACAGTGAAAATCGCTATCAGCAGAAGCACAGATTTTTTTTTTCTTTCCTGCCAAAACACTCTCCCTATTGAGAACGAGCAGCAGCAACCTCTCCATATGCTAAGAACATCAGAAGTAAAATGGCGGTCAGGGCTTTTATAGCCACTGTGACGCCACACAGAGCAAGCCAATCACTGCAATGCCCTTCTCTAAGATGGTGGTGGCCGCTTCCCATGTCATCACATTGCCCACAGTGTGCGTCCTTGATTATTGGCTGAGAAAAGAGGCTGGAAGCATTTTGGGAAACCCAACTTTGGCACTCAGGTCGGCGACCGCATGGCCGACCTCATGTTATGGTCGGGTTTCGCTCGGCGAAACCCGACTTTGGCGAAAGTCGGCGACTTATGAATCTGGCCGACCCGTTTCGCTCAACTCTAGTTGTGATATCATCGGATCTTACCAAATATCACAGCTGCTCACCTGACTCATTATGATGTCACTGTGGTTTGCCTTACTTTAAAACACTGTGATGTCATTGACTATTATTATCTTCATTTAATTTGTCTTAAATGAAAAAACACAAAAGAGAATTAAGCAAAAAGCAAAACATTGATCATTTCACACAAAAATCCAAAAATGGGCCGGACAAAAGTATTGGCACCCTCAGCCTAATACTTGGTTGCACAATCTTTAGCCAAAATAACTGCGACCAACCGCTTCCGGTAACCATCAATGAGTTTCTTACAATGCTCTGCTGGAATTTTAGACCATTCTTCTTTGGCAAACTGCTCCAGGTCCCTGATATTTGAAGGGTGCCTTCTCCAAACTGCCATTTTTAGATCTCTCCACAGGTGTTCTATGGGATTCAGGTCTGGACTCATTGCTGGCCACCTTAGAAGTCTCCAGTGCTTTCTCTCAAACCATTTTCTAGTGCTTTTTGAAGTGTGTTTTGGGTTATTGTCCTGCTGGAAGACCCATGACCTCTGAGGTAGACCCAGCTTTCTCACACTGGGCCCTACATTATGCTGCAAAATTTGTTGGTAGTCTTCAGACTTCATAATGCCATGCACATGGTCAAGCAGTCCAGTGCCAGAGACAGCAAAGCAACCCCAAAACATCAGGGAACCTCCGCCATGTTTGACTGTAGGGACCGTGTACTTTTCATTGAATGCCTCTTTTTTTCTCCTGTAAACTCTATGTTGATGCTTTTGCCCTAAAAGCTCTACTTTTGTCTCATCTGACCAAAGAACATTCTTCCAAAATGTTTTAGGCTTTTTCAGATAAGTTTTGGCAAACTGCAGCCTGGCTTTTTTATGTCTCGGGGTAAGAAGTGGAGTCTTCCTGCGTCTCCTACCATACAGTCCCTTTTCATTCAGATGCCGACGGATAGTACGGGTTGACACCGTTGTCCCCTCGGACTGGAGGGCAGCTTGAACTTATTTGGATGTTAGTGGAGGTTCTTTATCCAACATCCGCACAATCTTGCGTTGAAATCTCTTGTCAATTTTTCTTTTCCGGCCACATCTAGGGAGGTTAGCCACAGTGCCATGGGCTTTAAACTTCTTGATGACACTGCGCACGGTAGACACAGGAACATTCAGGTCTTTGGACATGGACTTGTAGCCTTGAGATTGCTCATGCTTCCTCACAATTTGGTTTCTCAAGTCCTCAGACAGTTCTTTGGTCTTCTTTCTTTTCTCCATGCTCAATGTGGTACACACGAGGACTCAGGACAGAGGTTGAGTCAACTTTAATCCATGTCAACTGGCTGCAAGTGTGATTTAGTTATTGCCAACACCTGTTAGGTGCCACAGGTAAGTTACAGGTGCTGTTAATTACACAAATTAGAGAAGCATCACATGATTTTTCACACAGTGCCAATACTTTTGTCCACCCTCTTTTTTATGTTTGGTGTGGAATTATATCCAATTTGGCTTTAGGACAATTCTTTTTGTGTTTTTTCATTTAAGACAAATTAAATGAAGATAATAATACCAAAGAATTTGTGTTTGCAATCATTTTCAGGAAGAAAATGAGTATTATCTGACAGAATTGCAGGGGTGTCAATACTTTTGGCCATGACTGTATATAGAGGCCAATCTAATAAGGGACAAAAACAAACTGGCACAAGCAGTAACATATGGATGGTAAATCAGCACAACCCCAGCCGGAGCTTGCTGACCCACACAAAACTGAAATAGACAATACCAGATCAAATGTGATCAATAGCAAAAGAACACTTAGGTAAGCATGCAAGGACTGAGCTGGAAACTAAGACCTCAGAAGGCAGGAAAAATTACCAGCAGGGTTAGAGGGAGTCGGCTGTCTTAAATCCAGTCTGAAACCCCAGATCTCCAATCGTCGTCCTCATTATCAGGTGGCAAGCCTCTGTTAATCAGATCAGCTCCATTACCTCCAGTAACCACCAGATGGAGCCCAGAAAGAGAAATCACAACCCCTCTGTCAATTTGACCAGCTCCACTACCTTCAGTAGTAACCAGAGGTAGACCAGAATGCGAATTCACAACACGATACTGTTTGAGAAGCGGACAGCTCTATACGGTGGAAATAGAAATGGAAATGTCCGTATATGTATTTACGGACTCACACACACACTTTGTCTCTGTATGTATTTGACCATAATCCAAACAGCAGATATACGATACTGTTTGAGAAGCGGACAGCTCTATACGGTGTATGGAAAAATGGAAATGTCCGTATATGTATTTACGGACTCACACACACACGCTGTCTCTGTATAGATTTGACCGTAATCCAAACAGCAGATATACGATACTGTTTGAGAAGTGGACAGCTCTATGCGGTGTATGTATGGAAAAATTTCAATCTCAATCTATTTTTTTCTGGAGTCACACACAGATAGCATGTATTTGTCCGTGATACCAGCCGGTACATGGTAGTGTGTGAGGAGCGTACACCTCTATATGGTGTGTGAAAAAATGAACGTTCGGTAACTGTGCAGCCAAAATGAATAAAAGTAGGAGTGCTTTGAAAAAAGCAGTCTGCACAACAGTGTGCACACAGCAATGCAGCTATCATGTAGCCTAATAAGGCAGCCTAATAACCAGTGCTGCTGCACACAAAAAATTCCTCCCCTGTCACTGCACACTAACTGTACAGTGAAAATCGCTATCAGCAGAAGCACAGATTGTTTTTTTTTTTCCTGCCAAAACACTCTCCCTATTGAGAACGAGCAGCAGCAACCTCTCCCTATGCTAAGAACGGCAGAAGTAAAATGGCGGTCAGGGCTTTTATAGCCACTGTGACGCCACACAGAGCAAGCCAATCACTGCAATGCCCTTCTCTAAGATGGTGGTGGCCGCTTCCCATGTCATCACATTGCCCACAGTGTGCGTCCTTGATTATTGGCTGAGAAAAGAGGCTGGAAGCATTTTGGGAAACCCAACTTTGGCACTCAGGTCGGCGACCGCATGGCCGACCTCACGTTATGGTCGGGTTTCGCTCGGCGAAACCCGACTTTGGCAAAAGTCGGCGACTTATGAATCTGGCCGACCCGTTTCGCTCAACTCTAGTTGTGATATCATCGGATCTTACCAAATATCACAGCTGCTCACCTGACTCATTATGATGTCACTGTGGTTTGCCTTACTTTAAAACACTGTGATGTCATTGACTATGTCATTCCATGGTAATCTACATATAGAACAACCTGTATCAGCGGCGTAATCTACCTTCAAAAGAGTCAGACCATGGTACTATGAATGGGGAGAGGCTTGTTGCCAAATGCTCAGCATGTACCCACTTTTATACTTTTTATCCCGATTATTGGGCCCGGCGGCCCTTATAGCCAGAAATGTCAGCAGATTTACCCTCTAGATAAGCAGAGAGACGTTCTCATGATTGGCCACCCGAATCTTCTGATGTGGAATAACCCTGCCTGCGCTTTGACTCTGCCAATGGTCCCGCTGTTTTCTTGGGTGGCCCCATTGAGTATTTTGAGCTATGGAGCGCCATGATTTCTATTGTTGACCTTGAGCTGAATGTAAGCTTTTTTATGCAAGTACAGTAATGCCACAATAGAGATTTTAACTTGGTATCACTGTAAGGCTGGGGTCACACTTGCATGTGCTATGCGAGAAACTTGCGCCTCAATACCAGTCACTGCCGCCGGTACTCGGGACTGGAGTGTGCGGCTGCATGTCTTTTTTTTGTGCAGCTGAATGCTCCGATACGAACAGCAGGCAGAAGTCCCGGGTTTTTAGGTGAGTTTCTTGCATTATACACGCAAGTGTGACCTCAGCCTAATAGAACTCATCCTCAGGATTAAGTTTTCAGATCATTTAAACTACCTTGTTAAAGTTGTAAAAATGGAATGAAAAAAACATTGTTACTAGAGTTGAGCGAAACGGGTCGAAAAAATTCAAAAGTCGCCGACTTTTGGCAAAGTCGGGTTTCATGAAACGAAACCCGACCCTAGGATGAGGTCGGCCACGAGGTCGGCGACTTACGCGCCAAAGTCGCGTTTCAAAAGTTTGTTTTGCGCTCTTTTTCAGCCAATCAGGATCCACGGACACTGTGGGCAACGTGATGACATAGGCAGGGGTCATCACCATCTTTCAGAAGGGCATGCAAGTGATTGGCTTTCTTTGGTGAGCGTCACAGGGGGTATAAAAGGGCGTGCACGCCGACCGCCATCTTACTTCTGCCGATCTCAGTATAGGGAGAGGTTGCTGATTCTGTAGGGAGAGCGTTAGGCAGGGAAGAAGACCTGCGATTTGGCCTGCACAACACACCAGTCACAGTGTGTGCAGTGCAAGGGGAGGCTATATAGTGGTGTATCAGTGGTGTTGGTTGTTGGGCTGCCTTCTAAGGCTTCCTGACATTCCTGCATTGCTGTTTACCCACTGCTCCGCAAACTGCTTTTTTAAAAGCAATCCAATCTCCCTTATCCTCTAGTCACTTTTGTCACAGCTGTGCCATCGAGCCAGTGACATAGCGCTCAGATATCAGTGGGCCTCACACAATCCAAAAGTGTCCAGTGTCCAAAAGTGTGTGCAGAGATTCAAAATCTCCCTTATCCTCTAGTCACTTTGGTCACAGCTGTGCCATCGAGCCTGTCACATAGCGCTCAGATATTCATTGGGCTTCACACAATCCAAAAGTGTCCAGTGTCCAAAAGTGTGTGCAGAGATTCAAAATCTCCCTTATCCTCTAGTCACTTTGGTCACAGCTGTGCCATCGAGCCTGTCACATAGCGCTCAGATATCAGTGGGCCTCACACAATCCAAAAGTGTCCAGTGTCCAAAAGTGTGTGCAGAGATTAAAAATCTCCCTTATCCTCTAGTCACTTTGGTCACAGCTGTGCCATCGAGCCTGTCACATAGCGCTCAGATATTCATTGGGCCTCACACAATCCAAAAGTGTCCAGTGTCCAAAAGTGTGTGCAGAGATTCAAAATCTCCCTTATCCTCTAGTCACTTTGGTCACAGCTGTGCCATCGAACCTGTCACATAGCGCTCAGATATCATTGGGCCTCACACAATCCAAAAGTGTCCAGTGTCCAAAAGTGTGTGCAGAGATTCAAAATCTCCCTTATACTCTAGTCACTTTGGTCACAGCTGTGCCATCGAGCCTGTCACATAGCGCTCAGATATTCATTGGGCCTCACACAATCCAAAAGTGTCCAGTGTCTAAAAGTGTGTGCAGAGATTGAAAATCTCCCTTATCCTCTAGTCACTTTGGTCACAGCTGTGCCATCGAGCCTGTCACATAGCGCTCAGATATTCATTGGGCCTCACACAATCCAAAAGTGTCCAGTGTCTAAAAGTGTGTGCAGAGATTCAAAATCTCCCTTATCCTCTAGTCACTTTGGTCACAGCTGTGCCATCGAGCCTGTGACATAGCGCTCAGATATCAGTGGGCCTCACACAATCCAAAAGTGTCCAGTGTCCAAAAGTGTGTGCAGAGATTGAAAATCTCCCTTATCCTCTAGTCACTTTGGTCACAGCTGTGCCATCGAGCCTGTGACATAGCGCTCAGATATCAGTGGGCCTCACACAATCCAAAAGTGTCCAGTGTTCAAAAGTGTGTGCAGAGATTCAAAATCTCCCTTATCCTCTAGTCACTTTGGTCACAGCTGTGCCATCGAGCCTGTCACATAGCGCTCAGATATTCATTGGGCCTCACACAATCCAAAAGTGTCCAGTGTCCAAAAGTGTGTGCAGAGATTCAAAATCTCCCTTATCCTCTAGTCACTTTGGTCACAGCTGTGCCATCGAGCCTGTGAAGTAGCGCTCAGATATCAGTGGGCCTCACACAATCCAAAAGTGTCCAGTGTCCAAAAGTGTGTGCAGAGATTGAAAATCTCCCTTATCCTCTAGTCACTTTGGTCACAGCTGTGCCATCGAGCCTGTCACATAGCGCTCAGATATTCATTGGGCCTCACACAATCCAAAAGTGTCCAGTGTCTAAAAGTGTGTGCAGAGATTCAAAATCTCCCTTATCCTCTAGTTACTTTGGTCACAGCTGTGCCATCGAGCCTGTGACATAGCGCTCAGATATCAGTGGGCCTCACACAAACCAAAAGTGTCCAGTGTCCAAAAGTGTGTGCAGAGATTCAAAATCTCCCTTATCCTCTAGTCACTTTGGTCACAGCTGTGCCATCGAGCCTGTGACATAGCGCTCAGATATCAGTGGGCCTCACACAATCCAAAAGTGATGGATGACCCACTTGTTGACCCAGATTGGCATCCATTGGGGGAAGAGGGTGCTGCTTCCAATAGCTCAGATGAGGAGCATCCACAGCAGACATCGACATCGCAACAGCTGTTATCTGGCAGGCCCGTAGCACTCCAAAGACAGGTTCCAAACATCAAAAGAGTTGCTGGACAGCTTGTCCAGAGGGTCAAAAGATCACAGCGTGCTAGGCCGCAAAATGTCTGCCAAAGTAGGAAGAGTGCAGTGTGGCACTTTTTTGAACAAAATCCTCATGATCAGGCCAAGTTTATCTGTAAGAAGTGCGCAAAGACCTTTAGCCGAGGGAAAAATCTGAAAAATTTGAATACCAGTTGCATGCTTAGACATTTAACCAGCATGCACTTGCAAGCGTGGACACAACACCAAACCTCAAGTGCCACATGTGCAACTGATCACAACGAAGGTAGTCAGCAACGCTACATTGTTTCCCCCACTGTAAGCCCACCGGTTAGCAGAGCAGCAAATGTTGAGGTGTCGTTGCAAGGCCACAGCAGTCAGGGAATCCCACTGTTATATCAACGAAAGACTGATTCTAGGCCATCAGAAAGAACACCAACTCCATCACCATCATCAACCCTCTCTCAGTCCGCCCTGTCCACCGCTACTTCCACCATATGCAGCTCTCAAGTCCAGCTCACCCTCCCAGACACTATGAGTAGGTCAAGAAAGTACTCAGTCTCTCATCCGCGTACACTGGGTTTGAACGCCCACATTGCCAAACTAATCTCGTTTGAGATGATGCCCTTTCGGTTGGTGGAAAGCACAGCTTTCCGCGAACTCATGGCCTATGCAGTACCACGCTATGACCTACCCAGTCGCCACTTCTTCTCTCGCAAAGCCATCCCAGCCCTCCACCATCATGTGAAAGACCGCATTGTCCATGCACTCAAGCAGTCAGTGAGCGGAAAGGTGCACCTCACAACTGATGCATGGTCCAGTCGGCATGGCCAGGGCCGTTACGTGTCCATCACTGCGCACTGGGTTAATGTGGTGGATGCAGGGTCCACAGGGGACAGCGGTGGTGGGACAGTGCTGCCTAGCCCACGGTATAGGAAACAGTTGGCTGTAGGCGTTCGACCCTCCTCCTCCTCCTCCAGAAGCGAAAGCTCGTCCACAGAGCGCAGTCGTACGAGCACTCCATCTGCAGCTGCCACTGTTGCACACGATGTGTCCCCCTATCGAGCAGCTAGTGGAATGCGTCAGCAGGCTGTGTTGCAGATGATGTGTTTGGGCAACAGATACACCGCCGAGGTGCTGGCCGAGTACTTGAAGCGACAAACTGAGTCATGGCTGGGCAGTGTACATCTTGAGGCAGGCAAGGTAGTTAGTGATAACGGCCGTAATTTTGTGGCAGCCATAGCCCTTTCAAAACTCAGCCACATTCCTTGCTTGGCTCACACCTTGAACCTGGTGGTGCAGTGCTTCCTCAAAAATTATCCGGAGTTAACAGCCCTGCTCCAGAAGGTGCGAAGACTGTGCGCGCACATCCGCCGGTCGCCTGTACACTCCGTTCGTATGCAGAAGCTGCAGCCATTGCTCCACCTTCCCAACCACCGCCTCATTATCGACATTGCAACAAGGTGGAACTCCACCCTGCACATGGTGGAGCGGCTGTGCGAGCAGAGGCAGGCCATAATGCATTTTTGGGAGGATACACGGCCAGGCACTTTGAGAGCAGACATGGAGTTGACAGGTGTGCAGTGGTCGAAGCTGAAAGACCTCTGTAAAGTCCTTCAGTGTTTTGAGGAATGCACACGGCTGGTAAGCGCAGACGACGCCATCCTAAGCATGAACATCCCACTTATGCGTCTGCTCATACAAACTTTGACGCACCTTAAGGAGCAGGCGTCTGCAGCCAATGTTGATGAGGAGGAAGAGGAGGAGGGAATCCTTGATGACATTCAGCCATTGTCTGCTCAGGGACCTCTCCTGGACGAGGTGGAGGAAGAAGAGGAGGAGGAGGATGATGATGGGGATGATTACTTAGGGGAGGAGGATGCATCTCGTGGCGCAAGTGAAAATGTTGGCGTGGCAAGGTCTGGTACAGGGTTTGTGCGTGACTGGAGGGATGTGGATTTGCCAGAAAGTGCTCCTCCACCCAGCACTCGCAGTGCATCATTGACACCGGGAACATTGGCCCACATGTCAGATTATGCCTTGCAGATCCTAAAAAGGGACCCCCGCATTGCCAAAATGATGAACGATGACGACTACTGGTTGGCCAGCATCCTGGATCCACGCTATAAAGGCAAATTACAAAACATCATGCCACAGGAGAACCTTGACCTAATATTGGCTAATAAACAAGCAACTCTGGTAAATCGGTTGCTTGAGGCATTCCCAGCACATAGCAGCGGTGATGGTTCTCACACGAGCCGTACGGGCCGGGAGCAGCTTGGCAGATGTGTTCGTGGTGCACACAGCAGAAGTGGCGTTGGAGACAGGGGTTTCATGACAATGTTGTGGACTGATTTTTCAAATACCGCTCACACAACTGGTAATACTGCATCGATGGAAAGTGACAGGAGACAGCAATTGTCAACTATGGTTACAAACTACTTTTCCTCCCATATCGATGTTCTCCCACACAGGTCATTCCCCTTTGACTATTGGGCCGCTAAACTGGACACCTGGCCTGAATAGGCCCAATATGCCTTACAGGAGCTCGCTTGCCAGCTGCAAGTGTGCTATCGGAAAGAGTCTTCAGTGCAGCTGGATCAATCCTGACAGAAAAAAGGACCCGTCTGTCAACCCAAAATGTGGATGATCTAACCTTCATTAAAATGAACCATGCATGGGTTTCCAAGGAGTTTGTCCCACCTTCCCCTGATGACACATAGGGTGACAGAAAAATGGCTTGCTTTGGTCCACCTCTTCCTGGGACTTGACCTATTTCGCCTTTTGCATCAGCTGAATGTCCAACATCAACATATGCCACTTTCTAAAACTCCCTAACCCTTTCTAACCTTTGTGCAATCACGTGCAATCCATACTGGGCCTAACACCGTCTGAGCCTGCCTCCTGAGACATATATTTTGAATGTGTACGCTATCCATACATGTTATCCGGGGAAACGGTACCCTTTCTAACCTTTGTGCAATCACGTGCAATCCATACTGGGCCTAACACCGTCTGAGCCTGCCTCCTGCTGTATAGACATATATTTTGAATGTGTACGCTATCCATACATGTTATCCGGGGATACGGTACCCTTTCTAACCTTTGTGCAATCACGTGCAATCCATACTGGGCCTAACACCGTCTGAGCCTGCCTCCTGAGACATATATTTTGAATGTGTACGCTATCCATACATGTTATCCGGGGAAACGGTACCCTTTCTAACCTTTGTGCAATCACGTGCAATCCATACTGGGCCTAACACCGTCTGAGTCTGCCTCCTGCTGTATAGACATATATTTTGAATGTGTACGCTATCCATACATGTTATCCGGGGATACGGTACCCTTTCTAACCTTTGTGCAATCACGTGCAATCCATACTGGGCCTAACACCGTCTGAGCCTGCCTCCTGAGACATATATTTTGAATGTGAACGCTATCCATACATGTTATCCGGGGATACGGTACCCTTTCTCACCTTTGTGCAATCACGTGCAATCCATACTGGGCCTAACACCGTCTGAGCCTGCCTCCTGATGTATAGACATATATTTTGAATGTGTACGCTATCCATACATGTTATCTGGGGATACGGTACCCTTTCTCACCTTTGTGCAATCACGTGCAATCCATACTGGGCCTAACACCGTCTGAGCCTGCCTCCTGATGTATAGACATATATTTTGAATGTGTACGCTATCCATACATGTTATCTGGGGATACGGTACCCTCTCTCACCTTTGTGCAATCACGTGTAATCCATACTGGGCGTGAGAACGGCTGGCGAGCTGTTAAGCAAGCTACAGCACCTGTGGTTTGCACACGTAAGTTTTTCATTTTTTCAGGAATGACGGTTAGGCCTAATTCTGGAACTGCGGTTGACCTGCACTTACTGGGAAATCATTGTTCGCGGGTAATAATTGTAATCAGTGATCCCCATCACTAACGTTGTTCAGCGGGTTTTCTGCACCTGTAAGCGATAAACGCTGGCCTTTTCAGTGTAGCGCACATGCAGCCATGGACATGTAAGGGCATGACACACCAGTTATTGGCCAATCTCATGTGCCAGAGCCTCACGTGTCCCTCTAGTAAGCCGGACTCGGACCGCGGGGCATGACGGAGTCTCGTTCGTTAACGGAATTAAGCTTGCAATGTGTGCATCTGTTCTGTAGCTGGCATGGTTGAGGTTTCCCAGGTGGAGTCGAATTTAACCGTAGGCTCCACTCCTGGTGGTGCCCTTCTGGACATTCCTTTAAGGTTCAGCTTTGCAACCATACTGCCCACGTAAAACAAACACTTTGCATTCATGAACGCTGTTTGGAGGGTCATGACTCGTGGGAATAACGCCGCCCAATCTGTTAACCTGCTAGAGAGATCCTTCGTTGCTCCCAAGCATGACATCACACTCCCTAGGAAGAAGGTAATGCCACTGTGGCGACCGTACTCCTGGGGGCGACACAAGTGCACTGATGCCCAGCCACTGCTCGATGAATCTGCTGGTACATTGACCCAGACCACTACATTCCCCTCGCACGATACCCGGCCTGAATCTGACCCTCTTGAAACTCAGGTTACCCTTCCCATATACAGTTCCATCTTACACGGTGACAAAGAGGAAGCTGCAGATGAAAGTGCAGGTTCGGCCCACCCGCCATCAGACACACCACCGTACTATCAGGGGCCCTGTGCCAGTGCCGTCGCCAACGAATGGGCCCCCCCTGCTTGCCCAGGATCACAGCACTTGCAAAGTTGAAATACTGTACAGTGAGATGGAAGATGGGGACGACGAGGAGTCTAGACTAGTACAGGGATTCCCTAGCAAGGAGACTTATTTGATTGTTTTCAATGTTGGGACAGCGATTTTTGGGGAGCACTATACTCTGGAGAATGATAGATGGGGCCCACCATACACTGGAACATTCCAAAGGTGGACATCAGACACTGGAGCAGCATTTACAGGGCCCATTATACACTAGAGCATTAGAAATGGGGCCCATTATGTTTGGAGCATTATTTGGGCCCATAAGACAGTGGAGCTTCATCCATGGGGACCAACATACAGTATACTGTAGCATTATGTGGAGCTCATCATATACTGTTTCAAACATTATATGGGACCAATGATTCTGTATGGAGAAATAGATGGGCCTCGTCATGAGATGTAAAAAGTGAGGTATTTTTCATTGTACTATACCGCTATTTCTCTGCCGTATCGGAGCATGATGAGTTGTGGTATGTGTTAAAGGGGCGCTCTTTCGCCCAGGGCACATGAAAACCTGCAGCCAGCCCTCCCCCCCCCACAACTTTAGCCAAATAACCCCCATTTTTCAGTGCGTAACTTGTATTATGAAGTTAATTAAGGTTGACAAGCTTCAGTAAGAAGAATTGATGCTTTTGGCATTCAAATGGGCACTGTTGGTGTGTTTCCTGTCCTCCTCTCACTGCCGACTTTTATTCCCCATTGACTTACATTGGGTTTCGTGTTTCGGGACGACCCCGACTTTTCCCTATAATCGGACGATCTTGCTCGACCCGACTTTTTGAAAAGTCGGGTTTCACGAAACGAAACGCGACCCTAAAAAACCAAAAGTCGCTCAACTCTAATTGTTACCATTGCCAATTTTTTCAATTCATCCTTTTATTCCCCAATACATTATGTAGTAATTAGAGATGAGCGAGCACTAAATTGCTCGGGTGCTTGTTACTCGAACCAAGCAATTCCTCATACTTACATGCTCGTTTCCAGTAACGAGTATAATGGGAGTCAATAGGAAAGCCGAGCTTTTTTCCGGCAGACCCTACAATGAGGTCTGAGGGGCAGTGAAAATGTTCAAATGGATGGGAAAGTGCTGAATGGAAGGAGAACATCATGATGAAGACCCCTGGAAGCGTCTCTGACCCCCAGATCACTGCTCAGAACAATGGGGTCAGAGTTTTACTCCACTTTTAGAAGTGACAATAAATCATTCCAAACCCATGAG